>NW_027253543.1:1406250-2101875 GCF_044704955.1 Pristiophorus japonicus
GATAGATACTGCCTCTCATTCTCTGAAACTATGCGACAGGTGAGTTTTGGATAGATACTGCCTCTCTCATTATCTGATACAATGTGACAGGTGAGTGTTAGATAGATACTGTCCCTTTTATTCTGAACATATGTGACAGGTGAGTGCAGGATAGTTACTGCCGCTGAAATTACCTGAAACTTTGTGACAGGTTAGTGTTGGATAGATACTGCCTCTCACATTCTCTGATACGATGTGACAGGTGAGTGTTGGATAGATACTGCCTCTCTCATTCTCTGATTCAATCTTAGAGATGAGTTTTGGATAGATACTGCCTCTCTCATTCTCTGACACTATGTGACAGGTGAGTGTAGGATAGATACTGGCTCTCTCATTAGCTGACACTGTGTGACAGGTGAGTGTAGGATAGATACTGCCTCTCTCATTCGCTGATACTATGTGACAGGTGAATTTTGGACAGATACTGCCTCTCTCATTCGCTGACACTACGTGACAGGCCAGTGTTGGATGGATACTGCCTCTCTCATTCTCTGACACTATGTGACAGGTGAGTGGAGGATAGATGCTGCCTCTCTAATTCTCTGACACTATATGACAAGTTAGTGTTGGATCGATACTGCCTCTCTCATTCTCTGACACTGTGTGACATGTGAGTGTAGGATAGATAGTGCCTCTCTCATTCAGTGATACGATGTGACAGGCGAGTGTTGGAGAGATACTGCCTCTCTCATTCGTTGACACTGTTTGACAGGTGAGTTTAGGATAGATACTGCCTCTCTCATTCGCTGACACTATGTGACAGGTCAGTGTTGGATTGATACTGTCTCTCTCATTCTCTGACACTATGTGACAGGTGAGTGTAGGATAGATGCAGCCTCTATAATTCTCTGACATTATGTGACATGTGAGTGTAGGATAGATACTGCCTCTCTCATTCTCTGATACAATCTTACAGATGAGTTTTGGATAGATACTGCCTCTCTCATTCTCCGACACTATGTCTCAGGTGAATGTAGGACAGATACTGCCTCTCTCATTCGCTGACACTGTGTGACAGGTGAGTGTAGGATAGATATTGCCTCTCTCATTCGCTGATACTATGTGACAGTTAATGTTGGACAGATACTGCCTCTCTCATTCGCTGACACTACGTGACAGGTCAGTGTTGGATATCTACTGCCTCTCTCATTCTCTGGCAATATGTGACAGGTGAGTGGAGGATAGATGCTGCCTCTCTAATTCTCTGACACTATGTGACAGTTTAGTGTTGGATCGATACTGCCTCTCTCATTCTCTGACACTGTGTGACAGGTGAGTGTGGATTGATACTGCCTCTCTCATTCTCTGACACTATGTGACATGTGAGTGTTGGATAGATGCTGCCTCTCTCCTTCTCTGACACGATGTGACAGGTGAGTGTAGGATAGATGCTGCCTGTCTCATTCTCTGACACGATGTGACAGGCGAGTGTTGGAGAGATACTGCCTCTCTCATTCGTTGACACTGTTTGACAGGTGAGTGCAGGATAGATACTGCCTCTCTCATTCGCTGACACTATGTGACAGGTCAGTGTTGGATTGATACTGTCTCTCTCATTCTCTGACACTATGTGACAGGTGAGTGTAGGATAGATGCAGCCTCTCTAATTCTCTGACATTATGTGACATGTGAGTGTAGGATATATAGTGCCTCTCTCACTCTCTGAAACTATGTGACAGGTGAGTTTTGGACAGATACTGCCTCTCTCATTCTCTGATACAATGTGACAGGTGAGTGTTAGATAGATACTGTCCCTCTTATTCTGAACATATGTGACACGTGAGTGCAGGATAGCTACTGCCGCTGAAATTACCTGACACTTTGTGACAGGTGAGTGTTGGATAGATACTGCCTCTCTCATTCTCTGATACGATGTGACAGGTGAGTGTTGGATAGATACTGCCTCTCTCATTCTCTGATACAATCTTACAGATGAGTTTTGGATAGATACTGCCTCTCTCATTCTCTGACACTATGTGACAGGTGAGTGTAGGATAGATACTGCCTCTCTCATTAGCTGACACTGTGTGACAGGTGAGTGTAGGATAGATACTGCCTCTCTCATTCGCTGATACCAAGTGACAGGTGAATGTTGGACAGATACTGCCTCTTTCATCGCTGACACTACGTGACAGGCCAGTGTTGGATAGATACTGCCTCTCTCATTCTCTGACACTATGTGACAGGTGAGTGGAGGATAGATGCTGCCTCTCTAATTCTCTGACACTATGTGACAGGTTATTGTTGGATCGATACTGCCTCTCTCATTCTCTGACACTGTGTGACATGTGAGTGTAGGATAGACAGTGCCTCTCTCATTCAGTGATACGATGTGACAGGCGAGGGTTGGAGAGATACTGCCTCTCTCATTCGTTGACACTGTTTGACAGGTGAGTGTAGGATAGATACTGCCTCTCTCATTCGCTGACACTATGTGACAGGTCAGTTTTGGATTGATACTGTCTCTCTCATTCTCTGACACTATGTGACAGGTGAATGTAGGATAGATGCAGACTCTCTAATTCTGTGACATTAAGTGACATGTGAGTGTAGGATAGATACTGCCTCTCCCATCTCTGATACAATCTTACAGATGAGTTTTGGATAGATACTGCCTCTCTCATTCTCTGCCACTATGTGACAGGTGAGTGTAGGATAGATACTGCCTCTCTCATTCGCTGACACTGTGTGACAGGTGAGTGTAGGATAGATATTGCCTCTCTCATTCGCTGATACTATGTGACAGTTAATGTTGGACATATACTGCCTCTCTCATTCGCTGACACTACGTGACAGGTCAGTGTTGGATACATACTGCCTCTCTCATTCTCTGGCAATATGTGACAGGTGAGTGGAGGATAGATACTGCCTCTCTCATTCTCTGACACTGTGTGACAGGTGAGTGTGGATTGAAACTGCCTCTCTCATTCTCTGACACTATGTGACATGTGAGTGTTGGATAGATGCTGCCTCTCTCCTTCTCTGACACGATGTGACAGGTGAGTGTAGGATAGATGCTGCCTGTCTCATTCTCTGACACGATGTGACAGGCGAGTGTTGGAGAGATACTGCCTCTCTCATTCGTTGACACTGTTTGACAGGTGAGTGTAGGATAGATACTGCCTCTCTCATTCGCTGACACTGTGTGACAGGTGAGTGTCGGATAGTTACTGCCTCTCTCATTCGCTGATACTATGTGACAGGTGAATGTTGGACAGATACTGCCTCTCTCATTTGCTGACACTACGTGACAGGTCAGTGTTGGATAGATACTGCCTCTCTCATTCTCTGGCACTATGTGATATGTGAGTGTTGGATAGATGCTGCCTCTCTCCTTCTCTGACACAATGTGACAGGTGAGTGTAGGATAGATGCTGCCCGTCTCATTCTCTGACACGATGTGACAGGCGAGTGTTGGAGAGATACTGCCTCTCTCATTCGTTGACAATGTTTGACAGGTGAGTGTAGGATAGATACTGCCTCTCTCATTCGCCGACACTGTGTGACAGGTCAGTGTTGGATTGATATTGTCTCTCTCATTCTCTGACACTATGTGACAGGTGAGTGTAGGATAGATGCAGCCTCTCTAATTCTCTGACATTATGTGACATGTGTGTGTAGGATAGATAGTGCCTCTCTCATTCAGTGATACGATGTGACAGGTGAGTGTTGACTAGATACTGCTTCTCTCATTCGCTGACACTGTGTGACAGGTGAGTGTAGGATAGACAATGCCTCTCTCATCCTCTGATACTATGTGACAGGTGAGTGTTGGATCGACACTGCCTCTCTCATTCGCTGACACTATGTGACAGGTCAGTGTTGGATAGATACTGCCTCTCTCCTTCTCTGACACTATGTGACAGGTGAGTGGAAGATAGATGCTGCCTCTCAAAGTCTCTGACACTATGTGACAGGTTAGTGTTGGATCGATACTGCCTCTCTCATTCTCTGACACTGTGTGACATGTGAGTGTAGGATAGATAGTGCCTCTCTCATTCAGTGATACGATGTGACAGGTGAGTGTTGGATAGATGCTGCCTCTCTCATCCTCTGACACTATGTGACAGGCGAGTGTTGGATAGATGCTGCTTCTCTACTTCTCTGACACGCTGTGACAGGTGAGTGTAGGATAGATGCTGCCTGTCTCATTCTCTGACACGATGTGACAGGCGAGTGTTGGAGAGATACTGCCTCTTTCATTCGTTGACACTGTTTGACAGGTGAGTGTAGGATTGATACTGCCTCTCTCATTCGCTGACACTATGTGACAGGTTAGTGTTGGATTGATACTGTCTCTCTCATTCTCTGACACTATGTGACAGGTGAGTGTAGGATAGATGCAGCCTCTCCAATTCTCTGACATTACGTGACATGTGAGTGTTGGATAGATAGTGCCTCTCTCATTCAGTGATACGATGTGACAGGTGAGTGTTGAAGAGATACTGCTTCTCTCATTCTCTGACACTGTGTGACAGGTGAGTGTAGGATAGACAATGCCTCTCTCATCCTCTGATACTATGTGACAGGTGAGTGTTGGATCGATACTGCCTCTCTCATTCGCTGATACTATGTGACAGGTCAGTGTTGGATAGATACTGCCTCTCTCATTCTCTGACACTATGTGACAGGTGAGTGGAAGATAGATGCTGCCTCTCTAATTCTCTGAAACTATGTGACAGGTTAGTGTTGGAGCGATACTGCCTCTCTCATTCTCTGACACTGTGTGACATGTGAGTGTAGGATAGATAGTGCCTCTCTCATTCAGTGATACGATGTGACAGGTGAGTGTTGGATAGATACTGCCTCTCTCATCCTCTGACATTTTGTGACAGGCGAGGGTTGGATAGATGCTGCTTCTCTACTTCTCTGACACGCTGTGACAGGTGAGTGTAGGATAGATGCTGCCTGTCTCATTCTCTGACACGATGTGACAGGCGAGTGTTGGAGAGATACTGCCTCTCTCATTCGTTGACACTGTTTGACAGGTGAGTGTAGGATAGATACTGCCTCTCTCATTCGCTGACACTATGTGACAGGTCAGTGTTGGATTGATACTGTCTCTTTCATCCTCTGACACTATGTATCAGGTGAGTGCAGGATAGATGCAGCCTCTCTAATTCTTAGACACTATGTGACAGGTGAGTGTTGGATCGATAGTGCCTCTCTCATTCAGTGATACGATGTGACAGGTGAGTGTTGGAAAGATGCTGTCTCTCTCATTCTCTGATACTATGTGACAAGTGCGTGTTGGATAGATATATCCTCTCTCATTCTCTGACAATATGTGACAGGTGAGTGTAGTATAGATACTGCCTCTCTCATTCTCTGACACTATGTGACAGGTGAGTGTTGGATAGATACTGCCTCTCTCATTCCCTGACATTATGTGACAGGTGAGTGTTGGATAGATGCTTCCTCTCTACTTCTCTGACACGATGTGACAGGTGATTGTAGGAGAGATACTGCCTCTCTCATTTCCTGATACCAAGTGACATGTGAGTGCAGGATTGATACTGCCTCTCTCTTTCTCTGATACTATGTGGCAGGTGAGTGCTGGATAGATACTGCCTCTCCCTTTCTCTGACACTATGTGACAGGTGAGTGTTGGATAGATACTGCCTCTCTCATTCTCTGAAACTATGTGACAGGTGAGTGTTAGATAGATACTATCTCTCTTATTCTGAAAATATGTGACAGGTGAGTGCAGGATAGTTACTGCCTCTGAAATTATCTGACACTTTGTGACAGGTGCGTGTTGGATAGATACTGCCTCACTCATTCTCTGATACGATGTGACAGGGCAGGGTTGGATAGATACTGCCTCTCTCATTCTCTGATACAATCTTTCAGATGAGTTTTGAATAGATACTGCCTCCCTCATTCTCTGACACTATGTGACATGCGAGTGAAAAGAGATCCTGCCTCTCTCATTCACTGACACTGTGTGACAGGTGAGTGTAGGATTGATACTGCCTCTCTCATTCGCTGATACTGTGTGACAGGTGAATGTTGGATAGATACTGCCTCTCTCATTCGCTGACACTATGTGACGGGTCAGTGTTGGAAAGATAGAGCCTCTCTAATTCTCTGACACTATGTGACAGGTGAGTGGAGGATAGATGCTGCCTCTCTAATTCTCTGACACCATGTGACAGGTTAGTGTTGGATCGATACTGCCTCTCTCATTCTCTGACACGATGTGACAGGTGATTGTAGGATAGATACTGCCTCTCTCATTTCCTGATACCAAGTGACATGTGAGTGCAGGATATATACTGCCTCTCCCATTCTCTGATACTATGTGACAGGTGAGTGCTGGATAGATACTGCCTCTCTCATTCTCTGAAACTATGTGACAGGTGAGTGTTGGATAGATACTGCCTCTCTCATTCACTGACCCTATGTGACAGGAGAGTGTTGGATAGATTCTGCCTCTCTCATTCTCTGACAATATGTGACAGGTCAGTGTTGGATAGATACTGCCTCTCTCATTCTCTGACACAATGTGACAGGTGAGTGTTAGATATATACTGTCTCTCTTATTCTGAAAAATGTGACAGGTGAGTGCAGGATAGTTACTGCCTCTGAAATTACCTGACACTTTGTGACAGGTGAGTGTTGGATAGATACTGCCTCTCCCATTCTCTGATACGATGTGACAGGTGAGTGTTGGATAGATACTGCCTCTCTCATTCTCTGATACAATGTTACAGATGAGTGTTGGATGGATACTGCCTCTCTCATTCTCTGACATTTTGTGACAGGTGAGTTTTGAATAGATACTGCCTCTCTCATTCTCTGACAATATGTGACATGTGAGTGGAGGATAGATACTGCCTCTCTCATTCTCTGACACTATGTGACAGGTGAGTGTAGGATATATACTGCCACTCTAATTCTCTGACACGATGTGACAGGTAAGTGTTGGATAGCTATAGCCTCTCTCATTCTCTGACACTGTGACAGGTGAGTGTTGGATACATACTGCATCTCTCATTCTCGATCACTATTTGACAGGTGATTCGGATAGATATTGCCTCTCTCATTATCTGACACTATGTGACAGGTGAGTGTTAGATTGAGACTGTCTCTCTTATTCTGAAAATATGTGACAGGTGAGTGCAGGATAGTTACTGCCGCTGAAATTACCTGACACTTTGTGACAGGTGAGTGTTGGATAGATACTGCCTCTCTCATTCTCTGATACGATGTGACAGGTGAGTGTTGGATAGATAGTGCCTCTCTCATTCTCTGATACAATCTTACAGATGAGTTTTGGATAGATACTGCCTCTCTCATTCTCTGACACTATGTGACAGGTGAGTGTAGGATAGATACTGCCTCTCTCATTAGCTGACACTGTGTGACAGGTGAGTGTAGGATAGATACTGCCTCTCTCATTCGCTGATACTATGTGACAGGTCAGTGTTGGATAGATACTGCCTCTCTCATTCTCTGACAATATGTGACAGGTGAGTGGAGGATAGATGCTGCCTCTCTAATTCTCTGACACGATGTGACATGCAAGTGTTGAAGAGATACTGCTTATCTCATTCGCTGACACTGTGTGACAGGTGAGTGTAGGATAGACACTGCCTCACTCATTCTCTGATACTATGTGACAGGTGAGTGTTGGATCGATACTGCCTCTCTCATTCGCTGAAACTATGTGACAGGTCAGTGTTGGATAGATACTGCCTCTCACATTCTCTGAAACTATGTGACAGGTGAGTGGACGATAGATGCTGCCTCTCTAATTCTCTGACACTATGTGACAGGTAAGTGTTGGATCGATACTGCCTCTCTCATTCTCTGACACTGTGTGACATGTGAGTGTAGGATAGATAGTGCCTCTCTCATTCAGTGATACGATGTGACAGGTGAGTGTTGGATAGATACTGCCTCTCTCATCCTCTGACACTATGTGACAGGTGAGTGTTGGATAGATGCTGCCTCTCTACTTCTCTGACACGATGTGACAGGTGAGTGTAAGATAGATGCTGCCTGTCTCATTCTCTGACACGATGTGACAGGCGAGTGTTGGAGAGATACTGCCTCTCTCATTCGTTGACACTGTTTGACAGGTGAGTTTAGGATAGATACTGCCTCTCTCATTCGCTGACACTATGTGACAGGTCAGTGTTGGATAGATACTGCCTCTCACATTCTCTGAAACGATGTGACAGGTGATTGTACGATAGATGCAGCCTCTCTAATTCTCTGACATTATGTGACAGGTGAGTGTTGGATCGATACTGCCTCTCTCATTGTCTGACACTGTGTGCCATGTGAGTGTAGGATAGATAGTGCCTCTCTCATTCAGTGATTCGATGTGACAGGTGAGTGTTGGAAAGATGCTGTCTCTCTCATTCTCTGATACTATGTGACAGGTGCGTGTTGGATAGATATATCCTTTCTCATTCTCTGACAATATGTGACAGGTGAGTGTAGTATAGATACTGCCTCTCTCATTCTCTGACACTATGTGACAGGTGAGTGTTGGATAGATACTGTCTCTCTCATTCTCTGATACTATGTGACAGGTGAGTGTTGGATAGACACTTCCTCTCTCATTCTCTGACATTATGTGACAGGTGAGTGTTGGATACATGCTTCCTCTCTACTTCTCTGATATTTTGTGACAGGTAAGTGCTGGATAGATACTGCCTCTCTCATTCTCTGACACTATGTGACTGGTGAGTGTTGGATAGTTACTGCCTCTGAAATTACCTGACACTTTGTGACAGGTGAGTGTTGGACAGATACTGCCTCTCTCATTCTCTGATACGATGTGACAGGTGAGCGTTGGATAGATACTGCCTCTCTCATTCTCTGTTACAATCTTACAGATGAGTTTTGGATAGATACTGCCTCTCTGATTCTCTGACAATATGTGACATGCGAGTGAAAAGAGATACTGCCTCTCTCATTCGCTGACACTGTGTGACAGGTGAGTGCAGGATTGATACTGCCTCTCTCATTCGCTGATACTATGTGTCAGGTGAATGTTGGATAGATACTGCCTCTCTCATTCGCTGACACTATGTGACAGGTCAGTGTTGGATAGATAGAGCCTCTCTCATTCTCTGACACTATGTGACAGGTGAGTGGAGGTTAGATGCTGCCTCTCTAATTCTCAGACATCATGTGACAGGTTAGTGTTGGATCGATACTGCCTCTCCCATTCTCTGATACCATGTGACAGGTGATTGTAGGATAGATACTGCCTCTCGCATTTCCTGATACCAAGTGACATGTGAGTGCAGGATATATACTGTCTCTCTCATTCTCTGAAACTATGTGACAGGTGAGTGCTGGATAGATACTGCCTCTCTCATTCTCTGACACTATGTGACAGGTGAGTGTTGGATAGATACTGCCTCTCTCATTCACTGACACTATGTGACACGAGAGTGTTGGATAGATTCTGCCTCTCTCATTCTCTGACAATATGTGACAGGTGCGTGTTGGATAGATACTGCCTCTCTCATTCTCTGACACAATGTGACAAGTGAGTGTTCGATAGATATTGCCTCTCTTATTCTGACAAAATGTCACAGGTGAGTGCAGGATAGTTACTGCCTCTGAAATTACCTGACACTTTGTGACAGGTGAGTGTTGGATAGATACTGCCTCTCTCATTCTCTGATACGATGTGACAGGTGAGTGTTGGATAGATACTGCCTCTCTCATTCTCTGATACAATGTTACAGATGAGTGTTGGATGGATACTGCCTCTCTCATTCTCTGGCATGTTGTGACAGGTGAGTTTTGGATAGACACTGCCTCTCTCATTCGCTGACACTCTGTGACATGTGAGTGGAGGATAGATACTGCCTCACTCATTCTCTGACACTATGTGACAGGTGAGTGTAGGATAGATACTGCCACTCTAATTCTCTGACACGATGTGATAGGTAAGTGTTGGATAGCTACAGCCTCTCTCATACTCTGACACTGTGACAGGTGAATGTTGGATACATACTGCCTCTCTCATTCTCGATCACTATTTGACAGATGATTCGGATAGATATTGCCTCTCTCATTCTCTGACACTATGTGACAGGTGAGTGTTTGATATATACTGCCTCTCTCATTCTGTGACACTATGTGACAGGTGAGTGTTGGTTAGATACTGCCTCTCTCATTCTCTGACACGATGTGACAGCTGTGTGTTTGATAGGTACTGCCACGCTCATACTCTGACACTATGTGACATATGAGTGTAGGATAGATACTGCCTCTCTCATTCTCTGACACTCTGTGAAAGGTGAGTGTTGGATAGATTCTGCCTTTCTCATTCTCTGAACCTATATGACAGGTTTGTGTTGGATAGATACTACCTCTCCTATACTCTGACATTATGTCACAGGTGAGTGTTGGATAGATATTGCCTCTCTCATTATCTGATACAAGTGACAGGTGATTTTTGGAGATATACTGCCTCTCTTATTCTCTGATACCAAGTGACAGGTGAGTGTTGGATAGATACTGCCGAACTAATTCTCTGACACTATGTGACAGGTGAGTGTTGGATAGTACTGCCTCCCTCATTCTCTGTCTATGTGACAGTTGAGTGTTAGATCGATACTGCCTCTCTCATTCTCTGACACAATGTGACAGGTGATTGCAGGATAGATACTGCCTTTCTAATTCTCTGACACTATGTGACAGGTGAGTGTTGGAGAGATACTGCATCTCTCATTCGCTGAAACAATTTGTTAGGTGTGTGTGGGTTAGATACTGCCTCTCTCATTCTCTGACAATATGTGACTGGTTATTTTGGACTGATACTGCCTCTCTCATTCTCTGACAATATGTGACAGGGGAGTGTTGGATAGATACTACCTCTCTCGTTCTCTGACACAATGTGACAGTTGAGTGTAGGATAGATACTGCCACTCTCATTCTCTGACAATATGTGAAATGTGAGCTTTGGATAGATACTGCCTCTCTCATTCTCTAACACAATGTGACAGGTGAGTTTAGGATAGATACAGCCTCTCTCATTCTCTGACACTATGTGACAGGTGAGTGTTGGATAGATACTGCCTCCCTCATTCTCTGACACAATGTGAAAGGTGAGTGTTGGATAGATACTGCTTCTCTTATTCTCTAACACTATGTGACAGGTCAGTGTTGGATAGATACTGCCTCTCTCATTCTCTGATACAGTGTTACAGATGAGTGCTTGATTGATACTGCCTCTCTCATTCTCTGACACTATGTGACAGGTGAGTGTAGGATAGATGCTGCCTGTCTCATTCTCTGACACGATGTGACAGGCGAGTGTTGGAGAGATACTGCCTCTCTCATTCGTTGAATTTGTTTGACAGTTGAGTGTAGGATAGATACTGCCTCTCTCAATCGCTGACATTATGTGACAGGTCAGTGTTGGATTGATACTGCCTCTCTCATTCTCTGACACAATGTGACAGGTGAGTGTAGGATAGATGCAGCCTCTCTAATTCTCTGACACGATGTGTCGGGCGAGTGTTGGAGAGATACTGCCTCTCTCATTCGCTGACATTGTTTGACAGGTGAGTGTAGGATAGATACTGTCTCTCTCAATCGCTGACACTATGTGACAGGTGAGTGTTGGATCGATACTGCATCTCTCATTCTCTGACACTATGTGACATGTGAGTGTAGGATAGATAGTGCCTCTCTCATTCAGTGATACGATGTGACAGGTGAGTGTTGGATAGATACTGCTTCTCTCATTCTCTCACACTATGTGACAGGTTAGTGTAGGATACATAGTGCCTCTCTCATTCGCTGACACTATGTGACAGGTGATTGATGGATAGATACTATCTCTCTCATTCTCTGATATATGTGACAGGTGCGTGTTGGATAGATATATCCTCTTTCATTCTCTGAGAATATGTGAAATGTGAGTGCAGTATAGATACTGCCTCTCTCATTCTCTAACATCATGTGACAGGTGTGTGTTGGATAGATACTGCCTCTCTCATTCTCTGACACTATGTGACAGGTGAGTGTTGCATAGTTACTCCCTCTCACATTCTCTGACAATATGTTACAGGTGAGTGTTGGCTAGATGCTGCTTCTCTACTTCTCTGACACGATGTGACAGGTGATTGTAGGATAGATACTTCCTCTCTCATTCTCTGACACTATGTTGTAGGTGAGTGTTGGATAGATACTGCCTCTCTCATTCTCTGAGACTATGTGGTCGGTGAGTGTTGGATAGATACTGCCTCTCTCATTCTCTGAGACTATGTGACAGGTGAGTGTTGGATAGATACTGCCTCTCTCATTCTCTGACACGAAGTGACAGGTAAGTGTTGATAGATACTTCCTCTCTCATTCTCCGACACGAAGTGACAGATGAGTGTTGGACAGATACTGACTATTTCAGTCTCTGCCACTTTGTGACAGGTGACTTTTGCATAGATACTGTCTCATTTTCTGATACAGTGCGACAGGTGAGTGGAGGGTAGATACTGCCTCTCTCATTCTCTGATACTATGTAACAGCTAAGTTTTGGATAGATACTGCCTCTCTCATTCTCTGATACTATGTTACAGGTGAGTGTTGGATAGATTCTGCCTCTCTCATTCTCTGACACTATGTGACAGGTGACTGTAGGATACATACTGCCTCTCTCATTCTTTCACACTTTGTGACAGCTAAGTTTTGGATAGATACTGCCTCTCTCATTCTCTGATACCATGTGACAGATGAGTGATGGATAGATACTGCCTCTCGCATTCTCTGACACTATGCGACAGGTGAGTGTTGGATAGATACTTCCTCTCTCATTCTCTGACACTATGTGACAGGTGAGTTTTGGACAGATACTGCCTCTCTCATTCTCTGATAATATGTGACAGGTGAGTGTTCGATAGATACTGTCACTTTTATTCTGACAATATGTGACAGGTGAGTGCAGGATAGATACTGCCTCCGAAATTTCCTGACTCTTTGTGACAGGTGAGTGTTGGATAGATACTGCCTCTATCATTCTCTGATACGAAGTGACAGGTGAGTTTTGGATAGATACTGCCTCACTCATTCTCTGACACTATGTAACAGGTGAGTGTCGGTTAGATACTGCCACTCTAATTCTCTGAAACTATGTGACAGGTGAGTGTTGGATAGATACTGCCTCTCTCATTCTCTGATACAATGTGACAGGTGAGTGTTAGATAGATACTGTCTATCTTATTCTGAAAATATGTGACAGGTGAATGCAGGATAGATACTGCCACTTAAATTCCCATACACTTTGTGACAGGTGACTGTTATGTTGAGAGCAAATTTGAGACAAGGATGAGATCAAGGAGAGGATTTAGAAAAACATTGCATATTTCGAGTAATGAACAGATGCGCTGCGATATGGATGGGCACGGGCACAATGTATCTTGAAACACAACAGTTTAACAATTCGGTCATCGCAGCTGAAATCACACTCCTTTTAATGCTATACAGGTCGATCCGACTTGTTAAAGGAGAAAATTATGAACCGGAACTGACAACCACCCCTTTTAAGGAGACACCGAATGATCCGGGACTGCAAGAACATCCCTCTTACAGATGTAGAATGACTATTGACTGACAACAGTTCCCTTTTAAAAGAATGAAGTGGGATTTCTATCAATCCTCAAGGCAATTATGCTGTGCGTGTGTGAGCGTGGGACTCTGGACCACGCGGGGCTGGGACGGTTGTTGCAGCCACAGGTGATCGACAGACAGGAAGGAGGGAGGTTAGTAAAACCAACCCAGACAAAAAGCTAATTTGAAATATATATATATATATATATATATTTATCATAATAAGAAAATAAATAATTTTATAATTTTATTGAAAAAAAATTAATTTGATTTGATTTAAATAAATAAATAATTGTTTCATAATCTATATATTTTTGATTGAAGGAAGACTGCGTGACTGGATGAATTGTACTGGAAATCAGGGGTGCAGTAAGTAAATATCCAAACACGGTCAGCCCATGGTGGAGGGCAAGCCACGAGGGAAGATGTGGGGAACAAAGGCGAACTTTTAAAGTCGCGATTGCCTTTCTGCTGGATCTGACAGCAGCTGCGTGTGCTGTGAAAGAGCTCAAATGTAATAGGGCCAAGTGCAGGCAGAACAGAAAAGGCACATTTATTGTGAAAGTTAAAAAGTAGGGATTGTTTATAAATATTCTCAGTCATCTTTTCTGCCCTTTACTGCAAAGTCAGACATCCATCCCCTACTTTTGGCATTCAAACAGAAATAATGTGCACGAAAGTCTACTTAACCGCTTGTTTTGACCGTGCAACCAGGTCGACAGTGATCAAAATGTGCCATTAGCTTTTTAAAGCAAACAGCCTTCCTTTACTTTAGGTGAGTGACTGCACGAGATGGTTGGTTTTGAGGCAGAATCAAAACAAAGAATATAAAATTTCACGCTGCAAGTTAGCTGACCGCAGCAGGACTCGAACCTGCAATCTTCTGATAATATCACAGTTACAGTCGAAGTCAGACGACTTATCCATTTGGCCACGCAGCCGCTGCTGCTGGCATGAAATTTGTTGTTTTTTTATACTGAGAGCAAATTTGGGACAAAGGATCTTTCAAGGAGTGGATTTATGAAAACATGGGTATATTTTGAGTCATGAAACGATGCGCTGTGATATGGATGTGCACGGACACAGGCAACGTCAATGTAGCTTGAAACACAACAGTTTAACAATCGGTTATCGCAACTAAAATCACACTCCTTTTAAAATATACAGGATGATCCCGATTATGAAAAAATACGTCTTAAAGGGGCAATTGATGAGCCGGAACTGACAACCATCCCGTTTGAACAGACACCGAATGATCCAGGACAGGAAGCACATATCTCTTACACAGCTGTAGAATGGGCCTTCACGGACAGCAGTTCCCTTTCAAAAGATTAAAGTGGGATTTCTATCATTCCTGAAGGCAATTGTGCTGTGCGTGAGTGAGCGCGGATCTCAGGACCACGAGGGGCTGGGACGGCTTTTGAAGCCACAGGTGATTGACAGGCAGGAAGGAGGGAGCGAAGTAAAACCAACCCAGACAAAAAGACAATTTAAAACATATATATATTTATCACAATAAGAAAATAAATAAATTTACAGTTTTATTGCAAAAAATTGAATTTGGTTTGATTTAAATAAATAAATAATTATTTCTTAATCTATATATTTTTGATTGAACGAAGGCTGTGCGACTGCATGAAATCCACTGGAAATCAGTGCGTGCAGTCAGTAAATACCCAAACACAGTAAGCCCATGGTGTAAGACAAGCCACGAGGGAAGATATGGGGAACAAAGGCGATCTTTTAAAGTCGCGAGTGCCTTTCTGCTGGATCTGACAGCAGCTGCGTGTACTGTGAAATAGCTCAAATGTAATAGAGCCCAGTGCTGGCAGAACAGAAAAGGAACATTTATTGTGAAATTTAAAAAGTTGCGATTGTTTGTAAATATACGTATACATTAATATTTATATATATATCTGTATAAACAAAGTCAGTCAGTCAGTCATGTCTTGTCTTGTCTTGGTTTGATTTGTATTTGAAAATAAGGGGGGAGGAGCTCCTCATGTCACACAGCCCATCCGCAAGCTCTCGATAAAATCGCTATGTTTCTAACTTATATAATTTGCCTTCTTTCAGATGTGGAATAGCAAAATCCTGCAGCAGATTCTTCTCCTGTCAGGCAGTCGTCGAATGCGTGTTCAAATAAATCAGTGTGGCTTGAAGTTGCATGTAATGCATTTTTTCTCTCGTGACATGAAATGCACAGTAGATCGCGCAGCACGTTTGCACACACTCCCTCGCTACACAAACACACCAACAAACTAAAATTCCTGCAACCTCCAAAGGCAGTTTTTGAAATTTTAAATTTTAAATCCGGGACAGACAGCACAGTCCTTTTAAACAGATACATAATGATCCGATACTGATCGCACACCATTTTGGAGAGACAGAAAATGACCCCGGACAGACCAGCACATCACGTTAAAAGGGATACAGAAACACAATGAACAAAAACAAAGAATTCTGTTAAACTCAGCAGGTTGTGAACATTATGTGGATGAAGAACCCGGGCTCACGTTCAGTCAGACGATCATTCCGATATTTTAAGAAAAATGTAAAGTTTACAGATTTTATCCACGAGAATAGCGCCTGGAATAAATAGGCAGCGAGGAAGGACAAAATGTCTGTGATACAGTGGAGCGTAGGAGTGATTGAATAATAAATGTCACAATGCGAAAAGGCAAAGTGGGTGGTAAGCGGGTGTAAAGTAACAAAGGTTGGACCACAGGAGGTGTTAGTGGGAACAGCAGAACCATTAGCAGACAATGGGAGCGGTGCTTATGATTCGATACGTTGAACCGAATGTTGAGGCCAGAACACAATAACATGCCTGGAATGTAGGGTCTGAACGCCTTTTAATCAGACCAGGCAGCTTAGCCACCCCGGATTGATTTCCTAGTACGGTTTAAATTCGGCAGCCAATGGACTAAATCCAAAGCCAAATTCACACATCTTTTCAGCGCTAGAGAAACAGGACGCACTCATATTCAGGGCAGAGTCTGTTTCACGTTGAAGTTGAGATTGACGCTGAATGTATCCTTATCCCAATGGAGATGAGCTCATGCGTGCAGAAAGGAAGATGGACTGATCAAGTATTGGCCAGAATCAAACATGGGTTTAGGTTGTCCAATGAGACACAAGCCGAGTACATCTGAGATACATGAACTTTACTCAGTTCGGTGAGTTTCACTTTGCTCCTGGGAATCTCCAGGATTTTTGGACGCTGTGTGAACAACGGAGCGCAATCAAACGTTTTAATTTGAAACATGTCAGTTTTCTCACATGTCGACCGGCTGAGAAGTGTGTTTTTTACTAAAAGTTGTCACGGCTCGGCCGGAATTTCAACCCGGGACCTCTCGCATTTCCATAATTAGAATCCCTAAGCGAGAATCATACCCCTAGACCAACGAGCTGCCGACAGTGAGGGATCTAGCTCTCAGATTCTGACGTTAGATTGCAATTCGGCCCATCGTGCCTGTGCTGACTCTCAGAGACCTATCTCATGAGTCCCCCTCTCCATAGTCCTGCTAATGTTTTCCCTTTGATGAATAGATTATTCTTTGAGACATGACTTCACCGACGAGCTGCATCCTTGTCAGTAAAAGGTGAATTAGGCAATGAGATTAAATGTGATTGCCGAAAAAAAACGAGTGGAAACGGGTTAACACAATAACGACGAAGCTGGGGGCATACTGGATCAGCAGTCCATTGCCTGAACCTGTCAGTCACCTTGTCTCCTATTTACTGCAACGTCAGACATCCATCCCCTACTTTTTGCATTTTAACAGAAATAATGTGCACGAAAGTCTGCTTCACCGCTTGTTTTGCCCGTGCAACCAGATCGACAGTGATGAAAATGTGCCATTAGCTTTTTAAAGCAAACAGCCTGCCTTTACTTCAGGTGAGTGACTGCACGAGATGGTTGGTTTTGAGGCCGAATCAAAACAAAGAATATAAATATTCAGTTGGTGAGTTAGGTGACCACGTCGGGACTCGAACCTACAATCTTCTAATAACATCACAATTACAATCGAAGTCAGACGACTTATCCATTAGGACACGTGGCCGCTGCTTCTGGCATGAAATTTGTTGTTTTTTTATACTGAGAGCAAATTTGGAACAAGAGTTATATCAAGGAGTGGATTTATGAAAATATGGTCATATTTTGAGTAATGAACCGTTGCGCTGCGATATGGATGTGCACGGACACAGGCAACGTCAATGTAGCTAGAAAGACAACAGTTTAACAATTCGGTTATTGCAACTGAAATCACACTCCTTTTAAAATATACAGGATGATCCGGATTATGAGAAAATACGTATTAAAGGGCAATTGATGAACCGGAACTGAAAACCTTCCCGTTTGAACAGACACCGAATGATCCAGGACAGGAAGCACATCCCTCTTACACAGCTGTAGAATGGGCCTTCACGGACAGCACTTGCCTTTCAAAAGATTAAAGTGGGATTTCTATCATTCCTGAAGGCAATTGTGCTGTGCGTGAGTGAGCGCGGGTCTCAGGACCACGCGGGGCTGTGACAGATGTTGAAGCCACAGGAGTTTGATAGGCAGGAAGGAGGGAGGGAAGTAAAACCAACCCAGACAAAAAGACAATTTAAAACATATATATATTTATCACAATAAGATAATAAATAAATTTACAATTTTATTGCAAAAAATTGAATTTGATTTGATTTAAATAAATAAATAATTGTTTCTTCATCGATATCTTTTTGATTGAACGAAGGCTATGCGACTGCATGAAATCCACTGGAAATCAGGGCGTGCAGTCAGTAAATACCCAAACACAGTAAGCCCATGGTGTAAGACAAGCCACGAGGGAAAATGTGGGCAACAAAGGCGATCTTTTCAAGTCGCGAGTCCTTTTCTGCAGGATCAGACAGAAGCTGCGTGTGCTGTGAAAGAGGTCAAATGTATTAGAGCCAATGCAGGTAGAACAGAAAAAGCACATTTAATGTGAAAGTTCAAAAGTAGGGAATGTATGTTAATATACGCATATATAAATATTTATACATATATTTATATGAACAACTCAGTCAGTCAGCCATGCCTTGTCTTGTCTTGATTTGATTTGTATTTGAAAATAATGGGGAAGGAGCTAGCTCATCATGTTACACAACCCATCCGCAAGCTCTCGCTAAAATTGTTATGTTTCTAACTTATATAATTTGTCTTCTTTCAGATGTGGAACAGCAAAATCCCACAGCAGATTCTTCTCCTGTCAGGCAGTCCTCCAATGTGTGTTCAATCAAATCAGTGTGGCTTCAAGTTGCAAGTAATGCATTTTTTCTCCCATGACATGAAATGCACAGTAAGATCGCGCAGCACCTTTGCACGCACTCCCTCGCTACACAAACACACCAACAAACTAAAAATCCTGCAACCTCCAAAGGCAGTTTTTGAAATTTGAAATTTAAAATCCGGGACAGACAGCACATTCCTTTTAAACAGATACAAATGATCCGATACTGATAGCACACCATTTTGGAGAGACAGAGAATGACCCCGGACAGACCAGCACATCACCTTAAAAGGGATACAGAAACACAGTGAACAAAAACAAAGAATTCTGTAAAACTCAGCTGGTCGTGTACATTCTGTGGATGAAGATCCCGGGCTCACGTTCAGTCAGATGATCTTTCCGATATTTTAAGAAAAATGTAAAGTTTACAGATTTTTTCCACGAAAATAGCACCTGGAAATAAATAGGCAGCGAGGAAGGACAAAATGTCTTTGATACACTGGAGCGTAGGAGTGATTGAATAATAAATGGCACAATGCGAAAAGGCAAAGTGGGTGGTAAGCGGGCAATATCGTAACAAAGGATGGACCAGAGGAGGTGTTAGTGGGAACTGCAGAACGATTAGCAGACAATGGGAGCGGTGCTTATGATCCGATACGTTGAACCGAATGTTGAGGCCAGAACACGATAACATGCCTGGAAGGTAGGGTCTGAACGCCTTTTAATCAGACCAGACAGCTTGCCCACCCCGGATTGAATTCCGGAACGGTTTAAATTCGGCAGCCAAGGGACAAAATCCAAAGCAAGCTTCTCCCATCTTTTCAGCGCTAGAGAAACAGGACACACTCATATTCAGGACAGAGTCTGTTTCACGTTGAATTTGAGATTGACGCTGAGTGTATCCTTATCCCAATGGAGGTGAGCTCATGCGTGCAGAAAGGATGATGGACTGATCAAGTATTGGCCAGAATCAAACATGGGTTTAGTTTTTCCAACGAGACACAGAGCCGAGTACATCTGAGATACATGAACTTTACTCAGTTCGGTGAGTTTCACAATGCTCCTGGGAATCTCCAGGATTTTTGAACGCTGTGTGAGCAACGGAGCGCAATCACACGTTTTAATTTGAAACATGTCAGTTTTCTCACATGTCGACCGGCTGAAAAGTGTTTTTTTGACTAAAAGTTGTCAGGACTCGTCCGGGATCTCTCGCATTTCAATTATTAGAATCCCTCAGCGAGAATCATACCCCGAGACCAACGAGCCGCCGACAATAAGGGATCTAGCGCTCAGATTCTGACGTTAGTTTGATAATCGGCCCATCGTGCCTGTGCTGACTCTCAGAGACCTATCTCATGAGTCCCCCTCTCCATAGTCCTGCTAATGTTTTCCCTTTGATGAATAGATTATTCTTTGAGACATTACTTCACCAACGAGCTGCATTCTTGTCAGTAAAATGTGAATTTGGCAATGAGGTTAAATGTGATTGCCGAAAAAAAACGAGTGGAAACGGTTTAACACAACAACGACGAAGTTGAGGGCATACTGGATCAGCAGTCCATTGCCTCAACTTCTCAGTCACCTGATCTCCTATTTACTGCAACGTCAGACATCCATCCCCCTTTTTTGCATTCAAACAGAAATAATGTGCACGAAAGTCTACTTCAGCGCTTATTTTGCCCGTGCAACCAGATCGACAGTGATGAAAATGTGCCATTCGCTTTTTAAAGCAAACAGCCTTCCTTTACTTTAGGTGAGTGACTGCACGAGATGGTTGGTTTTGAGGCAGAATCAAAATAAAGAATATAAAATTTCACGCGGCAAGTGAGCTGACCGCGGCAGGACTAGAACCTGCAATCTTTTCATAACATCACAGTTGCAATCGAAGTCAGACGACTTATCCATTCGGCCACGCGGCCGCTGCTGCTGGCATGAAATTTGTTGTTTTTTTATACTGAGAGCAAATTTGGGACAAGAGTTCGATCAAGGAGTGGATTTCGGAAAACATGGGCATATTTTGAGTAATGAACCGATGCGCTGCGATATGGATGTGCAGGGACACAGGCAACGTCAATGTAGCTTGAAACACAACAGTTTAACAATTCGGTTATCGCAACTGAAATCACACTCCTTTTAAAATACACAGGATGATCCGGTATATGAGAAAATACGTCTTAAAGGGGCAATTGATGAACCGGAACTGACAACCATCCCGTTTGAACAGACACCGAATGATCCAGGACAGGAAGCACATCCCTCTTACACAGCTGTAGAATGGGCCTTCGCGGACAGCAGTTCCCTTTCAAAAGATTAAAGTGGGATTTCTATCATTCCTGAAGGCAATTGTGCTGTGCCTGAGTGAGCGCGGGTCTCAGGACCACGCGGGGCTGGGACGGTTTTTGAAGCCACAGGTGCTTGACGTGCAGGAAGGAGGGAGGGAAGTAAAACCAACCCAGACAAAAAGACAATTTAAAACCTAGATATATTTATCACAATAAGAAAATAAATAAATTTACAATTTTATTGCAAAAAATTGAATTTGATTTGATTTAAATAAATAAATAATTGTTTATTAATCTATATATTTTTGATTGAACGAAGGCTATGCGACTGCATGAAATCCACTGGAAATCAGGGCGTGCAGTCAGTAAATACCCAAACACAGTAAGCCCATGGTGTAAGACAAGCCACGAGGGAAGATGTGGCAACAGAGGCGATCTTTTCAAGTCGCGAGTCCCTTTCTGCAGGATCAGACAGAAGCTGCGTGTGCTGTGAAAGAGGTCAAATGTAGTAATAGAGCCAATGCAGGCAGAACAGAAAAAGCACATTTATTGTGAAAGTTAAAAAGTATGGAATGTATGTTAATATACGCATATATAAATATTTATACATATAATTATATAAACAAAGTCAGTCAGTCAGTCATGTCTTGTCCTGTCTTGATTTGATTTGTGTTTGAAAATAAGGGGGAAAGAGCTCATCATGTCACAAAGCCCATCCGCAAGCTCTCGCTCAAATCGCTATGTTTCTAACTTATATAATTTGCCTTCTTTCAGATGTGGAACAGCAAAATCCCACAGCAGATTCTTCTCCTGTTAGGCAGTCCTCGAATGCGTCTTCAATCAAATCAGTGTGGCTTCAAGTTGCATGTAATGCATTTTTTCTCCCATGACATGAAATGCACAGTAAGATCGCGCAGCACGTTTGCACACACTCCCTCGCTACCCAAACACACCAACAAACTAAAATTCCTGCAACCTCCAAAGGCAGTTTTTGAAATTTGAAATTGAAAATCCGGGACAGGCAGCACATTCCTTTTAAACAGCTACATAATGATCCGATACTGATAGCAACCAATTTGGAGAGACAGAGTATGACCTCGGACAGACAGGACATCACCTTGAAAGCGATACAGAAACGCAGAGAACAAAAACAAAGAATTCTGTAAAACTCAGCTGATCGTGAACATTCTGTGGATGAAGAACCTGGGCTCACGTTCAGTCAGATGATGGGCTCACGTTCAGTCAGATGATCATTCCGATATTTTAAGAAAAATGTAAAGTTTACAGATTTTTTCCACGAAAATAGCGCCTGGAAAAAAATAGGCAGCGAGGAAGGACAAAAGGGAATGTCTGTGATACAGTGGAGCGTAGGAGTGATTGAATAATAAATGTCACAATGCGAAAAGGCAAAGTGGTTGGTAAGCGGGCAATAAAATAACAAAGGATGGACCAGAGGAGGTGTTAATGGGAACAGCAGAACCATTAGCGGACAATGAGCGCGGCTTATGATCCGAGACGTTGAATCGAATGTTGAGGCCAGAACACTATAACATGCCTGGAATGTCGGATCTGAACGCCTTTTAATCAGACCAGGCAGCTTGCCCACCCCGGATTGATTTCCTGTACGGTTTAAATTCGGCAGCCAAGGGACTAATTCCAAAGCCAGCTTCTCCCATCTTTTCAGCGCTAGAGAAACAGGACGCACTCATATTCAGGGCAGAGTCTGTTTCACGTTGAAGTTGAGATTGACGCTGAATGTATCCATGTCCCAATGGAGGTGAGCTCATGCGTGCAGAACGGAAGATGGACTGATCAAGAATTGGCCAGAATCAAACACGGGTTTAGGTTGTCCAATGAGACACTGAGCCGAGCACATCTGAGATGCATGAACTTTACTCAGTTCGGTGAGTTTCACTTTGCTCCTGGGAATCTCCAGGATTTTTGGACGCTGTGTGAACAACGGCGCGCAATCAAACGTTATAATTTGAAACATGTCGACCGGCTGAAAAGTGTTTTTTTGACTAAAAGTTGTCAGGGCACGTCCGGGATTTAAACACGGGACCTCTCGCATTTCAATTATTAGAACCCCTAAGCGAGAATCATAACCCTAGACCAACGAGCCGCCGACAGTAAGGGATGTAGCTCTCAGATTCTGACGTTCGTTTGCTATTCGGCCCATCGTGCCTGTGCTGACTCTCAGAGACCAATCTCATGAGTCCCCCTCTCCACAGTCCTGCTAATGTTTTCCCTTTGATGAATAGATTATTCTTTGGGACATTACTTCACCAACGAGCTGCATCCTTGTCAGTAAAAGGTGAATTTGGCAATGAGGTTAAATGTGATTACCGAAAAAAAACGAGTGGAAACGGTTTATGACAATAACGACGAAGTTGAGGGCATACTCGATTAGCAGTGGATTGCCTGAACTTCTCAGTCACCTTATCTCCTATTTACTGCAACGTCAGACATCCATCCCCTACTTTTTCCATTCAAACAGAAATAATGTGCACGAAAGTCTACTTCACCGCTTGTTTTGCCCGTGCAACCAGATCGACAGTGATGAAAATGTGCCGTGAGCTTTTTAAAGCAAACAGCCTTCCTTTACTTTCGGTGAGTGACTGCACGAGATGGTTGGTTTTGAGGCAGAATCAAAATAAAGAATATAAAATTTCACGCAGCAATTTAGCTGACCGCGGCAGGACTCGAACCTGCAATCTTTTCATAACATCACAGTTGCAATCGAAGTCAGACGACTTATCCATTAGGCCACGCGGCTGCTGCTGCTGGCATGAAATTAGTTGTTTTTTTATACTGAGAGCAAATTTGGGACAAGGGATCTTTCAATGAGTGGATTTATGAAAATATGGGCATATTTTGAGTAATGAACCGTTGCGCTGCGATATGGATGTGCACGGACACAGGCAACGTCAATGTAGCTTGATACACAACAGTTTAACAATCGGTTATCGCACCTGAAATCACACTCCTTTTAAATTATACAGGATGATACCGATTATGAGAAAATGCGTCTTAAAGGGGCAGTTGATGAACCGGAACTGACAACCATCCCGTTTGAACAGACACCGAATGATCCAGGAAAGGCAGCACATCCATCTTACACAGCTGTAGAATGGGCCTTCACGGACAGCAATTGCCTTTCAAAAGATTAAAGTGGGATTTCTATCATTCCTGAAGGCAATTGTGCTGTGCGTGAGTGAGCGCGGATCTCAGGACAACGAGGTGCTGGGACGGTTTTTGAAGCCACAGGTGATTGACAGGCAGGAAGGAGGGAGGGAAATAAAACCAACCCAGACAAAAAGACAATTTAAAACATATATATATTTATCACAGTAAGAAAATAAATACATTTAAGTTTTATTGCAAAAAATTGAATTTAGTTTGATTTCAATAAATAAATAATTATTTCTTAATCTCTATGTTTTTGATTGAACGAAGGCTGTGCGACTGCTTGAAATCCACTGGAAATCAGGGCGTGCAGTCAGTAAATAAACAAACAAGTAAGCCCATGGTGTAAGACAAGCCACGAGCGAAGATATGGGCAACAAAGGCGATCTTTTAAAGTCGCGAGTGCCTTTCTGCTGGATCTGACAGCAGCTGCGTGTGCTGTGAAAGAGCTCAAATGTAATAGACACCAGTGCTGGCAGAACAGAAAAGGCACATTTATTGTGAAAGTTAAAAAGTACGGATTGTTTGTAAATATACGTAGACATAAATATGTATACATATATTTACATAAACAAAGTCAGTCAGTCAGTCATGTCTTGTCTTGTCTTGATTTGATTTGTATTTGAAAATAAGGGGGAAAGAGCTCATCATGTCACAAAGCCCATCCGCAAGCTCTCGATCAAATCGCTATGTTTCTAACTTATATAATTTGCCTTCTTTCAGATGTGGAACAGCAAAATCCCACAGCAGATTCTTCTCCTGTCAGGCAGTCCTCGAATGCATGTTCAATCAAATCAGTGTGGCTTCAAGTTGCATGTAATGCATTTTTTCTCCCATGACATGAAATGCACAGTAAGATCACGCAGCACGTTTGCACACACTCCCTCGCTACACAAACACACGAACAAACTAAAATTCCTGCAACTTCCAAAGGCAGTTTTTGAAATTTGAAATTTAAAATCCGGGACACACAGCACATTCCTTTTTAACAGATACATAATGATCCGATACTGATAGCATACCATTTTGGAGAGACAGCGAATGTCCCCGGACAGACCAGCACATCACCTTAAAAGGGATACAGAAACACAGTGAACAAAAACAAAGAATTCTTTAAAACTCAGCTGGTCGTGTACATTCTGTGGATGAAGATCCCGGGCTCACGTTCAGTCAGATGATCATTCCGATATTTTAAGAAAAATGTAAAATTTACAGATTTTTTCCACGAAAATAGCGCCTGGAAATAAATAGGCAGCGAGGAAGGACAAAATGTCTGTGATACAGTGGAGCGTAGGAGTGATTGAATAATAAATGGCACAATGCGAAAAAGCAAAGTGGGTGGTAAGCGGGCAATACAGTAACAAAGGATGGACCAGAGGAGTTGTTAGTGGGAACTGCAGAACCATTAGCAGACAATGGGAGCGGTGCTTATGATCCGATACGTCGAACCGAATGTTGAGGCCAGAACACTATAACATGCCTGGAATGTAGGGTCTGAACGCCTTTTAATCAGACCAGGCAGCTTCCCCACCCCGGATTCATTTCCTGTACGGTTTAAATTCGGCAGCCAAGGGACGAAATCCAAAGCCAGCTTCTCCCATCTTTTCAGCGCTGGAGAAACAGGACGCACTCATATTCAGGGCAGAGTCTGTTTCACGTTGAAGTTGAGATTGACGCTGAATGTATCCATATCCCAATGGAGCTGAGCTCATGCGTGCAGAAAGGCAGAAGGACTGATCAAGTATTGGCCAGAATCAAACACGGGTTTAGGTTGTCCAATGAGACACAGAGCCGATTACATCTGAGATACATGGACTTTACTCAGTTCGGTGAGTTTTACTTTGCTCCTGGGAATCTCCAGGATTTTTGGACGCTGTGTGAACAACGGAGCGCAATCAAACGTTTTAATTTGAAACATGTCAGTTTTCTCACATGTCGACCGGCTGAAAAGTGTTTTTTTGACTAAAAGTTGTCAGGACTCGTCCGGGATCTCTCGCATTTCAATTATTAGAATCCCGAAGCGAGAATCATACCCCGAGACCAACGAGCCGCCGACAGTAAGGGATCTAGCGCTCAGATTCTGACGTTAGTTTGCTATTCGGCCCATCGTGCCTGTGCTGACTCTCAGAGACCGATCTCATGAGTCCCCTTCTCCATAGTCCTGCCAATGTTTTCCCTTTGATGAATAGATTATTCTTTGAGACATTACTTCACCAATGAGCTGCATCCTTGTCAGTAAAAGGTGAATTTGGCAATGAGGTTAAATGTGATTGCCGAAAAAAAACGAGTGGAAACGGTTTAACACAATAACGACGAAGTTGATGGCATACTGGATCAGCAGTCCATTGCCTGAACTTCTCAGTCACCTTATATCCTATTTACTGCAACGTCAGACATCCATCCCCTACTTTTTGCATTCAAACAGAAATAATGTGCACGAAAGTCTACTTCACCGCTTGTTTTGCCCGTGCAACCAGATCGACAGTGATGAAAATGTGCCATTCGCTTTTTAAAGCAAACAGCCTTCCTTTACTTTAGGTGAGTGACTGCACGAGATGGTTGGTTTTGAGGCAGAATCAAAATAAAGAATATAAAATTTCACGCGGCAAATTAGCTGACCGCGGCAGGACTCGAACCTGCAATCTTTTGATAACTTCACAGTTACAATCGAAGTCAGACGACTTATCCATTAGGCCACGCGGCTGCTGTTGCTGGGATGAAATGTGTTGTTTTTGTTATACTGAGAGCAAATTTGGGACAAGGGATCTTTCAAGCAGTGGATTTATGAAAATATGGGCATATTTTGAGTAATGAACCGTTACGCTGCGATATGGATGTGCACGGACACAGGCAACGTCAATGTAGCTTGATACACAACAGTTTAACAATCGGTTATCGCAACTGAAATCACACTCCTTTTAAAATATACAGGATGATCCCGATTATGAGAAAATACGTCTTAAAGGGGCAGTTGATGAACTGGAACTGACAACCATCCCGTTTGAACAGACACCGAATGATCCAGGACAGGAAGCACATCCATCTTACACAGCTGTAGAATGGGCTTTCACGGACAGCACTTCCCTTTCAAAAGATTAAAGTGGGATTTCTATCATTCCTGAAGGCAATTGTGCTGTGCGTGAGTGAGCGCGGATCTCAGGACCTTCGGGGCTGGGACGGTTTTTGAAGCCACAGGTGATTGACAGGCAGGAAGGACGGAGGGAAGTAAAATCAACCCAGACAAAAAGACAATTTAAAACATATATATATTTATCACAATCAGAAAATAAAGAAATTTACAGTTTTATTGCAAAAAATTGAATTTAGTTTGATTTAAATAAATAAATAATTATTTCTTAATCTATATATTTTTGATTCAACGAAGGCTGTGCGACTGCATGAATTCCACTGGAAATCAGGGCGTGCAGTCAGTAAATACCCAAACAAGTAAGCCCATGGTGTAAGGCAAGGCACGAGGGAAGATATGGGGAACAAAGACGAGCTTTTAAAGTCGCGAGTGCCTTTCTGCTGGTTCTGACAGCAGCTGCATGTGCTGTGAAAGTGCTCAAATGTAATAGAGCCCAGTGCTGGCAGAACAGAAAAGGCACATTTATTTTGAAAGTTAAAAAGTAGGGATTGTTTGTAAATATACGTATACATTAATATTTATATATATATCTGTAAAAACAAAGTCAGTCAGTCAGTCATGTCTTGTCTTCTCTTGATTTGATTTTATTTGAAAATAAGGGGGAAGGAGCTCATCATGTCATGCAGCCCATCCGCAAGCTCTCGCTAAAATCGCTATGTTTCTAACTTATATAATTTGCCTTCTTTCAGATGTGCAACAGCAAAATCCCACAGCAGATTCTTCTCCTGTCAGGCAGTCCTCGAATGTGTGTTCAATCAAATCAGTGTGGCTTCAATTTGCATGTAATGCATTTTTTCTCCCATGAAATGAAACGCACAGTAAGATCGCGCAGCACGTTTGCACACACTCCGTCGCTACACAAACACAGCAACAAACTAAAATTCCTGCAACTTCCAAAGGCAGTTTTTGAAATTTGAAATTTGAAATACGGGACAGACAGCACATTCCTTTTAAACAGATACATAATGATCCGATACTGAGAGCACACCATTTTGGAGAGACAGAGAATGTGCCCGGACAGACCAGCACATCACCTTAAAAGGGATACAGAAACACAGTGAAGAAAAAGAAAGAATTCTGTAAAACTCAGCTGGTCGTGTACATTCTGTGGATGAAGATCCCGGGCTCACGTTCAGTCAGATGATCATTCCGATATTTTAAGAAAAATTTAATGTTTACAGATTTTTTCCACGAAAATAGCGCCTGGAAATAAATAGGCAGCGAGGAAGGATAAAAGGGAATGCCTGTGATACAGTGGAGCTGAGGAGTGATTGAATAATAAATGGCATAATGCGAAAAGGCAAAGTGGGTGGTAAGCGGGCAATACACTAACAAAGGATGGACCTGAGGAGGTGTTAGTGGGAACTGCAGAACCATTAGCAGACAATGGGAGCGGTGCTTATGATCCGAGACGTCGAACAGAATGTTGAGGCCAGAACACTATAACATGCCTGGAATGTAGGGTCTGAACGCCTTTTAATCAGACAAGGCAGCTTGCCCACCCCGGATTGATTTCCTGTACGGTTTAAATTCGGCACCCAAGGGACTAAATCCAAAGCCAGCTTCTCCCATCTTCTCCCAGCTAGAGAAACAGGACGCACTCATATTCAGGGCAGAGTCTGTTTCACGTTGAAGTTGAGATTGATGCTGAATGTATCCATATCCCAATGGAGGTGAGCTCATGCGTGCAGAAAGCAAGATGGACTGATCAAGTATTGGCCAGAATCAAACACGGGTTTAGGTTGTCCAATGAGACACAGAGCCGAGTAGATCTGAGATACATAAACTTTACTCAGTTCGGTGAGTTTCACTTTGCTCCTGGGAATCTCCAGGATTTTTGGACGCTGTGTGAACAACGGAGCGCAATCAAACGTTTTAATTTGAAACATGTCAGTTTTCTCACATGTCGACCGGCTGAAAAGTGGTTTTTTGACTAAAAGTTGTCAGAACTCGTCCGGGATCTCTCGCATTTCAATTATTAGAATCCCGAAGCGAGAATCATACCCCGAGACCAACGAGCCGCCGACAGAAAGGGATCTAGCGCTCAGATTCTGACGTTAGTTTGCTATTCGGCCCATCGTGCCTGTGCTGACTCTCAGAGACCTATCTCATGAGTCCCCCTCTCCATAGTCCTGCTAATGTTTTCCCTTTGATGAATAGATTATTCTTTGAGACATTACTTCACCAATGAGCTGCATCCTTGTTAGTAAAAGGTGAATTTGGCAATGAGGTTAAATGTGATTGCCGAAAAAAAACGAGTGGAAACGGTTTAACACAATAACGACGAAGTTGAGGGCATACTGGATCAGCAGTCCATTGCCTGAACTTCTCAGTCACCTTATCTCCTATTTACTGCAACGTCAGACATCCATCCCCTACTTTTTGCAATCAAACAGAAATAATATGCACGAAAGTCTACTTCACCGCTTGTTTTGCCCGTGCAACCAGATCGACAGTGATGAAAATGTGCCATTCGCTTTTTAAAGCAAACAGCCTTCCTTCACTTCAGGTGAGTGACTGCACGAGATGGTTGGTTTTGAGGCAGAATCAAAATAAAGAATGTAAAGTTTCACGCGGCAAGTTAGCTGACCGCGGCAGGACTCGAACCTGCAATCTTTTGAAAACATCACAGTTGCAATCGAAGTCAGACGAGTATCCATTAGGCCACGCGGCCGCTGCTGCTGGCATGAAATTTGTTGTTTTTTTATACTGAGAGCAAATTTAGGCCAAGGGAACTTTCAAGGAGTGGATTTATGAAAATATGGGAATATTTTGAGTAATGAATCGATGCGCTGCGATATGGATGTGCACGGATACAGGCAACGTCAATATAGCTTGATACACAACAGTTTAACAATGGGTTATCGCAACTGAAATCACACTCCTTTTAAAATATACAGGATGATCACGATTATGAGAAAATACGTCTTAAAGGGGCAGTTGATGAACCGGAACTGACAACCATCCCGTTTGAACAGACACCGAATGATCCAGGACAGGAAGCACATCCCTCTTACACAGCTCTAGAATGGGCCTTCACGGACAGCACTTCCCTTTCAAAAGATTAAAGTGGGATTTCTATCATTCCTGAAGGCAATTGTGCTGTGCGTGAGTGAGCGCGGGTCTCAGGACCACGCGGGGCTGGGACGGATGTTGAAGCCACAGGTGATTGACAGGCAGGAAGGAGGGAGGGAAGTAAAACCAACCCAGACAAAAAGACAATTTAAAAAATATATATATTTATCACAATAAGAAAATACATAAATTTACAGTTTAATGCAAAACATTTAATTTGGTTTGATTTAAATAAATAAATAATTAATTCTTAATCTATATATTTTTGATTGAACGAAGGCTGTGCGACTGCATGAAATCCACTGGAAATCTGGGCGTGCAGTCAGTAAATACCCAAAAACAGTAAGCCCATGGTGTAAGACAAGCCACGAGGGAAGATGTGGGCAACAGAGGCGATCTTTTCAAGTCGCGAGTCCCTTTCTGCAGGATCAGACAGAAGCTGCGTGTGCTGTGAAAGAGGTCAAATGTAGTAATTGAGCAATGCAGGCAGAACAGAAAAAGCACATTTATTGTGAAAGTTAAAAAGTAGGGAATGTATGTTAATATACGCAAATATAAATATTTATACATATATTTATATAAACAAAGTCAGTCAGTCAGTCATGTCTTGTCTTGTATTGATTTGATTTGTATTTGAAAATAAGGGGAAAGAGCTCATCATGTCACAAAGCCCATCCGCAAGCTATCGCTAAAATCGCTATGTTTCTAACTTATATAATTCGCCTTCTTTCAGATGTGGAACAGCAAAATCCCACAGCAGATTCTTCTCCTGTCAGGCAGTCCTCGAATGCGTGTTCAATCAAATCAGTGTGGCTTCAAGTTGCATGTAATGCATTTTTTCTCCGATGACATGAAATGCACAGTAAGATCATGCAGCACGTTTGCACACACGCCCTCGCTACACAAACACACCAACAAACTAAAATTCCTGCAAATTCCAAAGGCAGTTTTTGAAATTTGAAATTTAAAATCCGGGACAGACAGCTCATTCCTTTTAAACAGATACATAATGATCCGATACTGATAGCATACCATTTTGGAGAGACAGAGAATGTCCCCGGACAGACCAGCACATCACCTTAAAAGGCATGCAGAAACACAGTGAACAAAAAGAAAGAATTCTGTAAAACTCAGCTGGTCGTGTACATTCTGTGGATGAAGATCCCGGGCTCACGTTCAGTCAGATGATCATTCCGATAATTTAAGAAAAATGTAAAGTTTACAGATTTTTTCCACGAAAATAGCGCTTGGAAATAAATAGGCAGCGAGGAAGGACAAAATGTCTGTGATACAGTGGAGCGTAGGAGTGATTGAATAATAAATGGCACAATGCGAAAAGGCAAAGTGGGTGGTAAGCGGGCAATACAGTAACAAAGGAGGAACCAGAGGAGGTGTTAGTGGGAACTGCAGAACCATTAGCAGACAATGGGAGCGGTGCTTATGATCCGATATGTCGAACCGAATTTTGAGGCCAGAACACTATAACATGCCTGGAATGTAGGGTCTGAACGCCTTTTAATCAGACCAGGCAGCTTCCCCACCCCGGATTCATTTCCTGTACGGTTTAAATTCGGCAGCCAAGGGACGAAATCCAAAGCCAGCTTCTCCCATCTTTTCAGCGCGAGAGAAACAGGACGCACTCATATTCAGGGCAGAGTCTGTTTCACGTTGAAGTTGAGATTGACTCTGAATGTATCCATATCCCAATGGAGGTGAGCTCATGCGTGCAGAAAAGAAGATGGACTGATCAAGTATTGGCCAGAATCAAACACGGGTTTAGTTTGTCCAATGAGACACAGAGCCGATTACATCTGAGATACATGAACTTTACTCAGTTCGGTGAGTTTCACTTTGCTCCTGGGAATCTCCAGGATTTTTGGAAGCTGTGTGAACAACGGAGCGCAATCAAACGTTTTAATTTGAAACATGTCAGTTTTCTCACATGTCGACCGGCTGAAAAGTGTTTTTTTGACTAAAAGTTGTCAGGACTCGTCCGCGATCTCTCGCATTTCAATTATTAGAATCCCTAAGCGAGAATCATACCCCGAGACCAACGAGCCGCCGACAGTAAGGGATCTAGCGCTCAGATTCTGACGTTAGTTTGCTATTCGGCCCATCGTGCCTGTGCTGACTCTCAGAGACCTATCTCATGAGTCCCCCTATCCATAGTCCTGCTAATGTTTTCCCTTTGATGAATAGATTATTCTTTGAGACATTACTTCAACAATGAGCTGCATCCTTGTCAGTAAAAGGTGAATTTGGCAATGAGGTTAAATGTGATTACGGAAAAAAACCGAGTGGAAACGGTTTAACACAATAACGACGAAGTTGAGGGCAGACTGGATCAGCAGTCCATTGCCTGAACTTCTCAGTCACCTTATCTCCTATTTACTGCAACGTCAGACATCCATCCCCTACTTTTTCCATTCAAACAGAAATAATGTGCACGAAAGTCTACTTCACCGCTTGTTTTGCCCGTGCAACCAGATCGACAGTGATGAAAATGTGCCAAGAGCTTTTTAAAGCAAACAGCCTTCCTTTACTTTCGGTGAGTGACTGCACGAGATGGTTGGTTTTGAGGCAGAATCAAAATAAAGAATATAAAATTTCACGCGGCAAGTTAGCTGACCGCGGCAGGACTCGAACCTGCAATCTTTTGATAACTTCACAGTTACAACCGAAGTCAGACGACTTATCCATTAGGCCACGCGGCTGCTGCTGCTGGCATGAAATTTGTTGTTTTTTTTATACTGAGAGCAAATTTGGGACAAGGGATCTTTCAAGGAGTGGATTTATGAAAATATGGGCATATTTTGAGTAATGAACCGTTACGCTGCGATATGGATGTGCACGGACACAGGCAACGTCAATGTAGCTTGATACACAACAGTTTAACAATCGGTTATCGCAACTGAAATCACACTCCTTTTAAAATATACAGGATGATCCCGATTATGAGAAAATACGTCTTAAAGGGGCAGTTGATGAACCGGAACTGACAACCATCCCGTTTGAACAGACACCGAATGATCCAGGAAAGGAAGCACATCCATCTTACACAGCTGTAGAATGGGCCTTCACGAACAGCACTTCCCTTTCAAAAGATTAAAGTGGGATTTCTATCATTCCTGAAGGCAATTGTGCTGTGCGTGAGTGAGCGCGGATCTCAGGACCACGAGTGGCTGGGACGGTTTTTGAAGCCACAGGTGATTGACAGGCAGGAAGGACGGAGGGAAGTAAAATCAACCCAGACAAAAAGACAATTTAAAACATATATATATTTATCACAATAAGTAAATAAATAAATTTACAGTTTTATTGCAAAAAATTGAATTTAGTTTGATTTCAATAAATAAATAATTATTTCTTAATCTATATGTTTTTGATTGAACGAAGGCTGAGCGACTGCTTGAAATCCACTGGAAATCAGGGCGTGCAGTCAGTAAATACACAAACAAGTAAGCCCATGGTGTAAGACAAGACACGAGCGAAGATGTGGGGAACAAAGGCGATCTTTTAAAGTCGCGAGTGCCTTTCTGCTGGATCTGACAGCAGCTGCGTGTGCTGTGAAAGAGCTCAAATGCAATAGAGCCCAGTGCCGGTAGAACAGAAAAGGCACATTTATTTTGAAAGTTAAAAAGTATGGAATGTATGTTAATATATGCATATATAAATATTTATACATATATTTATATAAACAAAGTCAGTCGGTCAGTCATGTCTTGTCTTGTCTTGATTTGATTTGTATTTGAAAATAAGGGGGAAAGAGCTCATCATGTCACAAAGCCCATCCGCAAGCTCTCGCTCAAATCGCTATGTTTCTAACTTATATAATTTGCCTTCTTTCAGATGTGGAACAGCAAAATCCCACAGCAGATTCTTCTCCTGTCAAGCAGTCCTCGAATGCGTGTTCAATCAAATCAGTGTGGCTTCAAGTTGCATGTAATGCATTTTTTCTCCTATGACATGAAATGCACAGTAAGATCACGCAGCACGTTTGCACACACTCCCTCGCTACCCAAACACACGAACAAACTAAAATTCCTGCAACTTCCAAAGGCAGTTTTTGAAATTTGAAATTTAAAATCCGGGACAGACAGCACATTCCTTTTTAACAGATACATAATGATCCGATTCTGATAGCATACCATTTTGGAGAGACAGCGAATGTCCCCGGACAGACCAGCACATCACCTTAAAAGGGATACAGAAACACAGTGAACAAAAACAAAGAATTCTGTAAAACTCAGCTGGTCGTGTACATTCTGTGGATGAAGATCCCGGGCTCACGTTCAGTCAGTTGATCATTCCGATATTTTAAGAAAAATGTAAAGTTTACAGATTTCTTCCACGAAAATAGCGCCTGGAAAAAAATAGGCAGCGAGGAAGGACAAAAGGGAATGTCTGTGATACAGTGGAGCGTAGGAGTGATTGAATAATAAATGGCACAATGCGAAAAGGCAAAGTGGGTGGAAAGCGGGTAATAAAATAACAAAGGATGGACTAGAGCAGGTGTTAGTGGGAACAGCAGAACCATTAGCAGACAATGAGCGCGGCTTATGATCCGAGACGTTGAATCGAATGTTGAGGCCAGAACACAATAACATGCCTGGAATGTAGGGTCTGAACGCCTTTTAATCTGACCAGGCAGCTTGCCCACCCCGGATTGATTTCCTGTACGGTTTAAATTCGGCAGCCAAGGGACTAAATCCAAAGCCAGCTTCTCCCATCTTTTCAGCGCTGGAGAAACAGGACGCACTCATATTTAGGGCAGAGTCTGTTTCACGTTGAAGTTGAGATTGACGCTGAATGTATCCATATCCCAATGGAGGTGAGCTCATGCGTGCTGAACGGAAGATGGACTGATCAAGAATTGGCCAGAATCAAACACGGGTTTAGGTTGTCCAATGAGACACTGAGCCGAGCACATCTGAGATGCATGAACTTTACTCAGTTCGGTGAGTTTCACTTTGCTCCTGGGAATCTCCAGGATTTTTGGACGCTGTGTGAACAACGGCGCGCAATCAAACGTTTTAATTTGAAACATGTCGACCGGCTGAGAAGTGTTTTTTTGACTAAAAGTTTTCAGGGCTCGTCCGGTATTTGAACCCGGGACCTCTCGCATTTCAATTATTAAAACCCCTAAGCGAGAATCATACCCCTAGACCAACGAGCCGCCGACAGTAAGGGATCTAGCTCTCAGATTCTGACCTTCGTTTGCTATTCGGCCCATCGTCCCCCTCTCCATAGTCCTGCTCATGTTTTCCCTTTGATGAATAGATTATTCTTTGAGACATTACTTCACCAACGAGCTGCATTCTTGTCAGTAAAAGGTGAATTTGGCAATGAGGTTAAATGTGATTACGGAAAAAAACCGAGTGGAAACGGTTTAACACAATAACGACGAAGTTGAGGGCAGACTGGATCAGCAGTCCATTGCCTGAACTTCTCAGTCACCTTATCTCCTATTTACTGCAACGTCAGACATCCATCCCCTACTTTTTCCATTCAAACAGAAATAATGTGCACGAAAGTCTACTTCACCGCTTGTTTTGCCCGTGCAACCAGATCGACAGTGATGAAAATGTGCCATGAGCTTTTTAAAGCAAACAACCTTTTTTTACTTTCGGTGAGTGACTGCACGAGATGGTTGGTTTTGAGGCAGAATCAAAATAAAGAATGTAAAATTTCACGCGGCAAGTTAGCTGACCGCGGCAGGACTCGAACCTGCAATCTTTTGATAACATCACAGTTACAATCGAAGTCAGACGACTTATCCATTAGGCCACGCGGCTGCTGCTGCTGGTATGAAATTTGTTGTTTTTTTTATACTGAGACCAAATTTGGGACAAGGGATCTTTCAAGGAGTGGATTTATGAAAATATGGGCATATTTTGATTAATGAACCGTTACGCTGCGATATGGATGTGCACGGACACAGGCAACGTCAATGTAGCTTGATACACAACAGTTTAACAATCGGTTATCGCAACTGAAATCACACTCCTTTTAAAATATACAGGATGATCGCGATTATGAGAAAATACGTCTTAAAGGGGCAGTTGATGAACCGGAACTGACAACCATCCCGTTTGAACAGACACCGAATGATCCAGGACAGGAAGCACATCCATCTTACACAGCTGTAGAATGGGCCTTCACGGACAGCACTTCCCTTTCAAAAGATTAAAGTCGGATTTCTATCATTCCTGAAGGCAATTGTGCTGTGCGTGAGTGAGCGCGGATCTCAGGACCACGAGTGGCTGGGACGGTTTTTGAAGCCACAGGTGATTGACAGGCAGGAAGGACGGAGGGAAGTAAAATCAACCCAGACAAAAAGACAATTTAAAACATATATATATTTATCACAATAAGAAAATAAATAAATTTACAGTTTTATTGCAAAAAATTGAATTTAGTTTGATTTCAATAAAGAAATAATTATTTCTTAATCTATATGTTTTTGATTGAACGAAGGCTGTGCGACTGCTTGAAATCCACTGGAAATCAGGGCGTGCAGTCAGTAAATACACAAACAAGTAAGCCCATGGTGTAAGACAAGCCACGAGCGAAGATGTGGGGAACAAAGGCGATCTTTTAAAGTCGCGAGTGCCTTTCTGCTGGATCTGACAGCAGCTGCGTGTGCTGTGAAAGAGCTCAAATGCAATAGAGCCCAGTGCCGGTAGAACAGAAAAGGCACATTTATTTTGAAAGTTAAAAAGTATGGAATGTATGTTAATATACGCATATATAAATATTAATACATATATTTATATAAACAAAGTCAGTCAGTCAGTCATGTCTTGTCTTGTCTTGATTTGATTTGTATTTGAAAATAAGGAGGAAAGAGCTCATCATGTCACAAAGCCCATCCGCAAGCTCTCGCTCAAATCGCTATGTTTCTAACTTATATAATTTGCCTTCTTTCAGATGTGGAACAGCAAAATCCCACAGCAGATTCTTCTCCTGTCAGGCAGTCCTCGAATGTGTGTTCAATCAAATCAGTGTGGCTTCAAGTTGCATGTAATGCATTTTTTCTCCCATGACATGAAATGCACAGTAAGATCGCGCAGCACGTTTGCACACACTCCCTCGCTACAGAAACACACCAACAAACTAAAATTCCTGCAACCTCCAAAGGCAGTTTTTGAAATTTGTAATTTAAAATCCGGGACAGACAGCACATTCCTTTTAAACAGATACATAATGATCCGATACTGATAGCAACCATTTTGGAGAGACAGAGAATGACCTCGGACAGACAGGACATCACCTTAAAAGCGATACAGAAACACAGTGAACAAAAACAAAGAATTCTGTAAAACTCAGCTGGTCGTGAACATTCTGTGGATGAAGAACCCGGGCTCACGTTCAGTCAGATGATCATTCCGATATTTTAAGAAAAATGTAAAGTTTACAGATTTCTTCCACGAAAATAGCGCCTGGAAAAAAATAGGCAGCGAGGAAGGACAAAAGGGAATGTCTGTGATACAGTGGAGCGTAGGAGTGATTGAATAATAAATGGCACAATGCGAAAAGGCAAAGTGGGTGGTAAGCGGGCAATAAAATAACAAAGGATGGACTAGAGCAGGTGTTAGTGGGAACAGCAGAACCATTAGCAGACAATGAGCGCGGCTTATGATCCGAGACGTTGAATCGAATGTTGAGGCCAGAACACAATAACATGCCTGGAATGTAGGGTCTGAACGCCTTTTAATCTGACCAGGCAGCTTGCCCACCCCGGATTGATTTCCTGTACGGTTTAAATTCGGCAGCCAAGGGACTAAATCCAAAGCCAGCTTCTCCCATCTTTTCAGCGCTGGAGAAACAGGACGCACTCATATTTAGGGCAGAGTCTGTTTCACGTTGAAGTTGAGATTGACGCTGAATGTATCCATATCCCAATGGAGGTGAGCTCATGCGTGCAGAACGGAAGATGGACTGATCAAGAATTGGCCAGAATCAAACACGGGTTTAGGTTGTCCAATGAGACACTGAGCCGAGCACATCTGAGATGCATGAACTTTACTCAGTTCGGTGAGTTTCACTTTGCTCCTGGGAATCTCCAGGATTTTTGGACGTTGTGTGAACAACGGCGCGCAATCAAACGTTTTAATTTGAAACATGTCGACCGGCTGAGAAGTGTTTTTTTGACTAAAAGTTGTCAGGGCTCGTCCGGGATTTGAACCCGGGACCTCTCGCATTTCAATTATTAAAACCCCTAAGCGAGAATCATACCCCTAGACCAACGAGCCGCCGACAGTAAGGGATCTAGCTCTCAGATTCTGACCTTCGTTTGCTATTCGGCCCATCGTCCCCCTCTCCATAGTCCTGCTCATGTTTTCCCTTTGATGAATAGATTATTCTTTGAGACATTACTTCACCAACGAGCTGCATTCTTGTCAGTAAAAGGTGAATTTGGCAATGAGGTTAAATGTGATTACGGAAAAAAACCGAGTGGAAACGGTTTAACACAATAACGACGAAGTTGAGGGCAGACTGGATCAGCAGTCCATTGCCTGAACTTCTCAGTCACCTTATCTCCTATTTACTGCAACGTCAGACATCCATCCCCTACTTTTTCCATTCAAACAGAAATAATGTGCACGAATGTCTACTTCACCGCTTGTTTTGCCCGTGCAACCAGATCGACAGTGATGAAAATGTGCCATGAGCTTTTTAAAGCAAACAGCCTTCCTTTACTTTCGGTGAGTGACTGCACGAGATGGTTGGTTTTGAGGCAGAATCAAAATAAAGAATGTAAAATTTCACGCGGCAAGTTAGCTGACCGCGGCAGGACTCGAACCTGCAATCTTTTGATAACATCACAGTTACAATCGAAGTCAGACGACTTATCCATTAGGCCACGCGGCTGCTGCTGCTGGCATGAAATTTGTTGTTTTTTTTATACTGAGAGCAAATTTGGGACAAGGGATCTTTCAAGGAGTGGATTTATGAAAATATGGGCATATTTTGAGTAATGAACCGTTACGCTGCGATATGGATGTGCACGGACACAGGCAACGTCAATGTAGCTTGATACACAACAGTTTAACAATCGGTTATCGCAACTGAAATCACACTCCTTTTAAAATATACAGGATGATCGCGATTATGAGAAAATACGTCTTAAAGGGGCAGTTGATGAACCGGAACTGACAACCATCCCGTTTGAACAGACACCGAATGATCCAGGACAGGAAGCACATCCATCTTACACAGCTGTAGAATGGGCCTTCACGGACAGCACTTCCCTTTCAAAAGATTAAAGTCGGATTTCTATCATTCCTGAAGGCAATTGTGCTGTGCGTGAGTGAGCGCGGATCTCAGGACCACGTGTGGCTGGGACGGTTTTTGAAGCCACAGGTGATTGACAGGCAGGAAGGACGGAGGGAAGTAAAATCAACCCAGACAAAAAGACAATTTAAAACATATATATATTTATCACAATAAGAAAATAAATAAATTTACAGTTTTATTGCAAAAAATTGAATTTAGTTTGATTTCAATAAAGAAATAATTATTTCTTAATCTATATGTTTTTGATTGAACGAAGGCTGTGCGACTGCTTGAAATCCACTGGAAATCAGGCCGTGCAGTCAGTAAATACACAAACAAGTAAGCCCATGGTGTAAGACAAGCCACGAGCGAAGATGTGGGGAACAAAGGCGATCTTTTAAAGTCGCGAGTGCCTTTCTGCTGGATCTGACAGCAGCTGCGTGTGCTGTGAAAGAGCTCAAATGCAAAAGAGCCCAGTGCCGGTAGAACAGAAAAGGCACATTTATTTTGAAAGTTAAAAAGTATGGAATGTATGTTAATATACGCATATATAAATATTAATACATATATTTATATAAACAAAGTCAGTCAGTCAGTCATGTCTTGTCTTGTCTTGATTTGATTTGTATTTGAAAATAAGGAGGAAAGAGCTCATCATGTCACAAAGCCCATCCGCAAGCTCTCGCTCAAATCGCTATGTTTCTAACTTATATAATTTGCCTTCTTTCAGATGTGGAACAGCAAAATCCCACAGCAGATTCTTCTCCTGTCAGGCAGTCCTCGAATGTGTGTTCAATCAAATCAGTGTGGCTTCAAGTTGCATGTAATGCATTTTTTCTCCCATGACATGAAATGCACAGTAAGATCGCGCAGCACGTTTGCACACACTCCCTCGCTACAGAAACACACCAACAAACTAAAATTCCTGCAACCTCCAAAGGCAGTTTTTGAAATTTGTAATTTAAAATCCGGGACAGACAGCACATTCCTTTTAAACAGATACATAATGATCCGATACTGATAGCAACCATTTTGGAGAGACAGAGAATGACCTCGGACAGACAGGACATCACCTTAAAAGCGATACAGAAACACAGTGAACAAAAACAAAGAATTCTGTAAAACTCAGCTGGTCGTGAACATTCTGTGGATGAAGAACCCGGGCTCACGTTCAGTCAGATGATCATTCCGATATTTTAAGAAAAATGTAAAGTTTACAGATTTCTTCCACGAAAATAGCGCCTGGAAAAAAATAGGCAGCGAGGAAGGACAAAAGGGAATGTCTGTGATACAGTGGAGCGTAGGAGTGATTGAATAATAAATGGCACAATGCGAAAAGGCAAAGTGGGTGGTAAGCGGGCAATAAAATAACAAAGGATGGACTAGAGCAGGTGTTAGTGGGAACAGCAGAACCATTAGCAGACAATGAGCGCGGCTTATGATCCGAGACGTTGAATCGAATGTTGAGGCCAGAACACAATAACATGCCTGGAATGTAGGGTCTGAACGCCTTTTAATCAGACCAGGCAGCTTGCCCACCCCGGATTGATTTCCTGTACGGTTTAAATTCGGCAGCCAAGGGACTAAATCCAAAGCCAGCTTCTCCCATCTTTTCAGCGCTGGAGAAACAGGACGCACTCATATTAAGGGCAGAGTCTGTTTCACGTTGAAGTTGAGATTGACGCTGAATGTATCCATATCCCAATGGAGGTGAGCTCATGCGTGCAGAACGGAAGATGGACTGATCAAGAATTGGCCAGAATCAAACACGGGTTTAGGTTGTCCAATGAGACACTGAGCCGAGCACATCTGAGATGCATGAACTTTACTCAGTTCGGTGAGTTTCACTTTGCTCCTGGGAATCTCCAGGATTTTTGGACGCTGTGTGAACAACGGCGCGCAATCAAACGTTTTAATTTGAAATATGTCGACCGGCTGAGAAGTGTTTTTTTGACTAAAAGTTGTCAGGGCTCGTCCGGGATTTGAACCCGGGACCTCTCGCATTTCAATTATTAAACCCCTAAGCGAGAATCATACCCCTAGACCAACGAGCCGCCGACAGTAAGGGATCTAGCTCTCAGATTCTGACCTTCGTTTGGTATTCGGCCCATCGTCCCCCTCTCCATAGTCCTGCTCATGTTTTCCCTTTGATGAATAGATTATTCTTTGAGACATTACTTCACCAACGAGCTGCATTCTTGTCAGTAAAAGGTGAATTTGGCAATGAGGTTAAATGTGATTACGGAAAAAAACCGAGTGGAAACGGTTTAACACAATAACGACGAAGTTGAGGGCAGACTGGATCAGCAGTCCATTGCCTGAACTTCTCAGTCACCTTATCTCCTATTTACTGCAACGTCAGACATCCATCCCCTACTTTTTCCATTCAAACAGAAATAATGTGCACGAAAGTCTACTTCACCGCTTGTTTTGCCCGTGCAACCAGATCGACAGTGATGAAAATGTGCCATGAGCTTTTTAAAGCAAACAGCCTTCCTTTACTTTCGGTGAGTGACTGCACGAGATGGTTGGTTTTGAGGCAGAATCAAAATAAAGAATGTAAAATTTCACGCGGCAAGTTAGCTGACCGCGGCAGGACTCGAACCTGCAATCTTTTGATAACATCACAGTTACAATCGAAGTCAGACGACTTATCCATTAGGCCACGCGGCTGCTGCTGCTGGCATGAAATTTGTTGTTTTTTTTATACTGAGAGCAAATTTGGGACAAGGGATCTTTCAAGGAGTGGATTTATGAAAATATGGGCATATTTTGAGTAATGAACCGTTACGCTGCGATATGGATGTGCACGGACACAGGCAACGTCAATGTAGCTTGATACACAACAGTTTAACAATCGGTTATCGCAACTGAAATCACACTCCTTTTAAAATATACAGGATGATCGCGATTATGAGAAAATACGTCTTAAAGGGGCAGTTGATGAACCGGAACTGACAACCATCCCGTTTGAACAGACACCGAATGATCCAGGACAGGAAGCACATCCATCTTACACAGCTGTAGAATGGGCCTTCACGGACAGCACTTCCCGTTCAAAAGATTAAAGTCGGATTTCTATCATTCCTGAAGGCAATTGTGCTGTGCGTGAGTGAGCGCGGATCTCAGGACCACGAGTGGCTGGGACGGTTTTTGAAGCCACAGGTGATTGACAGGCAGGAAGGACGGAGGGAAGTAAAATCAACCCAGACAAAAAGACAATTTAAAACATATATATATTTATCACAATAAGAAAATAAATAAATTTACAGTTTTATTGCAAAAAATTGAATTTAGTTTGATTTCAATAAAGAAATAATTATTTCTTAATCTATATGTTTTTGATTGAACGAAGGCTGTGCGACTGCTTGAAATCCACTGGAAATCAGGGCGTGCAGTCAGTAAATACACAAACAAGTAAGCCCATGGTGTAAGACAAGCCACGAGCGAAGATGTGGGGAACAAAGGCGATCTTTTAAAGTCGCGAGTGCCTTTCTGCTGGATCTGACAGCAGCTGCGTGTGCTGTGAAAGAGCTCAAATGCAAAAGAGCCCAGTGCCGGTAGAACAGAAAAGGCACATTTATTTTGAAAGTTAAAAAGTATGGAATGTATGTTAATATACGCATATATAAATATTAATACATATATTTATATAAACAAAGTCAGTCAGTCAGTCATGTCTTGTCTTGTCTTGATTTGATTTGTATTTGAAAATAAGGAGGAAAGAGCTCATCATGTCACAAAGCCCATCCGCAAGCTCTCGCTCAAATCGCTATGTTTCTAACTTATATAATTTGCCTTCTTTCAGATGTGGAACAGCAAAATCCCACAGCAGATTCTTCTCCTGTCAGGCAGTCCTCGAATGTGTGTTCAATCAAATCAGTGTGGCTTCAAGTTGCATGTAATGCATTTTTTCTCCCATGACATGAAATGCACAGTAAGATCGCGCAGCACGTTTGCACACACTCCCTCGCTACACAAACACACGAACAAACTAAAATTCCTGCAACCTCCAAAGGCAGTTTTTGAAATTTGTAATTTAAAATCCGGGACAGACAGCACATTCCTTTTAAACAGATACATAATGATCCGATACTGATAGCAACCATTTTGGAGAGACAGAGAATGACCTCGGACAGACAGGACATCACCTTAAAAGCGATACAGAAACACAGTGAACAAAAACAAAGAATTCTGTAAAACTCAGCTGGTCGTGAACATTCTGTGGATGAAGAACCCGGGCTCACGTTCAGTCAGATGATCATTCCGATATTTTAAGAAAAATGTAAAGTTTACAGATTTCTTCCACGAAAATAGCGCCTGGAAAAAAATAGGCAGCGAGGAAGGACAAAAGGGAATGTCTGTGATACAGTGGAGTGTAGGAGTGATTGAATAATAAATGGCACAATGCGAAAAGGCAAAGTGGGTGGTAAGCGGGCAATAAAATAACAAAGGATGGACTAGAGCAGGTGTTAGTGGGAACAGCAGAACCATTAGCAGACAATGAGCGCGGCTTATGATCCGAGACGTTGAATCGAATGTTGAGGCCAGAACACAATAACATGCCTGGAATGTAGGGTCTGAACGCCTTTTAATCAGACCAGGCAGCTTGCCCACCCCGGATTGATTTTCTGTACGGTTTAAATTCGGCAGCCAAGGGACTAAATCCAAAGCCAGCTTCTTCCATCTTTTCAGCGCTGGAGAAACAGGACGCACTCATATTAAGGGCAGAGTCTGTTTCACGTTGAAGTTGAGATTGACGCTGAATGTATCCATATCCCAATGGAGGTGAGCTCATGAGTGCAGAACGGAAGATGGACTGATCAAGAATTGGCCAGAATCAAACACGGGTTTAGGTTGTCCAATGAGACACTGAGCCGAGCACATCTGAGATGCATGAACTTTACTCAGTTCGGTGAGTTTCACTTTGCTCCTGGGAATCTCCAGGATTTTTGGACGCTGTGTGAACAACGGCGCGCAATCAAACGTTTTAATTTGAAACATGTCGACCGGCTGAGAAGTGTTTTTTTGACTAAAAGTTGTCAGGGCTCGTCCGGGATTTGAACCCGGGACCTCTCGCATTTCAATTATTAAAACCCCTAAGCGAAAATCATACCCCTAGACCAACGAGCCGCCGACAGTAAGGGATCTAGCTCTCAGATTCTGACCTTCGTTTGCTATTCGGCCCATCGTCCCCCTCTCCATAGTCCTGCTCATGTTTTCCCTTTGATGAATAGATTATTCTTTGAGACATTACTTCACCAACGAGCTGCATTCTTGTCAGTAAAAGGTGAATTTGGCAATGAGGTTAAATGTGATTACGGAAAAAAACCGAGTGGAAACGGTTTAACACAATAACGACGAAGTTGAGGGCAGACTGGATCAGCAGTCCATTGCCTGAACTTCTCAGTCACCTTATCTCCTATTTACTGCAACGTCAGACATCCATCCCCTACTTTTTCCATTCAAACAGAAATAATGTGCACGAAAGTCTACTTCACCGCTTGTTTTGCCCGTGCAACCAGATCGACAATGATGAAAATGTGCCATGAGCTTTTTAAAGCAAACAGCCTTCCTTTACTTTCGGTGAGTGACTGCACGAGATGGTTGGTTTTGAGGCAGAATCAAAATAAAGAATGTAAAATTTCACGCGGAAAGTTAGCTGACCGCGGCAGGACTCGAACCTGCAATCTTTTGATAACATCACAGTTACAATCGAAGTCAGACGACTTATCCATTAGGCCACGCGGCTGCTGCTGCTGGCATGAAATTTGTTGTTTTTTTTATACTGAGAGCAAATTTGGGACAAGGGATCTTTCAAGGAGTGGATTTATGAAAATATGGGCATATTTTGAGTAATGAACCGTTACGCTGCGATATGGATGTGCACGGACACAGGCAACGTCAATGTAGCTTGATACACAACAGTTTAACAATCGGTTATCGCAACTGAAATCACACTCCTTTTAAAATATACAGGATGATCGCGATTATGAGAAAATACGTCTTAAAGGGGCAGTTGATGAACCGGAACTGACAACCATCCCGTTTGAACAGACACCGAATGATCCAGGACAGGAAGCACATCCATCTTACACAGCTGTAGAATGGGCCTTCACGGACAGCACTTCCCTTTCAAAAGATTAAAGTCGGATTTCTATAATTCCTGAAGGCAATTTTGCTGTGCGTGAGTGAGCGCGGATCTCAGGACCACGAGTGGCTGGGACGGTTTTTGAAGCCACAGGTGATTGACAGGCAGGAAGGACGGAGGGAAGTAAAATCAACCCAGACAAAAAGACAATTTAAAACATATATATATTTATCACAATAAGAAAATAAATAAATTTACAGTTTTATTGCAAAAAATTGAATTTAGTTTGATTTCAATAAAGAAATAATTATTTCTTAATCTATATGTTTTTGATTGAACGAAGGCTGTGCGACTGCTTGAAATCCACTGGAAATCAGGGCGTGCAGTCAGTAAATACACAAACAAGAAAGCCCATGGTGTAAGACAAGCCACGAGCGAAGATGTGGGGAACAAAGGCGATCTTTTAAAGTCGCGAGTGCCTTTCTGCTGGATCTGACAGCAGCTGCGTGTGCTGTGAAAGAGCTCAAATGCAATAGAGCCCAGTGCCGGTAGAACAGAAAAGGCACATTTATTTTGAAAGTTAAAAAGTATGGAATGTATGTTAATATACGCATATATAAATATTAATACATATATTTATATAAACAAAGTCAGTCAGTCAGTCATGTCTTGTCTTGTCTTGATTTGATTTGTATTTGAAAATAAGGAGGAAAGAGCTCATCATGTCACAAAGCCCATCCGCAAGCTCTCGCTCAAATCGCTATGTTTCTAACTTATATAATTTGCCTTCTTTCAGATGTGGAACAGCAAAATCCCACAGCAGATTCTTCTCCTGTCAGGCAGTCCTCGAATGTGTGTTCAATCAAATCAGTGTGGCTTCAAGTTGCATGTAATGCATTTTTTCTCCCATGACATGAAATGCACAGTAAGATCGCGCAGCACGTTTGCACACACTCCCTCGCTACACAAACACACGAACAAACTAAAATTCCTGCAACCTCCAAAGGCAGTTTTTGAAATTTGTAATTTAAAATCCGGGACAGACAGCACATTCCTTTTAAACAGATACATAATGATCCGATACTGATAGCAACCATTTTGGAGAGACAGAGAATGACCTCGGACAGACAGGACATCACCTTAAAAGCGATACAGAAACACAGTGAACAAAAACAAAGAATTCTGTAAAACTCAGCTGGTCGTGAACATTCTGTGGATGAAGAACCCGGGCTCACGTTCAGTCAGATGATCATTCCGATATTTTAAGAAAAATGTAAAGTTTACAGATTTCTTCCACGAAAATAGCGCCTGGAAAAAAATAGGCAGCGAGGAAGGACAAAAGGGAATGTCTGTGATACAGTGGAGCGTAGGAGTGATTGAATAATAAATGGCACAATGCGAAAAGGCAAAGTGGGTGGTAAGCGGGCAATAAAATAACAAAGGATGGACTAGAGCAGGTGTTAGTGGGAACAGCAGAACCATTAGCAGACAATGAGCGCGGCTTATGATCCGAGACGTTGAATCGAATGTTGAGGCCAGAACACAATAACATGCCTGGAATGTAGGGTCTGAACGCCTTTTAATCAGACCAGGCAGCTTGCCCACCCCGGATTGATTTTCTGTACGGTTTAAATTCGGCAGCCAAGGGACTAAATCCAAAGCCAGCTTCTTCCATCTTTTCAGCGCTGGAGAAACAGGACGCACTCATATTAAGGGCAGAGTCTGTTTCACGTTGAAGTTGAGATTGACGCTGAATGTATCCATATCCCAATGGAGGTGAGCTCATGAGTGCAGAACGGAAGATGGACTGATCAAGAATTGGCCAGAATCAAACACGGGTTTAGGTTGTCCAATGAGACACTGAGCCGAGCACATCTGAGATGCATGAACTTTACTCAGTTCGGTGAGTTTCACTTTGCTCCTGGGAATCTCCAGGATTTTTGGACGCTGTGTGAACAACGGCGCGCAATCAAACGTTTTAATTTGAAACATGTCGACCGGCTGAGAAGTGTTTTTTTGACTAAAAGTTGTCAGGGCTCGTCCGGGATTTGAACCCGGGACCTCTCGCATTTCAATTATTAAAACCCCTAAGCGAAAATCATACCCCTAGACCAACGAGCCGCCGACAGTAAGGGATCTAGCTCTCAGATTCTGACCTTCGTTTGCTATTCGGCCCATCGTCCCCCTCTCCATAGTCCTGCTCATGTTTTCCCTTTGATGAATAGATTATTCTTTGAGACATTACTTCACCAACGAGCTGCATTCTTGTCAGTAAAAGGTGAATTTGGCAATGAGGTTAAATGTGATTACGGAAAAAAACCGAGTGGAAACGGTTTAACACAATAACGACGAAGTTGAGGGCAGACTGGATCAGCAGTCCATTGCCTGAACTTCTCAGTCACCTTATCTCCTATTTACTGCAACGTCAGACATCCATCCCCTACTTTTTCCATTCAAACAGAAATAATGTGCACGAAAGTCTACTTCACCGCTTGTTTTGCCCGTGCAACCAGATCGACAATGATGAAAATGTGCCATGAGCTTTTTAAAGCAAACAGCCTTCCTTTACTTTCGGTGAGTGACTGCACGAGATGGTTGGTTTTGAGGCAGAATCAAAATAAAGAATGTAAAATTTCACGCGGAAAGTTAGCTGACCGCGGCAGGACTCGAACCTGCAATCTTTTGATAACATCACAGTTACAATCGAAGTCAGACGACTTATCCATTAGGCCACGCGGCTGCTGCTGCTGGCATGAAATTTGTTGTTTTTTTTATACTGAGAGCAAATTTGGGACAAGGGATCTTTCAAGGAGTGGATTTATGAAAATATGGGCATATTTTGAGTAATGAACCGTTACGCTGCGATATGGATGTGCACGGACACAGGCAACGTCAATGTAGCTTGATACACAACAGTTTAACAATCGGTTATCGCAACTGAAATCACACTCCTTTTAAAATATACAGGATGATCGCGATTATGAGAAAATACGTCTTAAAGGGGCAGTTGATGAACCGGAACTGACAACCATCCCGTTTGAACAGACACCGAATGATCCAGGACAGGAAGCACATCCATCTTACACAGCTGTAGAATGGGCCTTCACGGACAGCACTTCCCTTTCAAAAGATTAAAGTCGGATTTCTATAATTCCTGAAGGCAATTTTGCTGTGCGTGAGTGAGCGCGGATCTCAGGACCACGAGTGGCTGGGACGGTTTTTGAAGCCACAGGTGATTGACAGGCAGGAAGGACGGAGGGAAGTAAAATCAACCCAGACAAAAAGACAATTTAAAACATATATATATTTATCACAATAAGAAAATAAATAAATTTACAGTTTTATTGCAAAAAATTGAATTTAGTTTGATTTCAATAAAGAAATAATTATTTCTTAATCTATATGTTTTTGATTGAACGAAGGCTGTGCGACTGCTTGAAATCCACTGGAAATCAGGGCGTGCAGTCAGTAAATACACAAACAAGAAAGCCCATGGTGTAAGACAAGCCACGAGCGAAGATGTGGGGAACAAAGGCGATCTTTTAAAGTCGCGAGTGCCTTTCTGCTGGATCTGACAGCAGCTGCGTGTGCTGTGAAAGAGCTCAAATGCAATAGAGCCCAGTGCCGGTAGAACAGAAAAGGCACATTTATTTTGAAAGTTAAAAAGTATGGAATGTATGTTAATATACGCATATATAAATATTAATACATATATTTATATAAACAAAGTCAGTCAGTCAGTCATGTCTTGTCTTGTCTTGATTTGATTTGTATTTGAAAATAAGGAGGAAAGAGCTCATCATGTCACAAAGCCCATCCGCAAGCTCTCGCTCAAATCGCTATGTTTCTAACTTATATAATTTGCCTTCTTTCAGATGTGGAACAGCAAAATCCCACAGCAGATTCTTCTCCTGTCAGGCAGTCCTCGAATGTGTGTTCAATCAAATCAGTGTGGCTTCAAGTTGCATGTAATGCATTTTTTCTCCCATGACATGAAATGCACAGTAAGATCGCGCAGCACGTTTGCACACACTCCCTCGCTACACAAACACACGAACAAACTAAAATTCCTGCAACCTCCAAAGGCAGTTTTTGAAATTTGTAATTTAAAATCCGGGACAGACAGCACATTCCTTTTAAACAGATACATAATGATCCGATACTGATAGCAACCATTTTGGAGAGACAGAGAATGACCTCGGACAGACAGGACATCACCTTAAAAGCGATACAGAAACACAGTGAACAAAAACAAAGAATTCTGTAAAACTCAGCTGGTCGTGAACATTCTGTGGATGAAGAACCCGGGCTCACGTTCAGTCAGATGATCATTCCGATATTTTAAGAAAAATGTAAAGTTTACAGATTTCTTCCACGAAAATAGCGCCTGGAAAAAAATAGGCAGCGAGGAAGGACAAAAGGGAATGTCTGTGATACAGTGGAGCGTAGGAGTGATTGAATAATAAATGGCACAATGCGAAAAGGCAAAGTGGGTGGTAAGCGGGCAATAAAATAACAAAGGATGGACTAGAGCAGGTGTTAGTGGGAACAGCAGAACCATTAGCAGACAATGAGCGCGGCTTATGATCCGAGACGTTGAATCGAATGTTGAGGCCAGAACACAATAACATGCCTGGAATGTAGGGTCTGAACGCCTTTTAATCTGACCAGGCAGCTTGCCCACCCCGGATTGATTTCCTGTACGGTTTAAATTCGGCAGCCAAGGGACTAAATCCAAAGCCAGCTTCTCCCATCTTTTCAGCGCTGGAGAAACAGGACGCACTCATATTTAGGGCAGAGTCTGTTTCACGTTGAAGTTGAGATTGACGCTGAATGTATCCATATCCCAATGGAGGTGAGCTCATGCGTGCAGAACGGAAGATGGACTGATCAAGAATTGGCCAGAATCAAACACGGGTTTAGGTTGTCCAATGAGACACTGAGCCGAGCACATCTGAGATGCATGAACTTTACTCAGTTCGGTGAGTTTCACTTTGCTCCTGGGAATCTCCAGGATTTTGGACGCTGTGTGAACAACGGCGCGCAATCAAACGTTTTAATTTGAAACATGTCGACCGGCTGAGAAGTGTTTTTTTGACTAAAAGTTGTCAGGGCTCGTCCGGGATTTGAACCCGGGACCTCTCGCATTTCAATTATTAAAACCCCTAAGCGAGAATCATACCCCTAGACCAACGAGCCGCCGACAGTAAGGGATCTAGCTCTCAGATTCTGACCTTCGTTTGCTATTCGGCCCATCGTTCCCCTCTCCATAGTCCTGCTCATGTTTTCCCTTTGATGAATAGATTATTCTTTGAGACATTACTTCACCAACGAGCTGCATTCTTGTCAGTAAAAGGTGAATTTGGCAATGAGGTTAAATGTGATTACGGAAAAAAACCGAGTGGAAACGGTTTAACACAATAACGACGAAGTTGAGGGCAGACTGGATCAGCAGTCCATTGCCTGAACTTCTCAGTCACCTTATCTCCTATTTACTGCAACGTCAGACATCCATCCCCTACTTTTTCCATTCAAACAGAAATAATGTGCACGAATGTCTACTTCACCGCTTGTTTTGCCCGTGCAACCAGATCGACAGTGATGAAAATGTGCCATGAGCTTTTTAAAGCAAACAGCCTTCCTTTACTTTCGGTGAGTGACTGCACGAGATGGTTGGTTTTGAGGCAGAATCAAAATAAAGAATGTAAAATTTCACGCGGCAAGTTAGCTGACCGCGGCAGGACTCGAACCTGCAATCTTTTGATAACATCACAGTTACAATCGAAGTCAGACGACTTATCCATTAGGCCACGCGGCTGCTGCTGCTGGCATGAAATTTGTTGTTTTTTTTATACTGAGAGCAAATTTGGGACAAGGGATCTTTCAAGGAGTGGATTTATGAAAATATGGGCATATTTTGAGTAATGAACCGTTACGCTGCGATATGGATGTGCACGGACACAGGCAACGTCAATGTAGCTTGATACACAACAGTTTAACAATCGGTTATCGCAACTGAAATCACACTCCTTTTAAAATATACAGGATGATCGCGATTATGAGAAAATACGTCTTAAAGGGGCAGTTGATGAACCGGAACTGACAACCATCCCGTTTGAACAGACACCGAATGATCCAGGACAGGAAGCACATCCATCTTACACAGCTGTAGAATGGGCCTTCACGGACAGCACTTCCCTTTCAAAAGATTAAAGTCGGATTTCTATCATTCCTGAAGGCAATTGTGCTGTGCGTGAGTGAGCGCGGATCTCAGGACCACGTGTGGCTGGGACGGTTTTTGAAGCCACAGGTGATTGACAGGCAGGAAGGACGGAGGGAAGTAAAATCAACCCAGACAAAAAGACAATTTAAAACATATATATATTTATCACAATAAGAAAATAAATAAATTTACAGTTTTATTGCAAAAAATTGAATTTAGTTTGATTTCAATAAAGAAATAATTATTTCTTAATCTATATGTTTTTGATTGAACGAAGGCTGTGCGACTGCTTGAAATCCACTGGAAATCAGGCCGTGCAGTCAGTAAATACACAAACAAGTAAGCCCATGGTGTAAGACAAGCCACGAGCGAAGATGTGGGGAACAAAGGCGATCTTTTAAAGTCGCGAGTGCCTTTCTGCTGGATCTGACAGCAGCTGCGTGTGCTGTGAAAGAGCTCAAATGCAAAAGAGCCCAGTGCCGGTAGAACAGAAAAGGCACATTTATTTTGAAAGTTAAAAAGTATGGAATGTATGTTAATATACGCATATATAAATATTAATACATATATTTATATAAACAAAGTCAGTCAGTCAGTCATGTCTTGTCTTGTCTTGATTTGATTTGTATTTGAAAATAAGGAGGAAAGAGCTCATCATGTCACAAAGCCCATCCGCAAGCTCTCGCTCAAATCGCTATGTTTCTAACTTATATAATTTGCCTTCTTTCAGATGTGGAACAGCAAAATCCCACAGCAGATTCTTCTCCTGTCAGGCAGTCCTCGAATGTGTGTTCAATCAAATCAGTGTGGCTTCAAGTTGCATGTAATGCATTTTTTCTCCCATGACATGAAATGCACAGTAAGATCGCGCAGCACGTTTGCACACACTCCCTCGCTACAGAAACACACCAACAAACTAAAATTCCTGCAACCTCCAAAGGCAGTTTTTGAAATTTGTAATTTAAAATCCGGGACAGACAGCACATTCCTTTTAAACAGATACATAATGATCCGATACTGATAGCAACCATTTTGGAGAGACAGAGAATGACCTCGGACAGACAGGACATCACCTTAAAAGCGATACAGAAACACAGTGAACAAAAACAAAGAATTCTGTAAAACTCAGCTGGTCGTGAACATTCTGTGGATGAAGAACCCGGGCTCACGTTCAGTCAGATGATCATTCCGATATTTTAAGAAAAATGTAAAGTTTACAGATTTCTTCCACGAAAATAGCGCCTGGAAAAAAATAGGCAGCGAGGAAGGACAAAAGGGAATGTCTGTGATACAGTGGAGCGTAGGAGTGATTGAATAATAAATGGCACAATGCGAAAAGGCAAAGTGGGTGGTAAGCGGGCAATAAAATAACAAAGGATGGACTAGAGCAGGTGTTAGTGGGAACAGCAGAACCATTAGCAGACAATGAGCGCGGCTTATGATCCGAGACGTTGAATCGAATGTTGAGGCCAGAACACAATAACATGCCTGGAATGTAGGGTCTGAACGCCTTTTAATCAGACCAGGCAGCTTGCCCACCCCGGATTGATTTCCTGTACGGTTTAAATTCGGCAGCCAAGGGACTAAATCCAAAGCCAGCTTCTCCCATCTTTTCAGCGCTGGAGAAACAGGACGCACTCATATTAAGGGCAGAGTCTGTTTCACGTTGAAGTTGAGATTGACGCTGAATGTATCCATATCCCAATGGAGGTGAGCTCATGCGTGCAGAACGGAAGATGGACTGATCAAGAATTGGCCAGAATCAAACACGGGTTTAGGTTGTCCAATGAGACACTGAGCCGAGCACATCTGAGATGCATGAACTTTACTCAGTTCGGTGAGTTTCACTTTGCTCCTGGGAATCTCCAGGATTTTTGGACGCTGTGTGAACAACGGCGCGCAATCAAACGTTTTAATTTGAAATATGTCGACCGGCTGAGAAGTGTTTTTTTGACTAAAAGTTGTCAGGGCTCGTCCGGGATTTGAACCCGGGACCTCTCGCATTTCAATTATTAAACCCCTAAGCGAGAATCATACCCCTAGACCAACGAGCCGCCGACAGTAAGGGATCTAGCTCTCAGATTCTGACCTTCGTTTGGTATTCGGCCCATCGTCCCCCTCTCCATAGTCCTGCTCATGTTTTCCCTTTGATGAATAGATTATTCTTTGAGACATTACTTCACCAACGAGCTGCATTCTTGTCAGTAAAAGGTGAATTTGGCAATGAGGTTAAATGTGATTACGGAAAAAAACCGAGTGGAAACGGTTTAACACAATAACGACGAAGTTGAGGGCAGACTGGATCAGCAGTCCATTGCCTGAACTTCTCAGTCACCTTATCTCCTATTTACTGCAACGTCAGACATCCATCCCCTACTTTTTCCATTCAAACAGAAATAATGTGCACGAAAGTCTACTTCACCGCTTGTTTTGCCCGTGCAACCAGATCGACAGTGATGAAAATGTGCCATGAGCTTTTTAAAGCAAACAGCCTTCCTTTACTTTCGGTGAGTGACTGCACGAGATGGTTGGTTTTGAGGCAGAATCAAAATAAAGAATGTAAAATTTCACGCGGCAAGTTAGCTGACCGCGGCAGGACTCGAACCTGCAATCTTTTGATAACATCACAGTTACAATCGAAGTCAGACGACTTATCCATTAGGCCACGCGGCTGCTGCTGCTGGCATGGAATTTGTTGTTTTTTTTATACTGAGAGCAAATTTGGGACAAGGGATCTTTCAAGGAGTGGATTTATGAAAATATGGGCATATTTTGAGTAATGAACCGTTACGCTGCGATATGGATGTGCACGGACACAGGCAACGTCAATGTAGCTTGATACACAACAGTTTAACAATCGGTTATCGCAACTGAAATCACACTCCTTTTAAAATATACAGGATGATCGCGATTATGAGAAAATACGTCTTAAAGGGGCAGTTGATGAACCGGAACTGACAACCATCCCGTTTGAACAGACACCGAATGATCCAGGACAGGAAGCACATCCATCTTACACAGCTGTAGAATGGGCCTTCACGGACAGCACTTCCCGTTCAAAAGATTAAAGTCGGATTTCTATCATTCCTGAAGGCAATTGTGCTGTGCGTGAGTGAGCGCGGATCTCAGGACCACGAGTGGCTGGGACGGTTTTTGAAGCCACAGGTGATTGACAGGCAGGAAGGACGGAGGGAAGTAAAATCAACCCAGACAAAAAGACAATTTAAAACATATATATATTTATCACAATAAGAAAATAAATACATTTACAGTTTTATTGCAAAAAATTGAATTTAGTTTGATTTCAATAAAGAAATAATTATTTCTTAATCTATATGTTTTTGATTGAACGAAGGCTGTGCGACTGCTTGAAATCCACTGGAAATCAGGGCGTGCAGTCAGTAAATACACAAACAAGAAAGCCCATGGTGTAAGACAAGCCACGAGCGAAGATGTGGGGAACAAAGGCGATCTTTTAAAGTCGCGAGTGCCTTTCTGCTGGATCTGACAGCAGCTGCGTGTGCTGTGAAAGAGCTCAAATGCAATAGAGCCCAGTGCCGGTAGAACAGAAAAGGCACATTTATTTTGAAAGTTAAAAAGTATGGAATGTATGTTAATATACGCATATATAAATATTAATACATATATTTATATAAACAAAGTCAGTCAGTCAGTCATGTCTTGTCTTGTCTTGATTTGATTTGTATTTGAAAATAAGGAGGAAAGAGCTCATCATGTCACAAAGCCCATCCGCAAGCTCTCGCTCAAATCGCTATGTTTCTAACTTATATAATTTGCCTTCTTTCAGATGTGGAACAGCAAAATCCCACAGCAGATTCTTCTCCTGTCAGGCAGTCCTCGAATGTGTGTTCAATCAAATCAGTGTGGCTTCAAGTTGCATGTAATGCATTTTTTCTCCCATGACATGAAATGCACAGTAAGATCGCGCAGCACGTTTGCACACACTCCCTCGCTACACAAACACACGAACAAACTAAAATTCCTGCAACCTCCAAAGGCAGTTTTTGAAATTTGTAATTTAAAATCCGGGACAGACAGCACATTCCTTTTAAACAGATACATAATGATCCGATACTGATAGCAACCATTTTGGAGAGACAGAGAATGACCTCGGACAGACAGGACATCACCTTAAAAGCGATACAGAAACACAGTGAACAAAAACAAAGAATTCTGTAAAACTCAGCTGGTCGTGAACATTCTGTGGATGAAGAACCCGGGCTCACGTTCAGTCAGATGATCATTCCGATATTTTAAGAAAAATGTAAAGTTTACAGATTTCTTCCACGAAAATAGCGCCTGGAAAAAAATAGGCAGCGAGGAAGGACAAAAGGGAATGTCTGTGATACAGTGGAGCGTAGGAGTGATTGAATAATAAATGGCACAATGCGAAAAGGCAAAGTGGGTGGTAAGCGGGCAATAAAATAACAAAGGATGGACTAGAGCAGGTGTTAGTGGGAACAGCAGAACCATTAGCAGACAATGAGCGCGGCTTATGATCCGAGACGTTGAATCGAATGTTGAGGCCAGAACACAATAACATGCCTGGAATGTAGGGTCTGAACGCCTTTTAATCTGACCAGGCAGCTTGCCCACCCCGGATTGATTTCCTGTACGGTTTAAATTCGGCAGCCAAGGGACTAAATCCAAAGCCAGCTTCTCCCATCTTTTCAGCGCTGGAGAAACAGGACGCACTCATATTTAGGGCAGAGTCTGTTTCACGTTGAAGTTGAGATTGACGCTGAATGTATCCATATCCCAATGGAGGTGAGCTCATGCGTGCAGAACGGAAGATGGACTGATCAAGAATTGGCCAGAATCAAACACGGGTTTAGGTTGTCCAATGAGACACTGAGCCGAGCACATCTGAGATGCATGAACTTTACTCAGTTCGGTGAGTTTCACTTTGCTCCTGGGAATCTCCAGGATTTTTGGACGCTGTGTGAACAACGGCGCGCAATCAAACGTTTTAATTTGAAACATGTCGACCGGCTGAGAAGTGTTTTTTTGACTAAAAGTTGTCAGGGCTCGTCCGGGATTTGAACCCGGGACCTCTCGCATTTCAATTATTAAAACCCCTAAGCGAGAATCATACCCCTAGACCAACGAGCCGCCGACAGTAAGGGATCTAGCTCTCAGATTCTGACCTTCGTTTGCTATTCGGCCCATCGTCCCCCTCTCCATAGTCCTGCTCATGTTTTCCCTTTGATGAATAGATTATTCTTTGAGACATTACTTCACCAACGAGCTGCATTCTTGTCAGTAAAAGGTGAATTTGGCAATGAGGTTAAATGTGATTACGGAAAAAAACCGAGTGGAAACGGTTTAACACAATAACGACGAAGTTGAGGGCAGACTGGATCAGCAGTCCATTGCCTGAACTTCTCAGTCACCTTATCTCCTATTTACTGCAACGTCAGACATCCATCCCCTACTTTTTCCATTCAAACAGAAATAATGTGCACGAATGTCTACTTCACCGCTTGTTTTGCCCGTGCAACCAGATCGACAGTGATGAAAATGTGCCATGAGCTTTTTAAAGCAAACAGCCTTCCTTTACTTTCGGTGAGTGACTGCACGAGATGGTTGGTTTTGAGGCAGAATCAAAATAAAGAATGTAAAATTTCACGCGGCAAGTTAGCTGACCGCGGCAGGACTCGAACCTGCAATCTTTTGATAACATCACAGTTACAATCGAAGTCAGACGACTTATCCATTAGGCCACGCGGCTGCTGCTGCTGGCATGAAATTTGTTGTTTTTTTTATACTGAGAGCAAATTTGGGACAAGGGATCTTTCAAGGAGTGGATTTATGAAAATATGGGCATATTTTGAGTAATGAACCGTTACGCTGCGATATGGATGTGCACGGACACAGGCAACGTCAATGTAGCTTGATACACAACAGTTTAACAATCGGTTATCGCAACTGAAATCACACTCCTTTTAAAATATACAGGATGATCGCGATTATGAGAAAATACGTCTTAAAGGGGCAGTTGATGAACCGGAACTGACAACCATCCCGTTTGAACAGACACCGAATGATCCAGGACAGGAAGCACATCCATCTTACACAGCTGTAGAATGGGCCTTCACGGACAGCACTTCCCTTTCAAAAGATTAAAGTCGGATTTCTATCATTCCTGAAGGCAATTGTGCTGTGCGTGAGTGAGCGCGGATCTCAGGACCACGTGTGGCTGGGACGGTTTTTGAAGCCACAGGTGATTGACAGGCAGGAAGGACGGAGGGAAGTAAAATCAACCCAGACAAAAAGACAATTTAAAACATATATATATTTATCACAATAAGAAAATAAATAAATTTACAGTTTTATTGCAAAAAATTGAATTTAGTTTGATTTCAATAAAGAAATAATTATTTCTTAATCTATATGTTTTTGATTGAACGAAGGCTGTGCGACTGCTTGAAATCCACTGGAAATCAGGCCGTGCAGTCAGTAAATACACAAACAAGTAAGCCCATGGTGTAAGACAAGCCACGAGCGAAGATGTGGGGAACAAAGGCGATCTTTTAAAGTCGCGAGTGCCTTTCTGCTGGATCTGACAGCAGCTGCGTGTGCTGTGAAAGAGCTCAAGTGCAAAAGAGCCCAGTGCCGGTAGAACAGAAAAGGCACATTTATTTTGAAAGTTAAAAAGTATGGAATGTATGTTAATATACGCATATATAAATATTAATACATATATTTATATAAACAAAGTCAGTCAGTCAGTCATGTCTTGTCTTGTCTTGATTTGATTTGTATTTGAAAATAAGGAGGAAAGAGCTCATCATGTCACAAAGCCCATCCGCAAGCTCTCGCTCAAATCGCTATGTTTCTAACTTATATAATTTGCCTTCTTTCAGATGTGGAACAGCAAAATCCCACAGCAGATTCTTCTCCTGTCAGGCAGTCCTCGAATGTGTGTTCAATCAAATCAGTGTGGCTTCAAGTTGCATGTAATGCATTTTTTCTCCCATGACATGAAATGCACAGTAAGATCGCGCAGCACGTTTGCACACACTCCCTCGCTACAGAAACACACCAACAAACTAAAATTCCTGCAACCTCCAAAGGCAGTTTTTGAAATTTGTAATTTAAAATCCGGGACAGACAGCACATTCCTTTTAAACAGATACATAATGATCCGATACTGATAGCAACCATTTTGGAGAGACAGAGAATGACCTCGGACAGACAGGACATCACCTTAAAAGCGATACAGAAACACAGTGAACAAAAACAAAGAATTCTGTAAAACTCAGCTGGTCGTGAACATTCTGTGGATGAAGAACCCGGGCTCACGTTCAGTCAGATGATCATTCCGATATTTTAAGAAAAATGTAAAGTTTACAGATTTCTTCCACGAAAATAGCGCCTGGAAAAAAATAGGCAGCGAGGAAGGACAAAAGGGAATGTCTGTGATACAGTGGAGCGTAGGAGTGATTGAATAATAAATGGCACAATGCGAAAAGGCAAAGTGGGTGGTAAGCGGGCAATAAAATAACAAAGGATGGACTAGAGCAGGTGTTAGTGGGAACAGCAGAACCATTAGCAGACAATGAGCGCGGCTTATGATCCGAGACGTTGAATCGAATGTTGAGGCCAGAACACAATAACATGCCTGGAATGTAGGGTCTGAACGCCTTTTAATCAGACCAGGCAGCTTGCCCACCCCGGATTGATTTCCTGTACGGTTTAAATTCGGCAGCCAAGGGACTAAATCCAAAGCCAGCTTCTCCCATCTTTTCAGCGCTGGAGAAACAGGACGCACTCATATTAAGGGCAGAGTCTGTTTCACGTTGAAGTTGAGATTGACGCTGAATGTATCCATATCCCAATGGAGGTGAGCTCATGCGTGCAGAACGGAAGATGGACTGATCAAGAATTGGCCAGAATCAAACACGGGTTTAGGTTGTCCAATGAGACACTGAGCCGAGCACATCTGAGATGCATGAACTTTACTCAGTTCGGTGAGTTTCACTTTGCTCCTGGGAATCTCCAGGATTTTTGGACGCTGTGTGAACAACGGCGCGCAATCAAACGTTTTAATTTGAAATATGTCGACCGGCTGAGAAGTGTTTTTTTGACTAAAAGTTGTCAGGGCTCGTCCGGGATTTGAACCCGGGACCTCTCGCATTTCAATTATTAAACCCCTAAGCGAGAATCATACCCCTAGACCAACGAGCCGCCGACAGTAAGGGATCTAGCTCTCAGATTCTGACCTTCGTTTGGTATTCGGCCCATCGTCCCCCTCTCCATAGTCCTGCTCATGTTTTCCCTTTGATGAATAGATTATTCTTTGAGACATTACTTCACCAACGAGCTGCATTCTTGTCAGTAAAAGGTGAATTTGGCAATGAGGTTAAATGTGATTACGGAAAAAAACCGAGTGGAAACGGTTTAACACAATAACGACGAAGTTGAGGGCAGACTGGATCAGCAGTCCATTGCCTGAACTTCTCAGTCACCTTATCTCCTATTTACTGCAACGTCAGACATCCATCCCCTACTTTTTCCATTCAAACAGAAATAATGTGCACGAAAGTCTACTTCACCGCTTGTTTTGCCCGTGCAACCAGATCGACAGTGATGAAAATGTGCCATGAGCTTTTTAAAGCAAACAGCCTTCCTTTACTTTCGGTGAGTGACTGCACGAGATGGTTGGTTTTGAGGCAGAATCAAAATAAAGAATGTAAAATTTCACGCGGCAAGTTAGCTGACCGCGGCAGGACTCGAACCTGCAATCTTTTGATAACATCACAGTTACAATCGAAGTCAGACGACTTATCCATTAGGCCACGCGGCTGCTGCTGCTGGCATGAAATTTGTTGTTTTTTTTATACTGAGAGCAAATTTGGGACAAGGGATCTTTCAAGGAGTGGATTTATGAAAATATGGGCATATTTTGAGTAATGAACCGTTACGCTGCGATATGGATGTGCACGGACACAGGCAACGTCAATGTAGCTTGATACACAACAGTTTAACAATCGGTTATCGCAACTGAAATCACACTCCTTTTAAAATATACAGGATGATCGCGATTATGAGAAAATACGTCTTAAAGGGGCAGTTGATGAACCGGAACTGACAACCATCCCGTTTGAACAGACACCGAATGATCCAGGACAGGAAGCACATCCATCTTACACAGCTGTAGAATGGGCCTTCACGGACAGCACTTCCCGTTCAAAAGATTAAAGTCGGATTTCTATCATTCCTGAAGGCAATTGTGCTGTGCGTGAGTGAGCGCGGATCTCAGGACCACGAGTGGCTGGGACGGTTTTTGAAGCCACAGGTGATTGACAGGCAGGAAGGACGGAGGGAAGTAAAATCAACCCAGACAAAAAGACAATTTAAAACATATATATATTTATCACAATAAGAAAATAAATACATTTACAGTTTTATTGCAAAAAATTGAATTTAGTTTGATTTCAATAAAGAAATAATTATTTCTTAATCTATATGTTTTTGATTGAACGAAGGCTGTGCGACTGCTTGAAATCCACTGGAAATCAGGGCGTGCAGTCAGTAAATACACAAACAAGAAAGCCCATGGTGTAAGACAAGCCACGAGCGAAGATGTGGGGAACAAAGGCGATCTTTTAAAGTCGCGAGTGCCTTTCTGCTGGATCTGACAGCAGCTGCGTGTGCTGTGAAAGAGCTCAAATGCAATAGAGCCCAGTGCCGGTAGAACAGAAAAGGCACATTTATTTTGAAAGTTAAAAAGTATGGAATGTATGTTAATATACGCATATATAAATATTAATACATATATTTATATAAACAAAGTCAGTCAGTCAGTCATGTCTTGTCTTGTCTTGATTTGATTTGTATTTGAAAATAAGGAGGAAAGAGCTCATCATGTCACAAAGCCCATCCGCAAGCTCTCGCTCAAATCGCTATGTTTCTAACTTATATAATTTGCCTTCTTTCAGATGTGGAACAGCAAAATCCCACAGCAGATTCTTCTCCTGTCAGGCAGTCCTCGAATGTGTGTTCAATCAAATCAGTGTGGCTTCAAGTTGCATGTAATGCATTTTTTCTCCCATGACATGAAATGCACAGTAAGATCGCGCAGCACGTTTGCACACACTCCCTCGCTACACAAACACACGAACAAACTAAAATTCCTGCAACCTCCAAAGGCAGTTTTTGAAATTTGTAATTTAAAATCCGGGACAGACAGCACATTCCTTTTAAACAGATACATAATGATCGGATACTGATAGCAACCATTTTGGAGAGACAGAGAATGACCTCGGACAGACAGGACATCACCTTAAAAGCGATACAGAAACACAGTGAACAAAAACAAAGAATTCTGTAAAACTCAGCTGGTCGTGAACATTCTGTGGATGAAGAACCCGGGCTCACGTTCAGTCAGATGATCATTCCGATATTTTAAGAAAAATGTAAAGTTTACAGATTTCTTCCACGAAAATAGCGCCTGGAAAAAAATAGGCAGCGAGGAAGGACAAAAGGGAATGTCTGTGATACAGTGGAGCGTAGGAGTGATTGAATAATAAATGGCACAATGCGAAAAGGCAAAGTGGGTGGTAAGCGGGCAATAAAATAACAAAGGATGGACTAGAGCAGGTGTTAGTGGGAACAGCAGATCCATTAGCAGACAATGAGCGCGGCTTATGATCCGAGACGTTGAATCGAATGTTGAGGCCAGAACACAATAACATGCCTGGAATGTAGGGTCTGAACGCCTTTTAATCAGACCAGGCAGCTTGCCCACCCCGGATTGATTTTCTGTACGGTTTAAATTCGGCAGCCAAGGGACTAAATCCAAAGCCAGCTTCTCCCATCTTTTCAGCGCTGGAGAAACAGGACGCACTCATATTAAGGGCAGAGTCTGTTTCACGTTGAAGTTGAGATTGACGCTGAATGTATCCATATCCCAATGGAGGTGAGCTCATGAGTGCAGAACGGAAGATGGACTGATCAAGAATTGGCCAGAATCAAACACGGGTTTAGGTTGTCCAATGAGACACTGAGCCGAGCACATCTGAGATGCATGAACTTTACTCAGTTCGGTGAGTTTCACTTTGCTCCTGGGAATCTCCAGGATTTTTGGACGCTGTGTGAACAACGGCGCGCAATCAAACGTTTTAATTTGAAACATGTCGACCGGCTGAGAAGTGTTTTTTTGACTAAAAGTTGTCAGGGCTCGTCCGGGATTTGAACCCGGGACCTCTCGCATTTCAATTATTAAAACCCCTAAGCGAAAATCATACCCCTAGACCAACGAGCCGCCGACAGTAAGGGATCTAGCTCTCAGATTCTGACCTTCGTTTGCTATTCGGCCCATCGTCCCCCTCTCCATAGTCCTGCTCATGTTTTCCCTTTGATGAATAGATTATTCTTTGAGACATTACTTCACCAACGAGCTGCATTCTTGTCAGTAAAAGGTGAATTTGGCAATGAGGTTAAATGTGATTACGGAAAAAAACCGAGTGGAAACGGTTTAACACAATAACGACGAAGTTGAGGGCAGACTGGATCAGCAGTCCATTGCCTGAACTTCTCAGTCACCTTATCTCCTATTTACTGCAACGTCAGACATCCATCCCCTACTTTTTCCATTCAAACAGAAATAATGTGCACGAAAGTCTACTTCACCGCTTGTTTTGCCCGTGCAACCAGATCGACAGTGATGAAAATGTGCCATGAGCTTTTTAAAGCAAACAGCCTTCCTTTACTTTCGGTGAGTGACTGCACGAGATGGTTGGTTTTGAGGCAGAATCAAAATAAAGAATGTAAAATTTCACGCGGCAAGTTAGCTGACCGCGGCAGGACTCGAACCTGCAATCTTTTGATAACATCACAGTTACAATCGAAGTCAGACGACTTATCCATTAGGCCACGCGGCTGCTGCTGCTGGCATGAAATTTGTTGTTTTTTTTATACTGAGAGCAAATTTGGGACAAGGGATCTTTCAAGGAGTGGATTTATGAAAATATGGGCATATTTTGAGTAATGAACCGTTACGCTGCGATATGGATGTGCACGGACACAGGCAACGTCAATGTAGCTTGATACACAACAGTTTAACAATCGGTTATCGCAACTGAAATCACACTCCTTTTAAAATATACAGGATGATCGCGATTATGAGAAAATACGTCTTAAAGGGGCAGTTGATGAACCGGAACTGACAACCATCCCGTTTGAACAGACACCGAATGATCCAGGACAGGAAGCACATCCATCTTACACAGCTGTAGAATGGGCCTTCACGGACAGCACTTCCCTTTCAAAAGATTAAAGTCGGATTTCTATAATTCCTGAAGGCAATTTTGCTGTGCGTGAGTGAGCGCGGATCTCAGGACCACGAGTGGCTGGGACGGTTTTTGAAGCCACAGGTGATTGACAGGCAGGAAGGACGGAGGGAAGTAAAATCAACCCAGACAAAAAGACAATTTAAAACATATATATATTTATCACAATAAGAAAATAAATAAATTTACAGTTTTATTGCAAAAATTGAATTTAGTTTGATTTCAATAAAGAAATAATTATTTCTTAATCTATATGTTTTTGATTGAACGAAGGCTGTGCGACTGCTTGAAATCCACTGGAAATCAGGGCGTGCAGTCAGTAAATACACAAACAAGAAAGCCCATGGTGTAAGACAAGCCACGAGCGAAGATGTGGGGAACAAAGGCGATCTTTTAAAGTCGCGAGTGCCTTTCTGCTGGATCTGACAGCAGCTGCGTGTGCTGTGAAAGAGCTCAAATGCAATAGAGCCCAGTGCCGGTAGAACAGAAAAGGCACATTTATTTTGAAAGTTAAAAAGTATGGAATGTATGTTAATATACGCATATATAAATATTAATACATATATTTATATAAACAAAGTCAGTCAGTCAGTCATGTCTTGTCTTGTCTTGATTTGATTTGTATTTGAAAATAAGGAGGAAAGAGCTCATCATGTCACAAAGCCCATCCGCAAGCTCTCGCTCAAATCGCTATGTTTCTAACTTATATAATTTGCCTTCTTTCAGATGTGGAACAGCAAAATCCCACAGCAGATTCTTCTCCTGTCAGGCAGTCCTCGAATGTGTGTTCAATCAAATCAGTGTGGCTTCAAGTTGCATGTAATGCATTTTTTCTCCCATGACATGAAATGCACAGTAAGATCGCGCAGCACGTTTGCACACACTCCCTCGCTACACAAACACACGAACAAACTAAAATTCCTGCAACCTCCAAAGGCAGTTTTTGAAATTTGTAATTTAAAATCCGGGACAGACAGCACATTCCTTTTAAACAGATACATAATGATCCGATACTGATAGCAACCATTTTGGAGAGACAGAGAATGACCTCGGACAGACAGGACATCACCTTAAAAGCGATACAGAAACACAGTGAACAAAAACAAAGAATTCTGTAAAACTCAGCTGGTCGTGAACATTCTGTGGATGAAGAACCCGGGCTCACGTTCAGTCAGATGATCATTCCGATATTTTAAGAAAAATGTAAAGTTTACAGATTTCTTCCACGAAAATAGCGCCTGGAAAAAAATAGGCAGCGAGGAAGGACAAAAGGGAATGTCTGTGATACAGTGGAGCGTAGGAGTGATTGAATAATAAATGGCACAATGCGAAAAGGCAAAGTGGGTGGTAAGCGGGCAATAAAATAACAAAGGATGGACTAGAGCAGGTGTTAGTGGGAACAGCAGAACCATTAGCAGACAATGAGCGCGGCTTATGATCCGAGACGTTGAATCGAATGTTGAGGCCAGAACACAATAACATGCCTGGAATGTAGGGTCTGAACGCCTTTTAATCTGACCAGGCAGCTTGCCCACCCCGGATTGATTTCCTGTACGGTTTAAATTCGGCAGCCAAGGGACTAAATCCAAAGCCAGCTTCTCCCATCTTTTCAGCGCTGGAGAAACAGGACGCACTCATATTTAGGGCAGAGTCTGTTTCACGTTGAAGTTGAGATTGACGCTGAATGTATCCATATCCCAATGGAGGTGAGCTCATGCGTGCAGAACGGAAGATGGACTGATCAAGAATTGGCCAGAATCAAACACGGGTTTAGGTTGTCCAATGAGACACTGAGCCGAGCACATCTGAGATGCATGAACTTTACTCAGTTCGGTGAGTTTCACTTTGCTCCTGGGAATCTCCAGGATTTTTGGACGCTGTGTGAACAACGGCGCGCAATCAAACGTTTTAATTTGAAACATGTCGACCGGCTGAGAAGTGTTTTTTTGACTAAAAGTTGTCAGGGCTCGTCCGGGATTTGAACCCGGGACCTCTCGCATTTCAATTATTAAAACCCCTAAGCGAGAATCATACCCCTAGACCAACGAGCCGCCGACAGTAAGGGATCTAGCTCTCAGATTCTGACCTTCGTTTGCTATTCGGCCCATCGTTCCCCTCTCCATAGTCCTGCTCATGTTTTCCCTTTGATGAATAGATTATTCTTTGAGACATTACTTCACCAACGAGCTGCATTCTTGTCAGTAAAAGGTGAATTTGGCAATGAGGTTAAATGTGATTACGGAAAAAAACCGAGTGGAAACGGTTTAACACAATAACGACGAAGTTGAGGGCAGACTGGATCAGCAGTCCATTGCCTGAACTTCTCAGTCACCTTATCTCCTATTTACTGCAACGTCAGACATCCATCCCCTACTTTTTCCATTCAAACAGAAATAATGTGCACGAAAGTCTACTTCACCGCTTTTTTTGCCCGTGCAACCAGATCGACAGTGATGAAAATGTGCCAGAGCTTTTTAAAGCAAACAACCTTCCTTTACTTTCGGTGAGTGACTGCACGAGATGGTTGGTTTTGAGGCAGAATCAAAATAAAGAATGTAAAATTTCACGCGGCAAGTTAGCTGACCGCGGCAGGACTCGAACCTGCAATCTTTTGATAACATCACAGTTACAATCGAAGTCAGACGACTTATCCATTAGGCCACGCGGCTGCTGCTGCTGGCATGAAATTTGTTGTTTTTTTTATACTGAGAGCAAATTTGGGACAAGGGATCTTTCAAGGAGTGGATTTATGAAAATATGGGCATATTTTGAGTAATGAACCGTTACGCTGCGATATGGATGTGCACGGACACAGGCAACGTCAATGTAGCTTGATACACAACAGTTTAACAATCGGTTATCGCAACTGAAATCACACTCCTTTTAAAATATACAGGATGATCGCGATTATGAGAAAATACGTCTTAAAGGGGCAGTTGATGAACCGGAACTGACAACCATCCCGTTTGAACAGACACCGAATGATCCAGGACAGGAAGCACATCCATCTTACACAGCTGTAGAATGGGCCTTCACGGACAGCACTTCCCTTTCAAAAGATTAAAGTCGGATTTCTATCATTCCTGAAGGCAATTGTGCTGTGCGTGAGTGAGCGCGGATCTCAGGACCACGAGTGGCTGGGACGGTTTTTGAAGCCACAGGTGATTGACAGGCAGGAAGGACGGAGGGAAGTAAAATCAACCCAGACAAAAAGACAATTTAAACATATATATATTTATCACAATAAGAAAATAAATAAATTTACAGTTTTATTGCAAAAAATTGAATTTAGTTTGATTTCAATAAAGAAATAATTATTTCTTAATCTATATGTTTTTGATTGAACGAAGGCTGTGCGACTGCTTGAAATCCACTGGAAATCAGGGCGTGCAGTCAGTAAATACACAAACAAGAAAGCCCATGGTGTAAGACAAGCCACGAGCGAAGATGTGGGGAACAAAGGCGATCTTTTAAAGTCGCGAGTGCCTTTCTGCTGGATCTGACAGCAGCTGCGTGTGCTGTGAAAGAGCTCAAATGCAATAGAGCCCAGTGCCGGTAGAACAGAAAAGGCACATTTATTTTGAAAGTTAAAAAGTATGGAATGTATGTTAATATACGCATATATAAATATTAATACATATATTTATATAAACAAAGTCAGTCAGTCAGTCATGTCTTGTCTTGTCTTGATTTGATTTGTATTTGAAAATAAGGAGGAAAGAGCTCATCATGTCACAAAGCCCATCCGCAAGCTCTCGCTCAAATCGCTATGTTTCTAACTTATATAATTTGCCTTCTTTCAGATGTGGAACAGCAAAATCCCACAGCAGATTCTTCTCCTGTCAGGCAGTCCTCGAATGTGTGTTCAATCAAATCAGTGTGGCTTCAAGTTGCATGTAATGCATTTTTTCTCCCATGACATGAAATGCACAGTAAGATCGCGCAGCACGTTTGCACACACTCCCTCGCTACAGAAACACACCAACAAACTAAAATTCCTGCAACCTCCAAAGGCAGTTTTTGAAATTTGTAATTTAAAATCCGGGACAGACAGCACATTCCTTTTAAACAGATACATAATGATCCGATACTGATAGCAACCATTTTGGAGAGACAGAGAATGACCTCGGACAGACAGGACCTCACCTTAAAAGCGATACAGAAACACAGTGAACAAAAACAAAGAATTCTGTAAAACTCAGCTGGTCGTGAACATTCTGTGGATGAAGAACCCGGGCTCACGTTCAGTCAGATGATCATTCCGATATTTTAAGGAAAATGTAAAGTTTACAGATTTCTTCCACGAAAATAGCGCCTGGAAAAAAATAGGCAGCGAGGAAGGACAAAAGGGAATGTCTGTGATACAGTGGAGCGTAGGAGTGATTGAATAATAAATGGCACAATGCGAAAAGGCAAAGTGGGTGGTAAGCGGGCAATAAAATAACAAAGGATGGACTAGAGCAGGTGTTAGTGGGAACAGCAGAACCATTAGCAGACAATGAGCGCGGCTTATGATCCGAGACGTTGAATCGAATGTTGAGGCCAGAACACAATAACATGCCTGGAATGTAGGGTCTGAACGCCTTTTAATCTGACCAGGCAGCTTGCCCACCCCGGATTGATTTCCTGTACGGTTTAAATTCGGCAGCCAAGGGACTAAATCCAAAGCCAGCTTCTCCCATCTTTTCAGCGCTGGAGAAACAGGACGCACTCATATTTAGGGCAGAGTCTGTTTCACGTTGAAGTTGAGATTGACGCTGAATGTATCCATATCCCAATGGAGGTGAGCTCATGCGTGCAGAACGGAAGATGGACTGATCAAGAATTGGCCAGAATCAAACACGGGTTTAGGTTGTCCAATGAGACACTGAGCCGAGCACATCTGAGATGCATGAACTTTACTCAGTTCGGTGAGTTTCACTTTGCTCCTGGGAATCTCCAGGATTTTTGGACGCTGTGTGAACAACGGCGCGCAATCAAACGTTTTAATTTGAAACATGTCGACCGGCTGAGAAGTGTTTTTTTGACTAAAAGTTGTCAGGGCTCGTCCGGGATTTGAACCCGGGACCTCTCGCATTTCAATTATTAAAACCCCTAAGCGAGAATCATACCCCTAGACCAACGAGCCGCCGACAGTAAGGGATCTAGCTCTCAGATTCTGACCTTCGTTTGCTATTCGGCCCATCGTCCCCCTCTCCATAGTCCTGCTCATGTTTTCCCTTTGATGAATAGATTATTCTTTGAGACATTACTTCACCAACGAGCTGCATTCTTGTCAGTAAAAGGTGAATTTGGCAATGAGGTTAAATGTGATTACGGAAAAAAACCGACTGGAAACGGTTTAACACAATAACGACGAAGTTGAGGGCAGACTGGATCAGCAGTCCATTGCCTGAACTTCTCAGTCACCTTATCTCCTATTTACTGCAACGTCAGACATCCATCCCCTACTTTTTCCATTCAAACAGAAATAATGTGCACGAAAGTCTACTTCACCGCTTGTTTTGCCCGTGCAACCAGATCGACAGTGATGAAAATGTGCCATGAGCTTTTTAAAGCAAACAGCCTTCCTTTACTTTCGGTGAGTGACTGCACGAGATGGTTGGTTTTGAGGCAGAATCAAAATAAAGAATGTAAAATTTCAAGCGGCAGGTTAGCTGACCGCGGCAGGACTCGAACCTGCAATCTTTTGATAACATCACAGTTACAATCGAAGTCAGACGACTTATCCATTAGGCCACGCGGCTGCTGCTGCTGGCATGAAATTTGTTGTTTTTTTTATACTGAGAGCAAATTTGGGACAAGGGATCTTTCAAGGAGTGGATTTATGAAAATATGGGCATATTTTGAGTAATGAACCGTTATGCTGCGATATGGATGTGCACGGACACAGGCAACGTCAATGTAGCTTGATACACAACAGTTTAACAATCGGTTATCGCAACTGAAATCACACTCCTTTTAAAATATACAGGATGATCGCGATTATGAGAAAATACGTCTTAAAGGGGCAGTTGATGAACCGGAACTGACAACCATCCCGTTTGAACAGACACCGAATGATCCAGGACAGGAAGCACATCCATCTTACACAGCTGTAGAATGGGCCTTCACGGACAGCACTTCCCTTTCAAAAGATTAAAGTCGGATTTCTATCATTCCTGAAGGCAATTGTGCTGTGCGTGAGTGAGCGCGGATCTCAGGACCACGTGTGGCTGGGACGGTTTTTGAAGCCACAAGTGATTGACAGGCAGGAAGGACGGAGGGAAGTAAAATCAACCCAGACAAAAAGACAATTTAAAACATATATATATTTATCACAATAAGAAAATAAATAAATTTACAGTTTTATTGCAAAAAATTGAATTTAGTTTGATTTCAATAAAGAAATAATTATTTCTTAATCTATATGTTTTTGATTGAACGAAGGCTGTGCGACTGCTTGAAATCCACTGGAAATCAGGCCGTGCAGTCAGTAAATACACAAACAAGTAAGCCCATGGTGTAAGACAAGCCACGAGCGAAGATGTGGGGAACAAAGGCGATCTTTTAAAGTCGCGAGTGCCTTTCTGCTGGATCTGACAGCAGCTGCGTGTGCTGTGAAAGAGCTCAAATGCAAAAGAGCCCAGTGCCGGTAGAACAGAAAAGGCACATTTATTTTGAAAGTTAAAAAGTATGGAATGTATGTTAATATACGCATATATAAATATTAATACATATATTTATATAAACAAAGTCAGTCAGTCAGTCATGTCTTGTCTTGTCTTGATTTGATTTGTATTTGAAAATAAGGAGGAAAGAGCTCATCATGTCACAAAGCCCATCCGCAAGCTCTCGCTCAAATCGCTATGTTTCTAACTTATATAATTTGCCTTCTTTCAGATGTGGAACAGCAAAATCCCACAGCAGATTCTTCTCCTGTCAGGCAGTCCTCGAATGTGTGTTCAATCAAATCAGTGTGGCTTCAAGTTGCATGTAATGCATTTTTTCTCCCATGACATGAAATGCACAGTAAGATCGCGCAGCACGTTTGCACACACTCCCTCGCTACAGAAACACACCAACAAACTAAAATTCCTGCAACCTCCAAAGGCAGTTTTTGAAATTTGTAATTTAAAATCCGGGACAGACAGCACATTCCTTTTAAACAGATACATAATGATCCGATACTGATAGCAACCATTTTGGAGAGACAGAGAATGACCTCGGACAGACAGGACCTCACCTTAAAAGCGATACAGAAACACAGTGAACAAAAACAAAGAATTCTGTAAAACTCAGCTGGTCGTGAACATTCTGTGGATGAAGAACCCGGGCTCACGTTCAGTCAGATGATCATTCCGATATTTTAAGGAAAATGTAAAGTTTACAGATTTCTTCCACGAAAATAGCGCCTGGAAAAAAATAGGCAGCGAGGAAGGACAAAAGGGAATGTCTGTGATACAGTGGAGCGTAGGAGTGATTGAATAATAAATGGCACAATGCGAAAAGGCAAAGTGGGTGGTAAGCGGGCAATAAAATAACAAAGGATGGACTAGAGCAGGTGTTAGTGGGAACAGCAGAACCATTAGCAGACAATGAGCGCGGCTTATGATCCGAGACGTTGAATCGAATGTTGAGGCCAGAACACAATAACATGCCTGGAATGTAGGGTCTGAACGCCTTTTAATCTGACCAGGCAGCTTGCCCACCCCGGATTGATTTCCTGTACGGTTTAAATTCGGCAGCCAAGGGACTAAATCCAAAGCCAGCTTCTCCCATCTTTTCAGCGCTGGAGAAACAGGACGCACTCATATTTAGGGCAGAGTCTGTTTCACGTTGAAGTTGAGATTGACGCTGAATGTATCCATATCCCAATGGAGGTGAGCTCATGCGTGCAGAACGGAAGATGGACTGATCAAGAATTGGCCAGAATCAAACACGGGTTTAGGTTGTCCAATGAGACACTGAGCCGAGCACATCTGAGATGCATGAACTTTACTCAGTTCGGTGAGTTTCACTTTGCTCCTGGGAATCTCCAGGATTTTTGGACGCTGTGTGAACAACGGCGCGCAATCAAACGTTTTAATTTGAAACATGTCGACCGGCTGAGAAGTGTTTTTTTGACTAAAAGTTGTCAGGGCTCGTCCGGGATTTGAACCCGGGACCTCTCGCATTTCAATTATTAAAACCCCTAAGCGAGAATCATACCCCTAGACCAACGAGCCGCCGACAGTAAGGGATCTAGCTCTCAGATTCTGACCTTCGTTTGCTATTCGGCCCATCGTCCCCCTCTCCATAGTCCTGCTCATGTTTTCCCTTTGATGAATAGATTATTCTTTGAGACATTACTTCACCAACGAGCTGCATTCTTGTCAGTAAAAGGTGAATTTGGCAATGAGGTTAAATGTGATTACGGAAAAAAACCGACTGGAAACGGTTTAACACAATAACGACGAAGTTGAGGGCAGACTGGATCAGCAGTCCATTGCCTGAACTTCTCAGTCACCTTATCTCCTATTTACTGCAACGTCAGACATCCATCCCCTACTTTTTCCATTCAAACAGAAATAATGTGCACGAAAGTCTACTTCACCGCTTGTTTTGCCCGTGCAACCAGATCGACAGTGATGAAAATGTGCCATGAGCTTTTTAAAGCAAACAGCCTTCCTTTACTTTCGGTGAGTGACTGCACGAGATGGTTGGTTTTGAGGCAGAATCAAAATAAAGAATGTAAAATTTCAAGCGGCAGGTTAGCTGACCGCGGCAGGACTCGAACCTGCAATCTTTTGATAACATCACAGTTACAATCGAAGTCAGACGACTTATCCATTAGGCCACGCGGCTGCTGCTGCTGGCATGAAATTTGTTGTTTTTTTTATACTGAGAGCAAATTTGGGACAAGGGATCTTTCAAGGAGTGGATTTATGAAAATATGGGCATATTTTGAGTAATGAACCGTTATGCTGCGATATGGATGTGCACGGACACAGGCAACGTCAATGTAGCTTGATACACAACAGTTTAACAATCGGTTATCGCAACTGAAATCACACTCCTTTTAAAATATACAGGATGATCGCGATTATGAGAAAATACGTCTTAAAGGGGCAGTTGATGAACCGGAACTGACAACCATCCCGTTTGAACAGACACCGAATGATCCAGGACAGGAAGCACATCCATCTTACACAGCTGTAGAATGGGCCTTCACGGACAGCACTTCCCTTTCAAAAGATTAAAGTCGGATTTCTATCATTCCTGAAGGCAATTGTGCTGTGCGTGAGTGAGCGCGGATCTCAGGACCACGTGTGGCTGGGACGGTTTTTGAAGCCACAAGTGATTGACAGGCAGGAAGGACGGAGGGAAGTAAAATCAACCCAGACAAAAAGACAATTTAAAACATATATATATTTATCACAATAAGAAAATAAATAAATTTACAGTTTTATTGCAAAAAATTGAATTTAGTTTGATTTCAATAAAGAAATAATTATTTCTTAATCTATATGTTTTTGATTGAACGAAGGCTGTGCGACTGCTTGAAATCCACTGGAAATCAGGCCGTGCAGTCAGTAAATACACAAACAAGTAAGCCCATGGTGTAAGACAAGCCACGAGCGAAGATGTGGGGAACAAAGGCGATCTTTTAAAGTCGCGAGTGCCTTTCTGCTGGATCTGACAGCAGCTGCGTGTGCTGTGAAAGAGCTCAAATGCAAAAGAGCCCAGTGCCGGTAGAACAGAAAAGGCACATTTATTTTGAAAGTTAAAAAGTATGGAATGTATGTTAATATACGCATATATAAATATTAATACATATATTTATATAAACAAAGTCAGTCAGTCAGTCATGTCTTGTCTTGTCTTGATTTGATTTGTATTTGAAAATAAGGAGGAAAGAGCTCATCATGTCACAAAGCCCATCCGCAAGCTCTCGCTCAAATCGCTATGTTTCTAACTTATATAATTTGCCTTCTTTCAGATGTGGAACAGCAAAATCCCACAGCAGATTCTTCTCCTGTCAGGCAGTCCTCGAATGTGTGTTCAATCAAATCAGTGTGGCTTCAAGTTGCATGTAATGCATTTTTTCTCCCATGACATGAAATGCACAGTAAGATCGCGCAGCACGTTTGCACACACTCCCTCGCTACACAAACACACGAACAAACTAAAATTCCTGCAACCTCCAAAGGCAGTTTTTGAAATTTGTAATTTAAAATCCGGGACAGACAGCACATTCCTTTTAAACAGATACATAATGATCCGATACTGATAGCAACCATTTTGGAGAGACAGAGAATGACCTCAGACAGACAGGACATCACCTTAAAAGCGATACAGAAACACAGTGAACAAAAACAAAGAATTCTGTAAAACTCAGCTGGTCGTGAACATTCTGTGGATGAAGAACCCGGGCTCACGTTCAGTCAGATGATCATTCCGATATTTTAAGAAAAATGTAAAGTTTACAGATTTCTTCCACGAAAATAGCGCCTGGAAAAAAATAGGCAGCGAGGAAGGACAAAAGGGAATGTCTGTGATACAGTGGAGCGTAGGAGTGATTGAATAATAAATGGCACAATGCGAAAAGGCAAAGTGGGTGGTAAGCGGGCAATAAAATAACAAAGGATGGACTAGAGCAGGTGTTAGTGGGAACAGCAGAACCATTAGCAGACAATGAGCGCGGCTTATGATCCGAGACGTTGAATCGAATGTTGAGGCCAGAACACAATAACATGCCTGGAATGTAGGGTCTGAACGCCTTTTAATCAGACCAGGCAGCTTGCCCACCCCGGATTGATTTTCTGTACGGTTTAAATTCGGCAGCCAAGGGACTAAATCCAAAGCCAGCTTCTCCCATCTTTTCAGCGCTGGAGAAACAGGACGCACTCATATTAAGGGCAGAGTCTGTTTCACGTTGAAGTTGAGATTGACGCTGAATGTATCCATATCCCAATGAAGGTGAGCTCATGAGTGCAGAACGGAAGATGGACTGATCAAGAATTGGCCAGAATCAAACACGGGTTTAGGTTGTCCAATGAGACACTGAGCCGAGCACATCTGAGATGCATGAACTTTACTCAGTTCGGTGAGTTTCACTTTGCTCCTGGGAATCTCCAGGATTTTTGGACGCTGTGTGAACAACGGCGCGCAATCAAACGTTTTAATTTGAAACATGTCGACCGGCTGAGAAGTGTTTTTTTGACTAAAAGTTGTCAGGGCTCGTCCGGGATTTGAACCCGGGACCTCTCGCATTTCAATTATTAAAAACCCTAAGCGAAAATCATACCCCTAGACCAACGAGCCGCCGACAGTAAGGGATCTAGCTCTCAGATTCTGACCTTCGTTTGCTATTCGGCCCATCGTCCCCCTCTCCATAGTCCTGCTCATGTTTTCCCTTTGATGAATAGATTATTCTTTGAGACATTACTTCACCAACGAGCTGCATTCTTGTCAGTAAAAGGTGAATTTGGCAATGAGGTTAAATGTGATTACGGAAAAAAACCGAGTGGAAACGGTTTAACACAATAACGACGAAGTTGAGGGCAGACTGGATCAGCAGTCCATTGCCTGAACTTCTCAGTCACCTTATCTCCTATTTACTGCAACGTCAGACATCCATCCCCTACTTTTTCCATTCAAACAGAAATAATGTGCACGAAAGTCTACTTCACCGCTTGTTTTGCCCGTGCAACCAGATCGACAGTGATGAAAATGTGCCATGAGCTTTTTAAAGCAAACAGCCTTCCTTTACTTTCGGTGAGTGACTGCACGAGATGGTTGGTTTTGAGGCAGAATCAAAATAAAGAATGTAAAATTTCACGCGGCAAGTTAGCTGACCGCGGCAGGACTCGAACCTGCAATCTTTTGATAACATCACAGTTACAATCGAAGTCAGACGACTTATCCATTAGGCCACGCGGCTGCTGCTGCTGGCATGAAATTTGTTGTTTTTTTTATACTGAGAGCAAATTTGGGACAAGGGATCTTTCAAGGAGTGGATTTATGAAAATATGGGCATATTTTGAGTAATGAACCGTTACGCTGCGATATGGATGTGCACGGACACAGGCAACGTCAATGTAGCTTGATACACAACAGTTTAACAATCGGTTATCGCAACTGAAATCACACTCCTTTTAAAATATACAGGATGATCGCGATTATGAGAAAATACGTCTTAAAGGGGCAGTTGATGAACCGGAACTGACAACCATCCCGTTTGAACAGACACCGAATGATCCAGGACAGGAAGCACATCCATCTTACACAGCTGTAGAATGGGCCTTCACGGACAGCACTTCCCTTTCAAAAGATTAAAGTCGGATTTCTATAATTCCTGAAGGCAATTTTGCTGTGCGTGAGTGAGCGCGGATCTCAGGACCACGAGTGGCTGGGACGGTTTTTGAAGCCACAGGTGATTGACAGGCAGGAAGGACGGAGGGAAGTAAAATCAACCCAGACAAAAAGACAATTTAAAACATATATATATTTATCACAATAAGAAAATAAATAAATTTACAGTTTTATTGCAAAAAATTGAATTTAGTTTGATTTCAATAAAGAAATAATTATTTCTTAATCTATATGTTTTTGATTGAACGAAGGCTGTGCGACTGCTTGAAATCCACTGGAAATCAGGGCGTGCAGTCAGTAAATACACAAACAAGAAAGCCCATGGTGTAAGACAAGACACGAGCGAAGATGTGGGGAACAAAGGCGATCTTTTAAAGTCGCGAGTGCCTTTCTGCTGGATCTGACAGCAGCTGCGTGTGCTGTGAAAGAGCTCAAATGCAAAAGAGCCCAGTGCCGGTAGAACAGAAAAGGCACATTTATTTTGAAAGTTAAAAAGTATGGAATGTATGTTAATATACGCATATATAAATATTAATACATATATTTATATAAACAAAGTCAGTCAGTCAGTCATGTCTTGTCTTGTCTTGATTTGATTTGTATTTGAAAATAAGGAGGAAAGAGCTCATCATGTCACAAAGCCCATCCGCAAGCTCTCGCTCAAATCGCTATGTTTCTAACTTATATAATTTGCCTTCTTTCAGATGTGGAACAGCAAAATCCCACAGCAGATTCTTCTCCTGTCAGGCAGTCCTCGAATGTGTGTTCAATCAAATCAGTGTGGCTTCAAGTTGCATGTAATGCATTTTTTCTCCCATGACATGAAATGCACAGTAAGATCGCGCAGCACGTTTGCACACACTCCCTCGCTACACAAACACACGAACAAACTAAAATTCCTGCAACCTCCAAAGGCAGTTTTTGAAATTTGTAATTTAAAATCCGGGACAGACAGCACATTCCTTTTAAACAGATACATAATGATCCGATACTGATAGCAACCATTTTGGAGAGACAGAGAATGACCTCAGACAGACAGGACATCACCTTAAAAGCGATACAGAAACACAGTGAACAAAAACAAAGAATTCTGTAAAACTCAGCTGGTCGTGAACATTCTGTGGATGAAGAACCCGGGCTCACGTTCAGTCAGATGATCATTCCGATATTTTAAGAAAAATGTAAAGTTTACAGATTTCTTCCACGAAAATAGCGCCTGGAAAAAAATAGGCAGCGAGGAAGGACAAAAGGGAATGTCTGTGATACAGTGGAGCGTAGGAGTGATTGAATAATAAATGGCACAATGCGAAAAGGCAAAGTGGGTGGTAAGCGGGCAATAAAATAACAAAGGATGGACTAGAGCAGGTGTTAGTGGGAACAGCAGAACCATTAGCAGACAATGAGCGCGGCTTATGATCCGAGACGTTGAATCGAATGTTGAGGCCAGAACACAATAACATGCCTGGAATGTAGGGTCTGAACGCCTTTTAATCTGACCAGGCAGCTTGCCCACCCCGGATTGATTTCCTGTACGGTTTAAATTCGGCAGCCAAGGGACTAAATCCAAAGCCAGCTTCTCCCATCTTTTCAGCGCTGGAGAAACAGGACGCACTCATATTTAGGGCAGAGTCTGTTTCACGTTGAAGTTGAGATTGACGCTGAATGTATCCATATCCCAATGGAGGTGAGCTCATGCGTGCAGAACGGAAGATGGACTGATCAAGAATTGGCCAGAATCAAACACGGGTTTAGGTTGTCCAATGAGACACTGAGCCGAGCACATCTGAGATGCATGAACTTTACTCAGTTCGGTGAGTTTCACTTTGCTCCTGGGAATCTCCAGGATTTTTGGACGCTGTGTGAACAACGGCGCGCAATCAAACGTTTTAATTTGAAACATGTCGACCGGCTGAGAAGTGTTTTTTTGACTAAAAGTTGTCAGGGCTCGTCCGGGATTTGAACCCGGGACCTCTCGCATTTCAATTATTAAAACCCCTAAGCGAGAATCATACCCCTAGACCAACGAGCCGCCGACAGTAAGGGATCTAGCTCTCAGATTCTGACCTTCGTTTGCTATTCGGCCCATCGTCCCCCTCTCCATAGTCCTGCTCATGTTTTCCCTTTGATGAATAGATTATTCTTTGAGACATTACTTCACCAACGAGCTGCATTCTTGTCAGTAAAAGGTGAATTTGGCAATGAGGTTAAATGTGATTACGGAAAAAAACCGACTGGAAACGGTTTAACACAATAACGACGAAGTTGAGGGCAGACTGGATCAGCAGTCCATTGCCTGAACTTCTCAGTCACCTTATCTCCTATTTACTGCAACGTCAGACATCCATCCCCTACTTTTTCCATTCAAACAGAAATAATGTGCACGAAAGTCTACTTCACCGCTTGTTTTGCCCGTGCAACCAGATCGACAGTGATGAAAATGTGCCATGAGCTTTTTAAAGCAAACAGCCTTCCTTTACTTTCGGTGAGTGACTGCACGAGATGGTTGGTTTTGAGGCAGAATCAAAATAAAGAATGTAAAATTTCAAGCGGCAGGTTAGCTGACCGCGGCAGGACTCGAACCTGCAATCTTTTGATAACATCACAGTTACAATCGAAGTCAGACGACTTATCCATTAGGCCACGCGGCTGCTGCTGCTGGCATGAAATTTGTTGTTTTTTTTATACTGAGAGCAAATTTGGGACAAGGGATCTTTCAAGGAGTGGATTTATGAAAATATGGGCATATTTTGAGTAATGAACCGTTATGCTGCGATATGGATGTGCACGGACACAGGCAACGTCAATGTAGCTTGATACACAACAGTTTAACAATCGGTTATCGCAACTGAAATCACACTCCTTTTAAAATATACAGGATGATCGCGATTATGAGAAAATACGTCTTAAAGGGGCAGTTGATGAACCGGAACTGACAACCATCCCGTTTGAACAGACACCGAATGATCAAGGACAGGAAGCACATCCATCTTACACAGCTGTAGAATGGGCCTTCACGGACAGCACTTCCCTTTCAAAAGATTAAAGTCGGATTTCTATCATTCCTGAAGGCAATTGTGCTGTGCGTGAGTGAGCGCGGATCTCAGGACCACGTGTGGCTGGGACGGTTTTTGAAGCCACAAGTGATTGACAGGCAGGAAGGACGGAGGGAAGTAAAATCAACCCAGACAAAAAGACAATTTAAAACATATATATATTTATCACAATAAGAAAATAAATAAATTTACAGTTTTATTGCAAAAAATTGAATTTAGTTTGATTTCAATAAAGAAATAATTATTTCTTAATCTATATGTTTTTGATTGAACGAAGGCTGTGCGACTGCTTGAAATCCACTGGAAATCAGGCCGTGCAGTCAGTAAATACACAAACAAGTAAGCCCATGGTGTAAGACAAGCCACGAGCGAAGATGTGGGGAACAAAGGCGATCTTTTAAAGTCGCGAGTGCCTTTCTGCTGGATCTGACAGCAGCTGCGTGTGCTGTGAAAGAGCTCAAATGCAAAAGAGCCCAGTGCCGGTAGAACAGAAAAGGCACATTTATTTTGAAAGTTAAAAAGTATGGAATGTATGTTAATATACGCATATATAAATATTAATACATATATTTATATAAACAAAGTCAGTCAGTCAGTCATGTCTTGTCTTGTCTTGATTTGATTTGTATTTGAAAATAAGGAGGAAAGAGCTCATCATGTCACAAAGCCCATCCGCAAGCTCTCGCTCAAATCGCTATGTTTCTAACTTATATAATTTGCCTTCTTTCAGATGTGGAACAGCAAAATCCCACAGCAGATTCTTCTCCTGTCAGGCAGTCCTCGAATGTGTGTTCAATCAAATCAGTGTGGCTTCAAGTTGCATGTAATGCATTTTTTCTCCCATGACATGAAATGCACAGTAAGATCGCGCAGCACGTTTGCACACACTCCCTCGCTACACAAACACACGAACAAACTAAAATTCCTGCAACCTCCAAAGGCAGTTTTTGAAATTTGTAATTTAAAATCCGGGACAGACAGCACATTCCTTTTAAACAGATACATAATGATCCGATACTGATAGCAACCATTTTGGAGAGACAGAGAATGACCTCAGACAGACAGGACATCACCTTAAAAGCGATACAGAAACACAGTGAACAAAAACAAAGAATTCTGTAAAACTCAGCTGGTCGTGAACATTCTGTGGATGAAGAACCCGGGCTCACGTTCAGTCAGATGATCATTCCGATATTTTAAGAAAAATGTAAAGTTTACAGATTTCTTCCACGAAAATAGCGCCTGGAAAAAAATAGGCAGCGAGGAAGGACAAAAGGGAATGTCTGTGATACAGTGGAGCGTAGGAGTGATTGAATAATAAATGGCACAATGCGAAAAGGCAAAGTGGGTGGTAAGCGGGCAATAAAATAACAAAGGATGGACTAGAGCAGGTGTTAGTGGGAACAGCAGAACCATTAGCAGACAATGAGCGCGGCTTATGATCCGAGACGTTGAATCGAATGTTGAGGCCAGAACACAATAACATGCCTGGAATGTAGGGTCTGAACGCCTTTTAATCAGACCAGGCAGCTTGCCCACCCCGGATTGATTTTCTGTACGGTTTAAATTCGGCAGCCAAGGGACTAAATCCAAAGCCAGCTTCTCCCATCTTTTCAGCGCTGGAGAAACAGGACGCACTCATATTAAGGGCAGAGTCTGTTTCACGTTGAAGTTGAGATTGACGCTGAATGTATCCATATCCCAATGAAGGTGAGCTCATGAGTGCAGAACGGAAGATGGACTGATCAAGAATTGGCCAGAATCAAACACGGGTTTAGGTTGTCCAATGAGACACTGAGCCGAGCACATCTGAGATGCATGAACTTTACTCAGTTCGGTGAGTTTCACTTTGCTCCTGGGAATCTCCAGGATTTTTGGACGCTGTGTGAACAACGGCGCGCAATCAAACGTTTTAATTTGAAACATGTCGACCGGCTGAGAAGTGTTTTTTTGACTAAAAGTTGTCAGGGCTCGTCCGGGATTTGAACCCGGGACCTCTCGCATTTCAATTATTAAAAACCCTAAGCGAAAATCATACCCCTAGACCAACGAGCCGCCGACAGTAAGGGATCTAGCTCTCAGATTCTGACCTTCGTTTGCTATTCGGCCCATCGTCCCCCTCTCCATAGTCCTGCTCATGTTTTCCCTTTGATGAATAGATTATTCTTTGAGACATTACTTCACCAACGAGCTGCATTCTTGTCAGTAAAAGGTGAATTTGGCAATGAGGTTAAATGTGATTACGGAAAAAAACCGAGTGGAAACGGTTTAACACAATAACGACGAAGTTGAGGGCAGACTGGATCAGCAGTCCATTGCCTGAACTTCTCAGTCACCTTATCTCCTATTTACTGCAACGTCAGACATCCATCCCCTACTTTTTCCATTCAAACAGAAATAATGTGCACGAAAGTCTACTTCACCGCTTGTTTTGCCCGTGCAACCAGATCGACAGTGATGAAAATGTGCCATGAGCTTTTTAAAGCAAACAGCCTTCCTTTACTTTCGGTGAGTGACTGCACGAGATGGTTGGTTTTGAGGCAGAATCAAAATAAAGAATGTAAAATTTCACGCGGCAAGTTAGCTGACCGCGGCAGGACTCGAACCTGCAATCTTTTGATAACATCACAGTTACAATCGAAGTCAGACGACTTATCCATTAGGCCACGCGGCTGCTGCTGCTGGCATGAAATTTGTTGTTTTTTTTATACTGAGAGCAAATTTGGGACAAGGGATCTTTCAAGGAGTGGATTTATGAAAATATGGGCATATTTTGAGTAATGAACCGTTACGCTGCGATATGGATGTGCACGGACACAGGCAACGTCAATGTAGCTTGATACACAACAGTTTAACAATCGGTTATCGCAACTGAAATCACACTCCTTTTAAAATATACAGGATGATCGCGATTATGAGAAAATACGTCTTAAAGGGGCAGTTGATGAACCGGAACTGACAACCATCCCGTTTGAACAGACACCGAATGATCCAGGACAGGAAGCACATCCATCTTACACAGCTGTAGAATGGGCCTTCACGGACAGCACTTCCCTTTCAAAAGATTAAAGTCGGATTTCTATAATTCCTGAAGGCAATTTTGCTGTGCGTGAGTGAGCGCGGATCTCAGGACCACGAGTGGCTGGGACGGTTTTTGAAGCCACAGGTGATTGACAGGCAGGAAGGACGGAGGGAAGTAAAATCAACCCAGACAAAAAGACAATTTAAAACATATATATATTTATCACAATAAGAAAATAAATAAATTTACAGTTTTATTGCAAAAAATTGAATTTAGTTTGATTTCAATAAAGAAATAATTATTTCTTAATCTATATGTTTTTGATTGAACGAAGGCTGTGCGACTGCTTGAAATCCACTGGAAATCAGGGCGTGCAGTCAGTAAATACACAAACAAGAAAGCCCATGGTGTAAGACAAGACACGAGCGAAGATGTGGGGAACAAAGGCGATCTTTTAAAGTCGCGAGTGCCTTTCTGCTGGATCTGACAGCAGCTGCGTGTGCTGTGAAAGAGCTCAAATGCAAAAGAGCCCAGTGCCGGTAGAACAGAAAAGGCACATTTATTTTGAAAGTTAAAAAGTATGGAATGTATGTTAATATACGCATATATAAATATTAATACATATATTTATATAAACAAAGTCAGTCAGTCAGTCATGTCTTGTCTTGTCTTGATTTGATTTGTATTTGAAAATAAGGAGGAAAGAGCTCATCATGTCACAAAGCCCATCCGCAAGCTCTCGCTCAAATCGCTATGTTTCTAACTTATATAATTTGCCTTCTTTCAGATGTGGAACAGCAAAATCCCACAGCAGATTCTTCTCCTGTCAGGCAGTCCTCGAATGTGTGTTCAATCAAATCAGTGTGGCTTCAAGTTGCATGTAATGCATTTTTTCTCCCATGACATGAAATGCACAGTAAGATCGCGCAGCACGTTTGCACACACTCCCTCGCTACACAAACACACGAACAAACTAAAATTCCTGCAACCTCCAAAGGCAGTTTTTGAAATTTGTAATTTAAAATCCGGGACAGACAGCACATTCCTTTTAAACAGATACATAATGATCCGATACTGATAGCAACCATTTTGGAGAGACAGAGAATGACCTCAGACAGACAGGACATCACCTTAAAAGCGATACAGAAACACAGTGAACAAAAACAAAGAATTCTGTAAAACTCAGCTGGTCGTGAACATTCTGTGGATGAAGAACCCGGGCTCACGTTCAGTCAGATGATCATTCCGATATTTTAAGAAAAATGTAAAGTTTACAGATTTCTTCCACGAAAATAGCGCCTGGAAAAAAATAGGCAGCGAGGAAGGACAAAAGGGAATGTCTGTGATACAGTGGAGCGTAGGAGTGATTGAATAATAAATGGCACAATGCGAAAAGGCAAAGTGGGTGGTAAGCGGGCAATAAAATAACAAAGGATGGACTAGAGCAGGTGTTAGTGGGAACAGCAGAACCATTAGCAGACAATGAGCGCGGCTTATGATCCGAGACGTTGAATCGAATGTTGAGGCCAGAACACAATAACATGCCTGGAATGTAGGGTCTGAACGCCTTTTAATCAGACCAGGCAGCTTGCCCACCCCGGATTGATTTTCTGTACGGTTTAAATTCGGCAGCCAAGGGACTAAATCCAAAGCCAGCTTCTCCCATCTTTTCAGCGCTGGAGAAACAGGACGCACTCATATTAAGGGCAGAGTCTGTTTCACGTTGAAGTTGAGATTGACGCTGAATGTATCCATATCCCAATGAAGGTGAGCTCATGAGTGCAGAACGGATGATGGACTGATCAAGAATTGGCCAGAATCAAACACGGGTTTAGGTTGTCCAATGAGACACTGAGCCGAGCACATCTGAGATGCATGAACTTTACTCAGTTCGGTGAGTTTCACTTTGCTCCTGGGAATCTCCAGGATTTTTGGACGCTGTGTGAACAACGGCGCGCAATCAAACGTTTTAATTTGAAACATGTCGACCGGCTGAGAAGTGTTTTTTTGACTAAAAGTTGTCAGGGCTCGTCCGGGATTTGAACCCGGGACCTCTCGCATTTCAATTATTAAAACCCCTAAGCGAAAATCATACCCCTAGACCAACGAGCCGCCGACAGTAAGGGATCTAGCTCTCAGATTCTGACCTTCGTTTGCTATTCGGCCCATCGTCCCCCTCTCCATAGTCCTGCTCATGTTTTCCCTTTGATGAATAGATTATTCTTTGAGACATTACTTCACCAACGAGCTGCATTCTTGTCAGTAAAAGGTGAATTTGGCAATGAGGTTAAATGTGATTACGGAAAAAAACCGAGTGGAAACGGTTTAACACAATAACGACGAAGTTGAGGGCAGACTGGATCAGCAGTCCATTGCCTGAACTTCTCAGTCACCTTATCTCCTATTTACTGCAACGTCAGACATCCATCCCCTACTTTTTCCATTCAAACAGAAATAATGTGCACGAAAGTCTACTTCACCGCTTGTTTTGCCCGTGCAACCAGATCGACAGTGATGAAAATGTGCCATGAGCTTTTTAAAGCAAACAGCCTTCCTTTACTTTCGGTGAGTGACTGCACGAGATGGTTGGTTTTGAGGCAGAATCAAAATAAAGAATGTAAAATTTCACGCGGCAAGTTAGCTGACCGCGGCAGGACTCGAACCTGCAATCTTTTGATAACATCACAGTTACAATCGAAGTCAGACGACTTATCCATTAGGCCACGCGGCTGCTGCTGCTGGCATGAAATTTGTTGTTTTTTTTATACTGAGAGCAAATTTGGGACAAGGGATCTTTCAAGGAGTGGATTTATGAAAATATGGGCATATTTTGAGTAATGAACCGTTACGCTGCGATATGGATGTGCACGGACACAGGCAACGTCAATGTAGCTTGATACACAACAGTTTAACAATCGGTTATCGCAACTGAAATCACACTCCTTTTAAAATATACAGGATGATCGCGATTATGAGAAAATACGTCTTAAAGGGGCAGTTGATGAACCGGAACTGACAACCATCCCGTTTGAACAGACACCGAATGATCCAGGACAGGAAGCACATCCATCTTACACAGCTGTAGAATGGGCCTTCACGGACAGCACTTCCCTTTCAAAAGATTAAAGTCGGATTTCTATAATTCCTGAAGGCAATTTTGCTGTGCGTGAGTGAGCGCGGATCTCAGGACCACGAGTGGCTGGGACGGTTTTTGAAGCCACAGGTGATTGACAGGCAGGAAGGACGGAGGGAAGTAAAATCAACCCAGACAAAAAGACAATTTAAAACATATATATATTTATCACAATAAGAAAATAAATAAATTTACAGTTTTATTGCAAAAAATTGAATTTAGTTTGATTTCAATAAAGAAATAATTATTTCTTAATCTATATGTTTTTGATTGAACGAAGGCTGTGCGACTGCTTGAAATCCACTGGAAATCAGGGCGTGCAGTCAGTAAATACACAAACAAGAAAGCCCATGGTGTAAGACAAGACACGAGCGAAGATGTGGGGAACAAAGGCGATCTTTTAAAGTCGCGAGTGCCTTTCTGCTGGATCTGACAGCAGCTGCGTGTGCTGTGAAAGAGCTCAAATGCAATAGAGCCCAGTGCCGGTAGAACAGAAAAGGCACATTTATTTTGAAAGTTAAAAAGTATGGAATGTATGTTAATATACGCATATATAAATATTAATACATATATTTATATAAACAAAGTCAGTCAGTCAGTCATGTCTTGTCTTGTCTTGATTTGATTTGTATTTGAAAATAAGGAGGAAAGAGCTCATCATGTCACAAAGCCCATCCGCAAGCTCTCGCTCAAATCGCTATGTTTCTAACTTATATAATTTGCCTTCTTTCAGATGTGGAACAGCAAAATCCCACAGCAGATTCTTCTCCTGTCAGGCAGTCCTCGAATGTGTGTTCAATCAAATCAGTGTGGCTTCAAGTTGCATGTAATGCATTTTTTCTCCCATGACATGAAATGCACAGTAAGATCGCGCAGCACGTTTGCACACACTCCCTCGCTACACAAACACACGAACAAACTAAAATTCCTGCAACCTCCAAAGGCAGTTTTTGAAATTTGTAATTTAAAATCCGGGACAGACAGCACATTCCTTTTAAACAGATACATAATGATCCGATACTGATAGCAACCATTTTGGAGAGACAGAGAATGACCTCGGACAGACAGGACATCACCTTAAAAGCGATACAGAAACACAGTGAACAAAAACAAAGAATTCTGTAAAACTCAGCTGGTCGTGAACATTCTGTGGATGAAGAACCCGGGCTCACGTTCAGTCAGATGATCATTCCGATATTTTAAGAAAAATGTAAAGTTTACAGATTTCTTCCACGAAAATAGCGCCTGGAAAAAAATAGGCAGCGAGGAAGGACAAAAGGGAATGTCTGTGATACAGTGGAGCGTAGGAGTGATTGAATAATAAATGGCACAATGCGAAAAGGCAAAGTGGGTGGTAAGCGGGCAATAAAATAACAAAGGATGGACTAGAGCAGGTGTTAGTGGGAACAGCAGAACTATTAGCAGACAATGAGCGCGGCTTATGATCCGAGACGTTGAATCGAATGTTGAGGCCAGAACACAATAACATGCCTGGAATGTAGGGTCTGAACGCCTTTTAATCTGACCAGGCAGCTTGCCCACCCCGGATTGATTTCCTGTACGGTTTAAATTCGGCAGCCAAGGGACTAAATCCAAAGCCAGCTTCTCCCATCTTTTCAGCGCTGGAGAAACAGGACGCACTCATATTTAGGGCAGAGTCTGTTTCACGTTGAAGTTGAGATTGACGCTGAATGTATCCATATCCCAATGGAGGTGAGCTCATGCGTGCAGAACGGAAGATGGACTGATCAAGAATTGGCCAGAATCAAACACGGGTTTAGGTTGTCCAATGAGACACTGAGCCGAGCACATCTGAGATGCATGAACTTTACTCAGTTCGGTGAGTTTCACTTTGCTCCTGGGAATCTCCAGGATTTTTGGACGCTGTGTGAACAACGGCGCGCAATCAAACGTTTTAATTTGAAACATGTCGACCGGCTGAGAAGTGTTTTTTTGACTAAAAGTTGTCAGGGCTCGTCCGGGATTTGAACCCGGGACCTCTCGCATTTCAATTATTAAAACCCCTAAGCGAGAATCATACCCCTAGACCAACGAGCCGCCGACAGTAAGGGATCTAGCTCTCAGATTCTGACCTTCGTTTGCTATTCGGCCCATCGTTCCCCTCTCCATAGTCCTGCTCATCTTTTCCCTTTGATGAATAGATTATTCTTTGAGACATTACTTCACCAACGAGCTGCATTCTTGTCAGTAAAAGGTGAATTTGGCAATGAGGTTAAATGTGATTACGGAAAAAAACCGACTGGAAACGGTTTAACACAATAACGACGAAGTTGAGGGCAGACTGGATCAGCAGTCCATTGCCTGAACTTCTCAGTCACCTTATCTCATATTTACTGCAACGTCAGACATCCATCCCCTACTTTTTCCATTCAAACAGAAATAATGTGCACGAAAGTCTACTTCACCGCTTGTTTTGCCCGTGCAACCAGATCGACAGTGATGAAAATGTGCCATGAGCTTTTTAAAGCAAACAGCCTTCCTTTACTTTCGGTGAGTGACTGCACGAGATGGTTGGTTTTGAGGCAGAATCAAAATAAAGAATGTAAAATTTCAAGCGGCAGGTTAGCTGACCGCGGCAGGACTCGAACCTGCAATCTTTTGATAACATCACAGTTACAATCGAAGTCAGACGACTTATCCATTAGGCCACGCGGCTGCTGCTGCTGGCATGAAATTTGTTGTTTTTTTTATACTGAGAGCAAATTTGGGACAAGGGATCTTTCAAGGAGTGGATTTATGAAAATATGGGCATATTTTGAGTAATGAACCGTTATGCTGCGATATGGATGTGCACGGACACAGGCAACGTCAATGTAGCTTGATACACAACAGTTTAACAATCGGTTATCGCAACTGAAATCACACTCCTTTTAAAATATACAGGATGATCGCGATTATGAGAAAATACGTCTTAAAGGGGCAGTTGATGAACCGGAACTGACAACCATCCCGTTTGAACAGACACCGAATGATCCAGGACAGGAAGCACATCCATCTTACACAGCTGTAGAATGGGCCTTCACGGACAGCACTTCCCTTTCAAAAGATTAAAGTCGGATTTCTATCATTATGAAGGCAATTGTGCTGTGCGTGAGTGAGCGCGGATCTCAGGACCACGAGTGGCTGGGACGGTTTTTGAAGCCACAGGTGATTGACAGGCAGGAAGGACGGAGGGAAGTAAAATCAACCCAGACAAAAAGACAATTTAAAACATATATATATTTATCACAATAAGAAAATAAATAAATTTACAGTTTTATTGCAAAAAATTGAATTTAGTTTGATTTCAATAAAGAAATAATTATTTCTTAATCTATATGTTTTTGATTGAACGAAGGCTGTGCGACTGCTTGAAATCCACTGGAAATCAGGGCGTGCAGTCAGTAAATACACAAACAAGTAAGCCCATGGTGTAAGACAAGCCACGAGCGAAGATGTGGGGAACAAAGGCGATCTTTTAAAGTCGCGAGTGCCTTTCTGCTGGATCTGACAGCAGCTGCGTGTGCTGTGAAAGAGCTCAAATGCAATAGAGCCCAGTGCCGGTAGAACAGAAAAGGCACATTTATTTTGAAAGTTAAAAAGTATGGAATGTATGTTAATATACGCATATATAAATATTAATACATATATTTATATAAACAAAGTCAGTCAGTCAGTCATGTCTTGTCTTGTCTTGATTTGATTTGTATTTGAAAATAAGGAGGAAAGAGCTCATCATGTCACAAAGCCCATCCGCAAGCTCTCGCTCAAATCGCTATGTTTCTAACTTATATAATTTGCCTTCTTTCAGATGTGGAACAGCAAAATCCCACAGCAGATTCTTCTCCTGTCAGGCAGTCCTCGAATGTGTGTTCAATCAAATCAGTGTGGCTTCAAGTTGCATGTAATGCATTTTTTCTCCCATGACATGAAATGCACAGTAAGATCGCGCAGCACGTTTGCACACACTCCCTCGCTACAGAAACACACCAACAAACTAAAATTCCTGCAACCTCCAAAGGCAGTTTTTGAAATTTGTAATTTAAAATCCGGGACAGACAGCACATTCCTTTTAAACAGATACATAATGATCCGATACTGATAGCAACCATTTTGGAGAGACAGAGAATGACCTCGGACAGACAGGACATCACCTTAAAAGCGATACAGAAACACAGTGAACAAAAACAAAGAATTCTGTAAAACTCAGCTGGTCGTGAACATTCTGTGGATGAAGAACCCGGGCTCACGTTCAGTCAGATGATCATTCCGATATTTTAAGAAAAATGTAAAGTTTACAGATTTCTTCCACGAAAATAGCGCCTGGAAAAAAATAGGCAGCGAGGAAGGACAAAAGGGAATGTCTGTGATACAGTGGAGCGTAGGAGTGATTGAATAATAAATGGCACAATGCGAAAAGGCAAAGTGGGTGGTAAGCGGGCAATAAAATAACAAAGGATGGACTAGAGCAGGTGTTAGTGGGAACAGCAGAACCATTAGCAGACAATGAGCGCGGCTTATGATCCGAGACGTTGAATCGAATGTTGAGGCCAGAACACAATAACATGCCTGGAATGTAGGGTCTGAACGCCTTTTAATCAGACCAGGCAGCTTGCCCACCCCGGATTGATTTCCTGTACGGTTTAAATTCGGCAGCCAAGGGACTAAATCCAAAGCCAGCTTCTCCCATCTTTTCAGCGCTGGAGAAACAGGACGCACTCATATTAAGGGCAGAGTCTGTTTCACGTTGAAGTTGAGATTGACGCTGAATGTATCCATATCCCAATGGAGGTGAGCTCATGCGTGCAGAACGGAAGATGGACTGATCAAGAATTGGCCAGAATCAAACACGGGTTTAGGTTGTCCAATGAGACACTGAGCCGAGCACATCTGAGATGCATGAACTTTACTCAGTTCGGTGAGTTTCACTTTGCTCCTGGGAATCTCCAGGATTTTTGGACGCTGTGTGAACAACGGCGCGCAATCAAACGTTTTAATTTGAAACATGTCGACCGGCTGAGAAGTGTTTTTTTGACTAAAAGTTGTCAGGGCTCGTCCGGGATTTGAACCCGGGACCTCTCGCATTTCAATTATTAAAACCCCTAAGCGAGAATCATACCCCTAGACCAACGAGCCGCCGACAGTAAGGGATCTAGCTCTCAGATTCTGACCTTCGTTTGCTATTCGGCCCATCGTCCCCCTCTCCATAGTCCTGCTCATGTTTTCCCTTTGATGAATAGATTATTCTTTGAGACATTACTTCACCAACGAGCTGCATTCTTGTCAGTAAAAGGTGAATTTGGCAATGAGGTTAAATGTGATTACGGAAAAAAACCGAGTGGAAACGGTTTAACACAATAACGACGAAGTTGAGGGCAGACTGGATCAGCAGTCCATTGCCTGAACTTCTCAGTCACCTTATCTCCTATTTACTGCAACGTCAGACATCCATCCCCTACTTTTTCCATTCAAACAGAAATAATGTGCACGAAAGTCTACTTCACCGCTTGTTTTGCCCGTGCAACCAGATCGACAGTGATGAAAATGTGCCATGAGCTTTTTAAAGCAAACAGCCTTCCTTTACTTTCGGTGAGTGACTGCACGAGATGGTTGGTTTTGAGGCAGAATCAAAATAAAGAATGTAAAATTTCACGCGGCAAGTTAGCTGACCGCGGCAGGCCTCGAACCTGCAATCTTTTGATAACATCACCGTTACAATCGAAGTCAGACGACTTATCCATTAGGCCACGCGGCTGCTGCTGCTTGCATGAAATTTGTTGTTTTTTTTATACTGAGAGCAAATTTGGGACAAGGGATCTTTCAAGGAGTGGATTTATGAAAATATGGGCATATTTTGAGTAATGAACCGTTACGCTGCGATATGGATGTGCACGGACACAGGCAACGTCAATGTAGCTTGATACACAACAGTTTAACAATCGGTTATCGCAACTGAAATCACACTCCTTTTAAAATATACAGGATGATCGCGATTATGAGAAAATACGTCTTAAAGGGGCAGTTGATGAACCGGAACTGACAACCATCCCGTTTGAACAGACACCGAATGATCCAGGACAGGAAGCACATCCATCTTACACAGCTGTAGAATGGGCCTTCACGGACAGCACTTCCCTTTCAAAAGATTAAAGTCGGATTTCTATCATTCCTGAAGGCAATTGTGCTGTGCGTGAGTGAGCGCGGATCTCAGGACCACGAGTGGCTGGGACGGTTTTTGAAGCCACAGGTGATTGACAGGCAGGAAGGACGGAGGGAAGTAAAATCAACCCAGACAAAAAGACAATTTAAAACATATATATATTTATCACAATAAGAAAATAAATAAATTTACAGTTTTATTGCAAAAAATTGAATTTAGTTTGATTTCAATAAAGAAATAATTATTTCTTAATCTATATGTTTTTGATTGAACGAAGGCTGTGCGACTGCTTGAAATCCACTGGAAATCAGGGCGTGCAGTCAGTAAATACACAAACAAGTAAGCCCATGGTGTAAGACAAGCCACGAGCGAAGATGTGGGGAACAAAGGCGATCTTTTAAAGTCGCGAGTGCCTTTCTGCTGGATCTGACAGCAGCTGCGTGTGCTGTGAAAGAGCTCAAATGCAAAAGAGCTCAGTGCCGGTAGAACAGAAAAGGCACATTTATTTTGAAAGTTAAAAAGTATGGAATGTATTTTAATATACGCATATATAAATATTAATACATATATTTATATAAACAAAGTCAGTCAGTCAGTCATGTCTTGTCTTGTCTTGATTTGATTTGTATTTGAAAATAAGGAGGAAAGAGCTCATCATGTCACAAAGCCCATCCGCAAGCTCTCGCTCAAATCGCTATGTTTCTAACTTATATAATTTGCCTTCTTTCAGATGTGGAACAGCAAAATCCCACAGCAGATTCTTCTCCTGTCAGGCAGTCCTCGAATGTGTGTTCAATCAAATCAGTGTGGCTTCAAGTTGCATGTAATGCATTTTTTCTCCCATGACATGAAATGCACAGTAAGATCGCGCAGCACGTTTGCACACACTCCCTCGCTACAGAAACACACCAACAAACTAAAATTCCTGCAACCTCCAAAGGCAGTTTTTGAAATTTGTAATTTAAAATCCGGGACAGACAGCACATTCCTTTTAAACAGATACATAATGATCCGATACTGATAGCAACCATTTTGGAGAGACAGAGAATGACCTCGGATAGACAGGACATCACCTTAAAAGCGATACAGAAACACAGTGAACAAAAACAAAGAATTCTGTAAAACTCAGCTGGTCGTGAACATTCTGTGGATGAAGAACCCGGGCTCACGTTCAGTCAGATGATCATTCCGATATTTTAAGAAAAATGTAAAGTTTACAGATTTCTTCCACGAAAATAGCGCCTGGAAAAAAATAGGCAGCGAGGAAGGACAAAAGGGAATGTCTGTGATACAGTGGAGCGTAGGAGTGATTGAATAATAAATGGCACAATGCGAAAAGGCAAAGTGGGTGGTAAGCGGGCAATAAAATAACAAAGGATGGACTAGAGCAGGTGTTAGTGGGAACAGCAGAACCATTAGCAGACAATGAGCGCGGCTTATGATCCAAGACGTTGAATCGAATGTTGAGGCCAGAACACAATAACATGCCTGGAATGTAGGGTCTGAACGCCTTTTAATCAGACCAGGCAGCTTGCCCACCCCGGATTGATTTCCTGTACGGTTTAAATTCGGCAGCCAAGGGACTAAATCCAAAGCCAGCTTCTCCCATCTTTTCAGCGCTGGAGACAGGACCCACTCATATTAAGGGCAGAGTCTGTTTCACGTTGAAGTTGAGATTGACGCTGAATGTATCCATATCCGAATGGAGGTGAGCTCATGCGTGCAGAACGGAAGATGGACTGATCAAGAATTGGCCAGAATCAAACACGGGTTTAGGTTGTCCAATGAGACACTGAGCCGAGCACATCTGAGATGCATGAACTTTACTCAGTTCGGTGAGTTTCACTTTGCTCCTGGGAATCTCCAGGATTTTTGGACGCTGTGTGAACAACGGCGCGCAATCAAACGTTTTAATTTGAAACATGTCGACCGGCTGAGAAGTGTTTTTTTGACTAAAAGTTGTCAGGGCTCGTCCGGGATTTGAACCCGGGACCTCTCGCATTTCAATTATTAAAACCCCTAAGCGAGAATCATACCCCTAGACCAACGAGCCGCCGACAGTAAGGGATCTAGCTCTCAGATTCTGACCTTCGTTTGCTATTCGGCCCATCGTCCCCCTCTCCATAGTCCTGCTCATGTTTTCCCTTTGATGAATAGATTATTCTTTGAGACATTACTTCACCAACGAGCTGCATTCTTGTCAGTAAAAGGTGAATTTGGCAATGAGGTTAAATGTGATTACGGAAAAAAACCGAGTGGAAACGGTTTAACACAATAACGACGAAGTTGAGGGCAGACTGGATCAGCAGTCCATTGCCTGAACTTCTCAGTCACCTTATCTCCTATTTACTGCAACGTCAGACATCCATCCCCTACTTTTTCCATTCAAACAGAAATAATGTGCACGAAAGTCTACTTCACCGCTTGTTTTGCCCGTGCAACCAGATCGACAGTGATGAAAATGTGCCATGAGCTTTTTAAAGCAAACAGCCTTCCTTTACTTTCGGTGAGTGACTGCACGAGATGGTTGGTTTTGAGGCAGAATCAAAATAAAGAATGTAAAATTTCACGCGGCAAGTTAGCTGACCGCGGAAGGACTCGAACCTGCAATCTTTTGATAACATCACAGTTACAATCGAAGTCAGACGACTTATCCATTAGGCCACGCGGCTGCTGCTGCTGGCATGAAATTTGTTGGTTTTTTTATACTGAGAGCAAATTTGGGACAAGGGATCTTTCAAGGAGTGGATTTATGAAAATATGGGCATATTTTGAGTAATGAACCGTTACGCTGCGATATGGATGTGCACGGACACAGGCAACGTCAATGTAGCTTGATACACAACAGTTTAACAATCGGTTATCGCAACTGAAATCACACTCCTTTTAAAATATACAGGATGATCGCGATTATGAGAAAATACGTCTTAAAGGGGCAGTTGATGAACCGGAACTGACAACCATCCCGTTTGAACAGACACCAAATGATCCAGGACAGGAAGCACATCCATCTTACACAGCTGTAGAATGGGCCTTCACGGACAGCACTTCCCTTTCAAAAGATTAAAGTCGGATTTCTATCATTCCTGAAGGCAATTGTGCTGTGCGTGAGTGAGCGCGGATCTCAGGACCACGAGTGGCTGGGACGGTTTTTGAAGCCACAGGTGATTGACAGGCAGGAAGGACGGAGGAAAGTAAAATCAACCCAGACAAAAAGACAATTTAAAACATATATATATTTATCACAATAAGAAAATAAATAAATTTACAGTTTTATTGCAAAAAATTGAATTTAGTTTGATTTCAATAAAGAAATAATTATTTCTTAATCTATATGTTTTTGATTGAACGAAAGCTGTGCGACTGCTTGAAATCCACTGGAAATCAGGGCGTGCAGTCAGTAAATACACAAACAAGTAAGCCCATGGTGTAAGACAAGCCACGAGCGAAGATGTGGGGAACAAAGGCGATCTTTTAAAGTCGCGAGTGCCTTTCTGCTGGATCTGACAGCAGCTGCGTGTGCTGTGAAAGAGCTCAAATGCAAAAGAGCCCAGTGCCGGTAGAACAGAAAAGGCACATTTATTTTGAAAGTTAAAAAGTATGGAATGTATGTTAATATACGCATATATAAATATTAATACATATATTTATATAAACAAAGTCAGTCAGTCAGTCATGTCTTGTCTTGTCTTGATTTGATTTGTATTTGAAAATAAGGAGGAAAGAGCTCATCATGTCACAAAGCCCATCCGCAAGCTCTCGCTCAAATCGCTATGTTTCTAACTTATATAATCTGCCTTCTTTCAGATGTGGAACAGCAAAATCCCACAGCAGATTCTTCTCCTGTCAGGCAGTCCTCGAATGTGTGTTCAATCAAATCAGTGTGGCTTCAAGTTGCATGTAATGCATTTTTCTCCCATGACATGAAATGCACAGTAAGATCGCGCAGCACGTTTGCACACACTCCCTCGCTACAGAAACACACCAACAAACTAAAATTCCTGCAACCTCCAAAGGCAGTTTTTGAAATTTGTAATTTAAAATCCGGGACAGACAGCACATTCCTTTTAAACAGATACATAATGATCCGATACTGATAGCAACCATTTTTGAGAGACAGAGAATGACCTCGGACAGACAGGACATCACCTTAAAAGCGATACAGAAACACAGTGAACAAAAACAAAGAATTCTGTAAAACTCAGCTGGTCGTGAACATTCTGTGGATGAAGAACCCGGGCTCACGTTCAGTCAGATGATCATTCCGATATTTTAAGAAAAATGTAAAGTTTACAGATTTCTTCCACGAAAATAGCGCCTGGAAAAAAATAGGCAGCTAGGAAGGACAAAAGGGAATGTCTGTGATACAGTGGAGCGTAGGAGTGATTGAAAAATAAATGGCACAATGCGAAAAGGCAAAGTGGGTGGTAAGCGGGCAATAAAATAACAAAGGATGGACTAGAGCAGGTGTTAGTGGGAACAGGAGAACCATTAGCAGACAATGAGCGCGGCTTATGATCCAAGACGTTGAATCGAATGTTGAGGCCAGAACACAATAACATGCCTGGAATGTAGGGTCTGAACGCCTTTTAATCAGACCAGGCAGCTTGCCCACCCCGGATTGATTTTCTGTACGGTTTAAATTCGGCAGCCAAGGGACTAAATCCAAAGCCAGCTTCTCCCATCTTTTCAGCGCTGGAGAAACAGGACGCACTCATATTAAGGGCAGAGTCTGTTTCACGTTGAAGTTGAGTTTGACGCTGAATGTATCCATATCCCAATGGAGGTGAGCTCATGCGTGCAGAACGGAAGATGGACTGATCAAGAATTGGCCAGAATCAAACACGGGTTTAGGTTGTCCAATGAGACACTGAGCCGAGCACATCTGAGATGCATGAACTTTGCTCAGTTCGGTGAGTTTCAATTTGCTCCTGGGAATCTCCAGGATTTTTGGACGCTGTGTGAACAACGGCGCGCAATCAAACGTTTTAATTTGAAACATGTCGACCGGCTGAGAAGTGTTTTTTTGACTAAAAGTTGTCAGGGCTCGTCCGGGATTTGAACCCGGGACCTCTCGCATTTCAATTATTAAAACCCCTAAGCGAGAATCATACCCCTAGACCAACGAGCCGCCGACAGTAAGGGATCTAGCTCTCAGATTCTGACCTTCGTTTGCTATTCGGCCCATCGTCCCCCTCTCAATAGTCCTGCTCATGTTTTCCCTTTGATGAATAGATTATTCTTTGAGACATTACTTCACCAACGAGCTGCATTCTTGTCAGTAAAAGGTGAATTTGGCAATGAGGTTAAATGTGATTACGGAAAAAAACCGAGTGGAAACGGTTTAACACAATAACGACGAAGTTGAGGGCAGACTGGATCAGCAGTCCATTGCCTGAACTTCTCAGTCACCTTATCTCCTATTTACTGCAACGTCAGACATCCATCCCCTACTTTTTCCATTCAAACAGAAATAATGTGCACGAAAGTCTACTTCACCGCTTGTTTTGCCCGTGCAACCAGATCGACAGTGATGAAAATGTGCCATGAGCTTTTTAAAGCAAACAGCCTTCCTTTACTTTCGGTGAGTGACTGCACGAGATGGTTGGTTTTGAGGCAGAATCAAAATAAAGAATGTAAAATTTCACGCGGCAAGATAGCTGACCGCGGCAGGACTCGAACCTGCAATCTTTTGATAACATCACAGTTACAATCGAAGTCAGACGACTTATCCATTAGGCCACGCGGCTGCTGCTGCTGGCATGAAATTTGTTGTTTTTTTTATACTGAGAGCAAATTTTCTGACAAGGGATCTTTCAAGGAGTGGATTTATGAAAATATGGGCATATTTTGAGTAATGAACCGTTATGCTGCGATATGAATGTGCACGGACACAGGCAACGTCAATGTAGCTTGATACACAACAGTTTAACAATCGGTTATCGCAACTGCAATCACACTCCTTTTAAAATATACACGATGATCGCGATTATGAGAAAATACGTCTTAAAGGGGCAGTTGATGAACCGGAACTGACAACCATCCCGTTTGAACAGACACCGAATGATCCAGGACAGGAAGCACATCCATCTTACACAGCTGTAGAATGGGCCTTCACGGACAGCACTTCCCTTTCAAAAGATTAAAGTCGGATTTCTATCATTCCTGAAGGCAATTGTGCTGTGCGTGAGTGAGCGCGGATCTCAGGACCACGAGTGGCTGGGACGCTTTTTGAAGCCACAGGTGATTGACAGGCAGGAAGGACGGAGGGAAGTAAAATCAACCCAGACAAAAAGACAATTTAAAACATATATATATTTATCACAATAAGAAAATAAATAAATTTACAGTTTTATTGCAAAAAATTGAATTTAGTTTGATTTCAATAAAGAAATAATTATTTCTTAATCTATATGTTTTTGATTGAACGAAGGCTGTGCGACTGCTTGAAATCCACTGGAAATCAGGGCCTGCAGTCAGTAAATACACAAACAAGAAAGCCCATGGTGTAAGACAAGCCACGAGCGAAGATGTGGGGAACAAAGGCGATCTTTTAAAGTCGCGAGTGCCTTTCTGCTGGATCTGACAGCAGCTGCGTGTGCTGTGAAAGAGCTCAAATGCAATAGAGCCCAGTGCCGGTAGAACAGAAAAGGCACATTTATTTTGAAAGTTAAAAAGTATGGAATGTATGTTAATATACGCATATATAAATATTAATACATATATTTATATAAACAAAGTCAGTCAGTCAGTCATGTCTTGTCTTGTCTTGATTTGATTTGTATTTGAAAATAAGGAGGAAAGAGCTCATCATGTCACAAAGCCCATCCGCAAGCTCTCGCTCAAATCGCTATGTTTCTAACTTATATAATTTGCCTTCTTTCAGATGTGGAACAGCAAAATCCCACAGCAGATTCTTCTCCTGTCAGGCAGTCCTCGAATGTGTGTTCAATCAAATCAGTGTGGCTTCAAGTTGCATGTAATGCATTTTTTCTCCCATGACATGAAATGCACAGTAAGATCGCGCAGCACGTTTGCACACACTCCCTCGCTACAGAAACACACCAACAAACTAAAATTCCTGCAACCTCCAAAGGCAGTTTTTGAAATTTGTAATTTAAAATCCGGGACAGACAGCACATTCCTTTTAAACAGATACATAATGATCCGATACTGATAGCAACCATTTTGGAGAGACAGAGAATGACCTCGGACAGACAGGACATCACCTTAAAAGCGATACAGAAACACAGTGAACAAAAACAAAGAATTCTGTAAAACTCAGCTGGTCGTGAACATTCTGTGGATGAAGAACCCGGGTTCACGTTCAGTCAGATGATCATTCCGATATTTTAAGAAAAATGTAAAGTTTACAGATTTCTTCCACGAAAATAGCGCCTGGAAAAAAATAGGCAGCGAGGAAGGACAAAAGGGAATGTCTGTGATACAGTGGAGCGTAGGAGTGATTGAATAATAAATGGCACAATGCGAAAAGGCAAAGTGGGTGGTAAGCGGGCAATAAAATAACAAAGGATGGACTAGAGCAGGTGTTAGTGGGAACAGCAGAACGATTAGCAGACAATGAGCGCGGCTTATGATCCGAGACGTTGAATCGAATGTTAAGGCCAGAACAAAATAACATGCCTGGAATGTAGGGTCTGAACGCCTTTTAATCAGACCAGGCAGGTTGCCCACCCCGGATTGATTTCCTGTACGGTTTAAATTCGGCAGCCAAGGGACTAAATCCAAAGCCAGCTTCTCCCATCTTTTCAGCGCTGGAGAAACAGGACGCACTCATATTAAGGGCAGAGTCTGTTTCACGTTGAAGTTGAGATTGACGCTGAATGTATCCATATCCCAATGGAGGTGAGCTCATGCGTGCAGAACGGAAGATGGACTGATCAAGAATTGGCCAGAATCAAACACGGGTTTAGGTTGTCCAATGAGACACTGAGCCGAGCACATCTGAGATGCATGAACTTTACTCAGTTCGGTGAGTTTCACTTTGCTCCTGGGAATCTCCAGGATTTTTGGACGCTGTGTGAACAACGGCGCGCAATCAAACGTTTTAATTTGAAACATGTCGACCGGCTGAGAAGTGTTTTTTTGACTAAAAGTTGTCAGGGCTCGTCCGGGATTTGAACCCGGGACCTCTCGCATTTCAATTATTAGAACCCCTAAGCGAGAATCATACCCCTAGACCAACGAGCCGCCGACAGTAAGGGATCTAGCTCTCAGATTCTGACCTTCGTTTGCTATTCGGCCCATCGTCCCCCTCTCCATAGTCCTGCTCATGTTTTCCCTTTGATGAATAGATTATTCTTTGAGACATTACTTCACCAACGAGCTGCATTCTTGTCAGTAAAAGGTGAATTTGGCAATGAGGTTAAATGTGATTCCGGAAAAAAACCGAGTGGAAACGGTTTAACACAATAACGACGAAGTTGAGGGCAGACTGGATCAGCAGTCCATTGCCTGAACTTCTCAGTCACCTTATCTCCTATTTACTGCAACGTCAGACATCCATCCCCTACTTTTTCCATTCAAACAGAAATAATGTGCACGAAAGTCTACTTCACCGCTTGTTTTGCCCGTGCAACCAGATCGACAGTGATGAAAATGTGCCATGAGCTTTTTAAAGCAAACAGCCTTCCTTTACTTTCGGTGAGTGACTGCATGAGATGGTTGGTTTTGAGGCAGAATCAAAATAAAGAATGTAAAATTTCACGCGGCAAGTTAGCTGACCGCGGCAGGACTCGAACCTGCAATCTTTTGATAACATCACAGTTACAATCGAAGTCAGACGACTTATCCATTAGGCCACGCGGCTGCTGCTGCTGGCATGAAATTTGTTGTTTTTTTTATACTGAGAGCAAATTTGGGACAAGGGATCTTTCAAGGAGTGGATTTATGAAAATATGGGCATATTTTGAGTAATGAACCGTTACGCTGCGATATGGATGTGCACGGACACAGGCAACGTCAATGTAGCTTGATACACAACAGTTTAACAATCGGTTATCGCAACTGAAATCACACTCCTTTTAAAATATACAGGATGATCGCGATTATGAGAAAATACGTCTTAAAGGGGCAGTTGATGAACCGGAACTGACAACCATCCCGTTTGAACAGACACCGAATGATCCAGGACAGGAAGCACATCCATCTTACACAGCTGTAGAATGGGCCTTCACGGACAGCACTTCCCTTTCAAAAGATTAAAGTCGGATTTCTATCATTCCTGAAGGCAATTGTGCTGTGCGTGAGTGAGCGCGGATCTCAGGACCACGAGTGGCTGGGACGGTTTTTGAAGCCACAGGTGATTGACAGGCAGGAAGGACGGAGGGAAGTAAAATCTACCCAGACAAAAAGACAATTTAAAACATATATATATTTATCACAATAAGAAAATAAATAAATTTACAGTTTTATTGCAAAAAATTGAATTTAGTTTGATTTCAATAAAGAAATAATTATTTCTTAATCTATATGTTTTTGATTGAACGAAGGCTGTGCGACTGCTTGAAATCCACTGGAAATCAGGGCGTGCAGTCAGTAAATACACAAACAAGTAAGCCCATGGTGTAAGACAAGCCACGAGCGAAGATGTGGGGAACAAAGGCGATCTTTTAAAGTCGCGAGTGCCTTTCTGCTGGATCTGACAGCAGCTGCGTGTGCTGTGAAAGAGCTCAAATGCAATAGAGCCCAGTGCCGGTCGAACAGAAAAGGCACATTTATTTTGAAAGTTAAAAAGTATGGAATGTATGTTAATATACGCATATATAAATATTAATACATATATTTATATAAACAAAGTCAGTCAGTCAGTCATGTCTTGTCTTGTCTTGATTTGATTTGTATTTGAAAATAAGGAGGAAAGAGCTCATCATGTCACAAAGCCCATCCGCAAGCTCTCGCTCAAATCGCTATGTTTCTAACTTATATAATTTGCCTTCTTTCAGATGTGGAACAGCAAAATCTCACAGCAGATTCTTCTCCTGTCAGGCAGTCCTCGAATGTGTGTTCAATCAAATCAGTGTGGCTTCAAGTTGCATGTAATGCATTTTTTCTCCCATGACATGAAATGCACAGTAAGATCGCGCAGCACGTTTGCACACACTCCCTCGCTACAGAAACACACCAACAAACTAAAATTCCTGCAACCTCCAAAGGCAGTTTTTGAAATTTGTTATTTAAAATCAGGGACAGACAGCACATTCCTTTTAAACAGATACATAATGATCCGATACTGATAGCAACCATTTTGGAGAGACAGAGAATGACCTCGGACAGACAGGACATCACCTTAAAAGCGATATAGAAACACAGTGAACAAAAACAAAGAATTCTGTAAAACTCAGCTGGTCGTGAACATTCTGTGGATGAAGAACCCGGGCTCACGTTCAGTCAGATGATCATTCCGATATTTTAAGAAAAATGTAAAGTTTACAGATTTCTTCCACGAAGATTGCGCCTGGAAAAAAATAGGCAGCGAGGAAGGACAAAAGGGAATGTCTGTGATACAGTGGAGCGTAGGAGTGATTGAATAATAAATGGCACAATGCGAAAAGGCAAAGTGGGTGGTAAGCGGGCAATAAAATAACAAAGGATGGACTAGAGCAGGTGTTAGTGGGAACAGCAGAACCATTAGCAGACAATGAGCGCGGCTTATGATCCGAGACGTTGAATCGAATGTTGAGGCCAGAACACAATAACATGCCTGGAATGTAGGGTCTGAACGCCTTTTAATCAGACCAGGCAGGTTGCCCACCCCGGATTGATTTCCTGTACGGTTTAAATTCGGCAGCCAAGGGACTAAATCCAAAGCCAGCTTCTCCCATCTTTTCAGCGCTGGAGAAACAGGACGCACTCATATTAAGGGCAGAGTCTGTTTCACGTTGAAGTTGAGATTGACGCTGAATGTATCCATATCCCAATGGAGGTGAGCTCATGCGTGCAGAACGGAAGATGGACTGATCAAGAATTGGCCAGAATCAAACACGGGTTTAGGTTGTCCAATGAGACACTGAGCCGAGCACATCTGAGATGCATGAACTTTACTCAGTTCGGTGTGTTTCACTTTGCTCCTGGGAATCTCCAGGATTTTTGGACGCTGTGTGAACAACGGCGCGCAATCAAACGTTTTAATTTGAAACATGTCGACCGGCTGAGAAGTGTTTTTTTGACTAAAAGTTGTCAGGGCTCGTCCGGGATTTGAACTCGGGACCTCTCGCATTTCAATTATTAAAACTCCTAAGCGAGAATCATACCCCTAGACCAACGAGCCGCCGACAGTAAGTGATCTAGCTCTCAGATTCTGACCTTCGTTTGCTATTCGGCCCATCGTCCCCCTCTCCATCGTCCTGCTCATGTTTTCCCTTTGATGAATAGATTATTCTTTGAGACATTACTACACCAACGAGCTGCATTCTTGTCAGTAAAAGGTGAATTTGGCAATGTGGTTAAATGTGATTACGGAAAAAGACCGAGTGGAAACGGTTTAACACAATAACGACGAAGTTGAGGGCAGACTGGATCAGCAGTCCATTGCCTGAACTTCTCAGTCACCTTATCTCCTATTTACTGCAACGTCAGACATCCATCCCCTACTTTTCCCATTCAAACAGAAATAATGTGCACGAAAGTCTACTTCACCGCTTGTTTTGCCCGTGCAACCAGATCGACAGTGATGAAAATGTGCCATGAGCTTTTTAAAGCAAACAGCCTTCCTTTTCTTTCGGTGAGTGACTGCACGAGATGGTTGGTTTTGAGGCAGAATCAAAATAAAGAATGTAAAATTTCACGCGGCAAGTTAGCTGACCGCGGCAGGACTCGAACCTGCAATCTTTTGATAACATCACAGTTACAATCGAAGTCAGACGACTTATCCATTAGGCCACGCGGCTGCTGCTGCTGGCATGGAATTTGTTGTTTTTTTTATACTGAGAGCAAATTTGGGACAAGGGATCTTTCAAGGAGTGGATTTATGAAAATATGGGCATATTTTGAGTAATGAACCGTTACGCTGCGATATGGATGTGCACGGACACAGGCAACGTCAATGTAGCTTGATACACAACAGTTTAACAATCGGTTATCGCAACTGAAATCACACTCCTTTTAAAATATACAGGTTGATCGCGATTATGAGAAAATACGTCTTAAAGGGGCAGTTGATGAACCGGAACTGACAACCATCCCGTTTGAACAGACACCGAATGATCCAGGACAGGAAGCACATCCATCTTACACAGCTGTAGAATGGGCCTTCACGGACAGCACTTCCCTTTCAAAAGATTAAAGTCGGATTTCTATCATTCCTGAAGGCAATTGTGCTGTGCGTGAGTGAGCGCGGATCTCAGGACCACGAGTGGCTGGGACGGTTTTTGAAGCCACAGGTGATTGACAGGCAGGAAGGACGGAGGGAAGTAAAATCAACCCAGACAAAAAGACAATTTAAAACATATATATATTTATCACAATAAGAAAATCAATAAATTTACAGTTTTATTGCAAAAAATTGAATTTAGTTTGATTTCAATAAAGAAATAATTATTTCTTAATCTATATGTTTTTGATTGAACGAAGGCTGTGCGACTGCTTGAAATCCACTGGAAATCAGGGCGTGCAGTCAGTAAATACACAAACAAGTAAGCCCATGGTGTAAGACAAGCCACGAGTGAAGATGTGGGGAACAAAGGCGATCTTTTAAAGTCGCGAGTGCCTTTCTGCTGGATCTGACAGCAGCTGCGTGTGCTGTGAAAGAGCTCAAATGCAATAGAGCCCAGTGCCGGTAGAACAGAAAAGGCACATTTATTTTGAAAGTTAAAAAGTATGGAATGTATGTTAATATACGCATATATAAATATTAATACATATATTTATATAAACAAAGTCAGTCAGTCAGTCATGTCTTGTCTTGTCTTGATTTGATTTGTATTTGAAAATAAGGAGGAAAGAGCTCATCATGTCACAAAGCCCATCCGCAAGCTCTCGCTCAAATCGCTATGTTTCTAACTTATATAATTTGCCTTCTTTCAGATGTGGAACAGCAAAATCCCACAGCAGATTCTTCTCTTGTCAGGCAGTCCTCGAATGCGTGTTCAATCAAATCAGTGTGGCTTCAAGTTGCATGTAATGCATTTTTTCTCCCATGACATGAAATGCACAGTAAGATCGCGCAGCACGTTTGCACACACTCCCTCGCTACACAAACACACCAACAAACTAAAATTCCTGCAACCTCCAAAGGCAGTTTTTGAAATTTGTAATTTAAAATCCGGGACAGACATCACATTCCTTTTAAACAGATACATAATGATCCGATACTGATAGCAACCATTTTGGAGAGACAGAGAATGACCTCGGACAGACAGGACATCACCTTAAAAGCGATACAGAAACACAGTGAACAAAAACAAAGAATTCTGTAAAACTCACCTGGTCGTGAACATTCTGTGGATGAAGAAGCCGGGCTCACGTTCAGTCAGATGATCATTCCGATATTTTAAGAAAAATGTAAAATTTACAGATGTTTTCCACGAAAATAGCACCTGGAAAAAAATAGGCAGCGAGGAAGGACAAAAGGGAATGTCTGTGATACAGTGGAGCGTAGGAATGATTGAATAATAAATGGCACAATACGAAAAGGCAAAGTGGGTGGTAAGCGGGCAATAAAATAACAAAGGATGGACCAGAGCAGGTGTTAGTGGGAACAGCAGAACGATTAGCAGACAATGAGCGCGGCTTATGATCCGATACGTCGAACCGAATGTTGAGGCCAGATCACAATAACATGCCTGGAATGTAGGGTCTGAACGCCTTTTAATCAGACCAGGCAGCTTGCCCAACCCGGATTGATTTCCTGAACGGTTTAAATTCGATAGCCAAGGGACTAAATCCAAAGCCAGCTTGTCCCATCTTTTCAGCGCTGGAGAAACAGGACGCACTCATATTAAGGGCAGAGTCTGTTTCACGTTGAAGTTGAGATTGACGCTGAATGTATCCAAATCCCAATGGAGGTGAGCTCATGCGTGCAGAACGGAAGATGGACTGATCAAGAATTGGCCAGAATCAAAAACGGGTTTAGGTTGTCCAATGAGACACTGAGCCGAGCACATCTGAGATGCATGAACTTTACTCAGTTCGGTGAGTTTCACTTTGCTCCTGGGAATCTCCAGGATTTTTGGACGCTGTGTGAACAACGGCGCGCAATCAAACGTTTTAATTTGAAACATGTCGACCGGCTGAGAAGTGTTTTTTTGACTAAAAGTTGTCAGGGCTCGTCCGGAATTTGAACCCGGGACCTCTCGCATTTCAATTATTAGAACCCCTAAGCGAGAATCATACCCCTAGTCCAACGAGCCGCCGAGAGTAAGGGATCTAGCTCTCAGATTCTGACCTTCGTTTGCTATTCGGCCCATCGTGCCTGTGCTGATTCTCAGAGACCTATCTCATGAGTCCCCCTCTCCATAGTCCTGCTAATGTTTTCCCTTTGATGAATAGATTATTCTTTGAGACATTACTTCACCAACGAGCTGTATTCTTGTCAGTAAAAGGTGAATTTGGCAATGAGGTTAAATGTGATTGCCGAAAAAAAACGAGTGGAAACGGTTTAACACAATAACGACGAAGTTGAGGGCATACTGGATCAGCAGTCCTTTGCCTGAACTTCTCAGTCACCTTATCTCCTATTTACTGCAACGTCAGACATCCATCCCCTACTTTTTCCATTCAAACAGAAATAATGTGCACGAAAGTCTACTTCACCGCTTGTTTTGCCCTTCAACCAGATCGACAGTGATGAAAATGTGCCATTCGCTTTTTAAAGCAAACAGCCTTCCTTTACTTTAGGTGAGTGACTGCACGAGATGGTTGGTTTTGAGGCAGAATCAAAATAAAGAATATAAAATTTCACGCGGCAATTTAGCTGACCGCGGCAGGACTCGAACCTGCAATCTTTTCATAACATCACAGTTGCAATCGAAGTCAGACGACTTATCCATTAGGCCACGCGGCCGCTGCTGCTGGCATGAAATTTGTTATTTTTTTATACTGAGAGCAAATTTGGGACATGGGATCTTTCAAGGAGTGGATTTATGAAAATATGGGAATATTTTGAGTAATAAATCGATGCGCTGCGATATGGATGTGCACGGACACAGGCAACGTCAATGTAGCTTGATACACATCAGTTTAACAATCGGTTATCGCAACTGAATTCACACTCCTTTTAAAATATACAGGATGATCCCGATTATGAGAAAATACGTCTTAAAGGGGCAGTTGATGAAACGGAACTGACAACCATCCCGTTTTAACAGACACCGAATGATCCAGGACAGGAAGCACATCCCTCTTACACAGCTGTAGAATGGGCTTTCACGGACAGCACTTCCCTTTCAAAAGATTAAAGTCGGATTTCTATCATTCCTGAAGGCAATTGTGCTGTGCGTGAGTGAGCGCGGATCTCAGGACCACGAGTGGCTGGGACGGTTTTTTAGCCACAGGTGATTGACAGGCAGGAAGGACGGAGGGAAGTAAAATCAACCCAGACAAAAAGACAATTTAAAACATATATATATTTATCACAATAAGAAAATCAATAAATTTACAGTTTTATTGCAAAAAATTGAATTTAGTTTGATTTCAATAAAGAAATAATTATTTCTTAATCTATATGTTTTTGATTGAACGAAGGCTGTGCGACTGCTTGAAATCCACTGGAAATCAGGGCGTGCAGTCAGTAAATACACAAACAAGTAAGCCCATGGTGTAAGACAAGCCACGAGCGAAGATGTGGGGAACAAAGGCGATCTTTTAAAGTCGCGAGTGCCTTTCTGCTGGATCTGACAGCAGCTGCGTGTGCTGTGAAAGAGCTCAAATGCAATAGAGCCCGGTGCCGGTAGAACAGAAAAGGCACATTTATTTTGAAAGTTAAAAAGTATGGAATGTATGTTAATATACGCATATATAAATATTAATACATATATTTATATAAACAAAGTCAGTCAGTCAGTCATGTCTTGTCTTGTCTTGATTTGATTTGTATTTGAAAATAAGGAGGAAAGAGCTCATCATGTCACAAAGCCCATCCGCAAGCTCTCGCTCAAATCGCTATGTTTCTAACTTATATAATTTGCCTTCTTTCAGATGTGGAACAGCAAAATCCCACAGCAGATTCTTCTCCTGTCAGGCAGTCCTCGAATGCGTGTTCAATCAAATCAGTGTGGCTTCAAGTTGCATGTAATGCATTTTTTCTGCCATGACATGAAATGCACAGTAAGATCGCGCAGCACGTTTGCACACACTCCCTCGCTACACAAACACACCAACAAACTAAAATTCCTGCAACCTCCAAAGGCAGTTTTTGAAATTTGTAATTTAAAATCCGGGACAGACATCACATTCCTTTTAAACAGATACATAATGATCCGATACTGATAGCAACCATTTTGGAGAGACAGAGAATGACCTCGGACAGACAGGACATCACCTTAAAAGCGATACAGAAACACAGTGAACAAAAACAAAGAATTCTGTAAAACTCAGCTGGTCGTGAACATTCTGTGGATGAAGAAGCCGGGCTTACGTTCAGTCAGATGATCATTCCGATATTTTAAGAAAAATGTAAAATTTACAGATTTTTTCCACGAAAATAGCACCTGGAAAAAAATAGGCAGCGAGGAAGGACAAAAGGGAATATCTGTGATACAGTGGAGCGTAGGAATGATTGAATAATAAATGGCACAATACGAAAAGGCAAAGTGGGTGGTAAGCGGGCAATAAAATAACAAAGGATGGACCAGAGCAGGTGTTAGTGGGAACAGCAGAATGATTAGCAGACAATGAGCGCGGCTTATGATCCGATACGTCGAACCGAATGTTGAGGCCAGAACACAATAACATGCCTGGAATGTAGGGTCTGAACGCCTTTTAATCAGACCAGGCAGCTTGCCCAACCCGGATTGATTTCCTGAACGGTTTAAATTCGATAGCCAAGGGACTAAATCCAAAGCCAGCTTGTCCCATCTTTTCAGCGCTGGAGAAACAGGACGCACTCATATTAAGGGCAGAGTCTGTTTCACGTTGAAGTTGAGATTGACGCTGAATGTATCCATATCCCAATGGAGGTGAGCTCATGAGTGCAGAACGGAAGATGGACTGATCAAGAATTGGCCAGAATCAAACACGGGTTTAGGTTGTCCAATGAGACACTGAGCCGAGCACATCTGAGATGCATGAACTTTACTCAGTTCGGTGAGTTTCACTTTGCTCCTGGGAATCTCCAGGATTTTTGGACGCTGTGTGAACAACGGCGCGCAATCAAACGTTTTAATTTGAAACATGTCGACCGGCTGAGAAGTGTTTTTTTGACTAAAAGTTGTCAGGGCTCGTCCGGGATTTGAACCCGGGACCTCTCGCATTTCAATTATTAAAACCCCTAAGCGAAAATCATACCCCTAGACCAACGAGCCGCCGACAGTAAGGGATCTAGCTCTCAGATTCTGACCTTCGTTTGCTATTCGGCCCATCGTCCCCCTCTCCATAGTCCTGCTCATGTTTTCCCTTTGATGAATAGATTATTCTTTGAGACATTACTTCACCAACGATCTGCATTCTTGTCAGTAAAAGGTGAATTTGGCAATGAGGTTAAATGTGATTACGGAAAAAAACCGAGTGGAAACGGTTTAACACAATAACGACGAAGTTGAGGGCAGACTGGATCAGCAGTCCATTGCCTGAACTTCTCAGTCACCTTATCTCCTATTTACTGCAACGTCAGACATCCATCCCCTACTTTTTCCATTCAAACAGAAATAATGTGCACGAAAGTCTACTTCACCGCTTGTTTTGCCCGTGCAACCAGATCGACAGTGATGAAAATGTGCCATGAGCTTTTTAAAGCAAACAGCCTTCCTTTACTTTCGGTGAGTGACTGCATGAGATGGTTGGTTTTGAGGCAGAATCAAAATAAAGAATGTAAAATTTCACGCGGCAAGTTAGCTGACCGCGGCAGGACTCGAACCTGCAATCTTTTGATAACATCACAGTTACAATCGAAGTCAGACGACTTATCCATTAGGCCACGCGGCTGCTGCTGCTGGCATGAAATTTGTTGTTTTTTTTATACTGAGAGCAAATTTGGGACAAGGGATCTTTCAAGGAGTGGATTTATGAAAATATGGGCATATTTTGAGTAATGAACCGTTACGCTGCGATATGGATGTGCACGGACACAGGCAACGTCAATGTAGCTTGATACACAACAGTTTAACAATCGGTTATCGCAACTGAAATCACACTCCTTTTAAAATATACAGGATGATCGCGATTATGAGAAAATACGTCTTAAAGGGGCAGTTGATGAACCGGAACTGACAACCATCCCGTTTGAACAGACACCGAATGATCCAGGACAGGAAGCACATCCATCTTACACAGCTGTAGAATGGGCCTTCACGGACAGCACTTCCCTTTCAAAAGATTAAAGTCGGATTTCTATCATTCCTGAAGGCAATTGTGCTGTGCGTGAGTGAGCGCGGATCTCAGGACCACGAGTGGCTGGGACGGTTTTTGAAGCCACAGGTGATTGACAGGCAGGAAGGACGGAGGGAAGTAAAATCTACCCAGACAAAAAGACAATTTAAAACATATATATATTTATCACAATAAGAAAATAAATAAATTTACAGTTTTATTGCAAAAAATTGAATTTAGTTTGATTTCAATAAAGAAATAATTATTTCTTAATCTATATGTTTTTGATTGAACGAAGGCTGTGCGACTGCTTGAAATCCACTGGAAATCAGGGCGTGCAGTCAGTAAATACACAAACAAGTAAGCCCATGGTGTAAGACAAGCCACGAGCGAAGATGTGGGGAACAAAGGCGATCTTTTAAAGTCGCGAGTGCCTTTCTGCTGGATCTGACAGCAGCTGCGTGTGCTGTGAAAGAGCTCAAATGCAATAGAGCCCAGTGCCGGTCGAACAGAAAAGGCACATTTATTTTGAAAGTTAAAAAGTATGGAATGTATGTTAATATACGCATATATAAATATTAATACATATATTTATATAAACAAAGTCAGTCAGTCAGTCATGTCTTGTCTTGTCTTGATTTGATTTGTATTTGAAAATAAGGAGGAAAGAGCTCATCATGTCACAAAGCCCATCCGCAAGCTCTCGCTCAAATCGCTATGTTTCTAACTTATATAATTTGCCTTCTTTCAGATGTGGAACAGCAAAATCTCACAGCAGATTCTTCTCCTGTCAGGCAGTCCTCGAATGTGTGTTCAATCAAATCAGTGTGGCTTCAAGTTGCATGTAATGCATTTTTTCTCCCATGACATGAAATGCACAGTAAGATCGCGCAGCACGTTTGCACACACTCCCTCGCTACAGAAACACACCAACAAACTAAAATTCCTGCAACCTCCAAAGGCAGTTTTTGAAATTTGTTATTTAAAATCAGGGACAGACAGCACATTCCTTTTAAACAGATACATAATGATCCGATACTGATAGCAACCATTTTGGAGAGACAGAGAATGACCTCGGACAGACAGGACATCACCTTAAAAGCGATATAGAAACACAGTGAACAAAAACAAAGAATTCTGTAAAACTCAGCTGGTCGTGAACATTCTGTGGATGAAGAACCCGGGCTCACGTTCAGTCAGATGATCATTCCGATATTTTAAGAAAAATGTAAAGTTTACAGATTTCTTCCACGAAGATTGCGCCTGGAAAAAAATAGGCAGCGAGGAAGGACAAAAGGGAATGTCTGTGATACAGTGGAGCGTAGGAGTGATTGAATAATAAATGGCACAATGCGAAAAGGCAAAGTGGGTGGTAAGCGGGCAATAAAATAACAAAGGATGGACTAGAGCAGGTGTTAGTGGGAACAGCAGAACCATTAGCAGACAATGAGCGCGGCTTATGATCCGAGACGTTGAATCGAATGTTGAGGCCAGAACACAATAACATGCCTGGAATGTAGGGTCTGAACGCCTTTTAATCAGACCAGGCAGGTTGCCCACCCCGGATTGATTTCCTGTACGGTTTAAATTCGGCAGCCAAGGGACTAAATCCAAAGCCAGCTTCTCCCATCTTTTCAGCGCTGGAGAAACAGGACGCACTCATATTAAGGGCAGAGTCTGTTTCACGTTGAAGTTGAGATTGACGCTGAATGTATCCATATCCCAATGGAGGTGAGCTCATGCGTGCAGAACGGAAGATGGACTGATCAAGAATTGGCCAGAATCAAACACGGGTTTAGGTTGTCCAATGAGACACTGAGCCGAGCACATCTGAGATGCATGAACTTTACTCAGTTCGGTGTGTTTCACTTTGCTCCTGGGAATCTCCAGGATTTTTGGACGCTGTGTGAACAACGGCGCGCAATCAAACGTTTTAATTTGAAACATGTCGACCGGCTGAGAAGTGTTTTTTTGACTAAAAGTTGTCAGGGCTCGTCCGGGATTTGAACTCGGGACCTCTCGCATTTCAATTATTAAAACTCCTAAGCGAGAATCATACCCCTAGACCAACGAGCCGCCGACAGTAAGTGATCTAGCTCTCAGATTCTGACCTTCGTTTGCTATTCGGCCCATCGTCCCCCTCTCCATCGTCCTGCTCATGTTTTCCCTTTGATGAATAGATTATTCTTTGAGACATTACTACACCAACGAGCTGCATTCTTGTCAGTAAAAGGTGAATTTGGCAATGTGGTTAAATGTGATTACGGAAAAAGACCGAGTGGAAACGGTTTAACACAATAACGACGAAGTTGAGGGCAGACTGGATCAGCAGTCCATTGCCTGAACTTCTCAGTCACCTTATCTCCTATTTACTGCAACGTCAGACATCCATCCCCTACTTTTCCCATTCAAACAGAAATAATGTGCACGAAAGTCTACTTCACCGCTTGTTTTGCCCGTGCAACCAGATCGACAGTGATGAAAATGTGCCATGAGCTTTTTAAAGCAAACAGCCTTCCTTTTCTTTCGGTGAGTGACTGCACGAGATGGTTGGTTTTGAGGCAGAATCAAAATAAAGAATGTAAAATTTCACGCGGCAAGTTAGCTGACCGCGGCAGGACTCGAACCTGCAATCTTTTGATAACATCACAGTTACAATCGAAGTCAGACGACTTATCCATTAGGCCACGCGGCTGCTGCTGCTGGCATGGAATTTGTTGTTTTTTTTATACTGAGAGCAAATTTGGGACAAGGGATCTTTCAAGGAGTGGATTTATGAAAATATGGGCATATTTTGAGTAATGAACCGTTACGCTGCGATATGGATGTGCACGGACACAGGCAACGTCAATGTAGCTTGATACACAACAGTTTAACAATCGGTTATCGCAACTGAAATCACACTCCTTTTAAAATATACAGGTTGATCGCGATTATGAGAAAATACGTCTTAAAGGGGCAGTTGATGAACCGGAACTGACAACCATCCCGTTTGAACAGACACCGAATGATCCAGGACAGGAAGCACATCCATCTTACACAGCTGTAGAATGGGCCTTCACGGACAGCACTTCCCTTTCAAAAGATTAAAGTCGGATTTCTATCATTCCTGAAGGCAATTGTGCTGTGCGTGAGTGAGCGCGGATCTCAGGACCACGAGTGGCTGGGACGGTTTTTGAAGCCACAGGTGATTGACAGGCAGGAAGGACGGAGGGAAGTAAAATCAACCCAGACAAAAAGACAATTTAAAACATATATATATTTATCACAATAAGAAAATCAATAAATTTACAGTTTTATTGCAAAAAATTGAATTTAGTTTGATTTCAATAAAGAAATAATTATTTCTTAATCTATATGTTTTTGATTGAACGAAGGCTGTGCGACTGCTTGAAATCCACTGGAAATCAGGGCGTGCAGTCAGTAAATACACAAACAAGTAAGCCCATGGTGTAAGACAAGCCACGAGTGAAGATGTGGGGAACAAAGGCGATCTTTTAAAGTCGCGAGTGCCTTTCTGCTGGATCTGACAGCAGCTGCGTGTGCTGTGAAAGAGCTCAAATGCAATAGAGCCCAGTGCCGGTAGAACAGAAAAGGCACATTTATTTTGAAAGTTAAAAAGTATGGAATGTATGTTAATATACGCATATATAAATATTAATACATATATTTATATAAACAAAGTCAGTCAGTCAGTCATGTCTTGTCTTGTCTTGATTTGATTTGTATTTGAAAATAAGGAGGAAAGAGCTCATCATGTCACAAAGCCCATCCGCAAGCTCTCGCTCAAATCGCTATGTTTCTAACTTATATAATTTGCCTTCTTTCAGATGTGGAACAGCAAAATCCCACAGCAGATTCTTCTCTTGTCAGGCAGTCCTCGAATGCGTGTTCAATCAAATCAGTGTGGCTTCAAGTTGCATGTAATGCATTTTTTCTCCCATGACATGAAATGCACAGTAAGATCGCGCAGCACGTTTGCACACACTCCCTCGCTACACAAACACACCAACAAACTAAAATTCCTGCAACCTCCAAAGGCAGTTTTTGAAATTTGTAATTTAAAATCCGGGACAGACATCACATTCCTTTTAAACAGATACATAATGATCCGATACTGATAGCAACCATTTTGGAGAGACAGAGAATGACCTCGGACAGACAGGACATCACCTTAAAAGCGATACAGAAACACAGTGAACAAAAACAAAGAATTCTGTAAAACTCACCTGGTCGTGAACATTCTGTGGATGAAGAAGCCGGGCTCACGTTCAGTCAGATGATCATTCCGATATTTTAAGAAAAATGTAAAATTTACAGATGTTTTCCACGAAAATAGCACCTGGAAAAAAATAGGCAGCGAGGAAGGACAAAAGGGAATGTCTGTGATACAGTGGAGCGTAGGAATGATTGAATAATAAATGGCACAATACGAAAAGGCAAAGTGGGTGGTAAGCGGGCAATAAAATAACAAAGGATGGACCAGAGCAGGTGTTAGTGGGAACAGCAGAACGATTAGCAGACAATGAGCGCGGCTTATGATCCGATACGTCGAACCGAATGTTGAGGCCAGATCACAATAACATGCCTGGAATGTAGGGTCTGAACGCCTTTTAATCAGACCAGGCAGCTTGCCCAACCCGGATTGATTTCCTGAACGGTTTAAATTCGATAGCCAAGGGACTAAATCCAAAGCCAGCTTGTCCCATCTTTTCAGCGCTGGAGAAACAGGACGCACTCATATTAAGGGCAGAGTCTGTTTCACGTTGAAGTTGAGATTGACGCTGAATGTATCCAAATCCCAATGGAGGTGAGCTCATGCGTGCAGAACGGAAGATGGACTGATCAAGAATTGGCCAGAATCAAAAACGGGTTTAGGTTGTCCAATGAGACACTGAGCCGAGCACATCTGAGATGCATGAACTTTACTCAGTTCGGTGAGTTTCACTTTGCTCCTGGGAATCTCCAGGATTTTTGGACGCTGTGTGAACAACGGCGCGCAATCAAACGTTTTAATTTGAAACATGTCGACCGGCTGAGAAGTGTTTTTTTGACTAAAAGTTGTCAGGGCTCGTCCGGAATTTGAACCCGGGACCTCTCGCATTTCAATTATTAGAACCCCTAAGCGAGAATCATACCCCTAGTCCAACGAGCCGCCGAGAGTAAGGGATCTAGCTCTCAGATTCTGACCTTCGTTTGCTATTCGGCCCATCGTGCCTGTGCTGATTCTCAGAGACCTATCTCATGAGTCCCCCTCTCCATAGTCCTGCTAATGTTTTCCCTTTGATGAATAGATTATTCTTTGAGACATTACTTCACCAACGAGCTGTATTCTTGTCAGTAAAAGGTGAATTTGGCAATGAGGTTAAATGTGATTGCCGAAAAAAAACGAGTGGAAACGGTTTAACACAATAACGACGAAGTTGAGGGCATACTGGATCAGCAGTCCTTTGCCTGAACTTCTCAGTCACCTTATCTCCTATTTACTGCAACGTCAGACATCCATCCCCTACTTTTTCCATTCAAACAGAAATAATGTGCACGAAAGTCTACTTCACCGCTTGTTTTGCCCTTCAACCAGATCGACAGTGATGAAAATGTGCCATTCGCTTTTTAAAGCAAACAGCCTTCCTTTACTTTAGGTGAGTGACTGCACGAGATGGTTGGTTTTGAGGCAGAATCAAAATAAAGAATATAAAATTTCACGCGGCAATTTAGCTGACCGCGGCAGGACTCGAACCTGCAATCTTTTCATAACATCACAGTTGCAATCGAAGTCAGACGACTTATCCATTAGGCCACGCGGCCGCTGCTGCTGGCATGAAATTTGTTATTTTTTTATACTGAGAGCAAATTTGGGACATGGGATCTTTCAAGGAGTGGATTTATGAAAATATGGGAATATTTTGAGTAATAAATCGATGCGCTGCGATATGGATGTGCACGGACACAGGCAACGTCAATGTAGCTTGATACACATCAGTTTAACAATCGGTTATCGCAACTGAATTCACACTCCTTTTAAAATATACAGGATGATCCCGATTATGAGAAAATACGTCTTAAAGGGGCAGTTGATGAAACGGAACTGACAACCATCCCGTTTTAACAGACACCGAATGATCCAGGACAGGAAGCACATCCCTCTTACACAGCTGTAGAATGGGCTTTCACGGACAGCACTTCCCTTTCAAAAGATTAAAGTCGGATTTCTATCATTCCTGAAGGCAATTGTGCTGTGCGTGAGTGAGCGCGGATCTCAGGACCACGAGTGGCTGGGACGGTTTTTTAGCCACAGGTGATTGACAGGCAGGAAGGACGGAGGGAAGTAAAATCAACCCAGACAAAAAGACAATTTAAAACATATATATATTTATCACAATAAGAAAATCAATAAATTTACAGTTTTATTGCAAAAAATTGAATTTAGTTTGATTTCAATAAAGAAATAATTATTTCTTAATCTATATGTTTTTGATTGAACGAAGGCTGTGCGACTGCTTGAAATCCACTGGAAATCAGGGCGTGCAGTCAGTAAATACACAAACAAGTAAGCCCATGGTGTAAGACAAGCCACGAGCGAAGATGTGGGGAACAAAGGCGATCTTTTAAAGTCGCGAGTGCCTTTCTGCTGGATCTGACAGCAGCTGCGTGTGCTGTGAAAGAGCTCAAATGCAATAGAGCCCGGTGCCGGTAGAACAGAAAAGGCACATTTATTTTGAAAGTTAAAAAGTATGGAATGTATGTTAATATACGCATATATAAATATTAATACATATATTTATATAAACAAAGTCAGTCAGTCAGTCATGTCTTGTCTTGTCTTGATTTGATTTGTATTTGAAAATAAGGAGGAAAGAGCTCATCATGTCACAAAGCCCATCCGCAAGCTCTCGCTCAAATCGCTATGTTTCTAACTTATATAATTTGCCTTCTTTCAGATGTGGAACAGCAAAATCCCACAGCAGATTCTTCTCCTGTCAGGCAGTCCTCGAATGCGTGTTCAATCAAATCAGTGTGGCTTCAAGTTGCATGTAATGCATTTTTTCTGCCATGACATGAAATGCACAGTAAGATCGCGCAGCACGTTTGCACACACTCCCTCGCTACACAAACACACCAACAAACTAAAATTCCTGCAACCTCCAAAGGCAGTTTTTGAAATTTGTAATTTAAAATCCGGGACAGACATCACATTCCTTTTAAACAGATACATAATGATCCGATACTGATAGCAACCATTTTGGAGAGACAGAGAATGACCTCGGACAGACAGGACATCACCTTAAAAGCGATACAGAAACACAGTGAACAAAAACAAAGAATTCTGTAAAACTCAGCTGGTCGTGAACATTCTGTGGATGAAGAAGCCGGGCTTACGTTCAGTCAGATGATCATTCCGATATTTTAAGAAAAATGTAAAATTTACAGATTTTTTCCACGAAAATAGCACCTGGAAAAAAATAGGCAGCGAGGAAGGACAAAAGGGAATATCTGTGATACAGTGGAGCGTAGGAATGATTGAATAATAAATGGCACAATACGAAAAGGCAAAGTGGGTGGTAAGCGGGCAATAAAATAACAAAGGATGGACCAGAGCAGGTGTTAGTGGGAACAGCAGAATGATTAGCAGACAATGAGCGCGGCTTATGATCCGATACGTCGAACCGAATGTTGAGGCCAGAACACAATAACATGCCTGGAATGTAGGGTCTGAACGCCTTTTAATCAGACCAGGCAGCTTGCCCAACCCGGATTGATTTCCTGAACGGTTTAAATTCGATAGCCAAGGGACTAAATCCAAAGCCAGCTTGTCCCATCTTTTCAGCGCTGGAGAAACAGGACGCACTCATATTAAGGGCAGAGTCTGTTTCACGTTGAAGTTGAGATTGACGCTGAATGTATCCATATCCCAATGGAGGTGAGCTCATGAGTGCAGAACGGAAGATGGACTGATCAAGAATTGGCCAGAATCAAACACGGGTTTAGGTTGTCCAATGAGACACTGAGCCGAGCACATCTGAGATGCATGAACTTTACTCAGTTCGGTGAGTTTCACTTTGCTCCTGGGAATCTCCAGGATTTTTGGACGCTGTGTGAACAACGGCGCGCAATCAAACGTTTTAATTTGAAACATGTCGACCGGCTGAGAAGTGTTTTTTTGACTAAAAGTTGTCAGGGCTCGTCCGGGATTTGAACCCGGGACCTCTCGCATTTCAATTATTAAAACCCCTAAGCGAAAATCATACCCCTAGACCAACGAGCCGCCGACAGTAAGGGATCTAGCTCTCAGATTCTGACCTTCGTTTGCTATTCGGCCCATCGTCCCCCTCTCCATAGTCCTGCTCATGTTTTCCCTTTGATGAATAGATTATTCTTTGAGACATTACTTCACCAACGATCTGCATTCTTGTCAGTAAAAGGTGAATTTGGCAATGAGGTTAAATGTGATTACGGAAAAAAACCGAGTGGAAACGGTTTAACACAATAACGACGAAGTTGAGGGCAGACTGGATCAGCAGTCCATTGCCTGAACTTCTCAGTCACCTTATCTCCTATTTACTGCAACGTCAGACATCCATCCCCTACTTTTTCCATTCAAACAGAAATAATGTGCACGAAAGTCTACTTCACCGCTTGTTTTGCCCGTGCAACCAGATCGACAGTGATGAAAATGTGCCATGAGCTTTTTAAAGCAAACAGCCTTCCTTTACTTTCGGTGAGTGACTGCACGAGATGGTTGGTTTTGAGGCAGAATCAAAATAAAGAATGTAAAATTTCACGCGGCAAGTTAGCTGACCGCGGCAGGACTCGAACCTGCAATCTTTTGATAACATCACAGTTACAATCGAAGTCAGACGACTTATCCATTAGGCCACGCGGCTGCTGCTGCTGGCATGAAATTTGTTGTTTTTTTTATACTGAGAGCAAATTTGGGACAAGGGGTCTTTCAAGGAGTGGATTTATGAAAATATGGGCATATTTTGAGTAATGAACCGTTACGCTGCGATATGGATGTGCACGGACACAGGCAACGTCAATGTAGCTTGATACACAACAGTTTAACAATCGGTTATCGCAACTGAAATCACACTCCTTTTAAAATATACAGGATGATCGCGATTATGAGAAAATACGTCTTAAAGGGGCAGTTGATGAACCGGAACTGACAACCATCCCGTTTGAACAGACACCGAATGATCCAGGACAGGAAGCACATCCATCTTACACAGCTGTAGAATGGGCCTTCACGGACAGCACTTCCCTTTCAAAAGATTAAAGTCGGATTTCTATAATTCCTGAAGGCAATTGTGCTGTGCGTGAGTGAGCGCGGATCTCAGGACCACGAGTGGCTGGGACGGTTTTTGAAGCCACAGGTGATTGACAGGCAGGAAGGACGGAGGGAAGTAAAATCAACCCAGACAAAAAGACAATTTAAAACATATATATATTTATCACAATAAGAAAATAAATAAATTTACAGTTTTATTGCAAAAAATTGAATTTAGTTTGATTTCAATAAAGAAATAATTATTTCTTAATCTATATGTTTTTGATTGAACGAAGGCTGTGCGACTGCTTGAAATCCACTGGAAATCAGGGCGTGCAGTCAGTAAATACACAAACAAGAAAGCCCATGGTGTAAGACAAGCCACGAGCGAAGATGTGGGGAACAAAGGCGATCTTTTAAAGTCGCGAGTGCCTTTCTGCTGGATCTGACAGCAGCTGCGTGTGCTGTGAAAGAGCTCAAATGCAATAGAGCCCAGTGCCGGTAGAACAGAAAAGGCACATTTATTTTGAAAGTTAAAAAGTATGGAATGTATGTTAATATACGCATATATAAATATTAATACATATATTTATATAAACAAAGTCAGTCAGTCAGTCATGTCTTGTCTTGTCTTGATTTGATTTGTATTTGAAAATAAGGAGGAAAGAGCTCATCATGTCACAAAGCCCATCCGCAAGCTCTCGCTCAAATCGCTATGTTTCTAACTTATATAATTTGCCTTCTTTCAGATGTGGAACAGCAAAATCCCACAGCAGATTCTTCTCCTGTCAGGCAGTCCTCGAATGTGTGTTCAATCAAATCAGTGTGGCTTCAAGTTGCATGTAATGCATTTTTTCTCCCATGACATGAAATGCACAGTAAGATCGCGCAGCACGTTTGCACACACTCCCTCGCTACACAAACACACGAACAAACTAAAATTCCTGCAACCTCCAAAGGCAGTTTTTGAAATTTGTAATTTAAAATCCGGGACAGACAGCACATTCCTTTTAAACAGATACATAATGATCCGATACTGATAGCAACCATTTTGGAGAGACAGAGAATGACCTCGGACAGACAGGACCTCACCTTAAAAGCGATACAGAAACACAGTGAACAAAAACAAAGAATTCTGTAAAACTCAGCTGGTCGTGAACATTCTGTGGATGAAGAACCCGGGCTCACGTTCAGTCAGATGATCATTCCGATATTTTAAGGAAAATGTAAAGTTTACAGATTTCTTCCACGAAAATAGCGCCTGGAAAAAAATAGGCAGCGAGGAAGGACAAAAGGGAATGTCTGTGATACAGTGGAGCGTAGGAGTGATTGAATAATAAATGGCACAATGCGAAAAGGCAAAGTGGGTGGTAAGCGGGCAATAAAATAACAAAGGATGGACTAGAGCAGGTGTTAGTGGGAACAGCAGAACCATTAGCAGACAATGAGCGCGGCTTATGATCCGAGACGTTGAATCGAATGTTGAGGCCAGAACACAATAACATGCCTGGAATGTAGGGTCTGAACGCCTTTTAATCTGACCAGGCAGCTTGCCCACCCCGGATTGATTTCCTGTACGGTTTAAATTCGGCAGCCAAGGGACTAAATCCAAAGCCAGCTTCTCCCATCTTTTCAGCGCTGGAGAAACAGGACGCACTCATATTTAGGGCAGAGTCTGTTTCACGTTGAAGTTGAGATTGACGCTGAATGTATCCATATCCCAATGGAGGTGAGCTCATGCGTGCAGAACGGAAGATGGACTGATCAAGAATTGGCCAGAATCAAACACGGGTTTAGGTTGTCCAATGAGACACTGAGCCGAGCACATCTGAGATGCATGAACTTTACTCAGTTCGGTGAGTTTCACTTTGCTCCTGGGAATCTCCAGGATTTTTGGACGCTGTGTGAACAACGGCGCGCAATCAAACGTTTTAATTTGAAACATGTCGACCGGCTGAGAAGTGTTTTTTTGACTAAAAGTTGTCAGGGCTCGTCCGGGATTTGAACCCGGGACCTCTCGCATTTCAATTATTAAAACCCCTAAGCGAGAATCATACCCCTAGACCAACGAGCCGCCGACAGTAAGGGATCTAGCTCTCAGATTCTGACCTTCGTTTGCTATTCGGCCCATCGTCCCCCTCTCCATAGTCCTGCTCATGTTTTCCCTTTGATGAATAGATTATTCTTTGAGACATTACTTCACCAACGAGCTGCATTCTTGTCAGTAAAAGGTGAATTTGGCAATGAGGTTAAATGTGATTACGGAAAAAAACCGACTGGAAACGGTTTAACACAATAACGACGAAGTTGAGGGCAGACTGGATCAGCAGTCCATTGCCTGAACTTCTCAGTCACCTTATCTCCTATTTACTGCAACGTCAGACATCCATCCCCTACTTTTTCCATTCAAACAGAAATAATGTGCACGAAAGTCTACTTCACCGCTTGTTTTGCCCGTGCAACCAGATCGACAGTGATGAAAATGTGCCATGAGCTTTTTAAAGCAAACAGCCTTCCTTTACTTTCGGTGAGTGACTGCACGAGATGGTTGGTTTTGAGGCAGAATCAAAATAAAGAATGTAAAATTTCAAGCGGCAGGTTAGCTGACCGCGGCAGGACTCGAACCTGCAATCTTTTGATAACATCACAGTTACAATCGAAGTCAGACGACTTATCCATTAGGCCACGCGGCTGCTGCTGCTGGCATGAAATTTGTTGTTTTTTTTATACTGAGAGCAAATTTGGGACAAGGGATCTTTCAAGGAGTGGATTTATGAAAATATGGGCATATTTTGAGTAATGAACCGTTATGCTGCGATATGGATGTGCACGGACACAGGCAACGTCAATGTAGCTTGATACACAACAGTTTAACAATCGGTTATCGCAACTGAAATCACACTCCTTTTAAAATATACAGGATGATCGCGATTATGAGAAAATACGTCTTAAAGGGGCAGTTGATGAACCGGAACTGACAACCATCCCGTTTGAACAGACACCGAATGATCCAGGACAGGAAGCACATCCATCTTACACAGCTGTAGAATGGGCCTTCACGGACAGCACTTCCCTTTCAAAAGATTAAAGTCGGATTTCTATCATTCCTGAAGGCAATTGTGCTGTGCGTGAGTGAGCGCGGATCTCAGGACCACGTGTGGCTGGGACGGTTTTTGAAGCCACAAGTGATTGACAGGCAGGAAGGACGGAGGGAAGTAAAATCAACCCAGACAAAAAGACAATTTAAAACATATATATATTTATCACAATAAGAAAATAAATAAATTTACAGTTTTATTGCAAAAAATTGAATTTAGTTTGATTTCAATAAAGAAATAATTATTTCTTAATCTATATGTTTTTGATTGAACGAAGGCTGTGCGACTGCTTGAAATCCACTGGAAATCAGGCCGTGCAGTCAGTAAATACACAAACAAGTAAGCCCATGGTGTAAGACAAGCCACGAGCGAAGATGTGGGGAACAAAGGCGATCTTTTAAAGTCGCGAGTGCCTTTCTGCTGGATCTGACAGCAGCTGCGTGTGCTGTGAAAGAGCTCAAATGCAAAAGAGCCCAGTGCCGGTAGAACAGAAAAGGCACATTTATTTTGAAAGTTAAAAAGTATGGAATGTATGTTAATATACGCATATATAAATATTAATACATATATTTATATAAACAAAGTCAGTCAGTCAGTCATGTCTTGTCTTGTCTTGATTTGATTTGTATTTGAAAATAAGGAGGAAAGAGCTCATCATGTCACAAAGCCCATCCGCAAGCTCTCGCTCAAATCGCTATGTTTCTAACTTATATAATTTGCCTTCTTTCAGATGTGGAACAGCAAAATCCCACAGCAGATTCTTCTCCTGTCAGGCAGTCCTCGAATGTGTGTTCAATCAAATCAGTGTGGCTTCAAGTTGCATGTAATGCATTTTTTCTCCCATGACATGAAATGCACAGTAAGATCGCGCAGCACGTTTGCACACACTCCCTCGCTACAGAAACACACCAACAAACTAAAATTCCTGCAACCTCCAAAGGCAGTTTTTGAAATTTGTAATTTAAAATCCGGGACAGACAGCACATTCCTTTTAAACAGATACATAATGATCCGATACTGATAGCAACCATTTTGGAGAGACAGAGAATGACCTCGGACAGACAGGACCTCACCTTAAAAGCGATACAGAAACACAGTGAACAAAAACAAAGAATTCTGTAAAACTCAGCTGGTCGTGAACATTCTGTGGATGAAGAACCCGGGCTCACGTTCAGTCAGATGATCATTCCGATATTTTAAGGAAAATGTAAAGTTTACAGATTTCTTCCACGAAAATAGCGCCTGGAAAAAAATAGGCAGCGAGGAAGGACAAAAGGGAATGTCTGTGATACAGTGGAGCGTAGGAGTGATTGAATAATAAATGGCACAATGCGAAAAGGCAAAGTGGGTGGTAAGCGGGCAATAAAATAACAAAGGATGGACTAGAGCAGGTGTTAGTGGGAACAGCAGAACCATTAGCAGACAATGAGCGCGGCTTATGATCCGAGACGTTGAATCGAATGTTGAGGCCAGAACACAATAACATGCCTGGAATGTAGGGTCTGAACGCCTTTTAATCTGACCAGGCAGCTTGCCCACCCCGGATTGATTTCCTGTACGGTTTAAATTCGGCAGCCAAGGGACTAAATCCAAAGCCAGCTTCTCCCATCTTTTCAGCGCTGGAGAAACAGGACGCACTCATATTTAGGGCAGAGTCTGTTTCACGTTGAAGTTGAGATTGACGCTGAATGTATCCATATCCCAATGGAGGTGAGCTCATGCGTGCAGAACGGAAGATGGACTGATCAAGAATTGGCCAGAATCAAACACGGGTTTAGGTTGTCCAATGAGACACTGAGCCGAGCACATCTGAGATGCATGAACTTTACTCAGTTCGGTGAGTTTCACTTTGCTCCTGGGAATCTCCAGGATTTTTGGACGCTGTGTGAACAACGGCGCGCAATCAAACGTTTTAATTTGAAACATGTCGACCGGCTGAGAAGTGTTTTTTTGACTAAAAGTTGTCAGGGCTCGTCCGGGATTTGAACCCGGGACCTCTCGCATTTCAATTATTAAAACCCCTAAGCGAGAATCATACCCCTAGACCAACGAGCCGCCGACAGTAAGGGATCTAGCTCTCAGATTCTGACCTTCGTTTGCTATTCGGCCCATCGTCCCCCTCTCCATAGTCCTGCTCATGTTTTCCCTTTGATGAATAGATTATTCTTTGAGACATTACTTCACCAACGAGCTGCATTCTTGTCAGTAAAAGGTGAATTTGGCAATGAGGTTAAATGTGATTACGGAAAAAAACCGACTGGAAACGGTTTAACACAATAACGACGAAGTTGAGGGCAGACTGGATCAGCAGTCCATTGCCTGAACTTCTCAGTCACCTTATCTCCTATTTACTGCAACGTCAGACATCCATCCCCTACTTTTTCCATTCAAACAGAAATAATGTGCACGAAAGTCTACTTCACCGCTTGTTTTGCCCGTGCAACCAGATCGACAGTGATGAAAATGTGCCATGAGCTTTTTAAAGCAAACAGCCTTCCTTTACTTTCGGTGAGTGACTGCACGAGATGGTTGGTTTTGAGGCAGAATCAAAATAAAGAATGTAAAATTTCAAGCGGCAGGTTAGCTGACCGCGGCAGGACTCGAACCTGCAATCTTTTGATAACATCACAGTTACAATCGAAGTCAGACGACTTATCCATTAGGCCACGCGGCTGCTGCTGCTGGCATGAAATTTGTTGTTTTTTTTATACTGAGAGCAAATTTGGGACAAGGGATCTTTCAAGGAGTGGATTTATGAAAATATGGGCATATTTTGAGTAATGAACCGTTATGCTGCGATATGGATGTGCACGGACACAGGCAACGTCAATGTAGCTTGATACACAACAGTTTAACAATCGGTTATCGCAACTGAAATCACACTCCTTTTAAAATATACAGGATGATCGCGATTATGAGAAAATACGTCTTAAAGGGGCAGTTGATGAACCGGAACTGACAACCATCCCGTTTGAACAGACACCGAATGATCCAGGACAGGAAGCACATCCATCTTACACAGCTGTAGAATGGGCCTTCACGGACAGCACTTCCCTTTCAAAAGATTAAAGTCGGATTTCTATCATTCCTGAAGGCAATTGTGCTGTGCGTGAGTGAGCGCGGATCTCAGGACCACGTGTGGCTGGGACGGTTTTTGAAGCCACAAGTGATTGACAGGCAGGAAGGACGGAGGGAAGTAAAATCAACCCAGACAAAAAGACAATTTAAAACATATATATATTTATCACAATAAGAAAATAAATAAATTTACAGTTTTATTGCAAAAAATTGAATTTAGTTTGATTTCAATAAAGAAATAATTATTTCTTAATCTATATGTTTTTGATTGAACGAAGGCTGTGCGACTGCTTGAAATCCACTGGAAATCAGGCCGTGCAGTCAGTAAATACACAAACAAGTAAGCCCATGGTGTAAGACAAGCCACGAGCGAAGATGTGGGGAACAAAGGCGATCTTTTAAAGTCGCGAGTGCCTTTCTGCTGGATCTGACAGCAGCTGCGTGTGCTGTGAAAGAGCTCAAATGCAAAAGAGCCCAGTGCCGGTAGAACAGAAAAGGCACATTTATTTTGAAAGTTAAAAAGTATGGAATGTATGTTAATATACGCATATATAAATATTAATACATATATTTATATAAACAAAGTCAGTCAGTCAGTCATGTCTTGTCTTGTCTTGATTTGATTTGTATTTGAAAATAAGGAGGAAAGAGCTCATCATGTCACAAAGCCCATCCGCAAGCTCTCGCTCAAATCGCTATGTTTCTAACTTATATAATTTGCCTTCTTTCAGATGTGGAACAGCAAAATCCCACAGCAGATTCTTCTCCTGTCAGGCAGTCCTCGAATGTGTGTTCAATCAAATCAGTGTGGCTTCAAGTTGCATGTAATGCATTTTTTCTCCCATGACATGAAATGCACAGTAAGATCGCGCAGCACGTTTGCACACACTCCCTCGCTACAGAAACACACCAACAAACTAAAATTCCTGCAACCTCCAAAGGCAGTTTTTGAAATTTGTAATTTAAAATCCGGGACAGACAGCACATTCCTTTTAAACAGATACATAATGATCCGATACTGATAGCAACCATTTTGGAGAGACAGAGAATGACCTCGGACAGACAGGACCTCACCTTAAAAGCGATACAGAAACACAGTGAACAAAAACAAAGAATTCTGTAAAACTCAGCTGGTCGTGAACATTCTGTGGATGAAGAACCCGGGCTCACGTTCAGTCAGATGATCATTCCGATATTTTAAGGAAAATGTAAAGTTTACAGATTTCTTCCACGAAAATAGCGCCTGGAAAAAAATAGGCAGCGAGGAAGGACAAAAGGGAATGTCTGTGATACAGTGGAGCGTAGGAGTGATTGAATAATAAATGGCACAATGCGAAAAGGCAAAGTGGGTGGTAAGCGGGCAATAAAATAACAAAGGATGGACTAGAGCAGGTGTTAGTGGGAACAGCAGAACCATTAGCAGACAATGAGCGCGGCTTATGATCCGAGACGTTGAATCGAATGTTGAGGCCAGAACACAATAACATGCCTGGAATGTAGGGTCTGAACGCCTTTTAATCTGACCAGGCAGCTTGCCCACCCCGGATTGATTTCCTGTACGGTTTAAATTCGGCAGCCAAGGGACTAAATCCAAAGCCAGCTTCTCCCATCTTTTCAGCGCTGGAGAAACAGGACGCACTCATATTTAGGGCAGAGTCTGTTTCACGTTGAAGTTGAGATTGACGCTGAATGTATCCATATCCCAATGGAGGTGAGCTCATGCGTGCAGAACGGAAGATGGACTGATCAAGAATTGGCCAGAATCAAACACGGGTTTAGGTTGTCCAATGAGACACTGAGCCGAGCACATCTGAGATGCATGAACTTTACTCAGTTCGGTGAGTTTCACTTTGCTCCTGGGAATCTCCAGGATTTTTGGACGCTGTGTGAACAACGGCGCGCAATCAAACGTTTTAATTTGAAACATGTCGACCGGCTGAGAAGTGTTTTTTTGACTAAAAGTTGTCAGGGCTCGTCCGGGATTTGAACCCGGGACCTCTCGCATTTCAATTATTAAAACCCCTAAGCGAGAATCATACCCCTAGACCAACGAGCCGCCGACAGTAAGGGATCTAGCTCTCAGATTCTGACCTTCGTTTGCTATTCGGCCCATCGTCCCCCTCTCCATAGTCCTGCTCATGTTTTCCCTTTGATGAATAGATTATTCTTTGAGACATTACTTCACCAACGAGCTGCATTCTTGTCAGTAAAAGGTGAATTTGGCAATGAGGTTAAATGTGATTACGGAAAAAAACCGACTGGAAACGGTTTAACACAATAACGACGAAGTTGAGGGCAGACTGGATCAGCAGTCCATTGCCTGAACTTCTCAGTCACCTTATCTCCTATTTACTGCAACGTCAGACATCCATCCCCTACTTTTTCCATTCAAACAGAAATAATGTGCACGAAAGTCTACTTCACCGCTTGTTTTGCCCGTGCAACCAGATCGACAGTGATGAAAATGTGCCATGAGCTTTTTAAAGCAAACAGCCTTCCTTTACTTTCGGTGAGTGACTGCACGAGATGGTTGGTTTTGAGGCAGAATCAAAATAAAGAATGTAAAATTTCAAGCGGCAGGTTAGCTGACCGCGGCAGGACTCGAACCTGCAATCTTTTGATAACATCACAGTTACAATCGAAGTCAGACGACTTATCCATTAGGCCACGCGGCTGCTGCTGCTGGCATGAAATTTGTTGTTTTTTTTATACTGAGAGCAAATTTGGGACAAGGGATCTTTCAAGGAGTGGATTTATGAAAATATGGGCATATTTTGAGTAATGAACCGTTATGCTGCGATATGGATGTGCACGGACACAGGCAACGTCAATGTAGCTTGATACACAACAGTTTAACAATCGGTTATCGCAACTGAAATCACACTCCTTTTAAAATATACAGGATGATCGCGATTATGAGAAAATACGTCTTAAAGGGGCAGTTGATGAACCGGAACTGACAACCATCCCGTTTGAACAGACACCGAATGATCCAGGACAGGAAGCACATCCATCTTACACAGCTGTAGAATGGGCCTTCACGGACAGCACTTCCCTTTCAAAAGATTAAAGTCGGATTTCTATCATTCCTGAAGGCAATTGTGCTGTGCGTGAGTGAGCGCGGATCTCAGGACCACGTGTGGCTGGGACGGTTTTTGAAGCCACAAGTGATTGACAGGCAGGAAGGACGGAGGGAAGTAAAATCAACCCAGACAAAAAGACAATTTAAAACATATATATATTTATCACAATAAGAAAATAAATAAATTTACAGTTTTATTGCAAAAAATTGAATTTAGTTTGATTTCAATAAAGAAATAATTATTTCTTAATCTATATGTTTTTGATTGAACGAAGGCTGTGCGACTGCTTGAAATCCACTGGAAATCAGGCCGTGCAGTCAGTAAATACACAAACAAGTAAGCCCATGGTGTAAGACAAGCCACGAGCGAAGATGTGGGGAACAAAGGCGATCTTTTAAAGTCGCGAGTGCCTTTCTGCTGGATCTGACAGCAGCTGCGTGTGCTGTGAAAGAGCTCAAATGCAAAAGAGCCCAGTGCCGGTAGAACAGAAAAGGCACATTTATTTTGAAAGTTAAAAAGTATGGAATGTATGTTAATATACGCATATATAAATATTAATACATATATTTATATAAACAAAGTCAGTCAGTCAGTCATGTCTTGTCTTGTCTTGATTTGATTTGTATTTGAAAATAAGGAGGAAAGAGCTCATCATGTCACAAAGCCCATCCGCAAGCTCTCGCTCAAATCGCTATGTTTCTAACTTATATAATTTGCCTTCTTTCAGATGTGGAACAGCAAAATCCCACAGCAGATTCTTCTCCTGTCAGGCAGTCCTCGAATGTGTGTTCAATCAAATCAGTGTGGCTTCAAGTTGCATGTAATGCATTTTTTCTCCCATGACATGAAATGCACAGTAAGATCGCGCAGCACGTTTGCACACACTCCCTCGCTACAGAAACACACCAACAAACTAAAATTCCTGCAACCTCCAAAGGCAGTTTTTGAAATTTGTAATTTAAAATCCGGGACAGACAGCACATTCCTTTTAAACAGATACATAATGATCCGATACTGATAGCAACCATTTTGGAGAGACAGAGAATGACCTCGGACAGACAGGACCTCACCTTAAAAGCGATACAGAAACACAGTGAACAAAAACAAAGAATTCTGTAAAACTCAGCTGGTCGTGAACATTCTGTGGATGAAGAACCCGGGCTCACGTTCAGTCAGATGATCATTCCGATATTTTAAGGAAAATGTAAAGTTTACAGATTTCTTCCACGAAAATAGCGCCTGGAAAAAAATAGGCAGCGAGGAAGGACAAAAGGGAATGTCTGTGATACAGTGGAGCGTAGGAGTGATTGAATAATAAATGGCACAATGCGAAAAGGCAAAGTGGGTGGTAAGCGGGCAATAAAATAACAAAGGATGGACTAGAGCAGGTGTTAGTGGGAACAGCAGAACCATTAGCAGACAATGAGCGCGGCTTATGATCCGAGACGTTGAATCGAATGTTGAGGCCAGAACACAATAACATGCCTGGAATGTAGGGTCTGAACGCCTTTTAATCTGACCAGGCAGCTTGCCCACCCCGGATTGATTTCCTGTACGGTTTAAATTCGGCAGCCAAGGGACTAAATCCAAAGCCAGCTTCTCCCATCTTTTCAGCGCTGGAGAAACAGGACGCACTCATATTTAGGGCAGAGTCTGTTTCACGTTGAAGTTGAGATTGACGCTGAATGTATCCATATCCCAATGGAGGTGAGCTCATGCGTGCAGAACGGAAGATGGACTGATCAAGAATTGGCCAGAATCAAACACGGGTTTAGGTTGTCCAATGAGACACTGAGCCGAGCACATCTGAGATGCATGAACTTTACTCAGTTCGGTGAGTTTCACTTTGCTCCTGGGAATCTCCAGGATTTTTGGACGCTGTGTGAACAACGGCGCGCAATCAAACGTTTTAATTTGAAACATGTCGACCGGCTGAGAAGTGTTTTTTTGACTAAAAGTTGTCAGGGCTCGTCCGGGATTTGAACCCGGGACCTCTCGCATTTCAATTATTAAAACCCCTAAGCGAGAATCATACCCCTAGACCAACGAGCCGCCGACAGTAAGGGATCTAGCTCTCAGATTCTGACCTTCGTTTGCTATTCGGCCCATCGTCCCCCTCTCCATAGTCCTGCTCATGTTTTCCCTTTGATGAATAGATTATTCTTTGAGACATTACTTCACCAACGAGCTGCATTCTTGTCAGTAAAAGGTGAATTTGGCAATGAGGTTAAATGTGATTACGGAAAAAAACCGACTGGAAACGGTTTAACACAATAACGACGAAGTTGAGGGCAGACTGGATCAGCAGTCCATTGCCTGAACTTCTCAGTCACCTTATCTCCTATTTACTGCAACGTCAGACATCCATCCCCTACTTTTTCCATTCAAACAGAAATAATGTGCACGAAAGTCTACTTCACCGCTTGTTTTGCCCGTGCAACCAGATCGACAGTGATGAAAATGTGCCATGAGCTTTTTAAAGCAAACAGCCTTCCTTTACTTTCGGTGAGTGACTGCACGAGATGGTTGGTTTTGAGGCAGAATCAAAATAAAGAATGTAAAATTTCAAGCGGCAGGTTAGCTGACCGCGGCAGGACTCGAACCTGCAATCTTTTGATAACATCACAGTTACATTCGAAGTCAGACGACTTATCCATTAGGCCACGCGGCTGCTGCTGCTGGCATGAAATTTGTTGTTTTTTTTATACTGAGAGCAAATTTGGGACAAGGGATCTTTCAAGGAGTGGATTTATGAAAATATGGGCATATTTTGAGTAATGAACCGTTATGCTGCGATATGGATGTGCACGGACACAGGCAACGTCAATGTAGCTTGATACACAACAGTTTAACAATCGGTTATCGCAACTGAAATCACACTCCTTTTAAAATATACAGGATGATCGCGATTATGAGAAAATACGTCTTAAAGGGGCAGTTGATGAACCGGAACTGACAACCATCCCGTTTGAACAGACACCGAATGATCCAGGACAGGAAGCACATCCATCTTACACAGCTGTAGAATGGGCCTTCACGGACAGCACTTCCCTTTCAAAAGATTAAAGTCGGATTTCTATCATTCCTGAAGGCAATTGTGCTGTGCGTGAGTGAGCGCGGATCTCAGGACCACGTGTGGCTGGGACGGTTTTTGAAGCCACAAGTGATTGACAGGCAGGAAGGACGGAGGGAAGTAAAATCAACCCAGACAAAAAGACAATTTAAAACATATATATATTTATCACAATAAGAAAATAAATAAATTTACAGTTTTATTGCAAAAAATTGAATTTAGTTTGATTTCAATAAAGAAATAATTATTTCTTAATCTATATGTTTTTGATTGAACGAAGGCTGTGCGACTGCTTGAAATCCACTGGAAATCAGGCCGTGCAGTCAGTAAATACACAAACAAGTAAGCCCATGGTGTAAGACAAGCCACGAGCGAAGATGTGGGGAACAAAGGCGATCTTTTAAAGTCGCGAGTGCCTTTCTGCTGGATCTGACAGCAGCTGCGTGTGCTGTGAAAGAGCTCAAATGCAAAAGAGCCCAGTGCCGGTAGAACAGAAAAGGCACATTTATTTTGAAAGTTAAAAAGTATGGAATGTATGTTAATATACGCATATATAAATATTAATACATATATTTATATAAACAAAGTCAGTCAGTCAGTCATGTCTTGTCTTGTCTTGATTTGATTTGTATTTGAAAATAAGGAGGAAAGAGCTCATCATGTCACAAAGCCCATCCGCAAGCTCTCGCTCAAATCGCTATGTTTCTAACTTATATAATTTGCCTTCTTTCAGATGTGGAACAGCAAAATCCCACAGCAGATTCTTCTCCTGTCAGGCAGTCCTCGAATGTGTGTTCAATCAAATCAGTGTGGCTTCAAGTTGCATGTAATGCATTTTTTCTCCCATGACATGAAATGCACAGTAAGATCGCGCAGCACGTTTGCACACACTCCCTCGCTACACAAACACACGAACAAACTAAAATTCCTGCAACCTCCAAAGGCAGTTTTTGAAATTTGTAATTTAAAATCCGGGACAGACAGCACATTCCTTTTAAACAGATACATAATGATCCGATACTGATAGCAACCATTTTGGAGAGACAGAGAATGACCTCAGACAGACAGGACATCACCTTAAAAGCGATACAGAAACACAGTGAACAAAAACAAAGAATTCTGTAAAACTCAGCTGGTCGTGAACATTCTGTGGATGAAGAACCCGGGCTCACGTTCAGTCAGATGATCATTCCGATATTTTAAGAAAAATGTAAAGTTTACAGATTTCTTCCACGAAAATAGCGCCTGGAAAAAAATAGGCAGCGAGGAAGGACAAAAGGGAATGTCTGTGATACAGTGGAGCGTAGGAGTGATTGAATAATAAATGGCACAATGCGAAAAGGCAAAGTGGGTGGTAAGCGGGCAATAAAATAACAAAGGATGGACTAGAGCAGGTGTTAGTGGGAACAGCAGAACCATTAGCAGACAATGAGCGCGGCTTATGATCCGAGACGTTGAATCGAATGTTGAGGCCAGAACACAATAACATGCCTGGAATGTAGGGTCTGAACGCCTTTTAATCAGACCAGGCAGCTTGCCCACCCCGGATTGATTTTCTGTACGGTTTAAATTCGGCAGCCAAGGGACTAAATCCAAAGCCAGCTTCTCCCATCTTTTCAGCGCTGGAGAAACAGGACGCACTCATATTAAGGGCAGAGTCTGTTTCACGTTGAAGTTGAGATTGACGCTGAATGTATCCATATCCCAATGAAGGTGAGCTCATGAGTGCAGAACGGAAGATGGACTGATCAAGAATTGGCCAGAATCAAACACGGGTTTAGGTTGTCCAATGAGACACTGAGCCGAGCACATCTGAGATGCATGAACTTTACTCAGTTCGGTGAGTTTCACTTTGCTCCTGGGAATCTCCAGGATTTTTGGACGCTGTGTGAACAACGGCGCGCAATCAAACGTTTTAATTTGAAACATGTCGACCGGCTGAGAAGTGTTTTTTTGACTAAAAGTTGTCAGGGCTCGTCCGGGATTTGAACCCGGGACCTCTCGCATTTCAATTATTAAAAACCCTAAGCGAAAATCATACCCCTAGACCAACGAGCCGCCGACAGTAAGGGATCTAGCTCTCAGATTCTGACCTTCGTTTGCTATTCGGCCCATCGTCCCCCTCTCCATAGTCCTGCTCATGTTTTCCCTTTGATGAATAGATTATTCTTTGAGACATTACTTCACCAACGAGCTGCATTCTTGTCAGTAAAAGGTGAATTTGGCAATGAGGTTAAATGTGATTACGGAAAAAAACCGACTGGAAACGGTTTAACACAATAACGACGAAGTTGAGGGCAGACTGGATCAGCAGTCCATTGCCTGAACTTCTCAGTCACCTTATCTCCTATTTACTGCAACGTCAGACATCCATCCCCTACTTTTTCCATTCAAACAGAAATAATGTGCACGAAAGTCTACTTCACCGCTTGTTTTGCCCGTGCAACCAGATCGACAGTGATGAAAATGTGCCATGAGCTTTTTAAAGCAAACAGCCTTCCTTTACTTTCGGTGAGTGACTGCACGAGATGGTTGGTTTTGAGGCAGAATCAAAATAAAGAATGTAAAATTTCACGCGGCAAGTTAGCTGACCGCGGCAGGACTCGAACCTGCAATCTTTTGATAACATCACAGTTACAATCGAAGTCAGACGACTTATCCATTAGGCCACGCGGCTGCTGCTGCTGGCATGAAATTTGTTGTTTTTTTTATACTGAGAGCAAATTTGGGACAAGGGATCTTTCAAGGAGTGGATTTATGAAAATATGGGCATATTTTGAGTAATGAACCGTTACGCTGCGATATGGATGTGCACGGACACAGGCAACGTCAATGTAGCTTGATACACAACAGTTTAACAATCGGTTATCGCAACTGAAATCACACTCCTTTTAAAATATACAGGATGATCGCGATTATGAGAAAATACGTCTTAAAGGGGCAGTTGATGAACCGGAACTGACAACCATCCCGTTTGAACAGACACCGAATGATCCAGGACAGGAAGCACATCCATCTTACACAGCTGTAGAATGGGCCTTCACGGACAGCACTTCCCTTTCAAAAGATTAAAGTCGGATTTCTATAATTCCTGAAGGCAATTTTGCTGTGCGTGAGTGAGCGCGGATCTCAGGACCACGAGTGGCTGGGACGGTTTTTGAAGCCACAGGTGATTGACAGGCAGGAAGGACGGAGGGAAGTAAAATCAACCCAGACAAAAAGACAATTTAAAACATATATATATTTATCACAATAAGAAAATAAATAAATTTACAGTTTTATTGCAAAAAATTGAATTTAGTTTGATTTCAATAAAGAAATAATTATTTCTTAATCTATATGTTTTTGATTGAACGAAGGCTGTGCGACTGCTTGAAATCCACTGGAAATCAGGGCGTGCAGTCAGTAAATACACAAACAAGAAAGCCCATGGTGTAAGACAAGACACGAGCGAAGATGTGGGGAACAAAGGCGATCTTTTAAAGTCGCGAGTGCCTTTCTGCTGGATCTGACAGCAGCTGCGTGTGCTGTGAAAGAGCTCAAATGCAAAAGAGCCCAGTGCCGGTAGAACAGAAAAGGCACATTTATTTTGAAAGTTAAAAAGTATGGAATGTATGTTAATATACGCATATATAAATATTAATACATATATTTATATAAACAAAGTCAGTCAGTCAGTCATGTCTTGTCTTGTCTTGATTTGATTTGTATTTGAAAATAAGGAGGAAAGAGCTCATCATGTCACAAAGCCCATCCGCAAGCTCTCGCTCAAATCGCTATGTTTCTAACTTATATAATTTGCCTTCTTTCAGATGTGGAACAGCAAAATCCCACAGCAGATTCTTCTCCTGTCAGGCAGTCCTCGAATGTGTGTTCAATCAAATCAGTGTGGCTTCAAGTTGCATGTAATGCATTTTTTCTCCCATGACATGAAATGCACAGTAAGATCGCGCAGCACGTTTGCACACACTCCCTCGCTACACAAACACACGAACAAACTAAAATTCCTGCAACCTCCAAAGGCAGTTTTTGAAATTTGTAATTTAAAATCCGGGACAGACAGCACATTCCTTTTAAACAGATACATAATGATCCGATACTGATAGCAACCATTTTGGAGAGACAGAGAATGACCTCAGACAGACAGGACATCACCTTAAAAGCGATACAGAAACACAGTGAACAAAAACAAAGAATTCTGTAAAACTCAGCTGGTCGTGAACATTCTGTGGATGAAGAACCCGGGCTCACGTTCAGTCAGATGATCATTCCGATATTTTAAGAAAAATGTAAAGTTTACAGATTTCTTCCACGAAAATAGCGCCTGGAAAAAAATAGGCAGCGAGGAAGGACAAAAGGGAATGTCTGTGATACAGTGGAGCGTAGGAGTGATTGAATAATAAATGGCACAATGCGAAAAGGCAAAGTGGGTGGTAAGCGGGCAATAAAATAACAAAGGATGGACTAGAGCAGGTGTTAGTGGGAACAGCAGAACCATTAGCAGACAATGAGCGCGGCTTATGATCCGAGACGTTGAATCGAATGTTGAGGCCAGAACACAATAACATGCCTGGAATGTAGGGTCTGAACGCCTTTTAATCAGACCAGGCAGCTTGCCCACCCCGGATTGATTTTCTGTACGGTTTAAATTCGGCAGCCAAGGGACTAAATCCAAAGCCAGCTTCTCCCATCTTTTCAGCGCTGGAGAAACAGGACGCACTCATATTAAGGGCAGAGTCTGTTTCACGTTGAAGTTGAGATTGACGCTGAATGTATCCATATCCCAATGAAGGTGAGCTCATGAGTGCAGAACGGATGATGGACTGATCAAGAATTGGCCAGAATCAAACACGGGTTTAGGTTGTCCAATGAGACACTGAGCCGAGCACATCTGAGATGCATGAACTTTACTCAGTTCGGTGAGTTTCACTTTGCTCCTGGGAATCTCCAGGATTTTTGGACGCTGTGTGAACAACGGCGCGCAATCAAACGTTTTAATTTGAAACATGTCGACCGGCTGAGAAGTGTTTTTTTGACTAAAAGTTGTCAGGGCTCGTCCGGGATTTGAACCCGGGACCTCTCGCATTTCAATTATTAAAACCCCTAAGCGAAAATCATACCCCTAGACCAACGAGCCGCCGACAGTAAGGGATCTAGCTCTCAGATTCTGACCTTCGTTTGCTATTCGGCCCATCGTCCCCCTCTCCATAGTCCTGCTCATGTTTTCCCTTTGATGAATAGATTATTCTTTGAGACATTACTTCACCAACGAGCTGCATTCTTGTCAGTAAAAGGTGAATTTGGCAATGAGGTTAAATGTGATTACGGAAAAAAACCGAGTGGAAACGGTTTAACACAATAACGACGAAGTTGAGGGCAGACTGGATCAGCAGTCCATTGCCTGAACTTCTCAGTCACCTTATCTCCTATTTACTGCAACGTCAGACATCCATCCCCTACTTTTTCCATTCAAACAGAAATAATGTGCACGAAAGTCTACTTCACCGCTTGTTTTGCCCGTGCAACCAGATCGACAGTGATGAAAATGTGCCATGAGCTTTTTAAAGCAAACAGCCTTCCTTTACTTTCGGTGAGTGACTGCACGAGATGGTTGGTTTTGAGGCAGAATCAAAATAAAGAATGTAAAATTTCACGCGGCAAGTTAGCTGACCGCGGCAGGACTCGAACCTGCAATCTTTTGATAACATCACAGTTACAATCGAAGTCAGACGACTTATCCATTAGGCCACGCGGCTGCTGCTGCTGGCATGAAATTTGTTGTTTTTTTTATACTGAGAGCAAATTTGGGACAAGGGATCTTTCAAGGAGTGGATTTATGAAAATATGGGCATATTTTGAGTAATGAACCGTTACGCTGCGATATGGATGTGCACGGACACAGGCAACGTCAATGTAGCTTGATACACAACAGTTTAACAATCGGTTATCGCAACTGAAATCACACTCCTTTTAAAATATACAGGATGATCGCGATTATGAGAAAATACGTCTTAAAGGGGCAGTTGATGAACCGGAACTGACAACCATCCCGTTTGAACAGACACCGAATGATCCAGGACAGGAAGCACATCCATCTTACACAGCTGTAGAATGGGCCTTCACGGACAGCACTTCCCTTTCAAAAGATTAAAGTCGGATTTCTATAATTCCTGAAGGCAATTTTGCTGTGCGTGAGTGAGCGCGGATCTCAGGACCACGAGTGGCTGGGACGGTTTTTGAAGCCACAGGTGATTGACAGGCAGGAAGGACGGAGGGAAGTAAAATCAACCCAGACAAAAAGACAATTTAAAACATATATATATTTATCACAATAAGAAAATAAATAAATTTACAGTTTTATTGCAAAAAATTGAATTTAGTTTGATTTCAATAAAGAAATAATTATTTCTTAATCTATATGTTTTTGATTGAACGAAGGCTGTGCGACTGCTTGAAATCCACTGGAAATCAGGGCGTGCAGTCAGTAAATACACAAACAAGAAAGCCCATGGTGTAAGACAAGACACGAGCGAAGATGTGGGGAACAAAGGCGATCTTTTAAAGTCGCGAGTGCCTTTCTGCTGGATCTGACAGCAGCTGCGTGTGCTGTGAAAGAGCTCAAATGCAATAGAGCCCAGTGCCGGTAGAACAGAAAAGGCACATTTATTTTGAAAGTTAAAAAGTATGGAATGTATGTTAATATACGCATATATAAATATTAATACATATATTTATATAAACAAAGTCAGTCAGTCAGTCATGTCTTGTCTTGTCTTGATTTGATTTGTATTTGAAAATAAGGAGGAAAGAGCTCATCATGTCACAAAGCCCATCCGCAAGCTCTCGCTCAAATCGCTATGTTTCTAACTTATATAATTTGCCTTCTTTCAGATGTGGAACAGCAAAATCCCACAGCAGATTCTTCTCCTGTCAGGCAGTCCTCGAATGTGTGTTCAATCAAATCAGTGTGGCTTCAAGTTGCATGTAATGCATTTTTTCTCCCATGACATGAAATGCACAGTAAGATCGCGCAGCACGTTTGCACACACTCCCTCGCTACACAAACACACGAACAAACTAAAATTCCTGCAACCTCCAAAGGCAGTTTTTGAAATTTGTAATTTAAAATCCGGGACAGACAGCACATTCCTTTTAAACAGATACATAATGATCCGATACTGATAGCAACCATTTTGGAGAGACAGAGAATGACCTCAGACAGACAGGACATCACCTTAAAAGCGATACAGAAACACAGTGAACAAAAACAAAGAATTCTGTAAAACTCAGCTGGTCGTGAACATTCTGTGGATGAAGAACCCGGGCTCACGTTCAGTCAGATGATCATTCCGATATTTTAAGAAAAATGTAAAGTTTACAGATTTCTTCCACGAAAATAGCGCCTGGAAAAAAATAGGCAGCGAGGAAGGACAAAAGGGAATGTCTGTGATACAGTGGAGCGTAGGAGTGATTGAATAATAAATGGCACAATGCGAAAAGGCAAAGTGGGTGGTAAGCGGGCAATAAAATAACAAAGGATGGACTAGAGCAGGTGTTAGTGGGAACAGCAGAACCATTAGCAGACAATGAGCGCGGCTTATGATCCGAGACGTTGAATCGAATGTTGAGGCCAGAACACAATAACATGCCTGGAATGTAGGGTCTGAACGCCTTTTAATCAGACCAGGCAGCTTGCCCACCCCGGATTGATTTTCTGTACGGTTTAAATTCGGCAGCCAAGGGACTAAATCCAAAGCCAGCTTCTCCCATCTTTTCAGCGCTGGAGAAACAGGACGCACTCATATTAAGGGCAGAGTCTGTTTCACGTTGAAGTTGAGATTGACGCTGAATGTATCCATATCCCAATGAAGGTGAGCTCATGAGTGCAGAACGGAAGATGGACTGATCAAGAATTGGCCAGAATCAAACACGGGTTTAGGTTGTCCAATGAGACACTGAGCCGAGCACATCTGAGATGCATGAACTTTACTCAGTTCGGTGAGTTTCACTTTGCTCCTGGGAATCTCCAGGATTTTTGGACGCTGTGTGAACAACGGCGCGCAATCAAACGTTTTAATTTGAAACATGTCGACCGGCTGAGAAGTGTTTTTTTGACTAAAAGTTGTCAGGGCTCGTCCGGGATTTGAACCCGGGACCTCTCGCATTTCAATTATTAAAAACCCTAAGCGAAAATCATACCCCTAGACCAACGAGCCGCCGACAGTAAGGGATCTAGCTCTCAGATTCTGACCTTCGTTTGCTATTCGGCCCATCGTCCCCCTCTCCATAGTCCTGCTCATGTTTTCCCTTTGATGAATAGATTATTCTTTGAGACATTACTTCACCAACGAGCTGCATTCTTGTCAGTAAAAGGTGAATTTGGCAATGAGGTTAAATGTGATTACGGAAAAAAACCGACTGGAAACGGTTTAACACAATAACGACGAAGTTGAGGGCAGACTGGATCAGCAGTCCATTGCCTGAACTTCTCAGTCACCTTATCTCCTATTTACTGCAACGTCAGACATCCATCCCCTACTTTTTCCATTCAAACAGAAATAATGTGCACGAAAGTCTACTTCACCGCTTGTTTTGCCCGTGCAACCAGATCGACAGTGATGAAAATGTGCCATGAGCTTTTTAAAGCAAACAGCCTTCCTTTACTTTCGGTGAGTGACTGCACGAGATGGTTGGTTTTGAGGCAGAATCAAAATAAAGAATGTAAAATTTCACGCGGCAAGTTAGCTGACCGCGGCAGGACTCGAACCTGCAATCTTTTGATAACATCACAGTTACAATCGAAGTCAGACGACTTATCCATTAGGCCACGCGGCTGCTGCTGCTGGCATGAAATTTGTTGTTTTTTTTATACTGAGAGCAAATTTGGGACAAGGGATCTTTCAAGGAGTGGATTTATGAAAATATGGGCATATTTTGAGTAATGAACCGTTACGCTGCGATATGGATGTGCACGGACACAGGCAACGTCAATGTAGCTTGATACACAACAGTTTAACAATCGGTTATCGCAACTGAAATCACACTCCTTTTAAAATATACAGGATGATCGCGATTATGAGAAAATACGTCTTAAAGGGGCAGTTGATGAACCGGAACTGACAACCATCCCGTTTGAACAGACACCGAATGATCCAGGACAGGAAGCACATCCATCTTACACAGCTGTAGAATGGGCCTTCACGGACAACACTTCCCTTTCAAAAGATTAAAGTCGGATTTCTATAATTCCTGAAGGCAATTTTGCTGTGCGTGAGTGAGCGCGGATCTCAGGACCACGAGTGGCTGGGACGGTTTTTGAAGCCACAGGTGATTGACAGGCAGGAAGGACGGAGGGAAGTAAAATCAACCCAGACAAAAAGACAATTTAAAACATATATATATTTATCACAATAAGAAAATAAATAAATTTACAGTTTTATTGCAAAAAATTGAATTTAGTTTGATTTCAATAAAGAAATAATTATTTCTTAATCTATATGTTTTTGATTGAACGAAGGCTGTGCGACTGCTTGAAATCCACTGGAAATCAGGGCGTGCAGTCAGTAAATACACAAACAAGAAAGCCCATGGTGTAAGACAAGACACGAGCGAAGATGTGGGGAACAAAGGCGATCTTTTAAAGTCGCGAGTGCCTTTCTGCTGGATCTGACAGCAGCTGCGTGTGCTGTGAAAGAGCTCAAATGCAAAAGAGCCCAGTGCCGGTAGAACAGAAAAGGCACATTTATTTTGAAAGTTAAAAAGTATGGAATGTATGTTAATATACGCATATATAAATATTAATACATATATTTATATAAACAAAGTCAGTCAGTCAGTCATGTCTTGTCTTGTCTTGATTTGATTTGTATTTGAAAATAAGGAGGAAAGAGCTCATCATGTCACAAAGCCCATCCGCAAGCTCTCGCTCAAATCGCTATGTTTCTAACTTATATAATTTGCCTTCTTTCAGATGTGGAACAGCAAAATCCCACAGCAGATTCTTCTCCTGTCAGGCAGTCCTCGAATGTGTGTTCAATCAAATCAGTGTGGCTTCAAGTTGCATGTAATGCATTTTTTCTCCCATGACATGAAATGCACAGTAAGATCGCGCAGCACGTTTGCACACACTCCCTCGCTACACAAACACACGAACAAACTAAAATTCCTGCAACCTCCAAAGGCAGTTTTTGAAATTTGTAATTTAAAATCCGGGACAGACAGCACATTCCTTTTAAACAGATACATAATGATCCGATACTGATAGCAACCATTTTGGAGAGACAGAGAATGACCTCAGACAGACAGGACATCACCTTAAAAGCGATACAGAAACACAGTGAACAAAAACAAAGAATTCTGTAAAACTCAGCTGGTCGTGAACATTCTGTGGATGAAGAACCCGGGCTCACGTTCAGTCAGATGATCATTCCGATATTTTAAGAAAAATGTAAAGTTTACAGATTTCTTCCACGAAAATAGCGCCTGGAAAAAAATAGGCAGCGAGGAAGGACAAAAGGGAATGTCTGTGATACAGTGGAGCGTAGGAGTGATTGAATAATAAATGGCACAATGCGAAAAGGCAAAGTGGGTGGTAAGCGGGCAATAAAATAACAAAGGATGGACTAGAGCAGGTGTTAGTGGGAACAGCAGAACCATTAGCAGACAATGAGCGCGGCTTAAGATCCGAGACGTTGAATCGAATGTTGAGGCCAGAACACAATAACATGCCTGGAATGTAGGGTCTGAACGCCTTTTAATCAGACCAGGCAGCTTGCCCACCCCGGATTGATTTTCTGTACGGTTTAAATTCGGCAGCCAAGGGACTAAATCCAAAGCCAGCTTCTCCCATCTTTTCAGCGCTGGAGAAACAGGACGCACTCATATTAAGGGCAGAGTCTGTTTCACGTTGAAGTTGAGATTGACGCTGAATGTATCCATATCCCAATGAAGGTGAGCTCATGAGTGCAGAACGGATGATGGACTGATCAAGAATTGGCCAGAATCAAACACGGGTTTAGGTTGTCCAATGAGACACTGAGCCGAGCACATCTGAGATGCATGAACTTTACTCAGTTCGGTGAGTTTCACTTTGCTCCTGGGAATCTCCAGGATTTTTGGACGCTGTGTGAACAACGGCGCGCAATCAAACGTTTTAATTTGAAACATGTCGACCGGCTGAGAAGTGTTTTTTTGACTAAAAGTTGTCAGGGCTCGTCCGGGATTTGAACCCGGGACCTCTCGCATTTCAATTATTAAAACCCCTAAGCGAAAATCATACCCCTAGACCAACGAGCCGCCGACAGTAAGGGATCTAGCTCTCAGATTCTGACCTTCGTTTGCTATTCGGCCCATCGTCCCCCTCTCCATAGTCCTGCTCATGTTTTCCCTTTGATGAATAGATTATTCTTTGAGACATTACTTCACCAACGAGCTGCATTCTTGTCAGTAAAAGGTGAATTTGGCAATGAGGTTAAATGTGATTACGGAAAAAAACCGAGTGGAAACGGTTTAACACAATAACGACGAAGTTGAGGGCAGACTGGATCAGCAGTCCATTGCCTGAACTTCTCAGTCACCTTATCTCCTATTTACTGCAACGTCAGACATCCATCCCCTACTTTTTCCATTCAAACAGAAATAATGTGCACGAAAGTCTACTTCACCGCTTGTTTTGCCCGTGCAACCAGATCGACAGTGATGAAAATGTGCCATGAGCTTTTTAAAGCAAACAGCCTTCCTTTACTTTCGGTGAGTGACTGCACGAGATGGTTGGTTTTGAGGCAGAATCAAAATAAAGAATGTAAAATTTCACGCGGCAAGTTAGCTGACCGCGGCAGGACTCGAACCTGCAATCTTTTGATAACATCACAGTTACAATCGAAGTCAGACGACTTATCCATTAGGCCACGCGGCTGCTGCTGCTGGCATGAAATTTGTTGTTTTTTTTATACTGAGAGCAAATTTGGGACAAGGGATCTTTCAAGGAGTGGATTTATGAAAATATGGGCATATTTTGAGTAATGAACCGTTACGCTGCGATATGGATGTGCACGGACACAGGCAACGTCAATGTAGCTTGATACACAACAGTTTAACAATCGGTTATCGCAACTGAAATCACACTCCTTTTAAAATATACAGGATGATCGCGATTATGAGAAAATACGTCTTAAAGGGGCAGTTGATGAACCGGAACTGACAACCATCCCGTTTGAACAGACACCGAATGATCCAGGACAGGAAGCACATCCATCTTACACAGCTGTAGAATGGGCCTTCACGGACAGCACTTCCCTTTCAAAAGATTAAAGTCGGATTTCTATCATTCCTGAAGGCAATTGTGCTGTGCGTGAGTGAGCGCGGATCTCAGGACCACGAGTGGCTGGGACGGTTTTTGAAGCCACAGGTGATTGACAGGCAGGAAGGACGGAGGGAAGTAAAATCAACCCAGACAAAAAGACAATTTAAAACATATATATATTTATCACAATAAGAAAATAAATAAATTTACAGTTTTATTGCAAAAAATTGAATTTAGTTTGATTTCAATAAAGAAATAATTATTTCTTAATCTATATGTTTTTGATTGAACGAAGGCTGTGCGACTGCTTGAAATCCACTGGAAATCAGGGCGTGCAGTCAGTAAATACACAAACAAGTAAGCCCATGGTGTAAGACAAGCCACGAGCGAAGATGTGGGGAACAAAGGCGATCTTTTAAAGTCGCGAGTGCCTTTCTGCTGGATCTGACAGCAGCTGCGTGTGCTGTGAAAGAGCTCAAATGCAAAAGAGCTCAGTGCCGGTAGAACAGAAAAGGCACATTTATTTTGAAAGTTAAAAAGTATGGAATGTATTTTAATATACGCATATATAAATATTAATACATATATTTATATAAACAAAGTCAGTCAGTCAGTCATGTCTTGTCTTGTCTTGATTTGATTTGTATTTGAAAATAAGGAGGAAAGAGCTCATCATGTCACAAAGCCCATCCGCAAGCTCTCGCTCAAATCGCTATGTTTCTAACTTATATAATTTGCCTTCTTTCAGATGTGGAACAGCAAAATCCCACAGCAGATTCTTCTCCTGTCAGGCAGTCCTCGAATGTGTGTTCAATCAAATCAGTGTGGCTTCAAGTTGCATGTAATGCATTTTTTCTCCCATGACATGAAATGCACAGTAAGATCGCGCAGCACGTTTGCACACACTCCCTCGCTACAGAAACACACCAACAAACTAAAATTCCTGCAACCTCCAAAGGCAGTTTTTGAAATTTGTAATTTAAAATCCGGGACAGACAGCACATTCCTTTTAAACAGATACATAATGATCCGATACTGATAGCAACCATTTTGGAGAGACAGAGAATGACCTCGGATAGACAGGACATCACCTTAAAAGCGATACAGAAACACAGTGAACAAAAACAAAGAATTCTGTAAAACTCAGCTGGTCGTGAACATTCTGTGGATGAAGAACCCGGGCTCACGTTCAGTCAGATGATCATTCCGATATTTTAAGAAAAATGTAAAGTTTACAGATTTCTTCCACGAAAATAGCGCCTGGAAAAAAATAGGCAGCGAGGAAGGACAAAAGGGAATGTCTGTGATACAGTGGAGCGTAGGAGTGATTGAATAATAAATGGCACAATGCGAAAAGGCAAAGTGGGTGGTAAGCGGGCAATAAAATAACAAAGGATGGACTAGAGCAGGTGTTAGTGGGAACAGCAGAACCATTAGCAGACAATGAGCGCGGCTTATGATCCAAGACGTTGAATCGAATGTTGAGGCCAGAACACAATAACATGCCTGGAATGTAGGGTCTGAACGCCTTTTAATCAGACCAGGCAGCTTGCCCACCCCGGATTGATTTCCTGTACGGTTTAAATTCGGCAGCCAAGGGACTAAATCCAAAGCCAGCTTCTCCCATCTTTTCAGCGCTGGAGACAGGACCCACTCATATTAAGGGCAGAGTCTGTTTCACGTTGAAGTTGAGATTGACGCTGAATGTATCCATATCCCAATGGAGGTGAGCTCATGCGTGCAGAACGGAAGATGGACTGATCAAGAATTGGCCAGAATCAAACACGGGTTTAGGTTGTCCAATGAGACACTGAGCCGAGCACATCTGAGATGCATGAACTTTACTCAGTTCGGTGAGTTTCACTTTGCTCCTGGGAATCTCCAGGATTTTTGGACGCTGTGTGAACAACGGCGCGCAATCAAACGTTTTAATTTGAAACATGTCGACCGGCTGAGAAGTGTTTTTTTGACTAAAAGTTGTCAGGGCTCGTCCGGGATTTGAACCCGGGACCTCTCGCATTTCAATTATTAAAACCCCTAAGCGAGAATCATACCCCTAGACCAACGAGCCGCCGACAGTAAGGGATCTAGCTCTCAGATTCTGACCTTCGTTTGCTATTCGGCCCATCGTCCCCCTCTCCATAGTCCTGCTCATGTTTTCCCTTTGATGAATAGATTATTCTTTGAGACATTACTTCACCAACGAGCTGCATTCTTGTCAGTAAAAGGTGAATTTGGCAATGAGGTTAAATGTGATTACGGAAAAAAACCGAGTGGAAACGGTTTAACACAATAACGACGAAGTTGAGGGCAGACTGGATCAGCAGTCCATTGCCTGAACTTCTCAGTCACCTTATCTCCTATTTACTGCAACGTCAGACATCCATCCCCTACTTTTTCCATTCAAACAGAAATAATGTGCACGAAAGTCTACTTCACCGCTTGTTTTGCCCGTGCAACCAGATCGACAGTGATGAAAATGTGCCATGAGCTTTTTAAAGCAAACAGCCTTCCTTTACTTTCGGTGAGTGACTGCACGAGATGGTTGGTTTTGAGGCAGAATCAAAATAAAGAATGTAAAATTTCACGCGGCAAGTTAGCTGACCGCGGAAGGACTCGAACCTGCAATCTTTTGATAACATCACAGTTACAATCGAAGTCAGACGACTTATCCATTAGGCCACGCGGCTGCTGCTGCTGGCATGAAATTTGTTGGTTTTTTTATACTGAGAGCAAATTTGGGACAAGGGATCTTTCAAGGAGTGGATTTATGAAAATATGGGCATATTTTGAGTAATGAACCGTTACGCTGCGATATGGATGTGCACGGACACAGGCAACGTCAATGTAGCTTGATACACAACAGTTTAACAATCGGTTATCGCAACTGAAATCACACTCCTTTTAAAATATACAGGATGATCGCGATTATGAGAAAATACGTCTTAAAGGGGCAGTTGATGAACCGGAACTGACAACCATCCCGTTTGAACAGACACCAAATGATCCAGGACAGGAAGCACATCCATCTTACACAGCTGTAGAATGGGCCTTCACGGACAGCACTTCCCTTTCAAAAGATTAAAGTCGGATTTCTATCATTCCTGAAGGCAATTGTGCTGTGCGTGAGTGAGCGCGGATCTCAGGACCACGAGTGGCTGGGACGGTTTTTGAAGCCACAGGTGATTGACAGGCAGGAAGGACGGAGGAAAGTAAAATCAACCCAGACAAAAAGACAATTTAAAACATATATATATTTATCACAATAAGAAAATAAATAAATTTACAGTTTTATTGCAAAAAATTGAATTTAGTTTGATTTCAATAAAGAAATAATTATTTCTTAATCTATATGTTTTTGATTGAACGAAAGCTGTGCGACTGCTTGAAATCCACTGGAAATCAGGGCGTGCAGTCAGTAAATACACAAACAAGTAAGCCCATGGTGTAAGACAAGCCACGAGCGAAGATGTGGGGAACAAAGGCGATCTTTTAAAGTCGCGAGTGCCTTTCTGCTGGATCTGACAGCAGCTGCGTGTGCTGTGAAAGAGCTCAAATGCAAAAGAGCCCAGTGCCGGTAGAACAGAAAAGGCACATTTATTTTGAAAGTTAAAAAGTATGGAATGTATGTTAATATACGCATATATAAATATTAATACATATATTTATATAAACAAAGTCAGTCAGTCAGTCATGTCTTGTCTTGTCTTGATTTGATTTGTATTTGAAAATAAGGAGGAAAGAGCTCATCATGTCACAAAGCCCATCCGCAAGCTCTCGCTCAAATCGCTATGTTTCTAACTTATATAATCTGCCTTCTTTCAGATGTGGAACAGCAAAATCCCACAGCAGATTCTTCTCCTGTCAGGCAGTCCTCGAATGTGTGTTCAATCAAATCAGTGTGGCTTCAAGTTGCATGTAATGCATTTTTTCTCCCATGACATGAAATGCACAGTAAGATCGCGCAGCACGTTTGCACACACTCCCTCGCTACAGAAACACACCAACAAACTAAAATTCCTGCAACCTCCAAAGGCAGTTTTTGAAATTTGTAATTTAAAATCCGGGACAGACAGCACATTCCTTTTAAACAGATACATAATGATCCGATACTGATAGCAACCATTTTTGAGAGACAGAGAATGACCTCGGACAGACAGGACATCACCTTAAAAGCGATACAGAAACACAGTGAACAAAAACAAAGAATTCTGTAAAACTCAGCTGGTCGTGAACATTCTGTGGATGAAGAACCCGGGCTCACGTTCAGTCAGATGATCATTCCGATATTTTAAGAAAAATGTAAAGTTTACAGATTTCTTCCACGAAAATAGCGCCTGGAAAAAAATAGGCAGCTAGGAAGGACAAAAGGGAATGTCTGTGATACAGTGGAGCGTAGGAGTGATTGAAAAATAAATGGCACAATGCGAAAAGGCAAAGTGGGTGGTAAGCGGGCAATAAAATAACAAAGGATGGACTAGAGCAGGTGTTAGTGGGAACAGCAGAACCATTAGCAGACAATGAGCGCGGCTTATGATCCAAGACGTTGAATCGAATGTTGAGGCCAGAACACAATAACATGCCTGGAATGTAGGGTCTGAACGCCTTTTAATCAGACCAGGCAGCTTGCCCACCCCGGATTGATTTTCTGTACGGTTTAAATTCGGCAGCCAAGGGACTAAATCCAAAGCCAGCTTCTCCCATCTTTTCAGCGCTGGAGAAACAGGACGCACTCATATTAAGGGCAGAGTCTGTTTCACGTTGAAGTTGAGTTTGACGCTGAATGTATCCATATCCCAATGGAGGTGAGCTCATGCGTGCAGAACGGAAGATGGACTGATCAAGAATTGGCCAGAATCAAACACGGGTTTAGGTTGTCCAATGAGACACTGAGCCGAGCACATCTGAGATGCATGAACTTTGCTCAGTTCGGTGAGTTTCAATTTGCTCCTGGGAATCTCCAGGATTTTTGGACGCTGTGTGAACAACGGCGCGCAATCAAACGTTTTAATTTGAAACATGTCGACCGGCTGAGAAGTGTTTTTTTGACTAAAAGTTGTCAGGGCTCGTCCGGGATTTGAACCCGGGACCTCTCGCATTTCAATTATTAAAACCCCTAAGCGAGAATCATACCCCTAGACCAACGAGCCGCCGACAGTAAGGGATCTAGCTCTCAGATTCTGACCTTCGTTTGCTATTCGGCCCATCGTCCCCCTCTCAATAGTCCTGCTCATGTTTTCCCTTTGATGAATAGATTATTCTTTGAGACATTACTTCACCAACGAGCTGCATTCTTGTCAGTAAAAGGTGAATTTGGCAATGAGGTTAAATGTGATTACGGAAAAAAACCGAGTGGAAACGGTTTAACACAATAACGACGAAGTTGAGGGCAGACTGGATCAGCAGTCCATTGCCTGAACTTCTCAGTCACCTTATCTCCTATTTACTGCAACGTCAGACATCCATCCCCTACTTTTTCCATTCAAACAGAAATAATGTGCACGAAAGTCTACTTCACCGCTTGTTTTGCCCGTGCAACCAGATCGACAGTGATGAAAATGTGCCATGAGCTTTTTAAAGCAAACAGCCTTCCTTTACTTTCGGTGAGTGACTGCACGAGATGGTTGGTTTTGAGGCAGAATCAAAATAAAGAATGTAAAATTTCACGCGGCAAGATAGCTGACCGCGGCAGGACTCGAACCTGCAATCTTTTGATAACATCACAGTTACAATCGAAGTCAGACGACTTATCCATTAGGCCACGCGGCTGCTGCTGCTGGCATGAAATTTGTTGTTTTTTTTATTCTGAGAGCAAATTTTCTGACAAGGGATCTTTCAAGGAGTGGATTTATGAAAATATGGGCATATTTTGAGTAATGAACCGTTACGCTGCGATATGGATGTGCACGGACACAGGCAACGTCAATGTAGCTTGATACACAACAGTTTAACAATCGGTTATCGCAACTGAAATCACACTCCTTTTAAAATATACAGGATGATCGCGATTATGAGAAAATACGTCTTAAAGGGTCAGTTGATTAACCGGAACTGACAACCATCCCGTTTGAACAGACACCGAATGATCCAGGACAGGAAGCACATCCATCTTACACAGCTGTAGAATGGGCCTTCACGGACAGCACTTCCCTTTCAAAAGATTAAAGTCGGATTTCTATCATTCCTGAAGGCAATTGTGCTGTGCGTGAGTGAGCGCGGATCTCAGGACCACGAGTGGCTGGGACGGTTTTTGAAGCCACAGGTGATTGACAGGCAGGAAGGACGGAGGGAAGTAAAATCAACCCAGACAAAAAGACAATTTAAAACATATATATATTTATCACAATAAGAAAATCAATAAATTTACAGTTTTATTGCAAAAAATTGAATTTAGTTTGATTTCAATAAAGAAATAATTATTTCTTAATCTATATGTTTTTGATTGAACGAAGGCTGTGCGACTGCTTGAAATCCACTGGAAATCAGGGCGTGCAGTCAGTAAATACACAAACAAGTAAGCCCATGGTGTAAGACAAGCCACGAGCGAAGATGTGGGGAACAAAGGCGATCTTTTAAAGTCGCGAGTGCCTTTCTGCTGGATCTGACAGCAGCTGCGTGTGCTGTGAAAGAGCTCAAATGCAATAGAGCCCAGTGCCGGTAGAACAGAAAAGGCACATTTATTTTGAAAGTTAAAAAGTATGGAATGTATGTTAATATACGCATATATAAATATTAATACATATATTTATATAAACAAAGTCAGTCAGTCAGTCATGTCTTGTCTTGTCTTGATTTGATTTGTATTTGAAAATAAGGAGGAAAGAGCTCATCATGTCACAAAGCCCATCCGCAAGCTCTCGCTCAAATCGCTATGTTTCTAACTTATATAATTTGCCTTCTTTCAGATGTGGAACAGCAAAATCCCACAGCAGATTCTTCTCCTGTCAGGCAGTCCTCGAATGCGTGTTCAATCAAATCAGTGTGGCTTCAAGTTGCATGTAATGCATTTTTTCTCCCATGACATGAAATGCACAGTAAGATCGCGCAGCACGTTTGCACACACTCCCTCGCTACACAAACACACCAACAAACTAAAATTCCTGCAACCTCCAAAGGCAGTTTTTGAAATTTGTAATTTAAAATCCGGGACAGACATCACATTCCTTTTAAACAGATACATAATGATCCGATACTGATAGCAACCATTTTGGAGAGACAGAGAATGACCTCGGACAGACAGGACATCACCTTAAAAGCGATACAGAAACACAGTGAAAAAAACAAAGAATTCTGTAAAACTCAGCTGGTCGTGAACATTCTGTGGATGAAGAAGCCGGGCTCACGTTCAGTCAGATGATCATTCCGATATTTTAAGAAAAATGTAAAATTTACAGATTTTTCCACGAAAATAGCGCCTGGAAAAAAATAGGCAGCGAGGAAGGACAAAAGGGAATGTCTGTGATACAGTGGAGCGTAGGAGTGATTGAATAATAAATGGCACAATGCGAAAAGGCAAAGTGGTTGGTAAGCGGGCAATAAAATAACAAAGGATGGACTAGAGCAGGTGTTAGTGGGAACAGCAGAACCATTAGCAGACAATGAGCGCGGCTTATGATCCGAGACGTTGAATCGAATGTTGAGGCCAGAACACAATAACATGCCTGGAATGTAGGGTCTGAACGCCTTTTAATCAGACCAGGCAGCTTGCCCACCCCGGATTGATTTCCTGTACGGTTTAAATTCGGCAGCCAAGGGACTAAATCCAAAGCCAGCTTCTCCCATCTTTTCAGCGCTGGAGAAACAGGACGCACTCATATTAAGGTCAGAGTCTGTTTCACGTTGAAGTTGAGATTGACGCTGAATGTATCCATATCCCAATGGAGGTGAGCTCATGCGTGCAGAACGGAAGATGGACTGATCAAGAATTGGCCAGAATCAAACACGGGTTTAGGTTGTCCAATGAGACACTGAGCCGAGCACATCTGAGATGCATGAACTTTACTCAGTTCGGTGAGTTTCACTTTGCTCCTGGGAATCTCCAGGATTTTTGGACGCTGTGTGAACAACGGCGCGCAATCAAACGTTTTAATTTGAAACATGTCGACCGGCTGAGAAGTGTTTTTTTGACTAAAAGTTGTCAGGGCTCGTCCGGGATTTGAACCCTGGACCTCTCGCATTTCAATTATTAAAACCCCTAAGCGAGAATCATACCCCTAGACCAACGAGCCGCCGACAGTAAGGGATCTAGCTCTCAGATTCTGACCTTCGTTTGCTATTCGGCCCATCGTCCCCCTCTCCATAGTCCTGCTCATGTTTTCCCTTTGATGAATAGATTATTCTTTGAGACATTACTTCACCAACGAGCTGCATTCTTGTCAGTAAAAGGTGAATTTGGCAATGAGGTTAAATGTGATTACGGAAAAAAACCGAGTGGAAACGGTTTAACACAATAACGACGAAGTTGAGGGCAGACTGGATCAGCAGTCCATTGCCTGAACTTCTCAGTCACCTTATCTCCTATTTACTGCAACGTCAGACATCCATCCCCTACTTTTTCCATTCAAACAGAAATAATGTGCACGAAAGTCTACTTCACCGCTTGTTTTGCCCGTGCAACCAGATCGACAGTGATGAAAATGTGCCATGAGCTTTTTAAAGCAAACAGCCTTCCTTTACTTTCGGTGAGTGACTGCACGAGATGGTTGGTTTTGAGGCAGAATCAAAATAAAGAATGTAAAATTTCACGCGGTAAGTTAGCTGACCGCGGCAGGACTCGAACCTGCAATCTTTTGATAACATCACAGTTACAATCGAAGTCAGACGACTTATCCATTAGGCCACGCGGCTGCTGCTGCTGGCATGAAATTTGTTGTTTTTTTTATTCTGAGAGCAAATTTGGGACAAGGGATCTTTCAAGGAGTGGATTTATGAAAATATGGGCATATTTTGAGTAATGAACCGTTACGCTGCGATATGGATGTGCACGGACACAGGCAACGTCAATGTAGCTTGATACACAACAGTTTAACAATCGGTTATCGCAACTGAAATCACACTCCTTTTAAAATATACAGGATGATCGCGATTATGAGAAAATACGTCTTAAAGGGTCAGTTGATTAACCGGAACTGACAACCATCCCGTTTGAACAGACACCGAATGATCCAGGACAGGAAGCACATCCATCTTACACAGCTGTAGAATGGGCCTTCACGGACAGCACTTCCCTTTCAAAAGATTAAAGTCGGATTTCTATCATTCCTGAAGGCAATTGTGCTGTGCGTGAGTGAGCGCGGATCTCAGGACCACGAGTGGCTGGGACGGTTTTTGAAGCCACAGGTGATTGACAGGCAGGAAGGACGGAGGGAAGTAAAATCAACCCAGACAAAAAGACAATTTAAAACATATATATATTTATCACAATAAGAAAATCAATAAATTTACAGTTTTATTGCAAAAAATTGAATTTAGTTTGATTTCAATAAAGAAATAATTATTTCTTAATCTATATGTTTTTGATTGAACGAAGGCTGTGCGACTGCTTGAAATCCACTGGAAATCAGGGCGTGCAGTCAGTAAATACACAAACAAGTAAGCCCATGGTGTAAGACAAGCCACGAGCGAAGATGTGGGGAACAAAGGCGATCTTTTAAAGTCGCGAGTGCCTTTCTGCTGGATCTGACAGCAGCTGCGTGTGCTGTGAAAGAGCTCAAATGCAATAGAGCCCAGTGCCGGTAGAACAGAAAAGGCACATTTATTTTGAAAGTTAAAAAGTATGGAATGTATGTTAATATACGCATATATAAATATTAATACATATATTTATATAAACAAAGTCAGTCAGTCAGTCATGTCTTGTCTTGTCTTGATTTGATTTGTATTTGAAAATAAGGAGGAAAGAGCTCATCATGTCACAAAGCCCATCCGCAAGCTCTCGCTCAAATCGCTATGTTTCTAACTTATATAATTTGCCTTCTTTCAGATGTGGAACAGCAAAATCCCACAGCAGATTCTTCTCCTGTCAGGCAGTCCTCGAATGCGTGTTCAATCAAATCAGTGTGGCTTCAAGTTGCATGTAATGCATTTTTTCTCCCATGACATGAAATGCACAGTAAGATCGCGCAGCACGTTTGCACACACTCCCTCGCTACACAAACACACCAACAAACTAAAATTCCTGCAACCTCCAAAGGCAGTTTTTGAAATTTGTAATTTAAAATCCGGGACAGACATCACATTCCTTTTAAACAGATACATAATGATCCGATACTGATAGCAACCATTTTGGAGAGACAGAGAATGACCTCGGACAGACAGGACATCACCTTAAAAGCGATACAGAAACACAGTGAAAAAAACAAAGAATTCTGTAAAACTCAGCTGGTCGTGAACATTCTGTGGATGAAGAAGCCGGGCTCACGTTCAGTCAGATGATCATTCCGATATTTTAAGAAAAATGTAAAATTTACAGATTTTTCCACGAAAATAGCACCTGGAAAAAAATAGGCAGCGAGGAAGGACAAAAGGGAATGTCTGTGATACAGTGGAGCGTAGGAATGATTGAATAATAAATGGCACAATACGAAAAGGCAAAGTGGGTGGTAAGCGGGCAATAAAATAACAAAGGATGGACCAGAGCAGGTGTTAGTGGGAACAGCAGAACGATTAGCAGACAATGAGCGCGGCTTATGATCCGATACGTCGAACCGAATGTTGAGGCCAGAACACAATAACATGCCTGGAATGTAGGGTCTGAACGCCTTTTAATCAGACCAGGCAGCTTGCCCAACCCGGATTGATTTCCTGAACGGTTTAAATTCGATAGCCAAGGGACTAAATCCAAAGCCAGCTTGTCCCATCTTTTCAGCGCTGGAGAAACAGGACGCACTCATATTAAGGGCAGAGTCTGTTTCACGTTGAAGTTGAGATTGACGCTGAATGTATCCAAATCCCAATGGAGGTGAGCTCATGCGTGCAGAACGGAAGATGGACTGATCAAGAATTGGCCAGAATCAAACACGGGTTTAGGTTGTCCAATGAGACACTGAGCCGAGTACATCTGAGATGCATGAACTTTACTCAGTTCGGTGAGTTTCACTTTGCTCCTGGGAATCTCCAGGATTTTTGGACGCTGTGTGAACAACGGCGCGCAATCAAACGTTTTAATTTGAAACATGTCGACCGGCTGAGAAGTGTTTTTTTGACTAAAAGTTGTCAGGGCTCGTCCGGAATTTGAACCCGGGACCTCTCGCATTTCAATTATTAGAACCCCTAAGCGAGAATCATACCCCTAGTCCAACGAGCCGCCGAGAGTAAGGGATCTAGCTCTCAGATTCTGACCTTCGTTTGCTATTCGGCCCATCGTGCCTGTGCTGACTCTCAGAGACCTATCTCATGAGTCCCCCTCTCCATATTCCTGCTAATGTTTTCCCTTTGATGAATAGATTATTCTTTGAGACATTACTTCACCAACGAGCTGCATTCTTGTCAGTAAAAGGTGAATTTGGCAATGAGGTTAAATGTGATTGCCGAAAAAAAACGAGTGGAAACGGTTTAACACAATAACGACGAAGTTGAGGGCATACTGGATCAGCAGTCCTTTGCCTGAACTTCTCAGTCACCTTATCTCCTATTTACTGCAACGTCAGACATCCATCCCCTACTTTTTGCATTCAAACAGAAATAATGTGCACGAAAGTCTACTTCACCGCTTGTTTTGCCCTTCAACCAGATCGACAGTGATGAAAATGTGCCATTCGCTTTTTAAAGCAAACAGCCTTCCTTTACTTTCGGTGAGTGACTGCACGAGATGGTTGGTTTTGAGGCAGAATCAAAATAAAGAATGTAAAATTTCACGCGGCAAGTTAGCTGACCGCGGAAGGACTCGAACCTGCAATCTTTTGATAACATCACAGTTACAATCGAAGTCAGACGACTTATCCATTAGGCCACGCGGCTGCTGCTGCTGGCATGAAATTTGTTGTTTTTTTTATACTGAGAGCAAATTTGGGACAAGGGATCTTTCAAGGAGTGGATTTATGAAAATATGGGCATATTTTGAGTAATGAACCGTTACGCTGCGATATGGATGTGCACGGACACAGGCAACGTCAATGTAGCTTGATACACAACAGTTTAACAATCGGTTATCGCAACTGAAATCACACTCCTTTTAAAATATACAGGATGATCGCGATTATGAGAAAATACGTCTTAAAGGGGCAGTTGATGAACCGGAACTGACAACCATCCCGTTTGAACAGACACCGAATGATCCAGGACAGGAAGCACATCCATCTTACACAGCTGTAGAATGGGCCTTCACGGACAGCACTTCCCTTTCAAAAGATTAAAGTCGGATTTCTATCATTCCTGAAGGCAATTGTGCTGTGCGTGAGTGAGCGCGGATCTCAGGACCACGAGTGGCTGGGACGGTTTTTGAAGCCACAGGTGATTGACAGGCAGGAAGGACGGAGGGAAGTAAAATCAACCCAGACAAAAAGACAATTTAAAACATATATATATTTATCACAATAAGAAAATCAATAAATTTACAGTTTTATTGCAAAAAATTGAATTTAGTTTGATTTCAATAAAGAAATAATTATTTCTTAATCTATATGTTTTTGATTGAACGAAGGCTGTGCGACTGCTTGAAATCCACTGGAAATCAGGGCGTGCAGTCAGTAAATACACAAACAAGTAAGCCCATGGTGTAAGACAAGCCACGAGCGAAGATGTGGGGAACAAAGGCGATCTTTTAAAGTCGCGAGTGCCTTTCTGCTGGATCTGACAGCAGCTGCGTGTGCTGTGAAAGAGCTCAAATGCAATAGAGCCCAGTGCCGGTAGAACAGAAAAGGCACATTTATTTTGAAAGTTAAAAAGTATGGAATGTATGTTAATATACGCATATATAAATATTAATACATATATTTATATAAACAAAGTCAGTCAGTCAGTCATGTCTTGTCTTGTCTTGATTTGATTTGTATTTGAAAATAAGGAGGAAAGAGCTCATCATGTCACAAAGCCCATCCGCAAGCTCTCGCTCAAATCGCTATGTTTCTAACTTATATAATTTGCCTTCTTTCAGATGTGGAACAGCAAAATCCCACAGCAGATTCTTCTCCTGTCAGGCAGTCCTCGAATGCGTGTTCAATCAAATCAGTGTGGCTTCAAGTTGCATGTAATGCATTTTTTCTCCCATGACATGAAATGCACAGTAAGATCGCGCAGCACGTTTGCACACACTCCCTCGCTACACAAACACACCAACAAACTAAAATTCCTGCAACCTCCAAAGGCAGTTTTTGAAATTTGTAATTTAAAATCCGGGACAGACATCACATTCCTTTTAAACAGATACATAATGATCCGATACTGATAGCAACCATTTTGGAGAGACAGAGAATGACCTCGGACAGACAGGACATCACCTTAAAAGCGATACAGAAACACAGTGAAAAAAACAAAGAATTCTGTAAAACTCAGCTGGTCGTGAACATTCTGTGGATGAAGAAGCCGGGCTCACGTTCAGTCAGATGATCATTCCGATATTTTAAGAAAAATGTAAAATTTACAGATTTTTCCACGAAAATAGCACCTGGAAAAAAATAGGCAGCGAGGAAGGACAAAAGGGAATGTCTGTGATACAGTGGAGCGTAGGAATGATTGAATAATAAATGGCACAATACGAAAAGGCAAAGTGGGTGGTAAGCGGGCAATAAAATAACAAAGGATGGACCAGAGCAGGTGTTAGTGGGAACAGCAGAACGATTAGCAGACAATGAGCGCGGCTTATGATCCGATACGTCGAACCGAATGTTGAGGCCAGAACACAATAACATGCCTGGAATGTAGGGTCTGAACGCCTTTTAATCAGACCAGGCAGCTTGCCCAACCCGGATTGATTTCCTGAACGGTTTAAATTCGATAGCCAAGGGACTAAATCCAAAGCCAGCTTGTCCCATCTTTTCAGCGCTGGAGAAACAGGACGCACTCATATTAAGGGCAGAGTCTGTTTCACGTTGAAGTTGAGATTGACGCTGAATGTATCCAAATCCCAATGGAGGTGAGCTCATGCGTGCAGAACGGAAGATGGACTGATCAAGAATTGGCCAGAATCAAACACGGGTTTAGGTTGTCCAATGAGACACTGAGCCGAGTACATCTGAGATGCATGAACTTTACTCAGTTCGGTGAGTTTCACTTTGCTCCTGGGAATCTCCAGGATTTTTGGACGCTGTGTGAACAACGGCGCGCAATCAAACGTTTTAATTTGAAACATGTCGACCGGCTGAGAAGTGTTTTTTTGACTAAAAGTTGTCAGGGCTCGTCCGGAATTTGAACCCGGGACCTCTCGCATTTCAATTATTAGAACCCCTAAGCGAGAATCATACCCCTAGTCCAACGAGCCGCCGAGAGTAATGGATCTAGCTCTCAGATTCTGACCTTCGTTTGCTATTCGGCCCATCGTGCCTGTGCTGACTCTCAGAGACCTATCTCATGAGTCCCCCTCTCCATATTCCTGCTAATGTTTTCCCTTTGATGAATAGATTATTCTTTGAGACATTACTTCACCAACGAGCTGCATTCTTGTCAGTAAAAGGTGAATTTGGCAATGAGGTTAAATGTGATTGCCGAAAAAAAACGAGTGGAAACGGTTTAACACAATAACGACGAAGTTGAGGGCATACTGGATCAGCAGTCCTTTGCCTGAACTTCTCAGTCACCTTATCTCCTATTTACTGCAACGTCAGACATCCATCCCCTACTTTTTGCATTCAAACAGAAATAATGTGCACGAAAGTCTACTTCACCGCTTGTTTTGCCCTTCAACCAGATCGACAGTGATGAAAATGTGCCATTCGCTTTTTAAAGCAAACAGCCTTCCTTTACTTTAGGTGAGTGACTGCACGAGATGGTTGGTTTTGAGGCAGAATCAAAATAAAGAATATAAAATTTCACGCGGCAATTTAGCTGACCGCGGCAGGACTCGAACCTGCAATCTTTTCATAACATCACAGGTGCAATCGAAGTCAGACGACTTATCCATTAAGCCACGCGGCCGCTGCTGCTGGCATGAAATTTGTTATTTTTTTATACTGAGAGCAAATTTGGGACATGGGATCTTTCAAGGAGTGGATTTATGAAAATATGGTAATATTTTGAGTAATAAATCGATGCGCTGCGATATGGATGTGCACGGACACAGGCAACGTCAATGTAGCTTGATACACATCAGTTTAACAATCGGTTATCGCAACTGAATTCAAACTCCTTTTAAAATATACAGGATGATCCCGATTATGAGAAAATACGTCTTAAAGGGGCAGTTGATGAACCGGAACTGACAACCATCCCGTTTGAACAGACACCGAATGATCCAGGACAGGAAGCACATCCCTCTTACACAGCTGTAGAATGGGCCTTCACGGACAGCACTTCCCTTTCAAAAGATTAAAGTGGGATTTCTATCATTCCTGAAGGCAATTGTGCTGTGCGTGAGTGAGCGCGGGTCTCAGGACCACGCGAGGCTGGGACGGATGTCGAAGCCACAGGTGATTGACAGGCAGGAAGGAGGGAGGGAAGTCAAACCAACCCAGACAAAAAGACAATTTAAAACATATATATATTTATCACAATAAGAAAATAAATAAATTTACAGTTTTATTGCAAAAAATTGAATTTGGTTTGATTTAAATAAATAAATAATTATTTCTTAATCTATATATTTTTGATTGAACGAAGGCTGTGCGACTGCATGAAATCCACTGGAAATCAGAGCGTGCAGTCAGTAAATACCCAAACACAGTAAGCCCATGGTGTAAGACAAGCCACGAGGGAAGATATGGGGAACAAAGGCGATCTTTTAAAGTCGCGAGTGCCTTTCTGCTGGATCTGACAGCAGCTGCGTGTGCTGTGAAAGAGCTCAAATGTAATAGAGCCCAGTGCTGGCAGAACAGAAAAGGCACATTTATTGTGAAAGTTAAAAAGTACGGATTGTTTGTAAATATACGTATAAATTAATATTTATATATATATCTGTATAAACAAAGTCAGTCAGTCAGTCATGTCTTGTCTTGTCTTGATTTGATTTGTGTTTGAAAATAAGGGAGTAGGAGCTCATCATTTCACACAGCCCAACCGCAAGCTCTCGCTAAAATCGCTATGTTTCTAACTTATATAATTTGCCTTCTTTCAGATGTGGAACAGCAAAATCCCACAGCAGATTCTTCTCCTGTCAGGCAGTCCTCGAATGTGTGTTCAATCAAATCAGTGTGGCTTCAAGTTGCATGTCATGCATTTTTTCTCCCATGACATGAAATGCACAGTAAGATCGCGCAGCACGTTTGCACACACTCCCTCGCTACACAAACACACCAACAAACTAAAATTCCTGCAACCTCCAAAGGCAGTTTTTGAAATTTGTAATTTAAAATCCGGGACAGACAGCACATTCCTTTTAAACAGATACATAATGATCCGATACTGATAGCAACCATTTTGGAGAGACAGAGAATGACCTCGGACAGACAGGACATCACCTTGAAAGCGATACAGAAACACAGTGAACAAAAACAAAGAATTCTGTAAAACTCAGCTGGTCGTGAACATTCTGTGGATGAAGAACCCGGGCTCACGTTCAGTCAGATGATCATTCCGATATTTTAAGAAAAATGTAAAGTTTACAGATTTCTTCCACGAAAATAGCGCCTGGAAAAAAATAGGCAGCGAGGAAGGAAAAAAGGGAATGTCTGTGATACAGTGGAGCGTAGGAGTGATTGAATAATAAATGGCCCAATGCGAAAAGGCAAAGTGGGTGGTAAGCGGGCAATAAAATAACAAAGGATGGACCAGAGCAGGTGTTAGTGGGAACAGCAGAACCATTAGCAGACAATGAGCGCGGCTTATGATCCGAGACGTTGAATCGAATGTTGAGGCCAGAACACAATAACATGCCTGGAATGTCGGGTCTGAACGCCTTTTAATCAGACCAGGCAGGATTGATTTCCTGTACGGTTTTAATTCGGCAGCCAAGGGACTAAATCCAAAGCCAGCTTCTCCCATCTTTTCAGCGCTGGAGAAACAGGACGCACTCATATTAAGGGCAGAGTCTGTTTCACGTTGAAGTTGAGATTGACGCTGAATGTATCCATATCCCAATGGAGGTGAGCTCATGCGTGCAGAACGGAAGATGGACTGATCAAGAATTGACAAGAATCAAACACGGGTTTAGGTTGTCCAATGAGACACTGAGCCGAGCACATCTGAGATGCATGAACTTTCCTCAGTTCGGTGAGTTTCACTTTGCTCCTGGTAATCTCCAGGATTTTTGGACGCTGTGTGAACAACGGCGCGCAATCAAACGTTTTAATTTGAAACATGTCGACCGGCTGAGAAGTGTTTTTTTGACTAAAAGTTGTCAGGGCTCGTCCGGGATTTGAACCCGGGACCTCTCGCATTTCAATTATTAAAACCCCTAAGCGAGAATCATACCCCTAGACCAACGAGCCGCCGACAGCAAGGGATCTAGCTCTCAGATTCTGACCTTCGTTTGCTATTCGGCCCATCGACCCCTCTCCATAGTCCTGCTCATGTTTTCCCTTTGATGAATAGATTATTCTTTGAGACATTACTTCACCAACGAGCTGCATTCTTGTCAGTAAAAGGTGAATTTGGCAATGTGGTTAAATGTAATTACGGAAAAAAACCGAGTGGAAACGGTTTAACACAATAACGACGAAGTTGAGGGCAGACTGGATCAGCAGTCCATTACCTGAACTTCTCAGTCAACTTGTCTCCTATTTACTGCAACGTCAGACATCCATCCCCTACTTTTTCCATTCAAACAGAAATAATGTGCACGAAAGTCTACTTCACCGCTTGTTTTGCCCGTGCAACCAGATCGACAGTGATGAAAATGTGCCATGAGCTTTTTAAAGCAAACAGCCTTCCTTTACTTTCGGTGAGTGACTGCACGAGATGGTTGGTTTTGAGGCAGAATCAAAATAAAGAATGTAAAATTTCACGCGGCAAGTTAGCTGACCGCGGAAGGACTCGAACCTGCAATCTTTTGATAACATCACAGTTACAATCGAAGTCAGACGACTTATCCATTAGGCCACGCGGCTGCTGCTGCTGGCATGAAATTTGTTGTTTTTTTTATACTGAGAGCAAATTTGGGACAAGGGATCTTTCAAGGAGTGGATTTATGAACATATGGGCATATTTTGAGTAATGAACCGTTACGCTGCGATATGGATGTGCACGGACACAGGCAACGTCAATGTAGCTTGATACACAACAGTTTAACAATCGGTTATCGCAACTGAAATCACACTCCTTTTAAAATATACAGGATGATCGCGATTATGAGAAAATACGTCTTAAAGGGGCAGTTGATGAACCGGAACTGACAACCATCCCGTTTGAACAGACACCGAATGATCCAGGACAGGAAGCACATCCATCTTACACAGCTGTAGAATGGGCCTTCACGGACAGCACTTCCCTTTCAAAAGATTAAAGTCGGATTTCTATCATTCCTGAAGGCAATTGTGCTGTGCGTGAGTGAGCGCGGATCTCAGGACCACGAGTGGCTGGGACGGTTTTTGAAGCCACAGGTGATTGACAGGCAGGAAGGACGGAGGGAAGTAAAATCAACCCAGACAAAAAGACAATTTAAAACATATATATATTTATCACAATAAGCAAATCAATAAATTTACAGTTTTATTGCAAAAAATTGAATTTAGTTTGATTTCAATAAAGAAATAATTATTTCTTAATCTATATGTTTTTGATTGAACGAAGGCTGTGCGACTGCTTGAAATCCACTGGAAATCAGGGCGTGCAGTCAGTAAATACACAAACAAGTAAGCCCATGGTGTAAGACAAGCCACGAGCGAAGATGTGGGGAACAAAGGCGATCTTTTAAAGTCGCGAGTGCCTTTCTGCTGGATCTGACAGCAGCTGCGTGTGCTGTGAAAGAGCTCAAATGCAATAGTGCCCAGTGCCGGTAGAACAGAAAAGGCACATTTATTTTGAAAGTTAAAAAGTATGGAATGTATGTTAATATACGCATATATAAATATTAATACATATATTTATATAAACAAAGTCAGTCAGTCAGTCATGTCTTGTCTTGTCTTGATTTGATTTGTATTTGAAAATAAGGAGGAAAGAGCTCATCATGTCACAAAGCCCATCCGCAAGCTCTCGCTCAAATCGCTGTGTTTCTAACTTATATAATTTGCCTTCTTTCAGATGTGGAACAGCAAAATACCACAGCAGATTCTTCTCCTGTCAGGCAGTCCTCGAATGTGTGTTCAATCAAATCAGTGTGGCATCAAGTTGCATGTAATGCATTTTTTCTCCCATGACATGAAATGCACAGTAAGATCGCGCAGCACGTTTGCACACACTCCCTCGCTACAGAAACACACCAACAAACTAAAATTCCTGCAACCTCCAAAGGCAGTTTTTGAAATTTGTAATTTAAAATCCGGGACAGACAGCACATTCCTTTTAAACAGATACATAATGATCCGATACCGATAGCAACCATTTTGGAGAGACAGAGAATGACCTCGGACAGACAGGACATCACCTTAAAAGCGATATAGAAAAAAGTGAACAAAAACAAAGAATTCTGTAAAACTCAGCTGGTCGTGAACATTCCGTGGATGAAGACCCCGGGCTCACGTTCAGTCAGATGATCATTCCGATATTTTAAGAAAAATGTAAAGTTTACAGATTTCTTCCACGAAAATAGCGCCTGGAAAAAAATAGGCAGCGAGGAAGGACAAAAGGGAATGTCTGTGATACAGTGGAGCGTAGGAGTGATTGAATAATAAATGGCACAATGCGAAAAGGCAAAGTGGGTGGTAAGCGGGCAATAAAATAACAAAGGATGGACTAGAGCAGGTGTTAGTGGGAACAGCAGAACCATTAGCAGACAATGAGCGCGGCTTATGATCCGAGACGTTGAATCGAATGTTGAGGCCAGAACACAATAACATGCCTGGAATGTAGGGTCTGAACGCCTTTTAATCAGACCAGGCAGCTTGCCCACCCCGGATTGATTTCCTGTACTGTTTAAATTCGGCAGCCAAGGGACTAAATCCAAAGCCAGCTTCTCCCATCTTTTCAGCGCTGGAGAAACAGGACGCACTCATATTAAGGGCAGAGTCTGTTTCACGTTGAAGTCGAGATTGACGCTGAATGTATCCATATCCCAATGGAGGTGAGCTCATGCGTGCAGAACGGAAGATGGACTGATCAAGAATTGGCCAGAATCAAACACGGGTTTAGGTTGTCCAATGAGACACTGAGCCGAGCACATCTGAGATGCATGAACTTTCCTCAGTTCGGTGAGTTTCACTTTGCTCCTGGTAATCTCCAGGATTTTTGGACGCTGTGTGAACAACGGCGCGCAATCAAACGTTTTAATTTGAAACATGTCGACCGGCTGAGAAGTGTTTTTTTGACTAAAAGTTGTCAGGGCTCGTCCGGGATTTGAACCCGGGACCTCTCGCATTTCAATTATTAAAACCCCTAAGCGAGAATCATACCCCTAGACCAACGAGCCGCCGACAGTAAGGGATCTAGCTCTCAGATTCTGACCTTCGTTTGCTATTCGGCCCTTCGTCCCCCTCTCCATAGTCCTGCTCATGTTTTCCCTTTGATGAATAGATTATTCTTTGAGACATTACTTCACCAACGAGCTGCATTCTTGTCAGTAAAAGGTGAATTTGGCAATGTGGTTAAATGTGATTACGGAAAAAAACCGAGTGGAAACGGTTTAACACAATAACGACGAAGTTGAGGGCAGACTGGATCAGCAGTCCATTACCTGAACTTCTCAGTCACCTTGTCTCCTATTTACTGCAACGTCAGACATCCATCCCCTACTTTTTCCATTCAAACAGAAATAATGTGCACGAAAGTCTACTTCACCGCTTGTTTTGCCCGTGCAACCAGATCGACAGTGATGAAAATGTGCCATGAGCTTTTTAAAGCAAACAGCCTTCCTTTACTTTCGGTGAGTGACTGCACGAGATGGTTGGTTTTGAGGCAGAATCAAAATAAAGAATGTAAAATTTCACGCGGCAAGTTAGCTGACCGCGGAAGGACTCGAACCTGCAATCTTTTGATAACATCACAGTTACAATCGAAGTCAGACGACTTATCCATTAGGCCACGCGGCTGCTGCTGCTGGCATGAAATTTGTTGTTTTTTTTATACTGAGAGCAAATTTGGGACAAGGGATCTTTCAAGGAGTGGATTTATGAAAATATGGGCATATTTTGAGTAATGAACCGTTACGCTGCGATATGGATGTGCACGGACACAGGCAACGTCAATGTAGCTTGATACACAACAGTTTAACAATCGGTTATCGCAACTGAAATCACACTCCTTTTAAAATATACAGGATGATCGCGATTATGAGAAAATACGTCTTAAAGGGGCAGTTGATGAACCGGAACTGACAACCATCCCGTTTGAACAGACACCGAATGATCCAGGACAGGAAGCACATCCATCTTACACAGCTGTAGAATGGGCCTTCACGGACAGCACTTCCCTTTCAAAAGATTAAAGTCGGATTTCTATCATTCCTGAAGGCAATTGTGCTGTGCGTGAGTGAGCGCGGATCTCAGGACCACGAGTGGCTGGGACGGTTTTTGAAGCCACAGGTGATTGACAGGCAGGAAGGACGGAGGGAAGTAAAATCAACCCAGACAAAAAGACAATTTAAAACATATATATATTTATCACAATAAGAAAATCAATAAATTTACAGTTTTATTGCAAAAAATTGAATTTAGTTTGATTTCAATAAAGAAATAATTATTTCTTAATCTATATGTTTTTGATTGAACGAAGGCTGTGCGACTGCTTGAAATCCACTGGAAATCAGGGCGTGCAGTCAGTAAATACACAAACAAGTAAGCCCATGGTGTAAGACAAGCCACGAGCGAAGATGTGGGGAACAAAGGCGATCTTTTAAAGTCGCGAGTGCCTTTCTGCTGGATCTGACAGCAGCTGCGTGTCCTGTGAAAGAGCTCAAATGCAATAGTGCCCAGTGCCGGTAGAACAGAAAAGGCACATTTATTTTGAAAGTTAAAAAGTATGGAATGTATGTTAATATACGCATATATAAATATTAATACATATATTTATATAAACAAAGTCAGTCAGTCAGTCATGTCTTGTCTTGTCTTGATTTGATTTGTATTTGAAAATAAGGAGGAAAGAGCTCATCATGTCACAAAGCCCATCCGCAAGCTCTCGCTCAAATCGCTGTGTTTCTAACTTATATAATTTGCCTTCTTTCAGATGTGGAACAGCAAAATACCACAGCAGATTCTTCTCCTGTCAGGCAGTCCTCGAATGTGTGTTCAATCAAATCAGTGTGGCATCAAGTTGCATGTAATGCATTTTTTCTCCCATGACATGAAATGCACAGTAAGATCGCGCAGCACGTTTGCACACACTCCCTCGCTACAGAAACACACCAACAAACTAAAATTCCTGCAACCTCCAAAGGCAGTTTTTGAAATTTGTAATTTAAAATCCGGGACAGACAGCACATTCCTTTTAAACAGATACATAATGATCCGATACTGATAGCAACCATTTTGGAGAGACAGAGAATGACCTCGGACAGACAGGACATCACCTTAAAAGCGATATAGAAACACAGTGAACAAAAACAAAGAATTCTGTAAAACTCAGCTGGTCGTGAACATTCCGTGGATGAAGAACCCGGGCTCACGTTCAGTCAGATGATCATTCCGATATTTTAAGAAAAATGTAAAGTTTACAGATTTCTTCCACGAAAATAGCGCCTGGAAAAAAATAGGCAGCGAGGAAGGACAAAAGGGAATGTCTGTGATACAGTGGAGCGTAGGAGTGATTGAATAATAAATGGCACAATGCGAAAAGGCAAATTGGGTGGTAAGCGGGCAATAAAATAACAAAGGATGGACTAGAGCAGGTGTTAGTGGGAACAGCAGAACCATTAGCAGACAATGAGCGCGGCTTATGATCCGAGACGTTGAATCGAATGTTGAGGCCAGAACACAATAACATGCCTGGAATGTAGGGTCTGAACGCCTTTTAATCAGACCAGGCAGCTTGCCCACCCCGGATTGATTTCCTGTACGGTTTAAATTCGGCAGCCAAGGGACTAAATCCAAAGCCAGCTTCTCCCATCTTTTCAGCGCTGGAGAAACAGGACGCACTCATGTTAAGGGCAGAGTCTGTTTCACGTTGAAGTTGAGATTGACGCTGAATGTATCCATATCCCAATGGAGGTGAGCTCATGCGTGCAGAACGGAAGATGGACTGATCAAGAATTGGCCAGAATCAAACACGGGTTTAGGTTGTCCAATGAGACACTGAGCCGAGCACATCTGAGATGCATGAACTTTACTCAGTTCGGTGAGTTTCACTTTGCTCCTGGGAATCTCCAGGATTTTTGGACGCTGTCTGAACAACGGCGCGCAATCAAACGTTTTAATTTGAAACATGTCGACCGGCTGAGAAGTGTTTTTTTGACTAAAAGTTGTCAGGGCTCGTCCGGGATTTGAACCCGGGACCTCTCGCATTTCAATTATTAAAACCCCTAAGCGAGAATCATACCCCTAGACCAACGAGCCGCCGACAGTAAGGGATCTAGCTCTCAGATTCTGACCTTCGTTTGCTATTCGGCCCATCGTCCCCCTCTCCATAGTCCTGCTCATGTTTTCCCTTTGATGAATAGATTATTCTTTGAGACATTACTTCACCAACGAGCTGCATTCTTGTCAGTAAAAGGTGAATTTGGCAATGAGGTTAAATGTGATTACGGAAAAAAACCGAGTGGAAACGGTTTAACACAATAACGACGAAGTTGAGGGCAGACTGGATCAGCAGTCCATTGCCTGAACTTCTCACTCAGCTTATCTCCTATTTACTGCAATGTCAGACATCCATCCCCTACTTTTTCCATTCAAACAGAAATAATGTGCACGAAAGTCTACTTCACCGCTTGTTTTGCCCGTGCAACCAGATCGACAGTGATGAAAATGTGCCATGAGCTTTTTAAAGCAAACAGCCTTCCTTCACTTTCGGGGAGTGACTGCACGAGATGGTTGGTTTTGAGGCAGAATCAAAATAAAGAATGTAAAATTTCACGCGGCAAGTTAGCTGACCGCGGCAGGACTCGAACCTGCAATCTTTTGATAACATCACAGTTACAATCGAAGTCAGACGACTTATCAATTAGGCCACGCGGCTGCTGCTGCTGGCATGAAATTTGTTGTTTTTTTTATACTGAGAGCAAATTTGGGACAAGGGATCTTTCAAGGAGTGGATTTATGAAAATATGGGCATATTTTGAGTAATGAACCGTTACGCTGCGATATGGATGTGCACGGACACAGGCAACGTCAATGTAGCTTGATACACAACAGTTTAACAATCGGTTATCGCAACTGAAATCACACTCCTTTTAAAATATACAGGATGATCGCGATTATGAGAAAATACGTCTTAAAGGGGCAGTTGATGAACCGGAACTGACAACCATCCCGTTTGAACAGACACCGAATGATCCAGGACAGGAAGCACATCCATCTTACACAGCTGTAGAATGGGCCTTCACGGACAGCACTTCCCTTTCAAAAGATTAAAGTCGGATTTCTATCATTCCTGAAGGCAATTGTGCTGTGCGTGAGTGAGCGCGGATCTCAGGACCACGAGTGGCTGGGACGGTTTTTGAAGCCACAGGTGATTGACAGGCAGGAAGGACGGAGGGAAGTAAAATCAACCCAGACAGAAAGACAATTTAAAACATATATATATTTATCACAATAAGAAAATCAATAAATTTACAGTTTTATTGCAAAAAATTGAATTTAGTTTGAGTTCAATAAAGAAATAATTATTTCTTAATCTATATGTTTTTGATTGAACGAAGGCTGTGCGACTGCTTGAAATCCACTGGAAATCAGGGCGTGCAGTCAGTAAATACACAAACAAGTAAGCCCATGGTGTAAGACAAGCCACGAGCGAAGATGTGGGGAACAAAGGCGATCTTTTAAAGTCGCGAGTGCCTTTCTGCTGGATCTGACAGCAGCTGCGTGTGCTGTGAAAGAGCTCAAATGCAATAGAGCCCAGTGCCGGTAGAACAGAAAAGGCACATTTATTTTGAAAGTTAAAAAGTATGGAATGTATGTTAATATACGCATATATAAATATTAATACATATATTTATATAAACAAAGTCAGTCAGTCAGTCATGTCTTGTCTTGTCTTGATTTGATTTGTATTTGAAAATAAGGAGGAAAGAGCTCATCATGTCACAAAGCCCATCCGCAAGCTCTCGCTCAAATCGCTATGTTTCTAACTTATATAATTTGCCTTCTTTCAGATGTGGAACAGCAAAATCCCACAGCAGATTCTTCTCCTGTCAGGCAGTCCTCGAATGCGTGTTCAATCAAATCAGTGTGGCTTCAAGTTGCATGTAATGCATTTTTTCTCCCATGACATGAAATGCACAGTAAGATCGCGCAGCACGTTTGCACACACTCCCTCGCTACACAAACACACCAACAAACTAAAATTCCTGCAACCTCCAAAGGCAGTTTTTGAAATTTGTAATTTAAAATCCGGGACAGACATCACATTCCTTTTAAACAGATACATAATGATCCGATACTGATAGCAACCATTTTGGAGAGACAGAGAATGACCTCGGACAGACAGGACATCACCTTAAAAGCGATACAGAAACACAGTGAACAAAAACAAAGAATTCTGTAAAACTCAGCTGGTCGTGAACATTCTGTGGATGAAGAAGCCGGGCTCACGTTCAGTCAGATGATCATTCCGATATTTTAAGAAAAATGTAAAATTTACAGATTTTTTCCACGAAAATAGCACCTGGAAAAAAATAGGCAGCGAGGAAGGACAAAAGGGAATGTCTGTGATACAGTGGAGCGTAGGAATGATTGAATAATAAATGGCACAATACGAAAAGGAAAAGTGGGTGGTAAGCGGGCAATAAAATAACAAAGGATGGACCAGAGCAGGTGTTAGTGGGAACAGCAGAACGATTAGCAGACAATGAGCGCGGCTTATGATCCGATACGTCGAACCGAATGTTGAGGCCAGAACACAATAACATGCCTGGAATGTAGGGTCTGAACGCCTTTTTATCAGACCAGGCAGCTTGCCCAACCCGGATTGATTTCCTGAACGGTTTAAATTCGATAGCCAAGGGACTAAATCCAAAGCCAGCTTGTCCCATCTTTTCAGCGCTGGAGAAACAGGACGCACTCATATTAAGGGCAGAGTCTGTTTCACGTTGAAGTTGAGATTGACGCTGAATGTATCCAAATCCCAATGGAGGTGAGCTCATGCGTGCAGAACGGAAGATGGACTGATCAAGAATTGGCCAGAATCAAACACGGGTTTAAGTTTTCCAATGAGACACTGTGCCGAGTACATCTGAGATGCATGAACTTTACTCAGTTCGGTGAGTTTCACTTTGCTCCTGGGAATCTCCAGGATTTTTGGACGCTGTGTGAACAACGGCGCGCAATCAAACGTTTTAATTTGAAACATGTCGACCGGCTGAGAAGTGTTTTTTTGACTAAAAGTTGCCAGGGCTCGTCCGGAATTTGAACCCGGGACCTCTCGCATTTCAATTATTAGAACCCCTAAGCGAGAATCATACCCCTAGTCCAACGAGCCGCCGAGAGTAAGGGATCTAGCTCTCAGATTCTGACCTTCGTTTGCTATTCGGCCCATCGTGCCTGTGCTGACTCTCAGAGACCTATCTCATGAGTCCCCCTCTCCATAGTCCTGCTAATGTTTTCCCTTTGATGAATAGATTATTCTTTGAGACATTACTTCACCAACGAGCTGCATTCTTGTCAGTAAAAGGTGAATTTGGCAATGAGGTTAAATGTGATTGCCGAAAAAAAACGAGTGGAAACGGTTTAACACAATAACGACGAAGTTGAGGGCATACTGGATCAGCAGTCCTTTGCCTGAACTTCTCAGTCACCTTATCTCCTATTTACCGCAACGTCAGACATCCATCCCCTACTTTTTGCATTCAAACAGAAATAATGTGCACGAAAGTCTACTTCACCGCTTGTTTTGCCCTTCAACCAGATCGACAGTGATGAAAATGTGCCATTCGCTTTTTAAAGCAAACAGCCTTCCTTTACTTTAGGTGAGTGACTGCACGAGATAGTTGGTTTTGAGGCAGAATCAAAATAAAGAATATAAAATTTCACGCGCCAATTTAGCTGACCGCGGCAGGACTCGAACCTGCAATCTTTTCATAACATCACAGTTGCAATCGAAGTCAGACGACTTATCCATTAGGCCACGCGGCCGCTGCTGCTGGCATGAAATTTGTTATTTTTTTATACTGAGAGCAAATTTGGGACGTGGGATCTATCAAGGAGTGGATTTATGAAAATATGGGAATATTTTGAGTAATAAATCGATGCGCTGCGATATGGATGTGCAAGGACACAGGCAACGTCAATGTAGCTTGATACACATCAGTTTAACAATCGGTTATCGCAACTGAATTCACACTCCTTTTAAAATATACAGGATGATCCCGATTATGAGAAAATACGTCTTAAAGGGGCAGTTGATGAACCGGAACTGACAACCATCCCGTTTGAACAGACACCGAATGATCCAGGACAGGAAGCACATCCCTCTTACACAGCTGTAGAATGGGCCTTCACGGACAGCACTTCCCTTTCAAAAGGTTAAAGTGGGATTTCTATCATTCCTGAAGGCAATTGTGCTGTGCGTGAGTGAGCGCGGGTCTCAGGACCACGCGAGGCTGGGACGGATGTTGAAGCCACAGGTGATTGACAGGCAGGAAGGAGGGAGGGAATTCAAACCAACCCAGACAAAAAGACAATTTAAAACATATATATATTTATCACAATAAGAAAATAAATACATTTACAGTTTTATTGCAAAAAATTGAATTTGGTTTGATTTAAATAAATAAATAATTATTTCTTAATCTATATATTTTTGATTGAACGAAGGCTGTGCGACTGCATGAAATCCACTGGAAATCAGAGCGTGCAGTCAGTAAATACCTAAACACAGTAAGCCCATGGTGTAAGACAAGCCACGAGGGAAGATATGGGGAACAAAGGCGATCTTTTAATGTCGCGAGTGCCTTTCTGCTGGATCTGACAGCAGCTGCGTGTACTGTGAAAGAGCTCAAATGTAATAGAGCCCAGTGCTGGCAGAACAGAAAAGGCACATTTATTGTGAAAGTTAAAAAGTACGGATTGTTTGTAAATATACGTATAAATTAATATTTATATATATATCTGTATAAACAAAGTCAGTCAGTCAGTCATGTCTTGTCTTGTCTTGATTTGATTTGTGTTTGAAAATAAGGGGGTAGGAGCTCATCATTTCACACAGCCCAACCGCAAGCTCTCGCTAAAATCGCAATGTTTCTAACTTATATAATTTGCCTTCTTTCAGATGTGGAACAGCAAAATCCCACAGCAGATTCTTCTCCTGTCAGGCAGTCTTCGAATGCGTGTTCAATCAAATCAGTGTGGCTTCAAGTTGCATGCAATGCATTTTTTCTCCCATGACATGAAATGCACAGTAAGATCGCGCAGCATGTTTGCACACACTCCCTCGCTACACAAACACACCAACAAACTAAAATTCCTGCAACCTCCAAAGGCAGTTTTTGAAATTTGTAATTTAAAATCCGGGACAGACAGCACATTCCTTTTAAACAGATACATAATGATCCGATACTGATAGCAACCATTTTGGAGAGACAGAGAATGTCCCAGGACAGACGAGCACATAACCTTAAAAGGGATACAGAAACACAGTGTAAAAAACAAAGAATTCTGTAAAACTCAGCTGGTCGTGTACATTCTGTGGATGAAGATCCCGGGCTCACGTTCAGTCAGATGATCATTCCGATATTTTAAGAAAAATGTAAAGATTACAGATTTTTTCCACGAAAATAGCGACTGGAAATAAATAGGCAGCGAGGAAGGACAAAATGTCTGTGATACAGTGGAGCGCAGGAGTGATTGAATAATAAATGGCACAATGCGAAAAGGCAAATTGGGTGGTAAGCGGGCAATACAGTAACAAAGGATGGACCAGAGGAGGTGTTATTGGGAACTGCAGAACCATTAGCAGACAATGGGAGCGGTGCTCATGATCCGATACGTCGAACCGAATGTTGAGGCCAGAACACTATAACATGCCTGGAATGTAGGGTCTGAACGCCTTTTAATCAGACCAGGCAGCTTGCCCACCCCGGATTGATTTCCTGTACGGTTTAAATTCGGCAGCCAAGGGACTAAATCCAAAGCCAGCTTCTCCCATCTTTTCAGCGCCAGAGAAGTTGAGATTGACGCTGAATGTATCCATATCCCAATGGAGGTGAGCTCATGCGTGCATAAAGGAAGATGGACTGATCAAGTATTGCCCAGAATCAAACACGGGTTTCGGTTGTCCATTGAGACACAGAGCCTATTACATCTGAGATACATGAACTTGACTCAGTTCGGTGAGTTTCACTTTGCTCCTGGGAATCTCCAGGATTTTTGGACGCTGTGTGAACAACGACGGGCAATCAAACGTTTTAATTTGAAACATGTCCACCGGCTGAGAAGTGTTTTTTTGACTAAAAGTTGTCAGGGCTCGTCCGGGATTTGAACCCGGGATCACTCGCATTTCAATTATTAGAACCCCGAAGCGAGAATCATCCCCCTAGACCAACGAGCCGCCGACAGTAAGGGATCTAGCTCTCAGATTCTGACGTTCGTTTGCTATTCGGCCCATCGTGCCTGTGCTGACTCTCTGAGACCGATCTCATGAGTCTCCCTCTCCATAGTCCTGCTAATGTTTTTCCTTTGATGAATAGATTATTCTTTGAGACATTACTTCACCAACGAGCTGCATCCTTGTCAGTAAAAGGTGAATTTGGAAATGAGGTTAAATGTGATTACCGAAAAAAAACGAGTGGAAACGGTTTAACACAATAACGACGAAGTTGAGGGCATACTGGATAAGCAGTCCATTGCCTGAACTACTCAGTCACCTTAACTCCTAATTACTGCAACGTCAGACATCCATCCACTACTTTTTCCATTCAAACAGAAATAATGTGCACGAAAGTCTACTTCACCGCTTGTTTTGCCCGTGCAACCAGATCGACAGTGATGAAAATGTGCCATGAGCTTTTTAAAGCAAAGAGCCTTCCTTTACTTTCGGTGAGTGACTGCACGAGATGGTTGGTTTTGAGGAAGAATCAAAATAAACAATGTAAAGTGTCACCGGCAAGTTAGCTGATCGCGGCAGGACTCGAACCTGCAATCTTTTGATAACATCACAGTTACAATCGAAGTCAAACGACTTATCCATTAGGCCACGCGGATGCTGCTACTGGCATGAAATTTGTTGTATTTTTATACTGAGAGCAAATTTGGGACAAGGGATCTTTCAAGGAGTGGATTTATGAAAATATGGGCATATTTTGAGTAATGAACCGTTGCGCTGCGATATGGATGTGCACGGACACAGGCAACCTCAATGTTGCTTGATACGCAACAGTTTAACAATCGGTTATCGCAACTGAAATCACACTCCTTTTAAAATATACAGGATGATCCCGTTAATGAGAAAATACGTCTTTAAGGGGCAGTTGATGAACCGGAACTGACAACCATCCCGTTTGAACAGACACCGAATGATCCAGGACAGGAAGCACATCCATCTTTCACAGCTGTAGAATGGGCCTTCACCGACAGCACTTCCCTTTCAAAAGATTAAAGTGGGATTTCTATCATTCCTGAAGGCAATTGTGCTGTGCGTGAGTGAGCGCGGATCACAGGAGCAGGAGGGGCTGAGAAGGTTTTTGAAGCCACAGGTGATTGACAGGCACGAAGGAGGGAGGGAAGTAAAACCAACCCAGACAAAGAGACAATTTGAAACATATATATATTTATCACAATAAGAAAATAAATAAATTTACAGTTTTATTGCAAAAAATTGAATTTAGTTTGATTTAAATAAATACATAATTATTTCTTAATCTATATATTTTTGATTGAACGAAGGCTGTGCGACTGCATGAAATCCACTGGAAATCAGGGCGTGCAGTCAGTAAATACACAAACAAGTAAGCCCATGGTGCAAGACAAGCCACGAGCGAAGATATGGGGAACAAAGGCGATCTTTTAAAGTCGCGAGTGCCTTTCTGCTGGATCTGACAGCAGCTGCGTGTGCTGTGAAAGAGCTCAAATGTAATAGAGCCCAGTGCTGGCAGAACAGAAAAGGCACATTTATTTTGAAAGTTAAAAAGTAGGGATTGTTTGTAAATATACGAATACATTAATATTTATATATATATCTATAAAAACAAAGTCAGTCAGTCAGTCATGTCTTGTCTTGTCTTGTCTTGATTTGATTTGTATTTGAAAATAAGGAGGAAAGAGCTCATCATGTCATAAAGCCCATCCGCAAGCACTCGCTAAAATCGCTATGTTTCTAACTTATATAATTTGGCTTCTTTCAGATGTGGAACAGCAAAATCCCACAGCAGATTCTTCTCCTGTTAGGCAGTCCTCGAATGCGTGTTCAATCAAATCAGTGTGGCTTCAAGTTGCATGTAATGCATGTTTTCTCCCATGACATGAAATGCACAGTAAGATCGCGCAGCACGTTTGCACACACTCCCTCGCTACACAAACACACCAACAAACCAAAATTCTTGCAACCTCCAAAGGCAGTTTTTGAAATTTGTAATTTAAAATCCGGGACAGGCAGCACATTCCTTTTAAACAGATACATAATGATCCGATACTGATAGCAACCATTTTGGAGAGACAGAGAATGACCTCGGACAGACAGGACATCACCTTAAAAGCGATACAGAAACACAGTGAACAAAAACAAAGAATTCTGTAAAACTCAGCTGGTCGTGAACATTCTGTGGATGAAGAACCCGGGCTCACGTTCAGTCAGATGATCATTCCGATATTTTAAGAAAAATGTAAAGTTTACAGATTTTTTCCACGAAAATAGCGCCTGGAAATAAATAGGCAGCGAGGAAGGACAAAAGGGAATGTCTGTGATACAGTGGAGCGTAGGAGTGATTGAATAATAAATGGCACAATGCGTAAAGGCAAAGTTGGTGGTAAGCGGGCAATAAAATAACAAAGGATGGACCAGAGGAGGTGTTAGTGGGAACAGCAGAACCATTAGCAGACAATGAGCGTGGCTAATGATCCGAGACGTTGAATCGAATGTTGAGGCCAGAACACTATAACATTCCTGGAATGTAGGGTCTGAACGCCTTTTAATCAGACGAGGCAGCTTGCCCACTCCGGATTGATTTCCTGTACGGTTCAAATTCGGCAGCCAAGGGACTAAATCCAAAGCCAGCTTCTCCCACCTTTTCAGCGCTAGAGAAACAGGACGCACTCATATTCAGGGCAGAGTCTGTTTCACGTTGAAGTTGAGATTGACGCTGAATGTATCCATATCCCAATGGAGGTGAGCTCATGCGTGCAGAACGGAAGATGGACTGATCAAGAATTGGCAAGAATCAAACACGGGTTTAGGTTGTCCAATGAGACACAGAGCCGAGTACATCTGAGATGCATGAACTTTACTCAGTTCGGTGAGTTTCACTTTGCTCCTGGGAATCTCCAGGATTTTTGGAGGCTGTGTGAACAAAGGCGCGCAATCAAACGTTTTGATTTGAAACATGTCGACCGGCTGAGAAGTGTTTTTTTGACTAAAAGTTGTCAGGGCTCGTCCAGGATTTGAACCCGGGACCTCTCGCATTTCAATTATTAGAACCCCTAAGCGAGAATCATACCCCTAGACCAACGAGCCGCCGACAGTAAGGAATCTAGCTCTCAGATTCTGACGTTCGTTTGCTATTCGGCCCATCGTGCCTGTGCTGACTCTCAGAGACCTATCTCATGAGTCTCTCTCTCCATTGTCCAGCTGATGTTTTCCCTTTGATGAATAGATTATTCTTTGAGACATTACTTCACCAATGAGCTGCATCCTTGTCAGTAAAAGGTGAATTTGCAATGAGGTTAAATGTGATTGGCCAAAAAAAACGAGTGGAAACGGTTTAACACAATAACGACGAAGTTGAGGGCATACTGGATCAGCAGTCCATTGCCTGAACTTTTCAGTCACCTTATCTCCTATTTACTGCAACGTCAGACATCCATCCCCTACTTTTTCCATTCAAACAGAAATAATGTGCACGAAAGTCTACTTCACCGCTTGTTTTGCCCGTGCAACCAGATCGACAGTGATGAAAATGTGCCATGAGCTTTTTAAAGCAAACAGCCTTCCTTTACTTTTGGTGAGTGACTGCACGAGATGGTTGGTTTTGAGGCAGAATCAAAATAAAGAATATAAAATTTCACGCGGCAAGTTAGCTGACCGCGGCAGGACTCAAACCTGCAATCTTCTGATAACATCACAGTTACAATCGAAGTCACACGATTTATCCATTAGGCCACGCGGCTTCTGCTGCTGGCATGAAATTTGTTGTTTTCTTATACTGAGAGCAAATTTGGGACAAGGGATCTTTCAAGGAGTGGATTTATGAAAATATGGGCATATTTTGAGTAATGAACCGATGCGCTGCGATATGGATGTGCACGGACACAGGCAACGTCAATGTAGCTTGATACACAACAGTTTAACAATCGGTTATCGCAACTGAAGTCAAACTCCTTTTAAAATATGCAGGATGATCCCGATTATGAGAAAATACGTCTTCAAGAGGCAGTTGATGAACCGGAACTGACAACCATCCCGTTTGAACAGACACCGAATGATCCAGGACAGGAAGCACATCCATCTTACACAGCTGTAGAATGGGCCTTCACGGACAGCACGTCCCTTTCAAAAGATTAAAGTGGGATTTCTATCATTCCTGAAGGCAATTGTGCTGTGCGTGAGTGAGCGCGGATCTCAGGACCACGAGGGGCTGGGACGGTTTTTGAAGCCACAGGTGATTGACAGGCAGGAAGGAGGGAGGGAAGTCAAACCAACCCAGACAAAAAGACAATTTAAAACATATATATATTTATCACAATAAGAAAATAAATACATTTACAGTTTTATTGCAAAAAATTGAATTTGGTTTGATTTAAATAAATAAATAATTTTTCTTAATCTATATATTTTTGATTGAACGAAGGCTGTGCGACTGCATGAAATCCACTGGAAATCAGTGCGTGCAGTCAGCAAATACCCAAACACAGTAAGCCCATGGTGTAAGACAAGCCACGAGGGAAGATATGGGGAACAAAGGCGATCTTTTAAAGTCGCGAGTGCCTTTCTGCTTGATCTGACAGCAGCTGCATGTGCTGTGAAAGAGCTCAAATGTAATAGACACCAGTGCTGGCAGAACAGAAAAGGCACATTTATTGTGAAAGTTAAAAAGTACGGATTGTTTGTAAATATACGTATACATAAATATTTATACATATATTTATATAAACAAAGTCAGTCAGTCAGTCATGTCTGGTCTTGTCTTGATTTGATTTGTATTTGAAAATAAGGGGGAAAGAGCTCATCATGTCACAAAGCCCATCCGCAAGCTCTCGCTCAAATCGCTATGTTTCTAACTTATATAACTTGACTTCTTTCATATGTGGAACAGCAAAATCCCACAGCAGATTCTTCTCCTGTCAGGCCGTCTTCGAATGCGTGTTCAATCAAATCAGTGTGGCTTCAAGTTGCATGTAATGCATTTTTTCTCCCATGACATGAAATGCACAGTAAGATCGCGCAGCACGTTTGCACACACTCCCTCGCTACACAAACACACCAACAAACTAAAATTCCTGCAACCTCCAAAGGCAGTTTTTGAAATTTGTAATTTAAAATCCGGGACAGACAGCACATTCCTTTTAAACAGATACATAATGATCCGATACTGATAGCAACCATTTTGGAGAGACAGAGAATGTCCCCGGACAGACCAGCACATCACCTTAAAAGGGATACAGAAACACAGTGTAAAAAACAAAGAATTCTGTAAAACTCAGCTGGTCGTGTACATTCTGTGGATGAAGATCCCGGGCTCACGTTCAGTCAGATGATCATTCCGATATTTTAAGAAAAATGTAAAGATTACAGATTTTTTCCACGAAAATAGCGCCTGGAAATAAATAGGCAGCGAGGAAGGACAAAATGTCTGTGATACAGTGGAGCGCAGGAGTGATTGAATAATAAATGGCACAATGCGAAAAGGCAAAGTGGGTGGTAAGCGGGCAACACAGTAACAAAGGATGGACCAGAGGAGGTGTTATTGGGAACTGCAGAACCATTAGCAGACAATGGGAGCGGTGCTTATGATCCGATACGTCGAACCGAATGTTGAAGCCAGAACACTATAACATGCCTGGAATGTAGGGTCTGATCGCCTTTTAATCAAACCAGGCAGCTTCCCCACCCCGGATTCATTTCCTGTACGGTTTAAATTCGGCAGCCAAGGGACTAAATCCAAAGCCAGATTCTCCCATCTTTTCAGCGCTAGAGAAGTTGAGATTGACGCTGAATGTATCCATATCCCAATGGAGGTGAGCTCATGCGTGCATAAAGGAAGATGGACTGATCAAGTATTGCCCAGATTCAAACACGGGTTTAGGTTGTCCATTGAGACACAGAGCCGATTACATCTGAGATACACGAACTTTACTCAGTTCGGTGAGTTTCACTTTGCTCCTGGGAATCTCCAGGATTTTTGGACGCTGTGTGAACAACGACGGGCAATCAAACGTTTTAATTTGAAACATGTCCACCGGCTGAGAAGTGTTTTTTTGACTAAAAGTTGTCAGGGCTCGTCCGGGATTTGAACCCGGGATCACTCGCATTTCAATTATTAGAACCCCGAAGCGAGAATCATACCCCGAGACCAACGAGCCGCCGACAGTAAGGGATCTAGCTCTCAGATTCTGACGTTCGTTTGCTATTCGGCCCATCGTGCCTGTGCTGACTCTCTGAGACCGATCTCATGAGTCTCCCTCTCCATAGTCCTGTTAATGTTTTCCCTTTGATGAATAGATTATTCTTTGAGACATTACTTCACCAACGAGCTGCATCCTTGTCAGTAAACGGTGAATTTGGAAATGAGGTTAAATGTGATTACCGAAAAAAAACGAGTGGAAACGGTTTAACACAATAACGACGAAGTTGAGGGCATACTGGATCAGCAGTCCATTGCCTGAACTACTCAGTCACATTATCTCCTAATTACTGCAACGTCAGACATCCATTTCCTACTTTTTCCATTCAAACAGAAATAATGTGCACGAAAGTCTACTTCACCGCTTGTTTTGCCCGTGCAACCAGATCGACAGTGATGAAAATGTGCCATGAGCTTTTTAAAGCAAACAGCCTTCCTTTACTTTCGGTGAGTGACTGCACGAGATGGTTGGTTTTGAGGAAGAATCAAAATAAAGAATGTAAAGTTTCACCGGCAAGTTAGCTGACCGCGGCAGGACTAGAACCTGCAATCTTTTGATAACATCACAGTTACAATCGAAGTCAGACGACTTATCCATTAGGCCACGCGGATGCTGCTGCTGGCATGAAATTTGTTGTCTTTTTATACTGAGAGCAAATTTGGGACAAGGGATCTTTCAAGGAGTGGATTTATGAAAATATGGGCATATTTTGAGTAATGAACCGTTGCGCTGCGATATGGATGTGCACGGACACAGGCAACCTCAATGTTGCTTGATACACAACAGTTTAACAATCGGTTATCGCAACTGAAATCACACTCCTTTTAAAATATACAGGATGATCCCGATAATGAGAAAATACGTCTTAAAGGGGCAGTTGATGAACCGGAACTGACAACCATCCCGTTTGAACAGACACCGAATGATCCAGGACAGGAAGCACATCCATCTTACACAGCTGTAGAATGGGCCTTCACCGACAGCACTTCCCTTTCAAAAGATTAAAGTGGGATTTCTATCATTCCTGAAGGCAATTGTGCTGTGCGTGAGTGAGCGCGGATCTCAGGAGCAGGAGGGGCTGGGACGGTTTTTGAAGCCACAGGTGATTGACAGGCACGAAGGAGGGAGAGAAGTAAAACCAACCCAGACAAAGAGACAATTTAAAACATATATATATTTATCACAATAAGAAAATAAATAAATTTACAGTTTTATTGCAAAAAATTGAATTTAGTTTGATTTAAATAAATAAATAATTATTTCTTAATCTATATATTTTTGATTGAACGAAGGCTGTGCGACTGCATGAAATCCACTGGAAATCAGGGCGTGCAGTCAGTAAATACACAAACAAGTAAGCCCATGGTGCAAGACAAGCCACGAGCGAAGATATGGGGAACAAAGGCGATCTTTTAAAGTCGCGAGTGCCTTTCTGCTGGATCTGACAGCAGCTGCGTGTGCTGTGAAAGAGCTCAAATGTAATAGAGCCCAGTGCTGGCAGAACAGAAAAGGCACATTTATTTTGAAAGTTAAAAAGTAGGGATTGTTTGTAAATATACGAATACATTAATATTTATATATATATCTATAAAAACAAAGTCAGTCAGTCAGTCATGTCTTGTCTTGTCTTGATTTGATTTGTATTTGAAAATAAGGGGGAAAGAGCTCATCATGTCACAAAGCCCATCCGCAAGCTCTCGCTAAAATCGCTATGTTTCTAACTTATATAATTTGGCTTCTTTCAGATGTGGAACAGCAAAATCCCACAGCAGATTCTTCTCCTGTTAGGCAGTCCTCGAATGCGTGTTCAATCAAATCAGTGTGGCTTCAAGTTGCATGTAATGCATTTTTTCTCCCTTGACATGAAATGCACAGTAAGATCACGCAGCACGTTTGCACACACTCCCTCGCTACACAAACACACCAACAAACTAAAATTCCTGCAAATTCCAAAGGCAGTTTTTGAAATTTGAAATTTAAAATCCGGGACAGACAGCACATTCCTTTTAAACAGATACATAATGATCCGATACTGATAGCACACCATTTTGGAGAGACAGAGAATGTCCCCGGACAGACCAGCACATCACCTTAAAAGGGATACAGAAACACAGTGAACAAAAACAAAGAATTCTGTAAAACTCAGCTGGTCGTGTACATTCTGTGGATGAAGATCCCGGGCTCACGTTCAGTCAGATGATCATTCCGATATTTTAAGAAAAATGTAAAGTTTACAGATTTTTTCCACGAAAATAGCGCCTGGAAATAAATAGGCAGCGAGGAAGGACAAAATGTCTGTGATACAGTGGAGCTTAGGAGTGATTGAATAATAAATGGCACAATGCGAAAAGGCAAAGTGGGTGGTAAGCGGGCAATACAGTAACAAAGGAGGAACCAGAGGAGGTGTTAGTGGGAACTGCAGAACCATTAGCAGACAATGGGAACGGTGCTTATGATCCGAGACGTCGAACCGAATGTTGAGGCCAGAACACCATCACATGCCTGGAATGTCGGGTCTGAACGCCTTTTAATCAGACCAGGCAGCTTGCCCACCCGGATTGATTTCCTGTACGGTTTAAATTCCGCAGCCAAGGGACTAAATCCAAAGCCAGCTTCTCCCATCTTTTCAGCGCTAGAGAAACAGGACGCACTCATATTCAGGGCAGAGTGTGTTTCACGTTGAAGTTGAGATTGACGCTGAATATATCCATATCCCAATGGAGGTGAACTCATGCGTGCAGAACGGAAGATGGACTGATCCAGAATTGGCGAGAATCAAACACGGGTTTAAGTTGTCCAATGAGACACTGAGCCGAGTACATCTGAGATGCATGAATTTTACTCAGTTCGGTGAGTTTCACTTTGCTCCTGGGAATCTCCAGGATTTTTGGACGCTGTGTGAACAACGACGGGCAATCAAACGTTTTAATTTGAAACATGTCCACCGGCTGAGAAGTGTTTTTTTGACTAAAAGTTGTCAGGGCTCGTCCGGGATTTGAACCCGGGTTCTCTCGCATTTCAATTATTAGAACCCCTAAGCGAGAATCATCCCCCTAGACCAACGAGCCGCCGACAGTAAGGGATCTAGCTCTCCGATTCTGACGTTCGTTTGCTATTCGGCCCATCGTGCCTGTGCTGACTCTCTGAGACCGATCTCATGAGTTTCCCTCTCCATAGTCCTGCTAATGTTTTCCCTTTGATGAATAGATTATTCTTTGAGACATTACTTCACCAACGAGCTGCATCCTTGTCAGTAAAAGGTGAAGTTGGCAATGAGGTTAAATGTGATTACCGAAAAAAAACGAGTGGAAACGGTTTAACACAATAACGACGAAGTTGAGGGCATACTGGATCAGCAGTCCATTGCCTGAACTACTCAGTCACCTTATCTCCTATTTACTGCAACGTCAGACATCCATCCCCTACTTTTTCCATTCAAACAGAAATATTGTGCACGAAAGTCTACTTCACCGCTTGTTTTGCCCGTGCAACCAGATCGACAGTGATGAAAATGTGCCATGAGCTTTTTAAAGCAAACAGCCTTCCTTTACTTTTGGTGAGTGACTGCACGAGATGGTTGGTTTTGAGGCAGAATCAAAATAAAGAATATAAAATTTCACGCGGCAAGTTAGCTGACCGCGGCAGGACTCGAACCTGCAATCTTCTGATAACATCACAGTTACAATCGAAGTCACACGATTTATCCATTAGGCCACGCGGCTGCTGCTGCTGGCATGAAATGTGTTGTTTTCTTATACTGAGAGCAAATTTCGGTCAAGGGATCTTTCAAGGAGTGGATTTATGAAAATATGGGCATATTTTGAGTAATGAACCGATGCGCTGCGATATGGATGTGCACGGACACAGGCAACGTCAATGTAGATTGATACACAACAGTTTAACAATCGGTTATCGCAACTGAAGTCAAACTCCTTTTAAAATATGCAGGATGATCCCGATTATGAGAAAATACGTCTTCAAGGGGCAGTTGATGAACCGGAACTGACAACCATCCCGTTTGAACAGACACCGAATGATCCAGGACAGGAAGCACATCCATCTTACACAGCTGTAGAATGGGCTTTCACGGACAGCACGTCTCTTTCAAAAGATTAAAGTGGGATTTCTATCATTCCTGAAGGCAATTGTGCTGTGCGTGAGTGAGCGCGGATCTCAGGAGCAGGAGGGGCTGGGACGGTTTTTGAAGCCACAGGTGATTGACAGGCAGGAAGGAGGGAGGGAAGTAAAACGAACCCAGAAAAAAAGACAATTTAAAACATATATATATTGATCACAATAAGAAAATAAATACATTTACAGTTTTATTGCAAAAAATTTAATTTGGTTTGATTTAAATAAATAAATCATTATTACTTAATCTATATATTTTTGATTGAACGAAGGCTGTGCGACTTCATGAAATCCACTGGAAATCAGAGCGTGCAGTCAGTAAATACCCAAACACAGTAAGCCCATGGTGTAAGGCAAGCCACGAGGGAAGATATGGGGAACAAAGGCGATCTTTTAAAGTCGCGAGTGCCTTTCTGCTGGATCTGACAGCAGCTGCATGTGCTGTCAAAGAGCTCAAATGTAATAGAGCCCAGTGCAGGCAGAACAGAAATGGCACATTTATTGTGAAAGTTAAAAAGTACAGATTGTTTGTAAATATGCGTATACATTAATATTTATATATATATATCTGTATAAACAAAGTCAGGCAGTCAATCATGTCTTGTCTTGTCGTGTCTGGTCTTGATTTGATTTGTATTTGAAAATAAGGGGGAAGGAGCTCATCATGTCACACAGCCCAACCGCAAGCTCTCGCTAAAATCGCTATGTTTCTAACTTATATAATTTGCCTTCTTTCAGATGTGGAACAGCAAAATCCCACAACAGATTCTTCTCCTGTCAGGCAGTCCTCGAATGCATGTTCAATTAAAACAGTGTGGCTTCAAGTTGCATGTAATGCATTTTTTCTCCCATGAAATGAAATGCACAGTAAGATCGCGCAGCACGTTTGCACACACTCCCTCGCTACACAAACACACCAACAAACTAAAATTCCTGCAACTTCTAAAGGCAGTTTTTGAAATTTGAAATTTAAAATCCGGGACAAACAGCACATTCCTTTTAAACAGATACATAATGATCCGATACTGAGAGCACACCATTTTGGTGTGACAGAGAATGTCCCCGGACAGACCAGCACATCACCTTAAAAGCGATACAGAAACACAGTGAACAAAAACAAAGAATTCTGTAAAACTCAGCTGGTCGTGAACATTCTGTGGATGAAGAACTCGGGCTCACGTTCAGTCAGATGATCATTCCGATATTTTAAGAAAAATGTAAAGTTTACAGATTTTTTCCACGAAAATAGCGCCTGGAAATAAATAGGCAGCGAGGAAGGACAAAATGTCTGTGATACAGTGGAGCTTAGGAGTGATTGAATAATAAATGGCACAATGCGAAAAGGCAAAGTGGGTGGTAAGCGGGCAATACAGTAACAAAGGAGGAACCAGAGGAGGTGTTAGTGGGAACTGCAGAACCATTAGCAGACAATGGGAACGGTGCTTATGATCCGAGACGTCGAACCGAATGTTGAGGCCAGAACACTATCACATGCCTGGAATGTCGGGTCTGAACGCCTTTTAATCAGACCAGGCAGCTTGCCCACCCGGATTGATTTCCTGTACGGTTTAAATTCCGCAGCCAAGGGACTAAATCCAAAGCCAGCTTCTCCCATCTTTTCAGCGCTAGAGAAACAGGACGCACTCATATTCAGGGCAGAGTGTGTTTCACGTTGAAGTTGAGATTGACGCTGAATATATCCATATCCCAATGGAGGTGAACTCATGCGTGCAGAACGGAAGATGGACTGATCCAGAATTGGCGAGAATCAAACACGGGTTTAAGTTGTCCAATGAGACACTGAGCCGAGTACATCTGAGATGCATGAATTTTACTCAGTTCGGTGAGTTTCACTTTGCTCCTGGGAATCTCCAGGATTTTTGGACGCTGTGTGAACAACGACGGGCAATCAAACGTTTTAATTTGAAACATGTCCACCGGCTGAGAAGTGTTTTTTTGACTAAAAGTTGTCAGGGCTCGTCCGGGATTTGAACCCGGGTTCTCTCGCATTTCAATTATTAGAACCCCTAAGCGAGAATCATCCCCCTAGACCAACGAGCCGCCGACAGTAAGGGATCTAGCTCTCCGATTCTGACGTTCGTTTGCTATTCGGCCCATCGTGCCTGTGCTGACTCTCTGAGACCGATCTCATGAGTTTCCCTCTCCATAGTCCTGCTAATGTTTTCCCTTTGATGAATAGATTATTCTTTGAGACATTACTTCACCAACGAGCTGCATCCTTGTCAGTAAAAGGTGAAGTTGGCAATGAGGTTAAATGTGATTACCGAAAAAAAACGAGTGGAAACGGTTTAACACAATAACGACGAAGTTGAGGGCATACTGGATCAGCAGTCCATTGCCTGAACTACTCAGTCACCTTATCTCCTATTTACTGCAACGTCAGACATCCATCCCCTACTTTTTCCATTCAAACAGAAATATTGTGCACGAAAGTCTACTTCACCGCTTGTTTTGCCCGTGCAACCAGATCGACAGTGATGAAAATGTGCCATGAGCTTTTTAAAGCAAACAGCCTTCCTTTACTTTTGGTGAGTGACTGCACGAGATGGTTGGTTTTGAGGCAGAATCAAAATAAAGAATATAAAATTTCACGCGGCAAGTTAGCTGACCGCGGCAGGACTCGAACCTGCAATCTTCTGATGACATCACAGTTACAATCGAAGTCACACGATTTATCCATTAGGCCACGCGGCTGCTGCTGCTGGCATGAAATGTGTTGTTTTCTTATACTGAGAGCAAATTTCGGTCAAGGGATCTTTCAAGGAGTGGATTTATGAAAATATGGGCATATTTTGAGTAATGAACCGATGCGCTGCGATATGGATGTGCACGGACACAGGCAACGTCAATGTAGATTGATACACAACAGTTTAACAATCGGTTATCGCAACTGAAGTCAAACTCCTTTTAAAATATGCAGGATGATCCCGATTATGAGAAAATACGTCTTCAAGGGGCAGTTGATGAACCGGAACTGACAACCATCCCGTTTGAACAGACACCGAATGATCCAGGACAGGAAGCACATCCATCTTACACAGCTGTAGAATGGGCTTTCACGGACAGCACGTCTCTTTCAAAAGATTAAAGTGGGATTTCTATCATTCCTGAAGGCAATTGTGCTGTGCGTGAGTGAGCGCGGATCTCAGGAGCAGGAGGGGCTGGGACGGTTTTTGAAGCCACAGGTGATTGACAGGCAGGAAGGAGGGAGGGAAGTAAAACGAACCCAGAAAAAAAGACAATTTAAAACATATATATATTGATCACAATAAGAAAATAAATACATTTACAGTTTTATTGCAAAAAATTTAATTTGGTTTGATTTAAATAAATAAATCATTATTACTTAATCTATATATTTTTGATTGAACGAAGGCTGTGCGACTTCATGAAATCCACTGGAAATCAGAGCGTGCAGTCAGTAAATACCCAAACACAGTAAGCCCATGGTGTAAGGCAAGCCACGAGGGAAGATAGGGGGAACAAAGGCGATCTTTTAAAGTCGCGAGTGCCTTTCTGCTGGATCTGACAGCAGCTGCATGTGCTGTGAAAGAGCTCAAATGTAATAGAGCCCAGTGCAGGCAGAACAGAAATGGCACATTTATTGTGAAAGTTAAAAAGTACAGATTGTTTGTAAATATGCGTATACATTAATATTTATATATATATATCTGTATAAACAAAGTCAGGCAGTCAATCATGTCTTGTCTTGTCGTGTCTGGTCTTGATTTGATTTGTATTTGAAAATAAGGGGGAAGGAGCTCATCATGTCACACAGCCCAACCGCAAGCTCTCGCTAAAATCGCTATGTTTCTAACTTATATAATTTGCCTTCTTTCAGATGTGGAACAGCAAAATCCCACAACAGATTCTTCTCCTGTCAGGCAGTCCTCGAATGCATGTTCAATTAAAACAGTGTGGCTTCAAGTTGCATGTAATGCATTTTTTCTCCCATGAAATGAAATGCACAGTAAGATCGCGCAGCACGTTTGCACACACTCCCTCGCTACACAAACACACCAACAAACTAAAATTCCTGCAACTTCTAAAGGCAGTTTTTGAAATTTGAAATTTAAAATCCGGGACAAACAGCACATTCCTTTTAAACAGATACATAATGATCCGATACTGAGAGCACACCATTTTGGTGTGACAGAGAATGTCCCCGGACAGACCAGCACATCACCTTAAAAGCGATACAGAAACACAGTGAACAAAAACAAAGAATTCTGTAAAACTCAGCTGGTCGTGAACATTCTGTGGATGAAGAACTCGGGCTCACGTTCAGTCAGATGATCATTCCGATATTTTAAGAAAAATGTAAAGTTTACAGATTTTTTCCACGAAAATAGCGCCTGGAAATAAATAGGCAGCGAGGAAGGACAAAATGTCTGTGATACAGTGGAGCTTAGGAGTGATTGAATAATAAATGGCACAATGCGAAAAGGCAAAGTGGGTGGTAAGCGGGCAATACAGTAACAAAGGAGGAACCAGAGGAGGTGTTAGTGGGAACTGCAGAACCATTAGCAGACAATGGGAACGGTGCTTATGATCCGAGACGTCGAACCGAATGTTGAGGCCAGAACACTATAACATGCCTGGAATGTCGGGTATGAACGCCTTTTAATCAGACCAGGCAGCTTGCCCACCCCGGATTGATTTCCTGAACGGTTTAAATTCGATAGCCAAGGGACTAAATCCAAAGCCAGCTTCTCCCATCTTTTCAGCGCTGGAGAAACAGAACGCACTCATATTAAGGGCAGAGTCTGTTTCACGTTGAAGTTGAGATTGACGCTGAATGTATCCATATCCCAATGGAGGTGAGCTCATGCGGGCAGAACGGAAGATGGACTGATCAAGAATTGGCCAGAATCAAACACGGGTTTAGGTTGTCCAATGAGACACTGAGCCGAGTACAACTGAGATGCATGAACTTTACTCAGTTCGGTGAGTTTCACTTTGCTCCTGGGAATCTCCAGGGAATCTCCAGGATTTTTGGACGCTGTGTGAACAACGGCGCGCAATCAAACGTTTTAATTTGAAACATGTCGACCGGCTGAGAAGTGTTTTTTTGACTAAAAGTTGTCAGGGCTCGTCCGGAATTTGAAACCGGGACCTCTCGCATTTCAATTATTAGAACCCCTAAGCGAGAATCATACCCCTAGTCCAACGAGCCGCCGACAGTAAGGGATCTAGCTCTCAGATTCTGACCTTCGTTTGCTATTCGGCCCATCGTGCCTGTGCTGACTCTCAGAGACCTATCTCATGAGTCCCCCTCTCCATAGTCCTGCTAATGTTTTCCCTTTGATGAATAGATTATTCTTTGAGACATTACTTCACCAACGAGCTGCATTCTTGTCAGTAAAAGGTGAATTTGGCAATGAGGTTAAATGTGATTGCCGAAAAAAAACGAGTGGAAACGGTTTAACACAATAACGACGAAGTTGAGGGCATACTGGATCAGCAGTCCATTGCCTGAACTTCTCAGTCACCTTATCTCCTATTTAGTGCAACGTCAAACATCCATCCCCTACTTTTTCCATTCAATCAGAAATAATGTGCACGAAAGTCTACTTCACCGCTTGTTTTGCCCGTGCAACCAGATCGACAGTGATAAAAATGTGACATGAGCTTTCTAAAGCAAACAGCCTTCCTTTACTTTAGGTGAGTGACTGCACGAGATGGTTGGTTTTGAGGCAGAATCAAAATAAAGAATATAAAATTTCACGCGGCAATTTAGCTGACCGCGGCAGGACTCGAACCTGCAATCCTTTCATAACATCACAGTTGCGATAGAAGTCAGACGACTTATCCATTAGGCCACGCGGCCGCTGCTGCTGGCATGAAATTTGTTATTTTTTTATACTGAGAGCAAATTTGGGACATGGGATCTTTCAAGGAGTGGATTTATGAAAATATGGGAATATTTTGAGTAATGAATCGATGCGCTGCGATATGGATGTGCACGGACACAGGCAACGTCAATGTAGCTTGATACACATCAGTTTAACATAGAAACATAGAAAATAGGTGCAGGAGCAGGCCATTCAGCCCTTCTAGCCTGCACCGCCATTCAATGAGTTCATGGCTGAACATGAAACTTCAGTACCCCCTTCCTGCTTTCTCGCCATAACCCTTGATCCCCCGAGTAGTAAGGACTTCATCTAACTCCCTTTTGAATATATTTAGTGAATTGGCCTCAACTACTTTCTGTGGTAGAGAATTCCACAGGTTCACCACTCTCTGGGTGAAGAAGTTTCTCCTCATCTCGGTCCTAAATGGCTTACCCCTTATCCTCAGACTGTGACCCCTGGTTCTGGACTTCCCCAACATTGGGAACATTCTTTCTGCATCTAACCTGTCTAAACCCGTCAGAATTTTAAACGTTTCTATGAGGTCCCCTCTCATTCTTCTGAACTCCAGTGAATACAATCCCAATTGATCCAATCTTTCTTGATAGGTCAGTCCCGCCATCCCGGGAATCAATCTGGTGAACCTTCGCTGCACTCCCTCAATAGCAAGAATGTCCTTCCTCAAGTTAGGAGACCAAAACTGTACACAATACTCCAGGTGTGGCCTCACCAAGGCCCTGTACAACTGTAGCAACACCTCCCTGCCCCTGTATTCAAATCCCCTCGCTATGAAGGCCAACATGCCATTTGCTTTCTTAACCGCCTGCTGTACCTGCATGCCAACCTTCAATGACTGATGTACCATGACACCCAGGTCTCGTTGCACCTTCCCTTTTCCTAATCTGTCACCATTCAGATAATAGTCTGTCTCTCTGTTTTTACCACCAAAGTGGATAACCTCACATTTATCCACATTATACTTCATCTGCCATGCATTTGCCCACTCACCTAACCTATCCAAGTCACTCTGCAGCCTAATAGCATCCTCCTCGCAGCTCACACTGCCACCCAACTTAGTATCATCCGCAAATTTGGAGATACTGCATTTAATCCCCTCGTCTAAATCATTAATGTACAATGTAAACAGCTGGGACCCCAGCACAGAACCTTGCGGCACTCCACTATTCACTGCCTGCCATTCTGAAAAGTACCCGTTTACTCCTACTCTTTGCTTCCTGTCTGACAACCAGTTCTCAATCCACGTCAGCACACTACCCCCAATCCCATGTGCTTTAACTTTGCACATTAATCTCTTGTGTGGGACCTTGTCGAAAGCCTTCTGAAAGTCCAAATATACCACATCAACTGGTTCTCCCTTGTCCACTTTACTGGAAACATCCTCAAAAAATTCCGGAAGATTTGTCAAGCATGATTTCCCTTTCACAAATCCATGCTGACTTGCACCTATCATGTCACTATTTTCCAGATGCACTGCTATGACATCCTTAATAATTGATTCCATCACTTTACCCACTACTGAGGTCAGGCTGACCGGTCTATAATTCCCTGTTTTCTCTCTCCCTCCTTTTTTAAAAAGTGGGGTTACATTGGCTACCCTCCACTCCATAGGAACTGATCCAGAGTCAATGGAATGTTGGAAAATGACTGTCAATGCATCCGCTATTTCCAAGGCCACCTCCTTAAGTACTCTAGGATGCAGTCCATCAGGCCCTGGGGATTTATCGGCCTTCAATCCTATCAATTTCCCCAACACAATTTCCCGACTAATAAAGATTTCCCTCAGTTCCTCTTCCTTACTAGACCCTCTGACCCCTTTTATATCCGGAAGGTTGTTTGTATCCTCCTTAGTGAATACCGAACCAAAGAACCAAACAATCGGTTATCGCAACTGAAATCACACTCCTTTTAAAATATACAGGATGATCCCGATTATGAGAAAATACGTCTTAAAGGGGCAGTTGATGAACCGGAACTGACAACCATCCCGTTTGAACAGACACCGAATGATCCAGGACAGGAAGCACATCCCTCTTACACAGCTGTAGAATGGGCCTTCACGGACAGCACTTCCCTTTCAAAAGATTAAAGTGGGATTTCCATCATTCCTGAAGGCAATTGTGCTGTGCGTGAGTGAGCGCGGGTCTCAGGACCACGCGGGGCTGGGACGGATGTTGAAGCCACAGGTGATTGACAGGCAGGAAGGAGGGAGGGAACTCAAACCAACCCAGACAAAAAGACAATTTAAAACATATATATATTTATCACAATAAGAAAATAAATAAATTTACAGTTTTATTGCAAAAAATTGAATTTGGTTTGATTTAAATAAATAAATAATTTTTCTTAATCTATATATTTTTGATTGAACGAAGGCTGTGCGACTGCATGAAATCCACTGGAAATCAGAGCGTGCAGTCAGTAAATACCCAAACACAGTAAGCCCATGGTGTAAGACAAGCCACGAGGGAAGATATGGGGAACAAAGGCGATCTTTTAAAGTCGCGAGTGCCTTTCTGCTTGATCTGACAGCAGCTGCATGTGCTGTGAAAGAGCTCAAATGTAATAGACACCAGTGCTGGCAGAACAGAAAAGGCACATTTATTGTGAAAGTTGAAAAGTACGGATTGTTTGTAAATATACGTATACATAAATATTTATACATATATTTATATAAACAAAGTCAGTCAGTCAGTCATGTCTTGTCTTGTCTTGATTTGATTTGTATTTGAAAATAAGGGGGAAAGAGCTCATCATGTCACAAAGCCCTTCCGCAAGCTCTCGCTCAAATCGCTATGTTTCTAACTTATATAACTTGCCTTCTTTCAGATGTGGAACAGCAAAATCCCACAGCAGATTCTTCTCCTGTCAGGCAGTCTTCGAATGCGTGTTCAATCAAATCAGTGTGGCTTCAAGTTGCATGCAATGCATTTTTTCTCCCATGACATGAAATGCACAGTAAGATCGCGCAGCATGTTTGCACACACTCCCTCGCTACACAAACACACCAACAAACTAAAATTCCTGCAACCTCCAAAGGCAGTTTTTGAAATTTGTAATTTAAAATCCGGGACAGACAGCACATTCCTTTTAAACAGATACATAATGATCCGATACTGATAGCAACCATTTTGGAGAGACAGAGAATGTCCCAGGACAGACGAGCACATCACCTTAAAAGGGATACAGAAACACAGTGTAAAAAACAAAGAATTCTGTAAAACTCAGCTGGTCGTGTACATTCTGTGGATGAAGATCCCGGGCTCACGTTCAGTCAGATGATCATTCCGATATTTTAAGAAAAATGTAAAGATTACAGATTTTTTCCACGAAAATAGCGCCTGGAAATAAATAGGCAGCGAGGAAGGACAAAATGTCTGTGATACAGTGGAGCGCAGGAGTGATTGAATAATAAATGGCACAATGCGAAAAGGCAAAGTGGGTGGTAAGCGGGCAATACAGTAACAAAGGATGGACCAGAGGAGGTGTTATTGGGAACTGCAGAACCATTAGCAGACAATGGGAGCGGTGCTCATGATCCGATACGTCGAACCGAATGTTGAGGCCAGAACACTATAACATGCCTGGAATGTAGGGTCTGAACGCCTTTTAATCAGACCAGGCAGCTTGCCCACCCCGGATTGATTTCCTGTACGGTTTAAATTCGGCAGCCAAGGGACTAAATCCAAAGCCAGCTTCTCCCATCTTTTCAGCGCTAGAGAAGTTGAGATTGACGCTGAATGTATCCATATCCCAATGGAGGTGAGCTCATGCGTGCATAAAGGAAGATGGACTGATTAAGTATTGCCCAGAATCAAACACGGGTTTCGGTTGTCCATTGAGACACAGAGCCTATTTCATCTGAGATACATGAACTTGACTCAGTTCGGTGAGTTTCACTTTGCTCCTGGGAATCTCCAGGATTTTTGGACGCTGTGTGAACAACGACGGGCAATCAAACGTTTTAATTTGAAACATGTCCACCGGCTGAGAAGTGTTTTTTTGACTAAAAGTTGTCAGGGCTCGTCCGGGATTTGAACCCGGGATCACTCGCATTTCAATTATTAGAACCCCGAAGCGAGAATCATCCCCCTAGACCAACGAGCCGCCGACAGTAAGGGATCTAGCTCTCAGATTCTGACGTTCGTTTGCTATTCGGCCCATCGTGCCTGTGCTGACTCTCTGAGACCGATCTCATGAGTCTCCCTCTCCATAGTCCTGCTAATGTTTTTCCTTTGATGAATAGATTATTCTTTGAGACATTACTTCACCAACGAGCTGCATCCTTGTCAGTAAAAGGTGAATTTGGAAATGAGGTTAAATGTGATTACCGAAAAAAAACGAGTGGAAACGGTTTAACACAATAACGACGAAGTTGAGGGCATACTGGATCAGCAGTCCATTGCCTGAACTACTCAGTCACCTTATCTCCTAATTACTGCAACGTCAGACATCCATCCACTACTTTTTCCATTCAAACAGAAATAATGTGCACGAAAGTCTACTTCACCGCTTGTTTTGCCCGTGCAACCAGATCGACAGTGATGAAAATGTGCCATGAGCTTTTTAAAGCAAACAGCCTTCCTTTACTTTCGGTGAGTGACTGCACGAGATGGTTGGTTTTGAGGAAGAATCAAAATAAAGAATGTAAAGTTTCACCGGCAAGTTAGCTGACCGCGGCAGGACTCGAACCTGCAATCTTTTGATAACATCACAGTTACAATCGAAGTCAAACGACTTATCCATTAGGCCACGCGGATGCTGCTACTGGCATGAAATTTGTTGTATTTTTATACTGAGAGCAAATTTGGGACAAGGGATCTTTCAAGGAGTGGATTTATGAAAATATGGGCATATTTTGAGTAATGAACCGTTGCGCTGCGATATGGATGTGCACGGACACAGGCAACCTCAATGTTGCTTGATACGCAACAGTTTAACAATCGGTTATCGCAACTGAAATCACACTCCTTTTAAAATATACAGGATGATCCCGTTAATGAGAAAATACGTCTTTAAGGGGCAGTTGATGAACCGGAACTGACAACCATCCCGTTTGAACAGACACCGAATGATCCAGGACAGGAAGCACATCCATCTTACACAGCTGTAGAATGGGTCTTCACCGACAGCACTTCCCTTTCAAAAGATTAAAGTGGGATTTCTATCATTCCTGAAGGCAATTGTGCTGTGCGTGAGTGAGCGCGGATCACAGGAGCAGGAGGGGCTGAGAAGGTTTTTGAAGCCACAGGTGATTGACAGGCACGAAGGAGGGAAGGAAGTAAAACCAACCCAGACAAAGAGACAATTTGAAACATATATATATTTATCACAATAAGAAAATAAATAAATTTACAGTTTTATTGCAAAAAATTGAATTTAGTTTGATTTAAATAAATAAATAATTATTTCTTAATCTATATATTTTTGATTGAACGAAGGCTGTGCGACTGCATGAAATCCACTGGAAATCAGGGCGTGCAGTCAGTAAATACACAAACAAGTAAGCCCATGGTGCAAGACAAGCCACGAGCGAAGATATGGGGAACAAAGGCGATCTTTTAAAGTCGCGAGTGCCTTTCTGCTGGATCTGACAGCAGCTGCGTGTGCTGTGAAAGAGCTCAAATGTAATAGAGCCCAGTGCTGGCAGAACAGAAAAGGCACATTTATTTTGAAAGTTAAAAAGTAGGGATTGTTTGTAAATATACGAATACATTAATATTTATATATATATCTATAAAAACAAAGTCAGTCAGTCAGTCATGTCTTGTCTTGTCTTGATTTGATTTGTATTTGAAAATAAGGAGGAAAGAGCTCATCATGTCATAAAGCCCATCCGCAAGCACTCGCTAAAATCGCTATGTTTCTAACTTATAAAATTTGGCTTCTTTCAGATGTGGAACAGCAAAATCCCACAGCAGATTCTTCTCCTGTTAGGCAGTCCTCGAATGCGTGTTCAATCAAATCAGTGTGGCTTCAAGTTGCATGTAATGCATGTTTTCTCCCATGACATGAAATGCACAGTAAGATCGCGCAGCACGTTTGCACACACTCCCTCGCTACACAAACACACCAACAAACCAAAATTCTTGCAACCTCCAAAGGCAGTTTTTGAAATTTGTAATTTAAAATCCGGGACAGGCAGCACATTCCTTTTAAACAGATACATAATGATCCGATACTGATAGCAACCATTTTGGAGAGACAGAGAATGACCTCGGACAGACAGGACATCACCTTAAAAGCGATACAGAAACACAGTGAACAAAAACAAAGAATTCTGTAAAACTCAGCTGGTCGTGAACATTCTGTGGATGAAGAACCCGGGCTCACGTTCAGTCAGATGATCATTCCGATATTTTAAGAAAAATGTAAAGTTTACAGATTTTTTCCACGAAAATAGCGCCTGGAAATAAATAGGCAGCGAGGAAGGACAAAAGGGAATGTCTGTGATACAGTGGAGCGTAGGAGTGATTGAATAATAAATGGCACAATGCGTAAAGGCAAAGTTGGTGGTAAGCGGGCAATAAAATAACAAAGGATGGACCAGAGGAGGTGTTAGTGGGAACAGCAGAACCATTAGCAGACAATGAGCGTGGCTAATGATCCGAGACGTTGAATCGAATGTTGAGGCCAGAACACTATAACATTCCTGGAATGTAGGGTCTGAACGCCTTTTAATCAGACGAGGCAGCTTGCCCACTCCGGATTGATTTCCTGTACGGTTCAAATTCGGCAGCCAAGGGACTAAATCCAAAGCCAGCTTCTCCCACCTTTTCAGCGCTAGAGAAACAGGACGCACTCATATTCAGGGCAGAGTCTGTTTCACGTTGAAGTTGAGATTGACGCTGAATGTATCCATATCCCAATGGAGGTGAGCTCATGCGTGCAGAACGGAAGATGGACTGATCAAGAATTGGCAAGAATCAAACACGGGTTTAGGTTGTCCAATGAGACACAGAGCCGAGTACATCTGAGATGCATGAACTTTACTCAGTTCGGTGAGTTTCACTTTGCTCCTGGGAATCTCCAGGATTTTTGGAGGCTGTGTGAACAAAGGCGCGCAATCAAACGTTTTGATTTGAAACATGTCGACCGGCTGAGAAGTGTTTTTTTGACTAAAAGTTGTCAGGGCTCGTCCAGGATTTGAACCCGGGACCTCTCGCATTTCAATTATTAGAACCCCTAAGCGAGAATCATACCCCTAGACCAACGAGCCGCCGACAGTAAGGAATCTAGCTCTCAGATTCTGACGTTCGTTTGCTATTCGGCCCATCGTGCCTGTGCTGACTCTCAGAGACCTATCTCATGAGTCTCTCTCTCCATTGTCCAGCTGATGTTTTCCCTTTGATGAATAGATTATTCTTTGAGACATTACTTCACCAATGAGCTGCATCCTTGTCAGTAAAAGGTGAATTTGCAATGAGGTTAAATGTGATTGGCCAAAAAAAACGAGTGGAAACGGTTTAACACAATAACGACGAAGTTGAGGGCATACTGGATCAGCAGTCCATTGCCTGAACTTTTCAGTCACCTTATCTCCTATTTACTGCAACGTCAGAAATCCATCCCCTACTTTTTCCATTCAAACAGAAATAATGTGCACGAAAGTCTACTTCACCGCTTGTTTTGCCCGTGCAACCAGATCGACAGTGATGAAAATGTGCCATGAGCTTTTTAAAGCAAACAGCCTTCCTTTACTTTTGGTGAGTGACTGCACGAGATGGTTGGTTTTGAGGCAGAATCAAAATAAAGAATATAAAATTTCACGCGGCAAGTTAGCTGACCGCGGCAGGACTCAAACCTGCAATCTTCTGATAACATCACAGTTACAATCGAAGTCACACGATTTATCCATTAGGCCACGCGGCTTCTGCTGCTGGCATGAAATTTGTTGTTTTCTTATACTGAGAGCAAATTTGGGACAAGGGATCTTTCAAGGAGTGGATTTATGAAAATATGGGCATATTTTGAGTAATGAACCGATGCGCTGCGATATGGATGTACACGGACACAGGCAACGTCAATGTAGCTTGATACACAACAGTTTAACAATCGGTTATCGCAACTGAATTCAAACTCCTTTTAAAATATGCAGGATGATCCCGATTATGAGAAAATACGTCTTCAAGAGGCAGTTGATGAACCGGAACTGACAACCATCCCGTTTGAACAGACACCGAATGATCCAGGACAGGAAGCACATCCATCTTACACAGCTGTAGAATGGGCCTTCACGGACAGCACGTCCCTTTCAAAAGATTAAAGTGGGATTTCTATCATTCCTGAAGGCAATTGTGCTGTGCGTGAGTGAGCGCGGATCTCAGGACCACGAGGGGCTGGGACGGTTTTTGAAGCCACAGGTGATTGACAGGCAGGAAGGAGGGAGGGAAGTCAAACCAACCCAGACAAAAAGACAATTTAAAACATATATATATTTATCACAATAAGAAAATAAATACATTTACAGTTTTATTGCAAAAAATTGAATTTGGTTTGATTTAAATAAATAAATAATTTTTCTTAATCTATATATTTTTGATTGAACGAAGGCTGTGCGACTGCATGAAATCCACTGGAAATCAGTGCGTGCAGTCAGCAAATACCCAAACACAGTAAGCCCATGGTGTAAGACAAGCCACGAGGGAAGATATGGGGAACAAAGGCGATCTTTTAAAGTCGCGAGTGCCTTTCTGCTTGATCTGACAGCAGCTGCATGTGCTGTGAAAGAGCTCAAATGTAATAGACACCAGTGCTGGCAGAACAGAAAAGGCACATTTATTGTGAAAGTTAAAAAGTACGGATTGTTTGTAAATATACGTATACATAAATATTTATACATATATTTATATAAACAAAGTCAGTCAGTCAGTCATGTCTGGTCTTGTCTTGATTTGATTTGTATTTGAAAATAAGGGGGAAAGAGCTCATCATGTCACAAAGCCCATCCGCAAGCTCTCGCTCAAATCGCTATGTTTCTAACTTATATAACTTGACTTCTTTCAATGTGGAACAGCAAAATCCCACAGCAGATTCTTCTCCTGTCAGGCCGTCTTCGAATGCGTGTTCAATCAAATCAGTGTGGCTTCAAGTTGCATGTAATGCATTTTTTCTCCCATGACATGAAATGCACAGTAAGATCGCGCAGCACGTTTGCACACACTCCCTCGCTACACAAACACACCAACAAACTAAAATTCCTGCAACCTCCAAAGGCAGTTTTTGAAATTTGTAATTTAAAATCCGGGACAGACAGCACATTCCTTTTAAACAGATACATAATGATCCGATACTGATAGCAACCATTTTGGAGAGACAGAGAATGTCCCCGGACAGACCAGCACATCACCTTAAAAGGGATACAGAAACACAGTGTAAAAAACAAAGAATTCTGTAAAACTCAGCTGGTCGTGTACATTCTGTGGATGAAGATCCCGGGCTCACGTTCAGTCAGATGATCATTCCGATATTTTAAGAAAAATGTAAAGATTACAGATTTTTTCCACGAAAATAGCGCCTGGAAATAAATAGGCAGCGAGGAAGGACAAAATGTCTGTGATACAGTGGAGCGCAGGAGTGATTGAATAATAAATGGCACAATGCGAAAAGGCAAAGTGGGTGGTAAGCGGGCAACACAGTAACAAAGGATGGACCAGAGGAGGTGTTATTGGGAACTGCAGAACCATTAGCAGACAATGGGAGCGGTGCTTATGATCCGATACGTCGAACCGAATGTTGAAGCCAGAACACTATAACATGCCTGGAATGTAGGGTCTGATCGCCTTTTAATCAAACCAGGCAGCTTCCCCACCCCGGATTCATTTCCTGTACGGTTTAAATTCGGCAGCCAAGGGACTAAATCCAAAGCCAGATTCTCCCATCTTTTCAGCGCTAGAGAAGTTGAGATTGACGCTGAATGTATCCATATCCCAATGGAGGTGAGCTCATGCGTGCATAAAGGAAGATGGACTGATCAAGTATTGCCCAGAATCAAACACGGGTTTAGGTTGTCCATTGAGACACAGAGCCGATTACATCTGAGATACACGAACTTTACTCAGTTCGGTGAGTTTCACTTTGCTCCTGGGAATCTCCAGGATTTTTGGACGCTGTGTGAACAACGACGGGCAATCAAACGTTTTAATTTGAAACATGTCCACCGGCTGAGAAGTGTTTTTTTGACTAAAAGTTGTCAGGGCTCGTCCGGGATTTGAACCCGGGATCACTCGCATTTCAATTATTAGAACCCCGAAGCGAGAATCATACCCCGAGACCAACGAGCCGCCGACAGTAAGGGATCTAGCTCTCAGATTCTGACGTTCGTTTGCTATTCGGCCCATCGTGCCTGTGCTGACTCTCTGAGACCGATCTCATGAGTCTCCCTCTCCATAGTCCTGCTAATGTTTTCCCTTTGATGAATAGATTATTCTTTGAGACATTACTTCACCAACGAGCTGCATCCTTGTCAGTAAAAGGTGAATTTGGAAATGAGGTTAAATGTGATTACCGAAAAAAAACGAGTGGAAACGGTTTAACACAATAACGACGAAGTTGAGGGCATACTGGATCAGCAGTCCATTGCCTGAACTACTCAGTCACATTATCTCCTAATTACTGCAACGTCAGACATCCATCCCCTACTTTTTCCATTCAAACAGAAATAATGTGCACGAAAGTCTACTTCACCGCTTGTTTTGCCCGTGCAACCAGATCGACAGTGATGAAAATGTGCCATGAGCTTTTTAAAGCAAACAGCCTTCCTTTACTTTCGGTGAGTGACTGCACGAGATGGTTGGTTTTGAGGAAGAATCAAAATAAAGAATGTAAAGTTTCACCGGCAAGTTAGCTGACCGCGGCAGGACTAGAACCTGCAATCTTTTGATAACATCACAGTTACAATCGAAGTCAGACGACTTATCCATTAGGCCACGCGGATGCTGCTGCTGGCATGACATTTGTTGTCTTTTTATACTGAGAGCAAATTTGGGACAAGGGATCTTTCAAGGAGTGGATTTATGAAAATATGGGCATATTTTGAGTAATGAACCGTTGCGCTGCGATATGGATGTGCACGGACACAGGCAACCTCAATGTTGCTTGATACACAACAGTTTAACAATCGGTTATCGCAACTTAAATCACACTCCTTTTAAAATATACAGGATGATCCCGATAATGAGAAAATACGTCTTAAAGGGGCAGTTGATGAACCGGAACTGACAACCATCCCGTTTGAACAGACACCGAATGATCCAGGACAGGAAGCACATCCATCTTACACAGCTGTAGAATGGGCCTTCACCGACAGCACTTCCCTTTCAAAAGATTAAAGTGGGATTTCTATCATTCCTGAAGGCAATTGTGCTGTGCGTGAGTGAGCGCGGATCTCAGGAGCAGGAGGGGCTGGGACGGTTTTTGAAGCCACAGGTGATTGACAGGCACGAAGGAGGGAGAGAAGTAAAACCAACCCAGACAAAGAGACAATTTAAAACATATATATATTTATCACAATAAGAAAATAAATAAATTTACAGTTTTATTGCAAAAAATTGAATTTAGTTTGATTTAAATAAATAAATAATTATTTCTTAATCTATATATTTTTGATTGAACGAAGGCTGTGCGACTGCATGAAATCCACTGGAAATCAGGGCGTGCAGTCAGTAAATACACAAACAAGTAAGCCCATGGTGCAAGACAAGCCACGAGCGAAGATATGGGGAACAAAGGCGATCTTTTAAAGTCGCGAGTGCCTTTCTGCTGGATCTGACAGCAGCTGCGTGTGCTGTGAAAGAGCTCAAATGTAATAGAGCCCAGTGCTGGCAGAACAGAAAAGGCACATTTATTTTGAAAGTTAAAAAGTTGGGATTGTTTGTAAATATACGAATACATTAATATTTATATATATATCTATAAAAACAAAGTCAGTCAGTCAGTCATGTCTTGTCTTGTCTTGATTTGATTTGTATTTGAAAATAAGGGGGAAAGAGCTCATCATGTCACAAAGCCCATCCGCAAGCTCTCGCTAAAATCGCTATGTTTCTAACTTATATAATTTGGCTTCTTTCAGATGTGGAACAGCAAAATCCCACAGCAGATTCTTCTCCTGTTAGGCAGTCCTCGAATGCGTGTTCAATCAAATCAGTGTGGCTTCAAGTTGCATGTAATGCATTTTTTCTCCCTTGACATGAAATGCACAGTAAGATCACGCAGCACGTTTGCACACACTCCCTCGCTACACAAACACACCAACAAACTAAAATTCCTGCAAATTCCAAAGGCAGTTTTTGAAATTTGAAATTTAAAATCCGGGACAGACAGCACATTCCTTTTAAACAGATACATAATGATCCGATACTGATAGCACACCATTTTGGAGAGACAGAGAATGTCCCCGGACAGACCAGCACATCACCTTAAAAGGGATACAGAAACACAGTGAACAAAAACAAAGAATTCTGTAAAACTCAGCTGGTCGTGTACATTCTGTGGATGAAGATCCCGGGCTCACGTTCAGTCAGATGATCATTCCGATATTTTAAGAAAAATGTAAAGTTTACAGATTTTTTCCACGAAAATAGCGCCTGGAAATAAATAGGCAGCGAGGAAGGACAAAATGTCTGTGATACAGTGGAGCTTAGGAGTGATTGAATAATAAATGGCACAATGCGAAAAGGCAAAGTGGGTGGTAAGCGGGCAATACAGTAACAAAGGAGGAACCAGAGGAGGTGTTAGTGGGAACTGCAGAACCATTAGCAGACAATGGGAACGGTGCTTATGATCCGAGACGTCGAACCGAATGTTGAGGCCAGAACACTATCACATGCCTGGAATGTCGGGTCTGAACGCCTTTTAATCAGACCAGGCAGCTTGCCCACCCGGATTGATTTCCTGTACGGTTTAAATTCCGCAGCCAAGGGACTAAATCCAAAGCCAGCTTCTCCCATCTTTTCAGCGCTAGAGAAACAGGACGCACTCATATTCAGGGCAGAGTGTGTTTCACGTTGAAGTTGAGATTGACGCTGAATATATCCATATCCCAATGGAGGTGAACTCATGCGTGCAGAACGGAAGATGGACTGATCAAGAATTGGCGAGAATCAAACACGGGTTTAAGTTGTCCAATGAGACACTGAGCCGAGTACATCTGAGATGCATGAATTTTACTCAGTTCGGTGAGTTTCACTTTGCTCCTGGGAATCTCCAGGATTTTTGGACGCTGTGTGAACAACGACGGGCAATCAAACGTTTTAATTTGAAACATGTCCACCGGCTGAGAAGTGTTTTTTTGACTAAAAGTTGTCAGGGCTCGTCCGGGATTTGAAACCGGGACCTCTCGCATTTCAATTATTAGAACCCCTAAGCGAGAATCATACCCCTAGTCCAACGAGCCGCCGACAGTAAGGGATCTAGCTCTCAGATTCTGACGTTCGTTTGCTATTCGGCTCATCGTGCCTGTGCTGACTCTCAGAGACCGATCTCATGAGTCCCCCTCTCCATTGTCCAGCTAATGTTTTCCCTTTGATGAATAGATTATTCTTTGAGACATTACTTCACCAACGAGCTGCATCCTTGTCAGTAAAAGGTGAAGTTGGCAATGAGGTTAAATGTGATTACCGAAAAAAAACGAGTGGAAACGGTTTAACACAATAACGACGAAGTTGAGGGCATACTGGATCAGCAGTCCATTGCCTGAACTACTCAGTCACCTTATCTCCTATTTACTGCAACGTCAGACATCCATCCCCTACTTTTTCCATTCAAACAGAAATAATGTGCACGAAAGTCTACTTCACCGCTTGTTTTGCCCGTGCAACCAGATCGACAGTGATGAAAATGTGCCATGAGCTTTTTAAAGCAAACAGCCTTCCTTTACTTTCGGTGAGTGACTGCACGAGATGGTTGGTTTTGAGGAAGAATCAAAATAAAGAATGTAAAGTTTCACCGGCAAGTTAGCTGACCGCGGCAGGACTAGAACCTGCAATCTTTTGATAACATCACAGTTACAATCGAAGTCAGACGACTTATCCATTAGGCCACGCGGATGCTGCTGCTGGCATGAAATTTGTTGTCTTTTTATACTGAGAGCAAATTTGGGACAAGGGATCTTTCAAGGAGTGGATTTATGAAAATATGGGCATATTTTGAGTAATGAACCGTTGCGCTGCGATATGGATGTGCACGGACACAGGCAACCTCAATGTTGCTTGATACACAACAGTTTAACAATCGGTTATCGCAACTTAAATCACACTCCTTTTAAAATATACAGGATGATCCCGATAATGAGAAAATACGTCTTAAAGGGGCAGTTGATGAACCGGAACTGACAACCATCCCGTTTGAACAGACACCGAATGATCCAGGACAGGAAGCACATCCATCTTACACAGCTGTAGAATGGGCCTTCACCGACAGCACTTCCCTTTCAAAAGATTAAAGTGGGATTTCTATCATTCCTGAAGGCAATTGTGCTGTGCGTGAGTGAGCGCGGATCTCAGGAGCAGGAGGGGCTGGGACGGTTTTTGAAGCCACAGGTGATTGACAGGCACGAAGGAGGGAGAGAAGTAAAACCAACCCAGACAAAGAGACAATTTAAAACATATATATATTTATCACAATAAGAAAATAAATAAATTTACAGTTTTATTGCAAAAAATTGAATTTAGTTTGATTTAAATAAATAAATAATTATTTCTTAATCTATATATTTTTGATTGAACGAAGGCTGTGCGACTGCATGAAATCCACTGGAAATCAGGGCGTGCAGTCAGTAAATATACAAACAAGTAAGCCCATGGTGCAAGACAAGCCACGAGCGAAGATATGGGGAACAAAGGCGATCTTTTAAAGTCGCGAGTGCCTTTCTGCTGGATCTGACAGCAGCTGCGTGTGCTGTGAAAGAGCTCAAATGTAATAGAGCCCAGTGCTGGCAGAACAGAAAAGGCACATTTATTTTGAAAGTTAAAAAGTTGGGATTGTTTGTAAATATACGAATACATTAATATTTATATATATATCTATAAAAACAAAGTCAGTCAGTCAGTCATGTCTTGTCTTGTCTTGATTTGATTTGTATTTGAAAATAAGGGGGAAAGAGCTCATCATGTCACAAAGCCCATCCGCAAGCTCTCGCTAAAATCGCTATGTTTCTAACTTATATAATTTGGCTTCTTTCAGATGTGGAATAGCAAAATCCCACAGCAGATTCTTCTCCTGTTAGGCAGTCCTCGAATGCGTGTTCAATCAAATCAGTGTGGCTTCAAGTTGCATGTAATGCATTTTTTCTCCCTTGACATGAAATGCACAGTAAGATCACGCAGCACGTTTGCACACACTCCCTCGCTACACAAACACACCAACAAACTAAAATTCCTGCAAATTCCAAAGGCAGTTTTTGAAATTTGAAATTTAAAATCCGGGACAGACAGCACATTCCTTTTAAACAGATACATAATGATCCGATACTGATAGCACACCATTTTGGAGAGACAGAGAATGTCCCCGGACAGACCAGCACATCACCTTAAAAGGGATACAGAAACACAGTGAACAAAAACAAAGAATTCTGTAAAACTCAGCTGGTCGTGTACATTCTGTGGATGAAGATCCCGGGCTCACGTTCAGTCAGATGATCATTCCGATATTTTAAGAAAAATGTAAAGTTTACAGATTTTTTCCACGAAAATAGCGCCTGGAAATAAATAGGCAGCGAGGAAGGACAAAATGTCTGTGATACAGTGGAGCTTAGGAGTGATTGAATAATAAATGGCACAATGCGAAAAGGCAAAGTGGGTGGTAAGCGGGCAATACAGTAACAAAGGAGGAACCAGAGGAGGTGTTAGTGGGAACTGCAGAACCATTAGCAGACAATGGGAACGGTGCTTATGATCCGAGACGTCGAACCGAATGTTGAGGCCAGAACACTATCACATGCCTGGAATGTCGGGTCTGAACGCCTTTTAATCAGACCAGGCAGCTTGCCCACCCGGATTGATTTCCTGTACGGTTTAAATTCCGCAGCCAAGGGACTAAATCCAAAGCCAGCTTCTCCCATCTTTTCAGCGCTGGAGAAACAGGACGCACTCATATTCAGGGCAGAGTGTGTTTCACGTTGAAGTTGAGATTGACGCAGAATATATCCATATCCCAATGGAGGTGAACTCATGCGTGCAGAACGGAAGATGGACTGATCAAGAATTGGCGAGAATCAAACACGGGTTTAAGTTGTCCAATGAGACACTGAGCCGAGTACATCTGAGATGCATGAATTTTACTCAGTTCGGTGAGTTTCACTTTGCTCCTGGGAATCTCCAGGATTTTTGGACGCTGTGTGAACAACGACGGGCAATCAAACGTTTTAATTTGAAACATGTCCACCGGCTGAGAAGTGTTTTTTTGACTAAAAGTTGTCAGGGCTCGTCCGGGATTTGAACCCGGGTTCTCTCGCATTTCAATTATTAGAACCCCGAAGCGAGAATCATCCCCCTAGACCAACGAGCCGCCGACAGTAAGGGATCTAGCTCTCCGATTCTGACGTTCGTTTGCTATTCGGCCCATCGTGACTGTGCTGACTCTCTGAGACCGATCTCATGAGTTTCCCTCTCCATAGTCCTGCTAATGTTTTCCCTTTGATGAATAGATTATTCTTTGAGACATTACTTCACCAACGAGCTGCATCCTTGTCAGTAAAAGGTGAAGTTGGCAATGAGGTTAAATGTGATTACCGAAAAAAAACGAGTGGAAACGGTTTAACACAATAACGACGAAGTTGAGGGCATACTGGATCAGCAGTCCATTGCCTGAACTACTCAGTCACCTTATCTCCTATTTACTGCAACGTCAGACATCCATCCCCTACTTTTTCCATTCAAACAGAAATAATGTGCACGAAAGTCTACTTCACCGCTTGTTTTGCCCGTGCAACCAGATCGACAGTGATGAAAATGTGCCATGAGCTTTTTAAAGCAAACAGCCTTCCTTTACTTTTGGTGAGTGACTGCACGAGATGGTTGGTTTTGAGGCAGAATCAAAATAAAGAATATAAAATTTCACGCGGCAAGTTAGCTGACCGCGGCAGGACTCGAACCTGCAATCTTCTGATAACATCACAGTTACAATCGAAGTCACACGATTTATCCATTAGGCCACGCGGCTGCTGCTGCTGGCATGAAATGTGTTGTTTTCTTATACTGAGAGCAAATTTCGGTCAAGGGATCTTTCAAGGAGTGGATTTATGAAAATATGGGCATATTTTGAGTAATGAACCGATGCGCTGCGATATGGATGTGCACGGACACAGGCAACGTCAATGTAGCTTGATACACAACAGTTTAACAATCGGTTATCGCAACTGAAGTCAAACTCCTTTTAAAATATGCAGGATGATCCCGATTATGAGAAAATACGTCTTCAAGGGGCAGTTGATGAACCGGAACTGACAACCATCCCGTTTGAACAGACACCGAATGATCCAGGACAGGAAGCACATCCATCTTACACAGCTGTAGAATGGGCCTTCACGGACAGCACGTCTCTTTCAAAAGATTAAAGTGGGATTTCTATCATTCCTGAAGGCAATTGTGCTGTGCGTGAGTGAGCGCGGATCTCAGGACCACGAGGGGCTGGGACGGTTTTTGAAGCCACAGGTGATTGACAGGCAGGAAGGAGGGAGGGAAGTAAAACGAACCCAGAAAAAAAGACAATTTAAAACATATATATATTGATCACAATAAGAAAATAAATACATTTGCAGTTTTATTGCAAACAATTTAATTTGGTTTGATTTAAATAAATAAATCATTATTACTTAATCTATATATTTTTGATTGAACGAAGGCTGTGCGACTGCATGAAATCCACTGGAAATCAGAGCGTGCAGTCAGTAAATACCCAAACACAGTAAGCCAATGGTGTAAGACAAGCCACGAGGGAAGATATGGGGAACAAAGGCGATCTTTTAAAGTCGCGAGTGCCTTTCTGCTGGATCTGACAGCAGCTGCATGTGCTGTGAAAGAGCTCAAATGTAATAGAGCCCAGTGCCGGTAGAACAGAAAAGGCACATTTATTGTGAAAGTTAAAAAGTACAGATTGTTTGTAAATATGCGTATACATTAATATTTATATATATATATGAATAAACAAAGTCAGTCAGTCAGTCATGTCTTGTCTTGTCTTGATTTGTTTTGTGTTTGAAAATAAGGGGGAAGGAGCTCATCATGTCACACAGCCCAACCGCAAGCTCTCGCTAAAATCGCTATGTTTCTAACTTATATAATTTGCCTTCTTTCTGATGTGGAACAGCAAAATCCCACAGCAGATTCTTCTCCTGTTAGGCAGTCCTCGAATGCGTGTTCAATCAAATCAGTGTGGCTTCAAGTTGCATGTAATGCATTTTTTCTCCCATGACATGAAATGCACAGTAAGATAGCGCAGCACGTTTGCACACACTCCCTCGCTACACAAACACACCAACAAACTAAAATTCCTGCAACCTCCAAAGGCAGTTTTTGAAATCTGTAATTTAAAATCCGGGACAGGCAGCACATTCCTTTTAAACAGATACATAATGATCCGATACTGATAGCAACCATTTTGGAGAGACAGAGAATGACCTCGGACAGACAGGACATCACCTTAAAAGCGATACAGAAACACAGTGAACAAAAACAAAGAATTCTGTAAAACTCAGCTGGTCGTGAACATTCTGTGGATGAAGAACCCGGGCTCACGTTCAGTCAGATGATCATTCCGATATTTTAAGAAAAATGTAAAGTTTACAGATTTTTTCCACGAAAATAGCGCCTGGAAAAAAATAGGCAGCGAGGAAGGACAAAAGGGAATGTCTGTGATACAGTGGAGCGTAGGAGTGATTGAATAATAAATGGCACAATGCGTAAAGGCAAAGTGGGTGGTAAGCGGGCAATACAGTAACAAAGGATGGACCACAGGAGGTGTTAGTGGGAATTGCAGAACCATTATCAGACAATGGGAGCGGTGCTTATGATCCGATACGTCGAACCGAATGTTGAGGCCAGAACACTATAACATGCCTGGAATGTAGGGTCTGAATGCCTTTTAATCAGACAAGGCAGCTTGCCCACCCCGGATTGATTTCCTGTACTGTTTAAATTCGGCAGCCAAGGGACTAAATCCAAAGCCAGCTTCTCCCATCTTTTCAGCGCTAGAGAAACAGGACGCACTCATATTCAGGGCAGAGTCTGTTTCACGTTGAAGTTGAGATTGACGCTGAATGTATCCATATCCCAATGGAGGTGAGCTCATGCGTGCAGAAAGGAAGATGGACTGATCAAGTATTGGCCAGAATCAAACACGGGTTTAGGTTGTCCAATGAGACACAGAGCCGAGTGCATCTGAGATACATGAACTTTACTCAGTTCGGTGAGATTCACTTTGCTCCTGGGAATCTCCAGGATTTTTGGACGCTGTGTGAACAAAGGTGCGCAATCAAACGTTTTAATTTGAAACATGTCGACCGGCTGAGAAGTGTTTTTTTGACTAAAAGTTGTCAGGGCTCGTCCGGAATTTGAAACCGGGACCTCTCGCATTTCAATTATTAGAACCCCTAAGCGAGAATCATACCCCTAGTCCAACGAGCCGCCGACAGTAAGGGATCTAGCTCTCAGATTCTGACGTTCGTTTGCTATTCGGCTCATCGTGCCTGTGCTGACTCTCAGAGACCGATCTCATGAGTCCCCCTCTCCATTGTCCAGCTAATGTTTTCCCTTTGATGAATAGATTATTCTTTGAGACATTACTTCACCAACGAGCTGCATCCTTGTCAGTAAAATGTGAATTTGGCAATGAGGTTAAATGTGATTGCCGAAAAAAACCGAGTGGAAACGTTTTAACACAATAACGACGAAGTTGAGGGCATACTGGATCAGCAGTCCATTGCCTGAACTTCTCAGTCATCTTATCTCCTATTTAGTGCAACGTCAGACATCCATCCCCTACTTTTTCCATTCAAACAGAAATAATGTGCACGAAAGTCTACTTCACCGCTTGTTTTGCCCGTGCAACCAGATCGACAGTGGTGAAAATGTGCCATGAGCTTTTTAAAGCAAACAGCCTTCCTTTACTTTCGGTGAGTGACTGCACGAAATGGTTGGTTTTGAGGCAGAATCAAAATAAAGAATATAAAATTTCACGCGGCAAGTTAGCTGACCGCGGCAGGACTCGAACCTGCAATCTTTTGATAACATCACAGTTGCAATCGAAGTCAGACGACTTATCCATTAGGCCACGCGGCTGCTGCTGCTGGCATGAAATTTGTTGTTTTTTTATACCGAGAGCAAATTTGGGACAAGGGATCTTTCAAGGAGTGGATTTATGAAAATATGGGCATATTTTGAGTAATGAACCGATGCGCTGCGATATGGATGTGCACGGACACAGGCAACGTCAATGTAACTTGATACACAACAGTTTAACAATCGGTTATCGCAACTGAAATCAAACTCCTTTTAAAATATACAGGATGATCCCGATTATGAGAAAATACGTCTTAAAGGGGCAGTTGATGAACCGGAACTGACAACCATCCCGTTTGAACAGATACCGAATGATCCAGGACAGGAAGCACATCCATCTTACACAGCTGTAGAATGGGCCTTCACGGACAGCACTTCCCTTTCAAAAGATTAAAGTCGGATTTCTATCATTCCTGAAGGCAATTGTGCTGTGCGTGAGCGAGCGCGGATCTCAGGACCACGAGGGGCTGAGACGGTTTTTGAAGCCACAGGTGATTGACAGGCAGGAACGAGGGAGGGAAGTAAAACCAACCCAGACAAAAAGACAATTTAAAACATATATATATTTATTACAATAAGAAAATAAATAAATTTACAGTTTTATTGCAAAAAATTGAATTTAGTTTGATTTAAATAAATAAATAATTATTTCTTAATCTACATATTTTTGATTGAACGAAGGCTGTGCGACTGCATGAAATCCACTTGAAATCAGGGCGTGCAGTCAGTAAATACCCAAACAAGTAAGCCCATGGTGTAAGACAAGCCACGAGGGAAGATATGGGGAACAAAGGCGATCTTTTAAAGTCGCGAGTGGATCTGACAGCAGCTGCGTGTGCTGTGAAAGAGCTCAAATGTAATAGAGCCCAGTGCTGGCAGAACAGAAAAGGCACATTTATTTTGAAAGTTAAAAAGTAGGGATTGTTTGTAAATATACGTATACATTAATATTTATATATATATCTGTATAAACAAAGTCAGGCAGTCAGTCATGTCTTGTCTTGTCTTGTCTTGTCTTGATTTGATTTTTATTTGAAAATAAGGGGGAAGGAGCTCATCATGTCATGCAGCCCATCCGCAAGCTCTCGCTAAAATCGCTATGTTTCTAACTTATATAATTTGCCTTCTTTCAGATGTGGAACAGCAAAATCCCACAGCAGATTCTTCTCCTGTCAGGCAGTCCTCGAATGCATTTTCAATCAAATCAGTGTGGCTTCAAGTTGCATGTAATGCATTTTTTCTCCCATGAAATGAAATGCACAGTAAGATCGCGCAGCACGTTTGCACACACTCCCTCGCTACACAAACACACCAACAAACTAAAATTCCTGCAACTTCTAAAGGCAGTTTTTGAAATTTGAAATTTAAAATCCGGGACAGACAGCACATTCCTTTTAAACAGATACATAATGATCCGATACTGAGAGCACACCATTTTGGTGTGACAGAGAATGTCCCCGGACAGACCAGCACATCACCTTAAAAGCGATACAGAAACACAGTGAACAAAAACAAAGAATTCTGTAAAACTCAGCTGGTCGTGAACATTCTGTGGATGAAGAACCGGGGCTCACGTTCAGTCAGATGATCGTTCCGATATTTTAAGAAAAATGTAAAGTTTACAGATTTTTTCCACGAAAATAGCGCCTGGAAATAAATAGGCAGCGAGGAAGGACAAAAGGGAATGCCTGTGATACAGTGCAGCGTAGGAGTGATTGAATAATAAATGGCACAATGCGAAAAGGCAAAGTGGGTGGTAAGCGGGCAATACAGTAACAAAGAATGGACCACCGGAGGTGCAAGTGGGAACTGCAGAACCATTAGCAGACAATGGGAGCGGTGCTTGTGATCCGATACGTCGAACCGAATGTTGAGGCCAGAACACTATAACATGCCTGGAATGTAGGATCTGAACGCCTTTTAATCAGACAAGGCAGCTTGCCCACCCCGGATTGATTTCCTGTACGGTTTAAATTCGGCAGCCAAGGGAATAAATCCAAAGCCAGCTTCTCCCATCTTTTCAGCGCTAGAGAAACAGGACGCACTCATATTCAGGGCAGAGTCTGTTTCACGTTGAAGTTGAGATTGACGCTGAATGTATCCATATCCCAATGGAGGTGAGCTCATGCGTGCAGAAAGGAAGATGGACTGATCAAGTATTGGCCAGAATCAAACACGGGTTTAGGTTGTCCAATGAGACACAGAGCCGAGTACATCTGAGATACATGAACTTTACTCAGTTCGGTGAGTTTCACTTTGCTCCTGGGAATCTCCAGGATTTTTGGACGCTGTGTGAATAACGGAGCGCAATCAAACGTTTTAATTTGAAACATGGCAGTTTTCTCACATGTCGACCGGCTAAAAGTGTTTTTTTGACTAAAAATTGTCAGGACTCGTCCGGGATCTCTCGCATTTCAATTATTAGAATCCCTAAGCGAGAATCATACCCCGAGACCAACGAGCCGCCGACAGTAATGGATCTAGCGCTCAGATTCTGACGTTAGTTTGCTATTCGGCCCATCGTGCCTGTGCTGACTCTCAGAGACCTATCTCATGAGTCCCCCTCTCCATCGTCCTGCTAATGTTTTCCCTTTGATGAATAGATTATTCTTTGAGACATTACTTCACCAATGAGCTGCATCCTTGTCAGTAAAGGTGAATTTGGCAATGAGGTTAAATGTGATTGCCGAAAAAAAACGTGTGGAAACGGTTTAACACAATAACGACGAATTTGAGGGCATACTGGATCAGCAGTCCATTGCCTGAACTGCTCAGTCACCTTATCTCCTATTTACTGCAACTTCAGACATCCATCCCCTACTTTTTACATTTAAACAGAAATAATGTGCATGAAAGTCTACTTCACCGCTTGTTTTGCCCGTGCAACCAGATCGACAGTGATGTAAATGTGCCATTCGCTTTTTAAAGCAAACAGCCTTCCTTTACTTTAGGTGAGTGACTGCACGAGATGGTTGGTTTTGAGGCAGAATCAAAATAAAGAATATAAAATTTCACGCGGCAAGTTAGCTGACCGCGGCAGGACTCGAACCTGAAATCTTATGATAACATCACAGTTGCAATCGAAGTCAGACGACTTATCCATGAGGTCACGCGGCCGCTGCTGGTGGCATGAAACTTGTTGTTTTTTTATAGTGAGAGCAAATTTGGGACAAGGGATCTTTCAAGGAGTGGATTTATGAAAATATGGGCATATTTTGAGTAATGAACCGATGCGCTGCGATATGGATGTGCACGGACACAGGCAACGTCAATGTATCTTGAAACACAACAGTTTAACAATCGGTTATCGCAACTGAAATCACACTCCTTTTAAAATATACAGGATGATCCCGATTATGAGAAAATACGTCTTAAAGGGGCAATTGATGAACCGGAACTGACAACCATCCCGTTTGAACAGACACCGAATGATCCAGGACAGGAAGCACATCCATCTTACACAGCTGTAGAATGGGATTTCACGGACAGCACTTCCCTTTCAAAAGATTAAAGTGGGATTTCTATCATTCCTGAAGGCAATTGTGCTGTGCGTGAGTGAGCGAGGGTCTCAGGATCACGAGGGGCTGGGACGGTTGTTGAAGCCACAGGTGAGTGACAGGCAGGAAGGAGGGAGGGAAGTAAAACCAACCCTGACAAAAAGACAATTTAAAACATATATACATATGATTCCCAGTTTCTCCCTCCCTCTCTCCCCTGGAGGTACTGAGGCTCACGCTCACTCCTTCCCTGCTTGAGGGTATTGAGGCCCGCACTATCTCCCTCCATGTCCTGGGGGTTCTGAGGCCCAAAGTCCCTCCCTCCCTGCCCTCGGGGTAATGAGGCCCAATCTCCCTCCCACCCTGAGCTGGGAGTGCTGAGGCCAACACTCGTTCTCTATCTGGGGGTACTGAGCCCCACAGATCCTCCCTCTCTGCCCTGCGGGTACTGAGGCCCACACTTCCTCACTCCTCCCTGTACTCGTGGAACAGAGGCCCACAATCCCTCCGTCTCTGCCCTTCGGGTGCTGGGGCCCACACTCCCTCCCTCCCAGCACTGGAGGTGCTGAGGCGCAAACTCACTCCCTCCCAGCCCTGGGTGTACGGAGGCACATATTCCCTCGCTTCCCGCCCTCGGGTACTGAGGCTCACACTCCCTCCCTCCCTGCTTGGGGGAACTGAGGCTCACACTCCCTGCCTCTCTGCTATGGGGTACTGAGGCACACACTCTGTCTCTCTCCCTGCCCTAGGGGCCCTGAGGCCCACACTCATTCCCACCCTACACTGGAGGTACTCAGGCCGACACTCCTTCCCTCCCTGCCCTCGTGTTCCTGAGGCCCACTCTCACTCCCTCCCTCCATGTTCTCCGGCTACTGAGGCTCACACTCCCTCCCTACCCTGGGCGTACTGAGGACCAAACTCCCTCCCTATCTGGAGCTTCTGAGGTGCACACTCAGTTCCTCTCTGCCCCGAGTGTACTGAGGCCCACACTCCATCCCTTTCTGTCCTGGGGGTACTGAGGCCCACTCTCACTCTCTCCCTGTCCTGGGGGTACTGAGTCCCTCACTCCCTCCCACCCTGTCTTGGGGGTACTGAAGCCCACACTCACTCCCTCCCTGTCCTGGGTATGCTGAGTCCCACATTCCCTCCCCCGCCTGCTTTGGGAGTACTGAGGCCCACACTCACTCACTCCCTGCCCTGGTGGTACTGAGGCCCAATCTCCCTCCCTCCATGAGCTGGGAATGCTGAGTTCCACGCTCTCTCACTGCCCTGGAGGTGCTGGGGCCCACATTTCCTCCCTCCAGGTACTGAGGCCCGCACTCCCTCCCTCACTGCCGGAGTGGTCCTGAGGCCCACACTCACTACCTCCAACACTGCCCTGAGAGTACTGAGGCCCACACTCGCTCCCTGACTGCCCTGGGGTACTGAGTCCCATACTCTCACCCTCCCTCCCTGGGGGTATTGAGACTCACGCTCCCTCCCTCACAGCCTGGCCCGGGGGCCCTGAGGCCCAGACTCCCTCCCTCCCTGCTCTTGAAGTACAGAGGCCCAAACTCCCACGCTACCTTGCCAGAGGTGCTGAGGCCCACACTCACTCCCTCCCTGCCCTGACGCTCCTGAGGTCCACTCTCACTCCCTGTCCTGAGGGTCCTGACGCCCGTACTCCCTCTTTACCTGCTCTGGGGTTACTGAGGCCCACAGTCCCTCCCTCCCTTCTTGTCTTTTGTGTTACGGAGGCCCTCACTCGCTTCCTGCCCTGGGGGTACTGAGGCTCACACTCCCTTCCTCTGGGTACTGAGGCCGACACTCCTTGCCTCGCTGCCCTGAGGGTACTGAGGCTCACATGCCCTCCCACCCTCCCTGCCCTGCGGGTATTGTGGCTCTCACGCCCTCGCACTTTTACTTGGGGGTAATGAGGCTCACACTCACCCCCACCCTCGCTGCACTGTGGGTACTGAGGCCCACACTCCCTTCCTCACTGCCCTTCGATTTCTGAGGCCCACACTCCCTCCCTCTCTCCGGGTACTGACGCCCAGACTCCCTCCGTCCCAGCCCTAGGTGTACTGAGAACCCCCTCCCTGGGGGAACTGAGGCACAAACTTCCTTCCTCCATGCCCTGGATGCACTTACGCCCACACACTCTCCCTCCCTGCCCCTGTAGTCCTGAGGCCCACACAGCCTCCCTTACTGCAGTGGGGGTACTGAGTCCCACATTCCCTCCCTCTTTGCACTGGGGATACTGAGGCCCACAATCCCACGCTCCCTGACCTGAGAATACTGGGGACCACACTCCCTCCCTCCCTGCCCTGGGGGTTCTGAGGCCCACACTCCCACCCTCCCTGCCCTGGGGGTACTTAGGCCCACACACCCACCCTCCCTGACCTCCCCTAGGGTTACTGAGGCCGACCCGCCCTCCCTCCCTGCCCGGCGATACTGAGGCCCACACTCCCACCCTCCTTGCCCTGGAAAACGGAGGCCACACTCCCTCACTCCCTCCCTGCCCTGGCGTTCTAAGGCCCAGAGGCCATCCCATGCCTTTTGGTGCAGAGGCCCACACACCCTCCCTCACAGCCCTTGGGTACTGAGGCCCTCACTCCCTCTCTCCCTCCTGTCCTTGTGGGAATGAGGCCAAAACTCCCTACCTTACCTGGGGATACGGAGGCCCAGACTCCCATCCTCCCTCCTTGGAGGTACTGAGTTTCACACTACCTCACACTTTGATTTGGGGGTACTGAGGCCCACAAACCTTCCCTCTCTCCCTGCCCTGGGGTACTGAGGCTCACAGACCCTCACACTCTTACTTGGGGGTACTGATGCCCACACTTCCTCCCTCCTTGCCCTGGTGTAACTGAGGCCCACACCCCCTACCTGCCCTGGGGGTACTGAGGCCCACATTCCCTCCCTACCTGCCCAGGCTGTACTGAGTCCCATTCTCTCTCCCTGTCCTGGGGGTACTGATGTCCACACTCCCACCCTCAGTACCCTGAATGTACTGAGGCCCACACTCCCTCCCTCCCACCCTTGGGAAACTGAGGCACACACTCCCTCCCTCCCTCCCCTGGGGGTACTGAGGGCCACACTCGCTCACTCACAGCCCTGGAGTTATTGAGGCTCACATACCCTTCCTTCCTGCCCTCGGGTTACTGAGGCCCACACTCACTCCATCCTTGCCCTGGGGGTACTGAGGCAAACACACCCTCACTCCCTCCCTCCCTGCCCTGGATGCACTGAGGCCTACACACCCTCCCGACCTGCACAGATTGTACTGAGGCCCACTCGCTCTCCCTACTCTGGGGGTACTGAGACGCACACTCCCTTCATGTTCAGCCATGAACTCATTGAATGGCGGTGCAGGCTAGAAGGGCTGAATGGCCTGCTCCTGCACCTATTTTCTTTGTTTTTATTTCCATCCCTGCCCTGGGCGTACAGAGGCTAACACATTCCTCAGTCCCTCCCTCCCTGTTCTGGAGGTACTGAGGCCCATACTCCCTCCATCCCTGCCCATGGGGTACTGAAGCAAACACATTCTTCACTCCCTCATTCCCAGCCACGGGGTACTGAGGCCCACACTCCCTGCCTGCCTGCCATTGGGTTTCTGAGGCCCACAATCCCTGCTATGGGGGTACTGAGACCCACACGCCTTCCCATTCTCTCTGCCCTCAGTGTATTGAGGCCCACACTGCCTCCCTCCCTCCCTTGGGAAACAGAGACACACACTACCTCCCTCGCTCCCCTGGGGGTACTGAGGGCCACACTCGCTCACTCACAGCCCTGGGTTCATTGAGGCTCACATACCCTCCCTTCCTGCCCTAGGGTTACTGAGGCCCACACTCACTCCCTCCCTGACCTAGGCATACTGAGGCATACACTCACTCTCTCCCTCACAAGGGGTACTGAGGCCCACACTCACTCTCTATCTCCCTGTCCTGGGGATAATGAGGCCCACACTCTCTCCCTCCCTGCCCTAGGGTTACTGAGGCCCACACTCACTCCCTCCCTGCCCTGGGGATACTGATGCACGTACTCCCTCTCTCCATCACTGTGGGTTCTGAGGCCCGCACTCACTCTCTCCCTCCCTGCCCTGAAGGTACTGAGGCCCACACTCGCTCACTCCCTCCTTCCCTCCCTGCTCTGGGGATCTGAGGTGCACACTCCCTCCCTGGGATACTGAGGCACACCCTCCCTCCCTCTATGGCCTTTTGGTACTGAGGCCCACATTCACTCCCTCCCTCCCTCCCTGGTGAACTGAGGCCCACACTCCCTCCTTATCAGGGTGTACTGAGGCCCATACTCTATCCCTCCCTGCCCTAGGTGTACTGAGGCCCACAGTCCCTACCTCCCTGCCGTGGGGTATGAAGGCCAACAATCCATCCCTGCCCTGGGGGTCCTGAGGCCCACACTCCCTCCCTCCATCCCTGCCCCAGGGGTACTGCGGCCCACATTCCCTCCCTCCCTGCCCTGGGCTTACTGAGACCCACAGTCCCTCCCTATCTGGGGGTACTGAGCCCCACACTGCCTCGCTCTCTCTCTGGGGGTACTGAGGCTCACACTTTCTCACTCCCTCCCTAACCTGGAGGGATTGAGACCCACACGCCCTCCCTACCTGCACAGGGTTACTGAGGCCCACTCTCTCTCTCTCTCTTCTCTGGGCGTATAGAGGCAAACACATTCCTCACTCCATCCCTCCCTGCCCTGGAGGCACTAAGGCCTACACATCCTCCCGACCTGCACAGGGTTACTGAGGCACACTGTCTCTCCCTGACCTGGGGGTACAGAGGCCCTCACTCCCTCCATTCCTGCCCTGGGCGTACAGAGGCTAACACATTCCTCACTCCCTCGCTCCCTGCCCTGGGGTACTGAGACCCACACTCCCTGCATCCCTGCCATGGGGGCACTGAGGCCCACACACCCTGCTATGAGGGTACTGAGACCCACACTCCCTGCCTGCCTGCCATGGGCGTTCTGAGGCCCACACTCCCTGCTATGGGGGTACTGAGGCTCACACGCCTTCCCAGCCTCTCTGCCCTCAGTATATTGAGGCCCAGACACCCTCCCTCCCTGCCCTGGAGGTAATGAGGCCCACACACCCTCCATACCTGCACAGGGGCTACTGAGGCCCAATCTCTCTCCCTGCTCTGGGGGTTCGGAGGCCCACACTCCCTCCCTACCTGCCCTGGGGGTAATGAGGACGACACGCCCTCCCTCCCTGCCCAGGGGTACTGAGGACCACATTCTCTCCCTGCGCTGGGGGTACTGAGGCCCACACTCCCACCCTCCCTCCCACTCTGGAGGTACTGAGGCCCTACATCCCTCCCTGCACTGGGGGTACGGAGATCACACTCCCCCCTCCCTCCCTGGAGGCACTGAGTCCCTCACTCACTCCCTGGAGGAACATGAGGCCCTCACTCCCTCTGTGCCCTGGAGGTACTGAGGCCCCGACTCCCTCACTCCCTCCTTGGAGGTACTGAGGGCCACACTCACTCACTCCCTGCCCTGGGGGCCCTGATTCCCACTCTCATACCCTCCCTCCCTTTCCTCGGGGTACTGAGGCCCACACTCGTTTGCTCCCTGCTCTGGGGTTACTGAGGCAAACAGTCCCTCCCTCCCTTCCAGCCCTGGAGGTACTGAGGCCCACATTCCCTCCCTCCTTGCCCTGGAGGTAAGCAGGCCCACACTCCATCACTTCCTCCCTGACCTGGGGTTCTGAGGCTCACAGGCCCTACCTGACCTTGTGGTACTGAGGCCCGCAGTCCCTCCCTCCCTGCCATGGGGTACGAAGGCCCACACTCCCTCCCTGCCCTGGAGGAACTGAGGCCCACATTCTCACCCTTCCTCCATGGAGGTACTGAGGCCCTCACTCTCTCCCTGCCCTGGAGGTACTGAGGCCCATATTCCTCCCTCCTTGCCCTGGGATTCCTGAGGCCCACTCTCACTCACTCCTTCCCTGCCCTAACGGTATTAAGTCCCGAACCTGAGAGTACTGAGGACCACACACCCTCCTTCCCTCAATGCTCTGGTGGTACTGAGGCTCACACAGCCTGCCTCCCGGCCATGGGGGTACTGTGGCCCACACTGCCTCCCTCCCTGCCTGCGCTATGGCTACTGAGGCCCACAATCGCTCACTCACTGCCCTGGGGTTACTGAGGCCCACACGCCATCTCTCACTCACAGCCCTGGAGGTCCTGAGGCCCACAGTTCCTCTCTTCCTGCCCTGGTGGCACTGAGGATCACACTCCCTCCCTCCCTGCCCTGGAGGTACTGAGGCCCACACTCGCTCCCTCCCTCCGTGCAATTTGGGTACTGAGGCCCACACTCCCTTATTCCCTGCCCTGCGCATACTGAGGCCACACACCCTACCTGCCCTGCATGTACTGAGGCCCACTCTCCCTCGCTCCCTGCCCTCAGGTTACAGAGGCCCACACTCCCTCCCTCGATCTCTACCCCGTTGGTCCTGAGGCCCACACTCCCTCCCTGCCCTGGTGGTACTGTGACCCACACTCCCATCCTCCCTCCCTGGAGATACTGTGACCCTCAATCCCTCCCTGCCCTGGAGGTACAGCGGCCCACATTCCCTCCCTCCTGGTCCTGGGTGTACTGAGGCCCACACTCCCTCCCTCCCACCCTGCCGAGGGGTTCCTGAGGCCCACACTCCCTATCTCCCTGCCCTGGAGGTACTGAGGCCCACACTCCCTCTATACCTGCCCAGGAGTACTGAGGCCCTCTCTCGCTCCCTGCCCTGGGATCCTGAGGCCCACACAACCTCCCTCACTGCCTTGGGGGTACAGAGGCCAACACTCCTTCCTAACCTGCCGAGGGTTACAGAGGCCCATCTCTCTCCCTGCCCTGGGGGTACTGAGGCACACGCACCATCCCTCCCCTGGGGTACTGCGGCCCGCACTCCCTCCCTCCCTCCCTCAGAAGCCTGTGGTGACTGTGGCCCTCACTCCCTCCCACCCTGTCCTGCGGGTACTGAGGCCCACTCTTCCTCCCTCCCTGCCCTGGGGTTCCTGAGGACCACACTTACTCCGTCCCACCCTGCCCTTCGTGTCCTCAGGACCATACTCCCTCCCTCCCTACCCTGGAAGTACTGAGGCAAACACTCCCTCCCTACCTATCCTCTGGGCACTGAGGCCCATGCTCACGCCCTCCCTGCCCTGGGGTACTGAGGCCCACAGTCCCTCCCTCCCCGCTCAAGGGGTCCTGAGGCCCACTCTAATTCCCTCTCTCCCTGCGCTGGGTGTATTGAGGCCCACAATCCCTCCCTCCCTCCCTCCTTCCCTGCCCTGCGGGTATTGAGGCCCACATTCCCTCCCTGCCCTGGGAGTACTGAAGCCCACACTCGCTCCTTCGATGCCCTGGGGAACCTGAGGGCCACAGTCCCTCCCTCTCTACCCTGGGGATACAATGGCCCACTGACTCTCCCTCGCTGCCCTCGGGATTCTGAGGCTCAATCTCCCTCTCTCCCTGCCCTGGGGGTACTGAGGCCCACACTCCCTCCTTCGATGCCCTGGGGGTCCAGAGGAGCACACTCCCTCCCTCCCTGCCCTGGGGATATAAAGGCCCACACACCCTCCCTACCTGCACTGGAGGTACTGAGGCTCAATCTCATTCCCACCCTCCCTATCATCGGGGTACTATCGCCCATACTCCCTCCTTCCCTCCCTGGGGTTACTGAGGCCCACACTCACTCTCTTCCTCCCTGGTGGTACTGAGGCCCACACACCCTCTCTCCCTCCCTGGGTTACTGAGGCCCACACTCCCTCTCTCCCTCCCTGTGTTACTGAGGCCCACACTCGCTTCCTCCCGCCCTCGGGGTCCTGAGGACAACTCTAACTCGCTCTCTCCTCCCTCCCTGGGGATACTGAAGTCCACACTACCTCACACATTGACCTGGGGGTACTGAGGGCCACACTTCCTCATACACTGCCCTAGGTGTAATGAGGCTCACACTCACTCCCTCCCTGGCCTTGTGGTACTGAGGCCCTAACTCCCTCTATCTATCCCTGGCCTGGTGGTACTGAGGACAACACTCACTCCCTCCCTGGCTGTATTAAGGCCCACACTCCCTGCCTCTCTGCCCTGGGTATACTGAGGCCACACTTCCTCCGTACCTACCCAAGGGTACTGAGGCCCACGCTCGCTCCCTGCCCTTGGGGCACAGAAGCCCACACACCCTCCCTCCCGCTTTGGGGGAACTGAGTTCCACACACCCTCCCTACCTGCTCTGTGGGTACTGTGGCCAACAACCTCTCCCTCCCTCCCTGCCCTGATGGTACTGAGGCCCACACTCCCTCACTCACTGCCCTGCCTGTTCTGAGGTCCACACTCCCTCCTTCGCTGCCCTGGCAGGTCCTGAGGCCCACATTCACTCCCTCGCTGCTCTGGGGTACTGAAACCCACAATCCCTACCTCCCTCCCAACCCTGTGTGTACAGAGGCCCAGACTCCCTCCCTCCCTGACCTGGTGGTAGAGGCCCACAAACCCTCGCTCCTTGGAAGTACTGAGGCCCACTCGCGCTCACTCCCTGCCCTGGTAGTACTGAGGACCACACTCCCTCACTCCCTGGCCTGGGGGTCCTGAGGCTACACTTCCTACCTCGCTGCCCTGGGGGTCCTGAGGCCCACTTTCACTTCCTTCCTCCCTGTCCTCGGGGTACTGAGGCCCATACCTCCGGACCTGTCTGCCCTTCGGGTACACATGGCCATACTCCCTCGCTTCTCTGAGGGTACTGAGGCCCACACTCCCTCCCTACCTCCCTACCCCGGGGGTACTGAGGCCCATACTACCTCCCACCCCCCTGGAGGTACTGAGGCCCAATCTTCCTCCCTCCCTGAGCTGGGAGTGCTGCGGTCCACACTCCCTCTCTCCCAACCTGCGGGTACTGAGGCCCATACTCCCGCCCTCCCCCCTGGGATACTGAGGCCCACATTCCCTCCCTCGCTCCCTGGGGGCAGTGAGGCCTACAGTCCCTTTCTACCTGCCCAGGGGGCACTGAGGCGCACACACCCTCTCTCCCTCCCTGGAATAACTGAGGCCCACATTCCCTACCTCCCTGCCCTGAGGGTACTGAGGCCCACACTCCGTCCCTGTCTGCCCTGGGGGTATTGAGGACCATACTCCGTCCCTCCCTGACCTGAGGGTACTGAGGCCTGCACTACCTCCATCCCTCCACAGGAGGTACTGAGGCCCACACACACTCCCTCCCTGGCCTTATTTTACTGAGGCCCACACACCCTCCCTCCATCCCTGCGCTGGCGGTATTGGGGCCCACACAACCGTCCTACTTCCCTGGAGGTACTGAGGCCGTCACTCGCTCCCTGCCCTGGATGTACTGAGGCCCAAACACCCTCCCTCCATGCCCTGGAGGAACTGAGGCCCAAACTCCCTCACTGCTCTGGGGGTACTGAGACCTACACTCACTCCCTCCCTCTCCTCGGTATACTAAGGTCCAACTCCCTCCTTCCCTGACCTGGGAGTGCTGAGGCCCACACTCCCTCCATCCTTGCCCTGGGGTTCCTGAGGCCCACACTCCGTCCCTCACTGCCGTCGGGGTATTGAGGACCACACCCCATCCGTCTCTGCCCTGGGGTTACTAAGGCCCACATTCCCTCCCTGTCTAGGGATACTGAGGTTCACACTCCCTGCCACTCTGCCCTGAGTGTACTGAGGCCCACTCTCGCCCTGGCCTTGGGGTACAGAGATCCAAACACCCTCCCTCACTCTTTGGGAGAACTGAGGTCCACCCACCCTCCCTACCTGCTCTGGGGTTACTGTGGCCAACACCCCCTCCCTCCCTCCCTGTTCTGGGGGTACTGAGGCCCACACTCCCTCACGACCTGCCCTGCGTGTCCTGAGGTCCACACTCTCTCCTTTGCTGCCCTGGGTTTCCTGAGGCCCACATTCCCTCCCTCGCTGCTTGGGGTACTGATTCACTCACTCCCTTCCAACCCTGAGTGTATGGATGGCCAGACTCCCTCCCTCCTTGCCGTGGGGGTAGAGGCCCCAAATTCCTCGCTCCTTGGAGGTACTGAGGCCCACTCACGCTCACTCCCTGCCCTAGGAGTACTGAGGCCCACACTCCCTGCCTCGCTGCGCTGGGGTGCTGAGACCTACACTCCCTCCCTCCCTCCCAACCCTGCGTGTACGGAGGCCCAAACTCCCTCCCTCCCTGCCCTGCAGGTAGAGGCCCACAATACCTCGCTCCTTGGAGGTACTGAGGCCCACTCATGCTCAATTCCTGCCCTGGGGATCCTGAGGCTACACTCCATCCATCCCTGCCCTGGTGGTCCTGAGGCCCACTCTCACTTTCGTCCTCCCTGTCCTCGGCTTACTGAGGCCCAACTCCCTCCCTGCCCTGGGGATATGGTGGCCACACTCCCTCAATATCTGGGCGTACTGATGCCCACTCCGTCCGTCTCTGCCCTGGGGGTACACAGGCCTACACTCCCTCCATTCTCTGGGGGTACTGAGGCCCACACTCCCTCCCTACCTCCCTGCCCTGGTGGTACTGAGACCCATACTCTCTTCCTCCCCCACTGGAGGTATGAGGCCCAATCTCGCTCTCTACCTGAGCTGGGAGTGCTAAGGTCCACACTCGCTCTCTCCCTCCCTGGGGGTACTGAGGCCCATACTCCCTTCCTCCTCCCTTGGGGTACTGAGGCCCACATGCCCTCGCTCCCTCCCTGGTTGCACTGAGGCCCACATTCCCTTCCTCTCTGCCCTGAGGGTCCTGAGGCGCACGCTCCGTCCCTGTCTGCCCTGGGGTACTGAGGCCCACACCCCATCCCTCCCTGCCCTGGCGGTACTGAGGCCTGCACTCCCTCTCCCTCCACAGGAGGTCCTGATGTTCACACACCCTCCCTCCCTGGCCTTTTGGTACTGAGGCCCACACTCCCTCCTTCCCTGCCCTGGAGTACTGAGACACTCAGTCCCTCCCAACCCTGTGTGTATGAAGGCCCAGACTGCCCCCCTCCTTGCCGTGCGGATAGAAGCCCCAAATCCCTCGCACCTTGGAGGTACTGGGGCCCACTCACGCTCACTCCCTGACCTGGGAGTACTGAGGCCGACACTCCCTCACACTCTGACCTGGGTGTCCTGAGGCCCACCCTCCCTCCTTCCCTGCGCTGGGGGTATTGAGGCCCACACTACCGTCCGAGCTCCCTGGACGAACTGAGGCCATCACTCACTCCCTGCCCTGGAGGTACTGAGGCCCAAACTACCTAACTGCCCCGGGGGTACTTAGGCCTACACTAACACCCTCCCTGCCCTCCGGGTACTAAGGTCCACACTCCCTCCTTCCCTGCCCTGGGGGAGCTGAGGCCCACACTCCCTCCCTCCTTGCCCTGGGGGTCCTGAGGCCCACACACCCTGCCTGCTAGTCCTGGGGGTACTGATGACGACACTCCCTTCTTCCCTGCCCTTGGGATACTGAGGCCCACACTCCCTACCTCACTGCCATCGGCGTACTGAGGCCCACATTCCCTCTCTCCCTCCTTGTAGTATTGAGGCCCACTCTCTCTCCCTGCCCTGGAGGTACTGAGACTCGCACTCCCTCCCGCCCTGGCCTTGTGGAACTGAGGCCCACACACTCTTCTTCCATTCCTGCCCTGTTTTTACTGAGGCCAACACTCCCTTCCTCCCTGACTACCCTGGTGGTACTGAAGCCCACACTCCCTCCCTCCCTGCCCTCGGGGTATTGAGGCCCAATCTCCCTCACACTCAGACCTGGGGGGACTGAGGCCCACAAGCACTTCCTCCCTCCCTCCCTGGGGTTACTGAGGTTCACACTCATTCTCTCTTGCCCCTGGAGGTACTGAGGCCCATACTCGCTCCCTGCCCTGGAGGTACTGAGGCCCACACTCCCTGTCTCCCTGCCATGGGGGCACTGAGGCCCACACATCCCTCCCACACTGCTGTGGGGGTACTGAGGCCCACACTCCCTCCCTACCTGTATAGGAGGTACTGAGGCCCACAATCTCTATCTCCCTTCCTGCGGATGCTGATGTCCACATTCCCTCCCTTCCTCTCTGCTCTCAGAGAACTGAGGCCCAGACTCCCTCGCTCCCTCCCTGCGCTCGAGGTACTGAGGCGCGCACTCCCACCATCCCTCACTGCCCTGGGGGTACTGAGGGGCACAATCCAACCCTACCTCCCTATCTGCCCTGGGGGTACTGAGGCCCACACTCCGTCCCTCCCTCCCTCGCTTCCCTCGGAGTACTGAGGCCCAAACTCCTTCCCTCAATGCCTTGGGCATACTGAGGCCCACAATCCCTCCTTATCTGGGGATACTGAGGCCCACTCGCCCACACTCTCTCCTAGTCCTGGGGGTACTGAGGCCCATATTCCCTCCCACCCACCCTCCCTGGCCTGGAGGTACTGAAGTGCAAACTCACTCCCTGCCCCAGGGATACTGAGGTCCACACTCCCTCCTACCCTGCCCTGCGGGTGCTGAGGCCAACACTCCCTTCCTCCTTGCCCTGGGGGTCCTGGGGCCCACACACCCTCCATCCTTGTGTTGGGGGTATGGAGGTCCAGTTCCCTCGCTCCCTCCTTGAAGGTACTGAGGCCCCCACTAGTTCCCTCCCTGTCCTTGGTGTACTGATGCCCACAATCACTCCCTCCTTACCCTGAGGGTCCTGAGGCCCACACTCACTCCATCCCTGCCCTCGGAGTACTGTGACCCAAGCACCCTACCTGCCCTGAAGGTACCGATGCCCACACTTCCTCTCTCCTTGTCCTGGGTGTCCTGAGGTCCATGCTCGCTGCCTGCCTGCCCTGCGGGTACTGAGGCACACACCCTCCCTATCTACCCTGGGCGTATTGAGGCCCAGACTCCCTCCCTCTCTGCTTGGAGGTACTGAGGCCCACACTCCCTCCCTCCCTGCCCTGAGGGTCCGGAGGCCGTCTGACTCCTTCCCTCCCTGCCCTGGGGTACTGATGTCGACACACCCTCCCACCCTGCCCTTGGGTTAATGAGGCCCACACTCCCTCCTTCCCTGCCCTTGAGGCACTGAGGTTCACACTCCCTCCTTGCCTGCCCTTGTGGTACTGAGGCCCAATCCCACTGTCTCCCTGCCCGGCGATGCTGAGGCCCACACAACCTCCCTCACTGCCATCGGGGTACTGAGGCCCACATTCCCTCTCTCCCTCCTTGTGGTACTGAGGCCCACTCTCTCTCCCAGCCCTGGAGGTACTGAGACTCACACTCCCTCCCGCCCTGGCATTGTGGAACTGAGGCCCACACACCCTCCCTCCATTCCTGCCCTGGTGGTACTGAGGCCAACACTCCCTACCTCCCTTACTGCCCTGGTGGTACTGAAGCCCACGCTCCCTCCCCTCCCTGCCCTCGGGGTACTGAGGCCCAATCTACCTCACACTCAGACCTGAGGGGACTGATGCCCACACGCACTTCCTCCCTCCCTCCCTTGGGTTACTGAGGCCCACACTCATTCTCTCTTGCCACTGGAGGTACTGAGGCCCATACTCGCTCCCTGCCCTGGAGGTACTGAGGCCCATACTCCCTGTCTCCCTGCCATGGGGGTACTGAGGCCCACACTCCCTCCCTCACTGCTGTGGGTACTGAGGCCCACACTCCCTCCCTACCTGTACAGGAGGTACTGAGGCCTACACTCTCTATCTCCCTTCCTGCGTGTACTGAGGCCCACATTCCCTACCTTCCACTCTGCCCTTGGGGTTCTGAGGCCCAGACTCCCTCCCTCCCTCCCTGCCCTCGAGGTACTGAGGCCCGCACTCCCTCCCTCCCTCCCTACCTGCCCTGGGAATACTGAGGCCCACACTCCGTCCCTCCCTCCCTCCCTGTTCTAGAGGTATAGAGGCCCAAACTCTGTCCCTCAATGTCTTGGGCATACTGAGGCCCACATTTCCTCTCTCCCTCCTTGTGGTACTGAGGCCCACTCTCTCTCCCTGCCCTGGAGGTACTGAAACTCACACTTCCTCCCGCCCTGGCCTTGTGCAACTGAGGCCCACACACCCTCCCTCCATTCATGCCCTGTTGGTACTGATGCCAAAACTCACTACCTCCCTTTCTGCCCTGGTGGTACTGAAGCCAACGCTCCCTCCCTCCCTGCCCTCTGGGTACTGAGGCCCAATCTCCCTCACACTCAGACCTGAGGGGACTGAGGCCCACACGCACATCATCCCTCCCTCCCTGGGGTTACTGAGGCCCACACTCCTTCTCTCTTGCAACTGGAGGTACTGAGGCCCATACTCGCTCCCTGCCCTGGAGATACTGAGGACCATACTCCCTGTCTCCCTGCCATGGGGGTACTGTGGCCCACATTCCCTCTCTCCCTCCTTGTGGTACTGAGGCCCACTCTCTCTCCCTGCCCTGGAGGTACTGAGACTCACACTCCCTCCCGCCCTGGCCTTGTGGAAATGAGGCCCACACACCCTCCCTCCATTCATGCCCTGGTAGTACTGATGCCAAAACTCACTACCTCCCTTTCTGCCCTGGTGGTACTGAAGCCAACGCTCCCTCCCTCCCTGCCCTCTGGGTACTGAGGCCCAATCTCCCTCACACTCAGACCTGAGGGGACTGAGGCCCACACGCACATGCTCCCTCCCTCCCTGGGGTTACTGAGGCCCACACTCCTTCGCTCTTGCAACTGGAGGTACTGAGGCCCATACTCGCTCCCTGCCCTGGAGATACTGAGGCCCATACTCGCTGTCTCCCTGCCCTGGGGGTACTGTGGCCCACACTCCCTCCCTCACTGCTGTAGGTGTTCTGAGGCCCACACTCCCTCCCTACCTGTACAGGAGGTACTGAGGCCCACACTCTCTATCTTCCTTCCTGCGGGTACTGAGGCCAACATTCCCTCCCTTCCCCTGTCTGCCCTTGGGTTACAGAGGCCCAGACTCCCTCCCTCTCTCCCTGCCCTCGAGGTACTGAGGCCCGCACTCCATCCCTCCCTCCCTACCTACCCTGGGGGTACTGAGGCCCACACTCCGTCCCTACCTCCCTCCCTGCCCTCGAGGTATAGATGCCAAAACTCCGTCCCTCAATGTCTTGGGCGTACTGAGGCCCACAATCCCTACTTATCTGGGGATACTGAGGCCCACTCGCCCACCCTCTCTCCTAGTCCCGAGGGTACTGAGGCACATACTCCCTCCCTCCCTCCCTCCCCGCCCTGTGGGTACTCAGTCCCCCTCTCCCTCTCTTCCTGCCCTGGGGATCTGAGGCCCACACTCCCTCTCTACCTGCCTGGAGGTACTGAGGCCCATACTCCCTCTCTACCTGCCCTGAGGGTACTGAGGCCCACAATCCCTTCCTCCTTACCCTGAGGGTCCTGAGGCCCACACTCATTCCCTCCCTGCCCTCGGGGTACTGTGGACCAAGCACCCTACCTGCCCTGGATGTACGGACGCCCACACTCCCACCCTCCTTGCCCTGGGGGTCCTGAGGCTCACGCTCGCTGGCTGCCTGCCCTGCGGGTACTGAGGCACACACCCTCCCTAACTGCCCTGGGGATATTGAGGCCCAGACTCCCTCCCTCTCTGCTTGGAGGTACTGAGGCCCACACTCCCTCCCTCCCTGCCCTGGGGGTGTTGAGGCCCAGTCTCACTCCTTCCCTCCCTGCCCTAGGGGTACTGATAACAACACTCCCTCCCAGCCTGCCCTTGGGGTACTGAGGCCCACACTTCCTCCTTCCCTGCCCTTGAGGTACTGAGGCCCACACTCCCTCCTTGCCTGCCCTTGAGGTACTGAGGCCCAATCCCCCTCTCTCCCTGCCCGGCGATGCTGAGGCCCACACTCCCTCCCTCACTGCCGTCGGAGTACAGAGGCCCACATTCCCTCTCTCCCTCCTTTTGGTACTGAGGCCCACTCTTTCCCTGCCCTGGAGGTACTGAGACTCACACTCCCTCTCGCCCTGGCCTTGTAGAACTGAGGCCCACACACTCACCCTCCATTCCTGCCCAGGTGGTACTGAGGCCACACTCACTTTCTCCCTTAATGCCCTGGGGGGACTGAGGCCCACATGCTCTTCCTCCCTGCCTCCCTCGGGTTACTGAGGCCCACACTCCTTCTCTCTTGCCCCTGGAGGTATTAAAGCCCATACTCGCTCCCTGCGCTGGAGGTACTGAGGCCCATACTCCCTGTCGCCCTGCCATGGGGGTACTGAGGCCCACACTCCCTCCCTCACTGCTGTGGGGGTACTGAGGCCTACACTCCCTCCCTAACTGTACAGGAGTTACTGAGGCCCACACTCTCCATCTCCCTTCCTGCGGGTACTGAGGCTCACATTCCCTCCATTCCTCTTTGCCCTGGGGGTAATGAGGCCCAGCCTCCCTCCCTCCCTCCCTGCCCTCGTGGTACTGAGACCCGCACTCCATCCCTCCCTCCCTGCCCTGGGGGTACTGATGCCCACACTCCGTCCCTCAATGCCTTGGGTGTACTGAGGCCCACAATCCCTCCTTATCTGGGGATTCTGAAGCCCACTCGCCCACCCACTCTCCTCGTCCTGCGGGTACTGAGGCCCATACTCCCTCCCTCCCTCCCTCCCTGCCCTGGAGGTACTGAAGCACAAACTCCCTCCCTGCCCCGGGGGTACTGAGGCCCACACTCACTCATTCCCTGCCCTCAGTGTACTAAAGTCCACACACCCTCCTTCCCTGCCTTGTGGGTGCTGAGGCCCACACTCCCTCCCTCTTTGCACTTGGTGTCCTGAGGCCCACACACCCACCTTCCTTGCCCTGGGAGTACTGAGCCCACACACACTCCATCCCCGCCCTGGGGATCCTGAGGCCCAGTCTCACTCCTTCCCTCCCTGCCCTGGTGTTACTGATGTCGACACTCCCTCCCACCCTGCCCTTGGGGTACTGAGGCCCGCACTCCCTACTTCCCTGCCCTTGTTGTACTGAGGCCCACACACCCTCCTTTCCTGCCCTTGAGGTACTGAGGCTCAATCTCCCTCTCTCCCTGCCCGCCGATGCTGAGGCCCACAATCCCTCCCTCACTGTTATCGGGGTACTGAGGCCCACATTCCCTCTCTCCCTCCTTGTGGTACTGAGGCCCACTCTCTCTCCCTGCCCTGGAGGTACTGAGACTCACAATCCGTCCCGCCCTGGCCTTCTGGAACTGAGGCCAACACTCACTTCCTCCCTTACTGCCATGGTGGTACTGAAGCCCACACTCCCTCCCTCCCTGCCCTCGGTGTACTGATGCCCAATCTCCCTCACACTCAGACCTGGGGGGACTGAGGCCCACAAGCTCTTCCTCCTTCCCTCCCTGGGGTTACTAAGGCCCAGAATCCTTCTCTCTTGCCCCTGGAGGTACTGAGGCCCATACTCGCTCCCAGCCCTGGAGGTACTGAGGCCCATACTCCCTGTCTCCCTGCTCTGGAGGTACTGAGGCCAACACTCCCTCCATCCCTGCCCTTCGGGTACTGAGGCCCACACTCTCTTTCTCACTGCTGTGGGGGTACTGAGGCCCACACTCCCTCCCTAACTGTACAGGAGGTATTGAGGCCCACACTCTTTCCCTCCCTCCCTGTCCTGGGGGTACTGAGGCCCGCACTCCCTCCCTCCCTCCCTGCCCTGGGGGTACTGAGGCCCACAATCCCTCCCTCCCTCCCTCCCTGCCCTGGGGGTACTGAGACCCAAACTCCGTCCCTCAATGCCTTGGGCGTACTGAGGCCCACAATCCCGCCTTATCTGGGGATACGGAGGCTCACTCACCCATCCTCTCACCTAGCCCTGGCGGTACAGAGGCCCATACTCTCTCCCTCCCTCCCTACCTGCCCTGTGGGTACTGAGACCCACACTCTCTCTCTACCTGCCCCTGTGGATCTGAGGTCCACACTCCCTCTCTACCTGCCCTATGGTTACTGAGGCCCAAACTCCCTCTCTCCCTGCCCTGGAGTGCTGAAGCCCACACTCCCTCTCTCCCTGCCCTGGGTAACTGAGGCCCACCCTGCCTCTCTACCTGCCGTCGGGGTACTGAGGCCCAATCTCTCTCACACTCAGGTCTGGGGGGACTGAGGCGCAGACGCACTTCCTCCCTCCCTCCCTCAGGTTACTGAGGCCCACAGTCCTTAACTCTTGCCCCTGGAGGTACTGAGGCCAATACTTGCTCTCTGTCTACGAGGTACTGAGGCCCATACTCCCTGTCTCCCTACCATGGGGGAACTGAGGCCCACACTCCCTCCTTCCCTCCGTGCCCGGGGGTATTGAGGGCCACTCTCGCTCACTCACTGCCCTGGAGTACTGAGGTTTGCACTCCCTCCCTTCCTCTGCTTTGGTGTTTCTGAGGCTCATCCTCCCTCACTCCCTGCCCTGAAGGTTTGACGGCCACACTCACTTCTTCCCGCCTTGCTCTCGAGGTACTTTGGCGCAAACTCCTTCCATCCCTGCCCTGGGGGAACTGAGTTTCACACTCCTTCAGGCCCTGTCCTGAGGCTTCTGTGCCCCACACCCCCACCTCCCTCCCTGGAGGTACGGAGGCCCTTACACGCTCCGTCCTTGACTGCCCTGGACAACATTCACACCCTCCCTGCCCTTGGGGTACTGAGGCCATCACACCCTACCTTCCCTCGGTGTACTAAGGTCCACACTCACTCCTTCCTTGCCCTGGGATCCTGAGGCCCACACTCCCTCCCTCCTTGCCCTAGGGGTACGGAGGCCGACACTACCTCCCTCCCTGCCCTTGGGGTACTGATTCCCACACTCCCTCCTATCTTACCCTGGGGGTCCTGAGGCACACACTCACTCCCTCCCTGACATCGGGGTACTGAGGCCCACGCTCCCTACCTGCCCTGGAGGTTTTGAGGCCAACACTCTCTCCCTCCTGCCCTGGGGGTACTGAGGCCCACAATCGCTCCCTCCCTCCCTACCTGCCGTGGGGGTATGGAGGCCCACACTCCGTCCCGCCCTCCCTCCCTGCCCTGGGGGTACTGATGCCCACACTCCGTCCCTCAATGCCTTGGGTGTACTGAGGCCCACAATCCCTCCTTATCTGGGGATTCTGAAGCCCACTCGCCCACCCACTCTCCTCGTCCTGCGGGTACTGAGGCCCATACTCCCTCCCTCCCTCCCTCCCTGCCCTGGAGGTACTGAAGCACAAACTCCCTCCCTGCCCCGGGGGTACTGAGGCCCACACTCACTCATTCCCTGCCCTCAGTGTACTAAAGTCCACACACCCTCCTTCCCTGCCTTGTGGGTGCTGAGGCCCACACTCCCTCCCTCTTTGCACTTGGTGTCCTGAGGCCCACACACCCACCTTCCTTGCCCTGGGAGTACTGAGCCCACACACACTCCATCCCCGCCCTGGGGATCCTGAGGCCCAGTCTCACTCCTTCCCTCCCTGCCCTGGTGTTACTGATGTCGACACTCCCTCCCACCCTGCCCTTGGGGTACTGAGGCCCGCACTCCCTACTTCCCTGCCCTTGTTGTACTGAGGCCCACACACCCTCCTTTCCTGCCCTTGAGGTACTGAGGCTCAATCTCCCTCTCTCCCTGCCCGCCGATGCTGAGGCCCACAATCCCTCCCTCACTGTTATCGGGGTACTGAGGCCCACATTCCCTCTCTCCCTCCTTGTGGTACTGAGGCCCACTCTCTCTCCCTGCCCTGGAGGTACTGAGACTCACAATCCGTCCCGCCCTGGCCTTCTGGAACTGAGGCCAACACTCACTTCCTCCCTTACTGCCATGGTGGTACTGAAGCCCACACTCCCTCCCTCCCTGCCCTCGGTGTACTGATGCCCAATCTCCCTCACACTCAGACCTGGGGGGACTGAGGCCCACAAGCTCTTCCTCCTTCCCTCCCTGGGGTTACTAAGGCCCAGAATCCTTCTCTCTTGCCCCTGGAGGTACTGAGGCCCATACTCGCTCCCAGCCCTGGAGGTACTGAGGCCCATACTCCCTGTCTCCCTGCTCTGGAGGTACTGAGGCCAACACTCCCTCCATCCCTGCCCTTCGGGTACTGAGGCCCACACTCTCTTTCTCACTGCTGTGGGGGTACTGAGGCCCACACTCCCTCCCTAACTGTACAGGAGGTATTGAGGCCCACACTCTTTCCCTCCCTCCCTGTCCTGGGGGTACTGAGGCCCGCACTCCCTCCCTCCCTCCCTGCCCTGGGGGTACTGAGGCCCACAATCCCTCCCTCCCTCCCTCCCTGCCCTGGGGGTACTGAGACCCAAACTCCGTCCCTCAATGCCTTGGGCGTACTGAGGCCCACAATCCCGCCTTATCTGGGGATACGGAGGCTCACTCACCCATCCTCTCACCTAGCCCTGGCGGTACAGAGGCCCATACTCTCTCCCTCCCTCCCTACCTGCCCTGTGGGTACTGAGACCCACACTCTCTCTCTACCTGCCCCTGTGGATCTGAGGTCCACACTCCCTCTCTACCTGCCCTATGGTTACTGAGGCCCAAACTCCCTCTCTCCCTGCCCTGGAGTGCTGAAGCCCACACTCCCTCTCTCCCTGCCCTGGGTAACTGAGGCCCACCCTGCCTCTCTACCTGCCGTCGGGGTACTGAGGCCCAATCTCTCTCACACTCAGGTCTGGGGGGACTGAGGCGCAGACGCACTTCCTCCCTCCCTCCCTCAGGTTACTGAGGCCCACAGTCCTTAACTCTTGCCCCTGGAGGTACTGAGGCCAATACTTGCTCTCTGTCCACGAGGTACTGAGGCCCATACTCCCTGTCTCCCTACCATGGGGGAACTGAGGCCCACACTCCCTCCTTCCCTCCGTGCCCGGGGGTATTGAGGGCCACTCTCGCTCACTCACTGCCCTGGAGTACTGAGGTTTGCACTCCCTCCCTCCCTCTGCTTTGGTGTTTCTGAGGCTCATCCTCCCTCACTCCCTGCCCTGAAGGTTTGACGGCCACACTCACTTCTTCCCGCCTTGCTCTCGAGGTACTTTGGCGCAAACTCCTTCCATCCCTGCCCTGGGGGAACTGAGTTTCACACTCCTTCAGGCCCTGTCCTGAGGCTTCTGTGCCCCACACCCCCACCTCCCTCCCTGGAGGTACGGAGGCCCTTACACGCTCCGTCCTTGACTGCCCTGGACAACATTCACACCCTCCCTGCCCTTGGGGTACTGAGGCCATCACACCCTACCTTCCCTCGGTGTACTAAGGTCCACACTCACTCCTTCCTTGCCCTGGGATCCTGAGGCCCACACTCCCTCCCTCCTTGCCCTAGGGGTACGGAGGCCGACACTACCTCCCTCCCTGCCCTTGGGGTACTGATTCCCACACTCCCTCCTATCTTACCCTGGGGGTCCTGAGGCACACACTCACTCCCTCCCTGACATCGGGGTACTGAGGCCCACGCTCCCTACCTGCCCTGGAGGTTTTGAGGCCAACACTCTCTCCCTCCTGCCCTGGGGGTACTGAGGCCCACAATCGCTCCCTCCCTCCCTACCTGCCGTGGGGGTATGGAGGCCCACACTCCGTCCCGCCCTCCCTCCCTGCCCTGGGGGTATTGAGGCCCAAACTCCGTCCCTCAATGCCTTGGGCGTAATGAGGCCCACAATCCCTCCTTATCTGAGGATACTGAGACTCACTTGCCCTCCCTCTCTCCTCGTCCTGGGGGTACTGAGCCCCATACTCGCTCCCTCCCTCACTCCCTGCCCTGTGGGTATTGAGGCCCACACTCCCTCCCTCCCTCTCTACCCTGGATATTCTGAGGCACACACTCCCACCCTCCCTACCCTGGGAATACTGAGGCCCACTCTCCCTCCCTCCCTGTGCAGGGAACACTGAGGCTCACATTCCCTCCCTCCCTCCTCAGGAAGCTGAGGCCCACACTCCATCCCTCAAATGACTCGGGATACTGAGTCTCATACTCGCTCCTTCCCTCCGTGCCCTGGGGGGTTCTGAAGCCCATACTCCCTCCCCTCCTTCCCGAGGGTACTGATGCCCATACTCTCTCCCTCACTCCTTGGAGGTACTGTGGCCCACACTTCCTCCCTGCCCTGGAGGGACTGAGGCTCACACTCCTCCCTCCCTGCACTGGAGGTACTGAGGCCCGCAGTCCTCCCGCCCTGCCCTGGTGATACTGATGCCCAATCTCACTCCCTCCCTACCTATCATCGGGGTACTGAGGCCCACACTCCCTCCCTCCCTGCACTGGGTGTACTGAGGCCCACACTCCCTCCCTCCCTTCACTTGGGGTACTGAGGCCCAAACTCCCTCCCTCTCTGCCCTGCGGGTACTGCGGCCCACACAAACTCCCTCCCTGCACTTGAGGTAATGAGGACCATACGCCCTCCCTCCCCACCCTGGAGGTACTGAGGCCCACACACCTTCCCTCCTTTCCTGCCTTGGGGGTCCTGAGGCCTACACAACCTCCCTCCTTGCACTAGAGGTACTGAGGACTAAACTCCCTTCCACCCTGCCCTGGAGGTACTGAGGCCCACACACCCTCCCTCCTTGTCCAGGGATACTGACACCCACACTCCCTCCCTCACTACCTTGGGCGTCCTGAGGCCCACACTCACTACCACCCTCCCTGCCCTGGGCGTATGGAGTCCCATACTCCCTCCCTCACTCCTTGGAGGAACTGTGGCCAACATTTCCTCTCTGAACTGGATGTAGTGAGGCCCACACTCCTCCTTCCCTGCACTGGAGTTACTGAGGCTTACAGTCCTCCATCACTGCTCTGGTGATACTGACGCCCAATCTCACTTCCTCCCAACCTATCATCAGGGTACTGAGGCCCACACTCCCTCCGTCACTGCCCTGGGGGTGCTGTGGCCCACACTCCCTCCCTTCCCGCCCTGGAGGTACTGAGGCCTACAAACACTCCCTCCATTCCCGCCCTGGGGGTCCTGAGGCCCACACTCCCTCACTCTCTGCCCTGGGGGTGCTGTGGCCCACACTCCCCCACTCCCTGCCCTGGGGTACTGAGACTTACACACCCTCCCGCACTGCCATGTTGGTACTGAGGCCAAACCTCCCTCCCTATCTGGTGGTTCTGAGGTCCAAATTCCGTCCCTCTCTCCCCTGGGGGTAAGGAGGCCCACCCTTCCTCCCTCCCTGCCCTGGGGGTACTGACGCCCACACTCGCTCCTTCCCTGCCCTGGGGGTACGGACACCCGGACTCCCTCCCTCCATCCTTGGAGGTACTGAGGCCCTCACTCCCCCCCTCCCTGCCCTGGGGGTCCTGAAGCCCACTCTCACTCCCTCCCTCCCTATCCTCGAGCTACTGAGGCCTACACTCGCTCATTCACTGCCCTGGGGGTAATGAGGCAAACACTCCCTTCATCCCTCACTGCCCTGTGTGCACTGAGGCACAATCTCTCTACCTGCCGTGCAGGTACTAAGGACTACACTCCCTCTCTCGCTCCCTGGGGGAACTAAGGACCTCACTCCCTCCCTCCCTATCCTGGGTGTACTGAGGCCCACACTCTCAGGCTCCCTGCCCTGGGGTACTGAGGCCCACAATCGCTCCCTACCACCCTCGGTGTCTTGAGGCCCACTCAAACTCCCTCCCTCCCTTGCTGGGGAAACTGAGGCCCACACGCCCTCACACTCTGACCTGGTGTTACTCAGGCCCACACTGCCTCCCTCCCTGCCCAGGCACTCCCTCCCTCCCTGTCCTGGAGGTATTGAGGCCCACACTCACTCACTCCATAAACTGTGGATACTGAGGCCCACACTACCTCACTCACTGACCTCGGGGTAATGAAGCTCACGCTCCCTCCCTCCACGCCTGACCTGGTGTTACTGAGGCCCACACTCCTCCCACCTTGCTCTGGGGGTCCTAAGACCTGCACTCCCACCCTCACTGCCCTGAGGGAACTGAGGCAAACACTCCCTCCTTCTCCGCCCTGGAGATACTGAGGCCCACACTCCCTTCATCCCTCCCTGCCCTGAGGGTGCTGAGGCCCACACTCTCTCCCTCCCTGCCCTGGAGGTACTGAGGCCCACACTCCCTCCCTCCCTCCCTGCCCTGAGGGTACAGATGCCCAAACTCCCTCCCTCCCTGCCCAGGCACTCCCTCTCTCCCTGCCCTGGTGGTACTGACGAAAACACTCCTGCCATCCCTCCTGTCCTGGGGGTACTGAGGCCTACACTCCCTCCCTCCCCCACTGCCCTGGGGGTACTGAGGCCCACAATCCCACCTTCTCTGCCCTGGAGGTAATGAAGCCCGCACTCCCTCCCTACCACCCTGCCCTGAGGATACTGAGGCCCACTCTCCCTCCCTCCCTGCCCTGGGGCTCCTGAGGCCCACACATCCTCCCGCCCTGCCCTGGTGAACCTGAGGCCCACATTCCTTCCCTCCCTCCGTCCTTTGAGGAACTGAGGAACTCACTTCCTCCATGCCCTGGAGGTACTGAGGCCCACACTCGCTCACACCCTTCTCTGGGGTTAATGAGGCCCACACTCCATGCCCTGGAGGACCTGAGGCCCAAACACACTTGCTCCCGGTCCATGTGGTACTGAGGCCCACACTCCCTCCCTACCTCCCTGCCCTGAGTGTACTGAGGCCCACTCTCCCTCCCTCCCTGCCCTGGGGCTCCTGAGGCCCACACACCCTTCCTCCTTGCCCTGGTGAACCTGAGGCCCACACTCCTTCCCTCCCTCCGTCCTTTGAGGTACTGAGGAACTCACTCCCTCCATGCCCTGGAGGTACTGAGGCCCACACTCGCTCACACCCTTCTCTGGGGTTAATGAGGCCCACACTCCACGCCCTGGGGGAACTGAGGCACAAACCCACTTGCTCCCGGGCCATGTGGTAATGAGTCCCATACTCCCTCACTGCCCTGGATGTACTGAGGCACACACTCCCACCCTCCATTCCCTGTGGGCACTGAGGTCCACACTCCCTCCCTCACTGTCCTGGGTTACTGAGGCACACACTGCCTCACACTCTGGCCTGAGCGTATTGACACCCACACACACTACCTTCCTTCCTCACTGCCCTGGGGTACTGAGGCCCATATTCCCTCACTTCAGACTTGGGTGTACTGAGGCCCACACGCATTCCCTCCCACCTTGCCCTTGGGGTACTGAGGCCCACTCTCCCTTCCTCCCTCCCTGCCCTGGAGGTGCTGAGGCCCAAACTGCCTCCCTCCCCGCCCTTGTGCAAATGATGCCCACTCTCCCTCCCTGCCTTCCCTGGAGATACTGAAGCCCACTCTCCCTCCCTCTCTGCCCTGGGGGTGCTGAGGCCCACACACCCTCACTCCCTGCCCTGGGGTACTGAGACTCACACTCCCACCCGCATTGCCATGGTTGTATTGAGGGCCAATTCCTATCTGGAGGTGCCTATCTGGTGGTTCTGAGGCCAAATCTCCTTCCCTCTCTGCCCTGGTGATACGGAGGCCCACCCATCCTCCCTCCCTGCCCTTAGGGTAGGCAGACCCGGATTCACTCCCTCCATCCTTGGAGGTACTGAGGCCCTCACTCCCTCCCTCCCTGCCCTTGTGGTACTGAAGCCCACACTCCCTTCCTCCCTCCCTGTCCTGGAGGTGCTGAGGCCCAAACTGCCGCTCTCCCCGCCCTTGTGCAACTGATGCCCACTCTCCCTCCCTGCCTGCCCTGGAGGTACTGAAGCCCACTCTCCCTCCCTCCTTGGTCTGGAGGTACTGAGGACCACTCTCCCTCCCTCCCTGGTCTGGTGGTACTGAGGCGCACACTCCCTCCATGCCTCCCTGTCCTGGGGGTGCTGAGGCCCACACTCCCTCCCTGCTCTGGAGGTACTGAGACCCACACTCCCACACTCCCTGCCCTGGGGTAATGAGGCCAACTCTCACTCTCTCCCTCCCTGTCCTTGGGGTACTGATGCCCATACTCCGTCCCACCCTGCCCTGGTGGTACTGAGGCCCACACTTCCTTCCTCCCTGTCCTGGTGCTACTGAGGCCCACTCTCACTCCCGCTCTTCCTGTACTCGGGGAACAGAGTCCCGCAATCACTCCCTGAACTGCGGGTACTGAGGCCCACATTCCCTCACTCACTGCCCTGGGGTACTGAGGCCCACACTCCCTCACACTGTGATATGGGGGTAAAGAGGCACACACGCACTCCCGGCCTCCCGCCCTCCCTCAACGGGGTGACTGAGCCCCACACTCTCTCCCTCCCTGCCCTGGAGGTACTGAGGCACACACTCCCACCCTCCATTCCATGTGGATACTGAGGTCCACACTCCCCCCCTCACTGTCCTGGGTTACTGAGGCCCACACTCCCTCACACTCTGAACTGGGCGTACTGACGCCCACACACACTCCCTTCCTTCCTCACTGCCCTGGTGTACTGATGCCCATATTCCCTCACTCTCAGACTTGGGGGATCTGAGGCCCACACGCATTCCCTCCCACCTTGCCATTAAGGTACTGAGGCCCACACTCCCTTCCTCCCTCCCTGCCCTGGAGTTGCTGAGGCCCAAACTGCCTCCCTCCCCGCCCTTGTGCAACTGATGCCCACTCTCCCTCCCTGCCTTCCCTGGAGGTACTGAAGCCCACTGTCCCTCCCTCTCGGCCCTGGGTGTGCTGAGGCCCACACACCCTCACTCCCTGCCCTGGGTAACTGAGACTCACTCTCCCTCCCGCATTGCCATGGTGGTACTGAGGCCCGCAATCCCTCCCTATCTGGTGGTTCTGAGGACCAATCTCCTTCCCTCTCTGCCCTGTGGTTAAGGAGGCCCACCCTTCCTCCGTCGCTCCATCCTTGGAGGTACTAAGGCCCTCACTACCTCCCTCCCTGCCCTGGGGGTCCTGAAGCCCACTCTCACTCCCTCCCTACCTATGCTCGGGCTACTGAGGCCTACACTCGTTCATTCCCTGCCCTGGGAGTTATGAGGCAAACACTCCCTTCCTCCCTCACTGCTCTGGGTGCACTGAGGCCCAATCACTCCACCTGCCGTGCAGGTACTAAGGCCCGCACTTCCTCTCTCGCTCCCTGGGGGTACTGAGGCCCTCACTCCTCCCTCTCTATCCTGGGTGCACTGAGGCCCACACTCTCAGGCTTCCTGCCCTGGGGTACTGAGGCCCACACTCGCTCCCTACCACCCTCGGGTCCTCAGGCCCACACAAACTCCCTCCCTCACTCGCTGAGGAAACTGAGGCCCACACTCCCTCACACTCTGACCTGGTATTACTCAGGCCCACATTGCCTCCCCCCCCACCCAGGCACTCCCTCCCTCCCTGTCCTGGAGGTATTGAGGCCCACACTACCTCACCCACTGCCCTCGGGGTTATGAAGCTCATGCGCCCTCCCTACATCCCTGCCCTGGTGTTACTGAGGCCCACACTCCTCTCAGCTTGCCCTGGCGGTCCTAAGACCCACACTCCAACCCTCACTGCCCTGAGGGAACTGAGGCCAACACTCCCTCATTCCCTGCCCTGGATGTGCTGAGGCCCACACTCCCACCCTCACTGCCGTGAGGAAATTGAGGCCCACACTCTCTCCTTTCATGCCCTGGAGCTACTGAGGCCCACACACCCTCCCTCCCTCCTGTCCTGGGGGTACTGAGGTCTACACTCCCACCCTCCCAACTGCCCTGGGGGTACTGAGGCCCAGAATCCATCCCTCCCTGTCCTGGAGGTATTGAGGCCCACACTCACTTAAACTGTGGGTACTGAGGCCCACATTACATCACTCACTGCCCTCGGGGTAATGGAGCTCACCCTCACTCCCTCCATCCTTGCCCTGGTGTTACTGAGGCCCACACTACCTCCCTCACTGCCCTGGGGCACTGAGGCCCGCACTCACTCACACTGTGACATGGGGGTAAAGAGGCCAACACGCTCTCCCTGCCTCCCTCCCTCCCTCACCGGGGTGACTGAGGCCCACACTCCCTCCCTCACTGCCCTGGGGTTAGTGAAGCCCACAATAACTGCCTCCCATCCTGTACTTGTGGTACTGAGGTCCACACACCCTCCTCCCTGTCCTGGGGTACTGAGGCCCACACTCCCTCCATCTCTCTGAGTACTGAGGCCCACACTCCCTCCCTCCTTGCCCTGTGGGTACTGAGGCACACCCACCCACCATCCATTCCCTGTGGGTACTGAGGTCCACATTCCCCCCCTCACTGTCCTGGGTTACTGAGGCCCACACTCCCTCCCTCACTGCCCCGGGGGTACTGAGGCCCACACTCCCTCCCTCCACGCCCTGGAGATACTGAGGCCCACACACACTCCCTCCATTCCCGCCCTGGGTGTCCTGAGGCCCACACAACCTCCCTCCCTGAACTGGAGGTACTGAGTCCTAAACTCCCTCCCTCCCTGCCCCGGGGGTACTGAGGCCCACACTCCTTCCTTCCCTGCCCTGGGGGTCCTGACGCCCAATCTCACACCCTCCCTCCCTATCAGCGAAGTACTGAGGCCCACACTCCCTCCCTCCCCGCACTGTGGGTACTGAGTCCCACAATCCCTCACTTTCTGCCCTGTAGGTACTGAGGCACACACTCCCTCCCTCCTTGCCCTGTGGGTACTGAGGCACACCCACCCACCATCCATTCCCTGTGGGTACTGAGGTCCACATTCCCCCCCTCACTGTCCTGGGTTACTGAGGCCCACACTCCCTCCCTCACTGCCCCGGGGGTACTGAGGCCCACACTCCCTCCCTCCACGCCCTGGAGATACTGAGGCCCACACACACTCCCTCCATTCCCGCCCTGGGTGTCCTGAGGCCCACACAAACTCCCTCCCTGAACTGGAGGTACTGAGGCCTAAACTCCCTCCCTCCCTGCCCCGGGGGTACTGAGGCCCACACTCCTTCCTTCCCTGCCCTGGGGGTCCTGATGCCCAATCTCACTCCCTCCCTCCCTATCAGCGAAGTACTGAGGCCCACACTCCCTCCCTCCCTGCACTGTGGGTACTGAGTCCCACAATCCCTCACTTTCTGCCCTGGAGGTACTGAGGCACACACTCACTTCCTCCCTGCCCTGGTGAACCTGAGGCCCACACTCCTTCCCTCCCTCCGTTCGTTGAGGTACTGAGGAACTCACTCCCTCCATGCCCTGGAGGTACTGAGGCCCACACTCGCTCACACCCTTCTCTGGGGTTAATGAGGCCCACACTCCACGCCCTGGGGGAACTGAGGCCCAAACTCCCTTGCTCCCGGGCCATGTGGTACTGAGGCCCACACTCCCTCACTGCCCTGGATGTACTGAGGCACACACTCCCACCCTCCATTCCCTGTGGTCAATGAGGTTCACACTCCCTCCCTCACTGTCCTGGGTTACTGAGGCACACACTCCCTCACACTCTGGCCTGGGCGTAATGACACCCACACACACTACCTTCCTTCCTCACTGCCCTGGGGTACTGACCCCATATTCCCTCACTTCAGACTTGGGGGTACTGAGCCCCACACGCATTCCCTCCCACCTTGCCCTTGGGGTACTGAGGCCCACACTCCCTTCCTCCCTCCCTGCCCTGGAGGTGCTGAGGCCCAAACTGCCTCCCTCCCCGCCCTTGCGCAACTGATGCCCACTCTCGCTCCCTGCCTTACCTGGAGGTACTGAAGCCCACTCTCCCTTCCTCTCTGCCCTGGGGGTGCTGTGGCCCACACACCCACCCTCTCTGCCCTGGGGGTGCTGAGGCCCACACACCCTCACTCCCTGCCCTGGGGTACTGAGACTCACACTCCCTCCCGCATTGCCATGGTGGTATTCAGGGCCAATCCCTATCTGGTGGTGCGTATCTGGTGGTTCTGAGGCCCAAACTCCTTCCCTCTCTGCCCTGGTGGTATGGAGGCCCACCCTTCCTCCCTCCCTACCCTGGGGGTACGCAGACCCGGATTCACTCCCTCCATCCTTGGAGGTACTGAGGCCCTCACTCCCTCCCTCCCTGCCCTTGTGGTACTGAAGCCCACACTCCCTTCCTCCCTCCCTGTCCTGGAGGTGCTGAGGCCCAAACTGCCGCTCTCCCCGCCCTTGTGCAACTGATGCCCACTCTCCCTCCTGCCTGCTCTGGAGGTACTGAAGCCCACTCTCCCTCCCTCCCTGGTTTGGTGGTACTGAGGCGCACACTCCCTCCATGCCTCCCTGTCCTGGGGGTGCTGAGGCCCACACTCCCTCCCTGCTCTGGAGGTACTGAGACCCACACTCCCACACTCCCTGCCCTGGGGTAGTGAGGCCAACTCTCACTCTCTCCCTCCCTGTCCTTGGGGTACTGATGCCCATACTCCCTCCCACCCTGCCCTGGTGGTACTGAGGCCCACACTTCCTCCCTCCCTGTCCTGGTGCTACTGAGGCCCACTCTCACTCCCGCTCTTCCTGTACTCGCGGAACAGAGTCCCGCAATCCCTCCCTGAACTGCGAGTACTGAGGCCCACATTCCCTCCCTCACTGCCCTGGGGTACTGAGGCCCACACTCCCTCACACAGCGACATGTGGGTAAAGAGGCCAACACGCACTCCCTGCCTCCCTCCCTCCCTCACCGGGGTGACATAGGCCCACACTCCCTCCCTCCCTGCCCAGTGGGTACTGAGGCCCACATTCCCTCCCTCCCTGCCCTGGGGGTAGTGAGGCCCACAATAACTGCCTCCCATCCTGCACTTGGGTTAGTGAGGTCCACACACCCTCCTCCCTGTCCTGGGGTACTGAGGCCCACACTCCCTCCCTCTCTCCGAGTACTGAGGGCCTTACTCCCTCTCTCCTGTCCTGAGGGTTCTGAGGGCCACATTCCCTCCCTCCATGCCCTGTGGGTACTGAGGCACACACACCCACCATCCATTCTCTGTGGGTACTGAGGTCCACATTCCCCCCCTCACTGTCCTGGGTTACTGAAGCCCACACTCCCTCCCTCCCTGCCCAGTGGGTACTGAGGCCCACATTCCCTCCCTCCCTGCACTGGGGGTAGTGAGGCCCACAATAACTGCCTCCCATCCTGCACTTGGGTTAGTGAGGTCCACACACCCTCCTCCCTGTCCTGGGGTACTGAGGCCCACACTTCCTCCCTCCCTGTCCTGGTGCTACTGAGGCCCACTCTCACTTCCGCTCTTCCTGTACTCGCGGAACAGAGTCCCGCAATCCCTCCCTGAACTGCGAGTACTGAGGCCCACATTCCCTCCCTCACTGCCCTGGGGTACTGAGGCCCACACTCCCTCACACTGCGACATGTGGGTAAAGAGGCCAACACGCACTCCCTGCCTCCCTCCCTCCCTCACCGGGGTGACATAGGCCCACACTCACTCCCTCCCTGCCCAGTGGGTACTGAGGCCCACATTCCCTCCCTCCCTGCCCTGGGGGTAGTGAGGCCCACAATAACTGCCTCCTATCCTGCACTTGGGTTAGTGAGGTCCACATACCCTCCTCCCTGTCCTGGGGTACTGAGGCCCACACTCCCTCCCTCTCTCCGAGTACTGAGGCTCTTACTCCATCTCTCCTGTCCTGAGGGTCCTGAGGCCCACATTCCCTCCCTCCATGCCCTGTGGGTACTGAGGCACACACACCTACCATCCATTCCCTGTGGGTACTGAGGCCCACACTCCCTCCCTCACTGCCCCGGGGGTACTGAGGCCCACTCTCCCTCCCTCCCCGCCCTGGAGATACTGAGGCCCACACACACTCCCTCCCTAAACTGAAGGTTCTGAGGCCTAAACTCCCTCCCTCCCTGCTCCGGAGGTACTGAGGCCCACACTCCTTCCTTCCCTGCCCTGGGGGTCCTGACGCCCAATCTCACTCCCTCCCTCCCTATCATCGAAGTACTGAGGCCCACACTCCCTCGCTGCCTGCCCTGTGGGTACTGAGTCCCACACTCCCTCACTCTCTGCCCTGGGGGTGCTGCGGCCCACACTCCCTCACTCCCTGCCCTGGGATATTGAAACTTGCACACCCTCCCGCAGTGCCATGTTGGTACTGAGGCCATAACTCCCTCCCTATCTGGTGGTTCTGAGGTCCAAATTCCGTCCCTCTCTCCCCTGGGGGTAAGGAGGCCCACCCTTCCTCCCTCCCTGCCCTGGGGGTATTGAGGCCCACACTCGATCCTTCCCTGCCCTGGGGGTACGGACACCCGGATTCCCTCCCTCCATCCTTGGAGGTAATGAGGCCCTCACTCCCTCACTCCCTTCCCTGGGGGTCCTAAAGCCCACTCTCACCCCCTCCCTCCCTATCCTCGGGCTACTGATGCCTACACTCGCTCACTCCCTGCACTTGGCGTAATGAGGCAAACACTCCCTTCCTCCCCAACTGCCCTGGGTGCACTGAGGCATAATCTCTCTACCTGCTGTACAGTTACTAAGGACCACACTCCCACTCTCGCTCCCTGAGAGTACTGAGGCCCACACTCCCTCCCTCCTTATCCTGGGTGTACTGAGGCCCACACTCTCAGGCTCCCTGCCCTGGGGTACTGAGTCCCACACTATCTCCCTACCACCCTCGGGGTCCTGAGGCCCACACAAACTCCCTCCCTCCCACGCTGGGGAAACTGCGGCACACACTCCCTCACACTGACGTGGTGTTACTGAGGCCTACAATGCTTTCCTCCCTGCCCAGGCACTCCCTCCCTCCCTGCCCTGGAGGTATTGAGGCCCACACTCACTCGCTACTTAAACTGCGGGTAATGAGGCCCACACTACCTCACTGACTGCCCTCCGGTTAATGAAGCTCACTCTCCCTCCCTCCATCCCTGCCCTGGTGTTACTGAGGCCCACACTCCTCCCGCCTTGCCCTGGGGATCCTAAGACCCACATTCCACCCTCACTGCCCTGAGGGAACAGAGGCCAACCCTCTCTCATTCCCTGCCCTGGAGGTACTGATGCCCACACTCCCTACATCCCTGCCTGTCCTGAGGGTGCTGAGGCCCATACTCTCTCCCTCCCTACCCTGGAAGTATTGAGGCCCACACTCCTTCCCTCCCTCCCTGCACTGAAGATACAGATGCCCAAACTCCCTCCCTCCCTGCCAAGGCACTCCCTCCGTCCCTGCCCTGGTGGTACTGAGGAACACACTCCCGCCATCCCTCCTGTCCTGGGGGTACTGAGGCCTACACTCCCTCCCTCCCCCACTGCCCTGGGGGTACTGAGGCCCACAATCCCACCTTCCCTGCCCTGGAGTTAATGAGGCCCACACTCCCTCCCTCCCTCCCTGTCTTAAGGGTACTGAAGCCCACTCTCCATCCCTCCCTGCCCTGGGGGTCCTGAGGCCCACACTCCCTACCTCCCTGCCCTGGTGATCCTGAGGCCCACACTCCTTCCCTCCCTCCGTCCTTTGAGGTACTGAGGAACTCACTCCCTCCATGCCCTGGAGGTACTGAGGACCACATTCGCTAACACCCTGCTCTGGGGTTAATGAGGCCCACACTCTATGCCCTTGGGGAACTGATGCCCAAACTCATTTGCTCCCGGGCCATGTGGTACTGAGGCCCATACTCCCCCCCTGCCCTGGATGTACTGAAGCACACCCTCCCACCCTCCATTCACTGTGGGTACTGAGGTTCACACACCCTCCCTCACTGTCCTGGGTTACTGAGGCCCCCACTCCCTCACACTTAGCCTGGGGGTACTGACGCCCACACACACTCCATTCCTTCCTCAGTGCCCTTTGGTACTGAGGCCCACATTCCCTCACTCTCAGACCTTGGGGTACTGACGCCGACACGCATTCACTCCCACCTTACACTTGGGGTAGTGAAGCCCACACTTCCTTCCTCCCTCCCTGCCCTGGAGGGACTGAGGCGCAAACTGCCTCCCTCCCCGCCCTTGTGCAACTGATGCCCACTCTCCCTCACTCCCTGCCCTGGAGGTACTGTGGGCCACTCTCCCTCTCTCCCTGGTGTGGTGGTACTGAGGCCAACACTCACACCTTCCCTGCCCTGGAGGTACTGAGACCCACACTCCATCCATGCCTCCCTGTCCTGGGGGTGCTGAGGTCCACACTCACTCCCTGCCCTGGGGGTACTGAGGCCCACACTCCCTCACTCCCTCCTTGCCCTGAGGGTGCTGAGGCCCACACTCACTCCCTCCCTGTCTTGGATGTACTGAGGCCCACACTCCCTCCCTCCCTGCCGTGACGGTACAGATCCCTACACTCCCTCCCTCCCTGCCCAGGCACTCCCTCCCTCCCTGCCCTTGTGGTACTGAGGAAAACACTGCCGCCATCCCTCCTCTCCTGGGGGTACTGAGCCCGACACTCCCTCCCTCCCCCACTGCACTGGGGGTACTGAGGCCCACAATCCCACCTTCCCTGCCTGGAGGTACTGAGGCCCACACTCCCTCCCTCCCTCCCTGCCCTGAGGGTACTGAGGCCCACTCTCCCTCCCTCCCTGCCCTGGGGGTCCTGAGGCACAAACTCCCTCCCTCCCTGCCCTGGGGATCCTGAGGCCCACACTCCTTCCCTCCCTCCGTGCTTTGAGGTACTGAGGAACTCACTCCCTCCAAGCCAGGGAGTTACTGAGGCCCACACTCGCTCACACCCTGCTCTGGGGTTAATGAGGCCCAAACTCCATACCCTGGGGGAACTGAGGCCCAAACGCACTTGTTCCCGGGCCATGTTGTACTGAGGCCTACACTTCCACAATGCCCTGGATGTACTGATGCACACTCGCTCCCTCCATTTCCTGTGGGTAATGAGATCCACACTCACTCCCTCACTGTCCTGGGTTACTTAGGCCCACACTCCCTCACACTCTGGTCTGGGTGTACTGACGCCCACACACACTCCCTTCCTATCTCACTGCTCTGGGGTACTGAGGCCCATATTCCCTCACACACAGACTTGGGGGTACTGAGGCCCACACGCGTTCCCTCCCATCTTGCCCTTGGTGTACTCAGGCCCACACTCCCTTCCTCCCTCCCTGTCCTGGAGGTGCTGAGGCCCAAACTGCCGACCTCCCCGCTCTTGTGCAACTGATGCCCACTCTCCCTCCCTGCCTGCCCTGGAGGTACTGAAGCCCACTCTCCCTCCTTCTCTGCCCTGGGGCTGCTGAGGACCACACACCCATCTCCCTGCCCTGGGGTACTGAGACTCACACTCCCTCCCGCATTGCCATGGTGGTACTGAGGCCCACACTCATTCCCTATCTGGTGGTTCTGAGGCCCAAACTCCCACCCTCTCTGCCCTTGTGGTAAGGAGGCCCACCCTTCCTCCCTCCCTGCCCTGGGGGTACTGAGGCTCACACTCGCTCCATCCCTGCCCTGGGGGTACGGAGACCCGGATTCCCTCCCTCCATCCTTGGAGGTACTGAGGCTCTCACTCCCTCCCTCCCTGCCCTGGGTGTCCTGAAGCCCACTCTCACTCCCTCCCTCCCTATCCTCGGGCTACTGAGGCCTACACTCGCTCATTCACTGCCCTGGAAGTAATGAGGCAAACACTCCCTTCATCCCTCAGTGCCCTGGGTGCACTGAGGCCCAATCTCTCTACCTGCCGTGCAGGTACTAAGGCCCACACTCCCTCTCTCGCTCCCTGGGGGAACTGAGGCCCTCACTCCCTCCCTCCCTATCCTGGGTGTACAGAGGCCCAAACTCTCAGGCTCCCTGCCCTTGGGTACTGAGGCCCACAATCTCTCCCTACCACCCTCGGTGTCTTGAGGCCCACTCAAACTCCCTCGCTGCGGAAACTGAGGCCCACACGCCCTCACACTCTGACCTGGTGTTACTCAGGCCCACACTGCCTTCCTCCCTGCCCAGGCACTCCCTCCCTCCCTGTCCTGGAGGTATTGAGGTCCACACTCACTCACTCCTTAAACTGCGGATACTGAGGCCCACACAACCTCACTCACTGCCCTCGGGGTAATGAAGCTCACGCTCCCTCCCTCCATTCCTGATCTCGTGTTACTGAGGCCTACACTCCTCCCACCTTGCTCTGGGGGTCCTAAGACCCGCACTCCCACCCTCACTGTCCTGAGGGAACTGAGGCCAACACTCCCTCCATCCCTGCCCTGGAGGTTCTGAGGCCCACACTCCCTCCCTCCCTCCCTGCTCTGTGGGTACAGATGCCCAAACTCCCTCCCTCTCTGCCCAGGCACTCCCTCCCTCCCTTCCCTGGTGGTACTGAGGAAAACACTTCTGCCCTCCCTCCTGTCCTGGGGGTACTGAGGCTTACAGTCCCTCCCTCCCCCACTGCCCTGGGGGTACTGATGCCCACAATCTCACCTTCCCTGCCCGAAGGTACAGAGGCCCACACTCCCTCCCTACCTCCCTGCCCTGTGGGTACTGAGGCCCACTCAACCTCCCTCCCTGCCCTAGGGCTCCTGAGGCCCACACACCCTTCCTCCCTGCCCTGGTGAACCTGAGGCCCACACTCCTTCCCTCCCTCCGTCCTTTGAGGTACTGAGGAACTCACTCCCTCCATTCCCTGGAGGTACTGAGGCCCACACTCGCTCACACCCTTCTCTCGGGTTAATGATGCCCACACTCAATGCCCTGGGGGAACTGAGGCCCAAACTCACTTGCTCCCGGGCCATGTGGTACTGAGGCCCACACTCCCTCAATGCCCTGGATGTACTGAGGCACAAACTCCCACCCTCCATTCCCTGTGGGTACTGTGGTCCACACTCCCTCCCTCACTGTCCTGGGTTACTGAGGCACACACTCCCTCACACTCTGGCCTGGGCGTATTGACACCCACACACACTTCCTTCCTTCCTCACTGCCCTGGGGTACTGAGGTCCATATTCCCTCACTTCAGACTTGGGGGTACTGAGGCCCACACGCATTCCCTCCCACCTTGGCCATGGGGTACTGAGGCCCACACTCCCTTCCTCCCTCCCTGCCCTGGAGGTGCTGAGGCCCAAACTGCCTCCCTCCCCGCCCTTGTGCAACTGATGCCCACTCTCCCTTCCTGCCTGCCCTGGAGGTACTGAAGCCCACTCTCCCTCCCCCTCTGCCCTGGGGGTGCTGAGGCTCACTCACCCTCACTCCCTGCCCTGGGTTACTGAGACTCACACTCCCTCCCGCATTGCCATGGTGGTATTGATGCCCAATCCATTTCTGGTGGTCCCTATCTGGTGGTTCTGAGGCCCAAACTCCTTCCCTCTCTGCCCTGGTGGTATGGAGGCCCACCCTTCCTCCCTCCCTGCCGTGGGTGAATGCAGACCCGGATTCACTCCCTCCATCCTTGGAGGTACTGAGGCCCTCACTCACTCCCTCCCTGCCCTGAGGTTCCTGAAGCCCACTCTCACTCCCTCCCTCTCTGTCCTCGGGATACTGAGGCCTACACTCGCTCACTCCCTGCCCTTGTGGTACTGAAGCCCACTCTCCCTTCCTCCCTCCCTGTCCTGCAGGTGCTGAGGCCCAAACTGCCACTCTCCCCGCCCTTGTGCAACTGATGCCCACTCTCCCTTCCTGCCTGCCCTGGAGGTACTGAAGCCCACTCTCCCTCCCTCCTTGGTCTGGAGGTACTGAGGCCCACTCTCCCTCCCTCCCTGGTCTGGTGGTTCTGAGGCGCACACTCCCTCCATGCCTCCCTGTCCTGGGGGTGCTGAGGCCCACACTCCCTCCCTGCTCTAGAGGTACTGAGACCCATACTCCCACACTCCCTGACCTGGGGTAATGAGGCCAACTCTCACTCTCTCTTTCCCTGTCCTCGGTGTACTGATGCCCATGCTCCCTCCCACCCTGCCCTGGTGGTACTGAGGCCCACACTTCCTCCCTCCCTGTCCTGGTGCTCATGAGGCACACTCTCACTCCCCCTCTTCCTGTACTCGGGGTACATAATCGCGCAATCCCTCCCTGACCTGCGGGTACTGAGGCCCACATTCCCTCACTCACTGCCCTGGGGAACTGAGGCCCACACTCCCTCAGACTGCGACATGTGGGTAAAGAGGACAACACGCACTCCCTGCCACCCTCCCTCCCTCACCGGGGTGACATAGGCCCACACTCCCTCCCACCCTGCACTTGAGGTACTGAGGTCCACACTCACTCCTCCCTGTCCTGCGGTACTGAGGCCCACACTCCCTCCATCTCTCCGAGTACTGAGGCCCTTACTCCCTCTCTCCTGTCCTGAGGGTACTGTGGCCCACACTCCCTCCCTCCCTGCTGTGTGGCTACTGAGGACCACACTCCCTCCCTCCCTGCCCTGGGGGTAGTGAGGCCCACAATAACTGCCTCCCACCCTGCATTTGGGGTACTGAGGTCCACACACCCTCCTCCCTGTCCTGGGGTACTGAGGCCCACACTCCCTCCATCTCTCCGAGTACTGATGCCCTTACTCCCTCTCGCCTGTCCTGAGGGTACTGAGGCCAACACTCCCTCCCACTTTACTGGTACTGAGACCCTTACTCCCTCTCTCCTGACCTGAGATACTGAAGCCCAAACTCTTCCCTCCCTGCCCAGTGGATATTGAGGCCCACACACTTCCCTCCCTGCCCTGGAGGTACTGAGGCCCACACTCGCTCCCTACCCACCCCCAAGATCCTGATGCCCACTCTCACTCCCTTCCTCCCTCCCTGGGGGAACTGAGGCCCAGACTTGCTGCCTGTCCTGGAGGTACTGAGGCCCAAACGCCCTCCTTCCCTGCCCTGAGGGTAATCAGGCTCACAGTCCCTCCCTACCTGCCCTGGGGTTACTGAGCAGCACACTCCCTCCCTCCCTGTCCTGGGGTACTGAGGCCCACACTACCTCACTCCCTGCCCTTGGGTACTGAGGCCCAATTTCCCACTCTCCCTACCCTGGGTGTAATAAGGCACATACTCCCACCCTGGCCTTGTGGTACTGAGGCCCACAGTCCCTCCCTGCCCTGGGGGTCCTGAGGCCCACAGTCCCTCCCTACCTGCCCTGGGTTTACAAAGTCCCACTGTCTCTCCATCCCCTGGGGTGCTAAGGCCCACACTCCCTCCTTATCTGCCCTGCGGGACGTGAGGTCCAAACTCCCTCCCTCCCTGCCCTGGGAGTACTGAGGCCCACACTCGCTCCCTCCCGCCCTCGGGTTCCTGAGGCCCTGGCCAGCTCCCTCCGTCTCTCGTTGGTGATATTGTGGCCCACACTCCCTCTCTCCCTAAACTTGGTGTACTGAGGCCCACACTCGCCTCCCTGCCTTCCTGCCCTGATGGTACAGAGGCACACTTTCCCTCCCTCCCTCCCTGCCTTAGTTGTACTGAGGCCCACACTTCTCCCACCTTGCCCTGGGGGTACTGAGAACCACACTCCCACCCTCACTGCCCTGGGGGTGCTGAGGCCCACAATCCCACCTTCCCTGCCCTGGGTGTACTGAGGCCCACCCTCCCTCCCTCCCTCCCTGCCCTGGGGCTGCTGAGGCCCAGTATCCCACCTTCACTGCCTTGGAGGTACTGAGGCACACACTCCCACCCTCCCACCCTGCCCTGGGGGTGCTGTGGCGCACAATCGCACATTCTTTGACCTGGGGGTATTGAGGCCCACAATCCCACCTTCCGTGCCCTGGAGGTACTGAGGCCCACAATCCCTCACTCCCTGTCCTGGGGTACTGAGGCCCACACTCTCTCCATATCTGGGGGTGCTGCGGCCCACAGTCCCTCACTCCCTCCCTGGGTGTACTGAGGCCCATACTCCCACCCACACTGGCCTGAGGATCCTGAGGCCCAAACTCCCTATCACCCTCTCTCGGGTACTGAGGCCCACACTTGCACGCTCCTACCCCACCCTGGGATACTGATGTCTAAACTCCCTTCTTTCCTGCCCTGGGATACTGAGGCCCACACTCGCTGCCTACAACCCTCGGGGTCCTGATGACCACACAAATTCCCTCCCTCACTCGCTGGGGTAACTGAGGCCCACACTCTCTCACACTCTGACCTGCTGGTACTGAGGCACACACTCTCTCACACTCTGACCTGCTGGTACTGAGGCACACACTGCCTCCCTCCCTGCCCTGGCCCTCCCTCCGTCCCTGCCCTGGAGGTATTGAGTCCCACACTCACTCGCTCCCTAAACTTGGGGTACTGAGGCCCAAACTACCTCACTCACTGCCCTCGGGCTAATGAGGCTCACACTCCCACACTCCATCCCTGCCCTGGTGGTACTGAGGTCCACACTCCTCCCACCTTGCACTGAGAATCCTGGGACCCACACTCACATCCTCACTGCCCTGAGGGTACTGAGGCCAACACTCCCATCTACCCTGCCCTGGAGTTACTGCGGCCCACACTCCCTCCCTCGCTGACCTGCGATTACTGAAGCCCACAATCCCACCTTCCCTGCCCTGCAGGTACTGAGGCCCACACTTCATCCTCCCTGCTCTGGTGGTAGTGAGGCCTACACTCCCTCCATCCCCCACTGCCCAAGGGGTACTGAGGCCCACACTCCTTCCCTCCCCCACTGCCCTTTGGTTACTGAAGCCCACACACCCGCCCTTCCATGCGCTCGGGGTACTGAGGCCCACTCTCCCTCCCTGCCCTGTGTGTCCTGAGGCCCACACTCCCTCCATCCCTGCACTTTATAGTCCTGATGCCCACTCTCACTCCCTCCCTCCCTATCCACGTGCTACTGAGGCCTACACTCGCTCACTCCCTGCCCTGGGGGTAATGAGGCAAACACTCCCTTCCTCCCTCAGTGCCCTGTGTGCACTGAGGCACAATCTCTCTCCCTGCCGTGCAGGTAATAAGGCCCACACTCCCTCTCTCACTCCCTGGGGGCACTGAGGCCCACATTCCCTCCCTCCCTATCCTGGGTGTACTGAGGCCCACACACTCAGGATCCCTGCCCTGGGGTAGTGAGGCCCACATACGCTCGCTGCCACACTCAGGGTCCTGAGGCGCAAACAAACTCCTTCCCTCCCTCGCTGGGGAAACTGAGGCCCACACTCCCTCCCATTCTGACCTGGTGTTACTGAGGCCCACACTGCCTCCCTCCCTGCTAAGGCACTCCCTTCCTTCCTGCCATGGAGGTATTGAGGCAGACCCTCACTCGCTCCCTAAATTGGGGGTACTGAGGCCCACACTACCTCACTCACTGCCCTCGTGGTAATGATGCTCACACTCCCTCCCTCCATCCCTGCCCTGGTGATACTGAGGCCCACAGTCCTCCACCTTGCCTTTGGGGTCCTGAGAACCACACTACCACCATCACTGCCTTGAGGGAACTGAGGCCAACACTCACACCTTCCCTGCCCTGGAGGTAATGAGGCCCACACTCCCTCACTCTCTCGCTGCCCTGAGGGTGCTGACCCCAAACTCTCTCCCTCCCTCCCTGCCCTGAGGGTACTGAGGCCCCACTCTCTCCCTCCCTGCCCTGGAAGTACTGAGGCCTAAACTCCCACCCTCCCGCACTGCCCTGGTGGTAATGAGGGCCACAATTCCACCTTCCCTGCCTTGGAGGTACTGAGGCCCACACTCCCTCCCTCCCTCCCTGCCCTGAGTGCACTGAGGCCCACTCTCCCTCCCTCCCTGCCGTGCGGATCCTGAGGACCAATCTGCCTCCATCCCAGCCCTTGTGCAACTGATGTCCACTCTCCCTCCCTCCCTGCGCTGGAGGTACTGAGGCCCATCTCCCTCCCTCCCTGGTCCAGAGGTACTGAGGCTCAATCTCCCTCCCTCCGTGGTCTGGTGGTACTGAGGCCCACACTCCCTCCATGCTTCCCTGTCCTGAGGGTGCTGAGGCCCACACACCCTCCCTGCTCTGGAGGTACTGAGACCCACACTCCCTCTGTACTTGCCCTGGGACACTGAGGCCAACTCTCACTCCCTCCCACTCTACCCTGGTGGTACTGAGGCCCACACTCCCTCCCAATCTGCACTGGTGGTATTGAGGCCCACAATCCCTCCCTCCCTGTCCTGGTGCGACTGAGGCCCACTCTCACTCCCTCTCTCCCTGGCCTTGTGGTACTGAGACACACACTCCCACCTTGACTTGCGGGTACTGAGGCCCACACGCCCTCCTTCACTGCCCTGGGGTAATGACGCCCACACTCCCTCACACTCTGACCTGGTGTTACTGAGGCACACACTGCCTCCCTCCCTCCCCAAACTACCTCACTCACTGCCCTCGGGGTAGAGATGCTCACACTCCCTTCCTCCATCCCTGCCCTGGTGGTACTGAAACCCACACTCCCTCCATCTTGCCCTGGGGGTCCTGGGAAACACACTCCCACCATCACTGCCCTGAGGGAACTGAGGCCAACACTCCCACATTTCCTGCCCTGGAGGTACTGAGGCCCACACTCCCTCCCTCCCTCCCTGCCCTGAGGGTGCTGAGGCCCACACTCTCTCCCTCCCTCCCTGCCCTGAGGGTACTGAGGCCCCACGTTCTCCCTCCCTGCCCTGGAGGTAATGATCGCCACACTCCCTCCCTCACTGCCCAGGCACTAGCTCCCTCACCCACTGCCCTCGGAGTACTGAGGCCCACAATTCCACCTTCACTGCCTTGGAGGTACTGAGGCCCACTATCCCTCCCTCTCGCCTGTGGGTGTCCTGAGGACCACACTCGCTCCCTCACTGCACTGGGGGTCCTGAGGTCCACACTCCTTCCCTCCCTCCATCTTTGAGGTACTAAGGACCTCACTCACTCCATGCCCTGGAGGTACTGAGGCCCACACTCGCTCACATCCTGCTCTGGGGTTACTGAGGCACATACTCCATGCCCTGGTGGTACTGAGGCCCAAACTCACTTGGTCCCTGGCCATATGGTACGAGGGACACACACTCCCTCCCTGACCTGCGGGTACTGAGGTTCACACTCCCACCCTCACTTTCCTGGGTTACTGAGGCCCACACTCCCTCACACTCTGGCCTGGAGGTACAGACGCCCACACTCATTCCCTTCCTCCCTCACTGCCCTGGGGTACTGTGGCCCACATTCCCTCATTCTCAGACCTGGGGGTACTGAGGCCCACACGCATTCCCTCTCACCTTGCCCTAGGGGTACTGAGGCCCAAACTGCCTCCATTCAAGCCCTTGTGCAACTGATGTCCCCTCTCCCTCCCTCCCTGCCCTGGAGGTACTGATGTCCAATCTCCCTCCCTCCCTGCTCTGGAAGTACTGAGACCCATACTCCTTGCCTCCCTGCCCTGGTGCAACTGAGGCCCACTCTCACTCCACCCATTCCTGTACTCAGGATAGTGAGGCTCACACGCCCTCCCTCCCTGGCCTTGTGGTACTGAGGCCCACACTCCCTCCCTGACCTGCTGGTACTGAGGCCCACACTCCCTCCCTCACTGCCCTGGGGTACTGAGGCCCTCACCCCCTCACACTCTGACATGGGGAAAAAGAGTCCAACACGCACTCCCTGCCTCCCTTCCTCCCTCCCTGGGGGAACTGAGGCCCACACTCCCTCCTCCCTGTCCTAGGTTACTGAGGGCCGCCCTCTCTCCCACCCTGCCGTGGGGGTACTGAGACAATCATGCCCTCTCTATCTGCAGGAAATTATGCCCAATCTCCCTCCCTCCCTGCCCTGGGGGAACTGAGGCACTCCCTCACTCCCTTCCATGGGGGTACTGAGGCCCGCACTCCCACCCTCACTGCCCTGGTGGTACTGAGGCTCACACTCCCTGTCGGCAGTACTGAGGCGCAAACTCCCTCCTTCCCGGCCCTTGTGGTACTGAGGCACACAATCTCTGCCCTGCGGGTACTGAGGCCGACACTCCATCCCTCCCTGCCAGGGGGTACTGAGGCCCTCACTCGCTCCCTCCCTGCGCTGGGGTACTGAGGCCCACACTCCCTCACACTCTGACCTGGGGGTACTGAGGCCCACACTCCCTGCCTGCCTCACTGCGCTGGTGTACTGTGGCCCGAACTCTCTCCTTCCCTGCGCTGGGGTACCGAGACCACACTCCCTCACACTCAGAACTGGGGGTACTGAGGGTCACACTCCCTCCCTCCCTCCCTCGCCGTGGTGAATGAGGCCCACACTCCCTCCCTCCCTGCCCTGTGGGTACTGAGTCCCAAACTCCCTTCCTCCCTCCATGCCCTAGGGGTAGTGAGGCCCACACTGCCTGTCTCCCTCCCCAAACACTACCTCGCTCCCTGCCCTAGAGGTACTGAGGCACACACTCCCTCCCTCACTCCCTGCCCTGTGGGTAGTGGGGCCCACACTCCCACTCTCCCTCCTTGCCCTGGGGGTTTTGAAAACGACACTCCCACTCTCGCTGCCATGGGGTTAATGAGGCCCACACTCTCTCCCTCCCTGCCCTGGGGGTACTGAGGCCCACACTCTCTCCCTCACTGCCCTGGGGATACTGAGGCCCACAATTCCTCACTCTATCCGAGTACTGAGGCCCGCAATCACTCTTTCCCTATCCTGGGGGTACTGAGGGCCAAACTCTCTCCCTCCCTGCCCTGGTGGTACTGAGGCCCACACTCTCTGCCTCGTTGCCCTGGGGGTACTGATGCACACACTCTTCATTCCCTACCCAGTGGGTGCTGAGGCCCACACTCCCTCCCTCCCTCTCTCCCTGCACTGGGGTACTGAGGCACACACTCCCTCCCTATCTGCATGTACTGAGTCCCACATTTCGTCACTCTCTTCTCTGGGGGAACTGAGGCCCACTCTCCTTCTCTCCCTCCCTGGGGTTACTGAGGGCCATACTTGCTCACTCACTCCATGCCCTAGAGGCACTGAGGCCAACACTCCCTTCCTGCCCTGTCCATACTGAGGACAACACTCCCTACCTCTCTCCGGCTACTGAGGCCCGCACTCCCTCATTTCCTGCCCTGGTGGTACTCAGGCCCACACTCCCTCCGCCCCTGCCCTCAGGGTACTGAGGTCCACGCGCCCACCCTATATGCCCTAGGGTCACTGTGGCCCACGCTCCCTCCTACCAGGCTCTTGGTGTCCTGATGCCCACACTCCCTCTCTCGCTCCCTGGGGGTACTGAGGCTCACACTTGCTCACTCCTTCCCTGCCCTGAAGGTACTGAGGCCCACACTCCCTTCTCTCCCTGTCCTGGAGGTACTAACGCCCACACTCCATCTCTCCCTGCACTGGGGGACTTGAGGCCCACACTCCCTCCTTCCCTAATGTGGTTGTACTGAGGCCCACACTCCCTCCCTCCCTCCCTGCCCTGGGGATAGTGAGGCCCACACTTCCTGCCTCCCGCTCCAGGCACTCACTACATCCCTGCATTGAGGGTACTGAGGGCCACTCTACCTCCCTCATTCGGAGTACTGAGGCCCACACTCCCTCTCTCCCTGTCCTGGGGGTACTGAGGCCCACACTCCATCCCTCCAGGCCCTGGAGGTACTGAGGTTCACACTCGCTCCCTATCCGCCCCCAAGCTCCTCATGCCCACTCTCACTCCCTTCCAACCTGCCCTGAGGGTAATGAGGCTCACACTCCCTCCCCCACTGGCCTGGTGGTACGGAGGCCCACACACCCACCCTCCCTTCCTGCCCAGGTGATACTGAGGCCCACTCTACGTCCCGCCCTGCCCTCGGGGTACTAAGGCCTACACGCCCGCCCTACCTGACCAGGGGAACGAAGGCCCACACTCCCTCTCTCCGTGTCCTGGTGTACTGACGGCCACACTCCCTCCCTACCTGTCCCGGGGGAACTGAGCCCCACACACCCTCCCTCCCTGTCCTGCGGGTACTGAGACCCACACTCCCTCAGTCGCTGCGCTGGAGTATTGAGGCCCAATCTACCTCACTCGCGATCCTGGGGGTAATAAAGCTCATACACTCTCCCTGGCCTTCTGGTAGTGAGGCTCACACTCCCTCTCTGACCTGGGGGTACTGAGGCCCATACTCTCTCCCTCACTGCCCTGGCGATCCTGAGGCCCACACTCTCTCTCTTACTGCCGTGGGGGTCGTGAGGCCCACACTGTCTCCCTCCCTGCCTGGTGGTACGGAGGTTCATACTCTCTCCCTGACTGCCCTGGGGGTTCTGAGGCCCACACTCTCTCTCTCACTGCCGTGGGGCTCCTGAGGCCCACACTCTCTCCCTCACTGCCTTGGGGGTCCTGAGTCCCACACTCACTGCCTACCTGCCCATGGGTTACTGAGTCCCATTTTCTCTCCCTGCCGTGGGGGTACGAATGCCCACACTCCCTCCCTATCTGGGGGCTATTGAGGCCCACATTCCCTCTCTCCCTCCCTGGGAACACTGAGGCTCACAGTTGCTCACTCCTTCCCTGCCCTGGGGTACTGAGGCCCACAGTCCCTCCCTCCCTATCTGGGGGATACTGAGGACCACACTCACTCCCTGCCCTGGCGGTACTGATGCCCACACTCACTTCCCCCCTATCTGGGGGATACTGAGGCCCACACTCCCTCTCTCCCTCCCAGGGGGTACTGAGTACCACACTTGCTCTCTCCTTCCCCGCCCTGGTGTACTCGGGCCCAAACTCCCTCCTTTCCTACCCTGGGGGACCTGAGGCCCACACTCACTCCCGCCATGCCCTGGGTGTACCTTGGCCCACACTTTCTCCTTCCCTGCCCCTGGTGGTACTGAGGCCTACACTCGCTCACTCCCTGCACTGGGGGTACTGAGGCAAACAGTCCCTCACTCCCTCCCAGCCTTGGGGGTACTGAGGCCCAAACTCCCTCGCTCCTTGCCAAGGGGGTACTAAGACTCACATTCCACACTCCCTCCATGCCCAAGAGGTACTGAGGCCCACACTCTCTCCCTGCCCTGGGGGTAATGAGGCCAACACACTCTACCTCTCTCCGGGTACTGAGGACCACACTCCCTCCTTCCCTGACCTGTTGGTACTGAGGCCCATCCTCCCCCCGCCATGCCCTCGGGGTACTGAGGTCCACGCACCCACTCTACCTGCCCTGGGGGCACTGTGGCACACGCTCCACCATACCCGGCCCTCGGGATACTGAGGCCCACACTCCCACCCTATCTGCCCTGGAACACTAAGTCCCACCTCTCTCCCTGCCCTGGGGTTATTACGGCCCACACTCCCTCTCTCGCTCCCTGGGGGTACTGAGGCCCACACTTGCTCATTCCTTCCCTGTCCTGGAGGTACTGAGGCCCACACTCCCTCGATTCCTGCCTGGGGTACTGAGGTCCACATTCCCTCCATTCCACGGCGATCCTGAGGTCTACACTCCCTTCCTCACTGTCCTGGTGGTATTGAAGCCCACAGTCTCAGGCTCCCTGCCTTGGGGTACTGAGGCCCACAGGAACACCCTACCACACACGCTGGGGATACTGAGGCACACACTCACTCACACACTGACCTGGTGTTACTGAGGCCCACACTGCCTCCCTCCCTGCCAGGGCACTCCCTCCCTCAATGCCCTGGAGTTATTGAGGCCCACACTCACTCGCTCCATAAACTGTGAGTACTGAGGCCCACACTACCTCACTCACTGCCCTCGGGGTAATGAGGCTCACATTCCCTCCCTCCATCCCTGCCCTGGTGGTAGTAAGGCCCACTCTCCCTCCCTTCCGACCTGCCTTAGTGGTACTGAGGCCCACACTCATCCTACCTTGCCCTGGAGTCCTGAGACCCAAACTCCCACCCTCACTGCCCTGAGGGAACTGAGGCCCACAATCCCACCTTCCCTGCCCTGGGGGTACTGATGCCCACACTCCCTCTATCTCTGCACTGGGGGAGCAGAGGCCCACCATCCCGCTGTGCCCTTGGGGTACTGAGGCCCACACTTGCTACCATCCTACCTTTCCGAGGGGTACTGAGGCCCAAACTCACTCCCTCACTGCCCTGGGAGTCCTGTGGCCCACACTCTCTCCCTCATTGCCCTGGGGGTCCTGAGGCCCACACTCTCTCCCTCACTGCCCTGGAGTATTGAGGCCCACATTCGTTTCCTCCATGGGGGTACTGGACCCATTCGCACTCCGTCCCTGGCCTGGAATTACTGAAGCCCACACTCCCTCCCTAATCCAGGTACTAAGGCCCACACTCTGTCCCTCACTGCCCTGGGGGTGCTGAGTCCCACACTCACTCACTACCTGCCCATGGTTTACTGAGTCCCACTTCCTCTCCCTGCCGTGGGGATACTAAGTCCCACACTCCCTCCCTATTTGGGGGCTATTGAGACCCACACTCCCACTCTCCTTCCCTGGGAGTACTGAGGCCCACAGTTGCTCACTACTTCACTGCCCTGGGGTAGTGAGTCATACACTCCCTCCTTTCTGCCCTGGGGGACATGAGTTCCACAGTCCCTCGCTCCCTGTCCTGGGAGTATTGAGGCCCACACTCGTTCCCTCCCTGCACTGGAGGTAATGAGGCAAACAGTCCCGCGCTCCCTCCCAGCCTTGGGGATATTGAGGACCAAACTCACTCGTTCCTTGCCAAGGGGGTACTGAGACTCACATTCCCTCCCCCTCTCCCTGCCCTGGGGTACTGAGGTCCACAATCGGTCCCTCCCAGCCCTGGGAACACTGAGGCCCACACACCCTTCCTGCCCTGCGGGTACTGAGGCCCACACTCCCTCTCTCCCTCTCTCCCTCCCTCCCTGCCCTGGGGTACTAAGGCTCACACTGCCTTCCTATCTGGATGTAGTGAGACCCACACTCCGTCGCTCTCTTGCCTGGGGTGACTGAGGCCCATACTTCCTCCCTTCCTCCATGCTCTAGATGTACTGAGGCCCACACTCTCTCCCTGCCCTGGGGGTACTGAGGGCAACAGTCCCTACCACTCTCCGGGTGATGATGCCCAAACTCCCTCCCTCCCTGCCCTGGTGGTACTGAAGCACACAATCCCTCCATCCCTTACCTCGGGGTACTGAGGTCCACGTACCCACCCTATCTGCCCTGGGGTCACTGTGGCCCACGCTCCCTCCTACCCGGCCCTCGGGATACTGAGGACCACACTACCTCCCTACCTGACCTGGGGTCACTAATTCCCACTCTCTCTCCCTGCCCTGGGATTACTGAAGCCCACACTCCATTTCTCCCTGCCTGGGTGCACTGAGGCCCACACTTGCTCAGTCCTTCCCTGCCCTGGAGATTCTGAGGCCCACACTCCCGCTCTCCCTGCCTGGTGTACTGCAGCCCACACTCCCTCCCTCCCTGTCCTGTGGGTACTGAGGCCCAAACTCTCAGGCTCCCTGCCCTGGTGTACTGAGGCCCACATGCGCTTCCTACCACCCGTGGAGTCCTGAAGCCCTCACTAACTCCCTCTGTCCCTCACTGGGGAAACTGAGGCCCACAATGCCTCCCTCCCTGCCCTGGTGGTATTGAGGCACACACTTACTCGCTCCCTAAACTGGGGGTGCTGAGGCCCACACTACCTCACTCACTGCCCTCAGGTTAATGAGACTCATACTCCGTCCCTCCATCCCTGCCCTGGTGGTACTGAGGCCCTTTCTCCCTCCCTCCCTCCCTCCGTACCTTAGTGGTACTGAGGCCCATACTCCTCCTACCTTGACTGGAGACCTGAGACCCAAACTCCCACCCTCACTGCCCTGAGGGAACTGAGGCCCACAATCCAAACTTCCCTGCCCTGGGGGTACTGAAGCCCACACTCCCTCCCTCTCTGCCCTGGGGAAGCAGAGGCCGAGCATGCCGCTGTGCCCTTGGGGTACTGAGGACCACAATCACTACCTCCCTAACTTTCCTAAGGGTACTGAGGCCCAAACTCCCTCCCTCTCTGCCCTGGTGGTACTGAAGCCCAAACTCCCTCCCTTCCTGTGCTGGGGGACCTGAGGCCCACTCTCATTCCGTCACTTCTGACCCTCGGGGTACTGAGGCCCACATTCGCTCACTCCCTTCATTGGGGCAACTGACGCAAACACTCCCTCGGTCCCTCCCTGCGCTGGCCGTAATTAGGCGCACACTCCATCCCTCCCTACCATGGGGGTACTGAGGCCCTCACGCAGTCTCTCCCCACCGAGGGGAAACTGAAGCCCACACTCCCTCCCTCCCTCCCTCCCTTCCCTGGGGGTACTAAGGCCCACACTCCCTCCCTATCTGGATGTAGTGAGGCCCACACTCCGCCGCTCTCTTCCCTGGGGTGAATGAGGCACATACTTCCTCACTCCCTCCATGCCCTAGATGTACTGAGGCCCACACTCTCTCCCTGCCCTGGGGATACTGAGGCCAACACTCCCTACCTCTCTCCGGGTGCTGATGCCCACACTCCCTCCCTCCCTGCCCTGGTTGTACTGAAGCACACAATCTCTCCACCCCTTACCTTGGAGTACTGAGGTCCACGTGCTTACCCTATCTGCCCTGGGGTCACTGTGGCCCACGCTCCCTCCTACCCGACCCTCGGGATACTGAGGACCACACTCCCTCCCTACCTGACCTGGGGTCACTAATTCCTACTCTCTCTCCCTGCCCTGGGGGTACTGAGGCCCACACTCCCTCTCTCCCTGCCTGGGTGCACTGAGGCCCACACTTGCTCAGTCCTTCCCTGCCCTGGAGATACTGAGGCCCACACTCCCGCTCTCCCTGCCTGGTGTACTGCAGCCCACACTCCCTCCCTCCCTGTCCTGTGGGTACTGAGGCCCAAACTCTCAGGCTCCCTGCCCTGGTGTACTGAGGCCCACATGCGCTTCCTACCACCCGTGGAATCCTGAGGCCCTCACTAACTCCCTCTGTCCCTCACTGGGGAAACTGAGGCCCACAATGCCTCCCTCCCTGCCCTGGTGGTATTGAGGCACACACTTACTCGCTCCCTAAACTGGGGGTGCTGAGGCCCACACTACCTCACTCACTGCCCTCGGGGTAATGAGGCTCATACTCCCTCCCTCCATCCCTGCCCTGGTGGTACTGAGGCCCTTTCTCTCTCCCTCCCTCCCTCCGTATCTTAGTGCTAATGAGGCCCATACTCCTCCTACTTTGCCCTGGAGAACTGAGAACCAAACACCCACCCTCACTGCCCTCAGGGAACTGAGCCCCACAATCCAAAATTCCCTGCTCTGGGGGTACTGAAGCCCACACTCCCTCCGTCTCTGCCCTGGGGGAGCAGAGGCCGAGCATCCCGCTGTGCCCTTGGGGTACTGAGGACCACAATCACTACCTCCCTAATTTTCCTAAGGGTACTGAGGCCCAAACTCCCTCCCTCTCTGCCCTGGTGGTATTGAAGCCCACACTCCCTCCCTCCCTGTGCTGGGGGACCTGAGGCCCACTCTCATTCCGTCCCTTCTGACCCTCGGGGTACTGAGGCCCACATTCGCTCACTCCCTTCATTGGGGCTACTGAGGCAAACACTCCCTCGGTCCCTCCCTGCGCTGGCCGTAATTAGGCGCACACTCCGTTCCTCCCTGCCATGGGGGTACTGAGGCCCTCACGCAATCTCTCCCTACCGAGGGGAAACTGAGGCCCACCCTACCTCCCTCCCTGCCCTGGGGTTACTGAGACTCACATGCCCTCCTTCCCTACCGTGGGGATACTGAGGCCCAACCACACTCCCTGCGGTTACTGAGGCCCAAACTCCCTCCCTACCCTGGGGATGCTGAGGCCCACACTACCTCTCTCCCTCCCTCACTGCCCTGGGGGTACTGAGGCCCACACTCCCTCCCTATCGGGGTGTACTTAGGTCAAAACTCCGTCTCTCACTGCCCTGGGGGCACATACTTCCTCATTCCCTCCATGACCTAGTTTTACTGAGGCCCAAACTCCCTCCCTACCCTGGGGATGCTGAGGCCCACACTACCTCTCTCCCTCCCTCAATGCCCTGGGGGTACTGAGGCCCACACTCCCTCCCTATCGGAGTGTACTTAGGCCCAAACTCCGTCTCTCACTGCCCTGGAGGCACATACTTCCTCATTCCCTCGATGACCTAGTGTTACTGAGGCCCACACTCCCTCCCTGCCCTGGGGGGACTGAGGCCATCAATCCCGAACTCTCTCCGGGTACTGAGGACCACACTCCCTCCTTCCCTGCCCTGTTGGTACTGAGGCCCATCCTCTCTCCGCCCCTGCCCTCGGGGCACTGAGGTCCACGCACCCACTCTACCTGCCCTGGGGCCACTGTGGCACACGCTCCATCCTACCCGGCCCTCGGGATACTGAGGCCCACACTCCCACCCTATCTGCCCTGGATCACGAAGTCCCACCTCTCTCCCTGCCCTGGGATTACTAAGCCCAAGACTCGCTCTCTCTTTCCCTGGGGGTAGTGAGGCCCACACTTGCTCACTCCTTCCCTGCCCTGGAGGTACTGAGGCCCACACTCCATCGCTCCCTGCCTGGGGTACTGAGGCGCACACTCCCTCCCTTCCTGCTCGGCGATCCAGAGGTCTACACTCCCTACCTCACAGTCCTGGTGGTACTGAGGCCCAAAGTCTCAGGCTCCCTACCTTGGGGTACTGAGACCCAAACTTGCCCCCTACCACCCTCGGGGTCCTGAGACCCGCACGAACACGCACCCTCCCACGCTGGGGATACTGAGGCCCACACTCACTCACACTCTGACCAGGTGTTACTGAGGCCCACACTGCCCACACTGAGGTCCACGCGCCCACCCTACCTGCCCTGGGGTCACTGTGGTCCACGGTCCCTCCTACCCAGCCCTAGGGATACTGAGGACCAGACTTCCTCGCTACCTGCCCTGGGGTCACTGAGTTCCACTCTCTCTCCCTGCCCTGAAGGTACTGAGGCACACACACTCCCTCTCTCCCTGCCTGTAGGTACTGAGGCACACACTCCCTCTCTCCCTGCTTGGAGTTACTGAGGACCACACTCACTCTCTCGCGCCCGAGGGGTACTGACGCCCACACTTGCTCAAGACTTCCATTCCTTGGAGCTGCTGAGGCCCACACTACAGTTCTTCCTGCACTGGGGGACCTGAGGCCCATGGTCCCTCCTTCCCTTTTCTGCATGTAATGAGGCCCAAACTCCCTCCCTCCCTCCCTGCCCTGGGGTTAGTGAGGCCCACTCTCCCTGCCTCCCGCCTCAGGCACTCCCTCACTCCATGCCCTGGGGATACTGAGGCCCACACTGTCTCCCTCCGTGCACTGGGTATACTGAGGCCCACACTCCCGCAATCCCTACCCTGGAGGTACTGAGGTCACACTCCCTCCCTCACTGCCCTGGAGGTACTGAGGCCCACACTCGCACCCTACTCGCGCCCAGGGTACTGATGCACACTCTGATACCCTTCCTCCCTGCCCTGAGGGTAATGAGGCTCACACTCCCTCCCACACTCGCCTGGTGCTACAGAGGCTAACACACCCTCCCTCCCTTCCTGGCCTGGTGGTAGTGAGGCCCACTCTACGTCCTGCCCTGCCCTCGGGGTAATGAAGCCCACATGCCCAACCCTACCTGCCCAGGCGAACTGAGGCCCACACTCCCTCCCTCCCTGTCCTGGGGGTACTGAGGCCCATATTCCCTCCCTCCCTAGCCTGGGGTACTGAGGCCCAATCTCCCTCCCTCCCGAGCCTGTGGGTAATAAGACTCATATTCCCTCCTTGGCCTTGTGGTACTGACGCCCACACTCCCTCCCTGCCCTGGGCGTACTGAGGCCCACACCCTCTCCCTCACTTCCCTGGGGGTCCTGAGGCACACACTCTCTCCCTCTCTGCCCTGGAGTACTGAGGCCCACACTCCTTCCCTCCCTGAGGGTACTGGATCCACTCTTACTCTGTCCCTGTCCTGTGATTACTGAAACCCATACGCCCTCCCTCTCTCCAGGTACTAAGGCCCACACTCTCTCCATCACTGCTCCGGGGGTCCTGAGGCCCACTCTCTCTCCCTCACTGCCCTGGAGTACTGAGGCCCACACTCCTTCCCTCCATGGGGATACTGGGCCCATTCTCACTCCGTCCCTGGCCTGGAATTACTGAAGCCCACACTCCCTCCCTAATCCAGGTAATAAGGCCCACACTCTGTCCCTCACTGCCCTGGGGGTCCTGAGTACCACACTCACTCCCTACATGCCCATGGTTTACTGAGTCCCACTTTCTCTCCCTGCCCTGGGGGTACTAAGTCCCACACTCCCTCCCTATTTGGGGGCTATTGAGACCCACACTCCCACTCTCTCTCCCTGGGAGTACTGAGGCCCACAGTTGCTCACTCCTTCACTGCTCTGGGGTAGTGAGTCATACACTCCCTCCTTTCCTGCCCTGGGGGATATGAGGCCCACACTCCCTCCCTCCCTGCCCTGGGAGTACTGAGGCCCACACTCGCTCCCTCCCGGCACTGGAGGTAATGAGGCACACAGTCCCTCGCTCCCTCCCAGCCTTGGGGGTACAGAGGACCAAACTCCCTCGCTCCTTGCCAAGGGGGTACTGAGACTCACATTCCCTCCCTCGCTCCCTGCCCTGGGGTACTGAGGTCCACAATCACTCCCTCCCAGCCCTGGGAACACTGAGGCCCACACACCCTCCCTGCCCTGCGGGTACTGAGGCCCACACTCCCTCCCTCCCTCCCTCCCTGCCCTGGGGGTACTAAGGCCCACACTCCCTCCCTATCTGGATGTAGTGAGGCCCACACTCCGTCGCTCTCTTCCCTGGGGTGAATGAGGCCCATACTTCCTCACTCCCTCATGCCTGAGATGTACTGAGGCCCAAACTCTCTCCCTGCCCTGGGGGTACTTGGCCAACACTCCCTACCTCTCTCCGGATGCTGATGCCCACACTCCCTCCCTCCCTGCCCTGGTGGTACTGAAGCACACAATCCCTCCACCCCTTACCTCGGGGTACTGAGGTCCACGTGCCCACCCTATCTGCCCTGGGGTCACTGTGGCCCACGCTCCCTCCTACCCGGCCCTCGGGATACTGAGGACCACATTCCCTCCCTACCTGACCTGGGGTCACTAATTCCCACTCTCTCTCCCTGCCCTGGGGGTACTGAGGCCCACACTCCCTCTCTCCCTGCCTGGGTGTACTGAGGCCCACACTTGCTCAGTCCTACCCTGCCCTGGAGATACTGAAGCCCACACTCCCGCTCTCCCTGCCTGGTGTACTGCAGCCCACATTCCCTCCCTCCCTGTCCTGTGGGTACTGAGGCCCAAACTCTCAGGCTCCCTGCCCTGGTGTACTGAGGCCCACATGCGCTTCCTACCACCCGTGGAGTCCTGAGGCCCACACTAACTCCCTCTCTCCCTCAATGGGGATACTGAGGCCCACAATGCCTCCCTCCCTGCCCCGGGCGGTATTGAGGCACGCACTTACTCGCTCGCTAAACTCGGGGAGCTGAGGCCCATACTACCTCACTCACTGCCCTCGGGGTAATGAGGCTCATACTCCCTCCCTCCATCCCTGCCCTGGTGGTACTGAGGCCCTTTCTCCCTCCCTCCCTCCCTCCGTGCCTTAGTGGTACTGAGGCCCATACTCCTCCTACCTTGCCCTGGAGACCTGAGACCCAAACTCCCACCCTCACTGCCCTGAGGGAACTGAGGCCCACAATCCAAACTTCCCTGCCCTCGGGGTACTGAAGCCGACACTCCCTCCCTCTCTGCCCTGGGGGAGCAGAGGCCCAGCATCCCGCTGTGCCCATGGGGTACTGAGGCCCACAATCACAACCTCCCTAACTTTCCTAAGGGTACTGAGGCCCAAACTCCCTCCCTCTCTGCCCTGGTGGTACTGAAGCCCACACTCCCTCCCTCCCTGTGCTGGGGGACCTGAGGCCCACTCTCATTCCGTCCCTTCTGACCCTCGGGGTACTGAGGCCCACATTCGCTCACTCCCTTCATTGGGGCTACTGAGGCAAACACTCCCTAGCTCCATCCCTGAGCTGGCCGTACTGAGGCGCACACTCCATTCCTCCCTGCCATGGGGGTACTGAGGCCCTCACGTAGTCTCTCCCTACCGAGGGGAAACTAAGGCCCTCCCTCCCTACCGTGGGGATACTGAGGCCCAACCACACTCCCTGCGGGTACTGAGGCCCAAACTCCCTCCCTACCCTGGGGATGCTGAGGCCCACACTACCTCTCTCCCTCCCTCACTGCCCTGGGGGTACTGAGGCCCACACTCCCTCCCTATCGGGGTGTACTTAGGCCCAAACTCCCTACCTCTCTCCGGGTGCTGATGCCCACACACCCTCCCTCCCTGCCATGGGGTACTGAGGCCCACAATCCCTCCCTCCCTGCCCTTGGAGTACTGAGGCCCACACTCGCTCCCTCCCGCCCACTGGGTCCTGAGGCCCACTCACACTCCCTTCCCGCCCTGGGGATACTGAGGCCAACACTCACTACCTCTCTCCTTGTACTGAGGGCCACAGTCCCTCCGCCACTGCCCTCGGAGTACTGAGGTCCACGCGCCCAACCTACCTGCCCTGGGGTCACTGTGGCCCACGGTCCCTCCTATTCAGCCCTAGGGATACTGAGGACCACACTTCCTCGCTACCTGCCCTGGGGTCACTGAGTCCCACTCTCTCTCCCTGCCCTGAAGGTACTGAGGCACACACTCCCTCTCTCCCTGCCTGGAGGTACTGAGGCACACACTCCCTCTCTCCCTGCCTGGAGTTACTGAGGACCACACTCACTCTCTCGCTCCCGGGGGGTACTGACGCCCACACTTGCTCAAGCCTTCCATTCCCTGGAGCTGCTGAGGCCCACACTACAATTCTTCCTGCACTGGGTGACCTGAGGCCCATGGTCCCTCCTTCCCTTTTCTGCGTGTAATGATGCCCAAACTCCCTACCTCCCTCCGTGCCCTGGGGTAGTGAGGACCACACTCCCTGCCTCCCGCCTCAGGCAATCCCTCTCTCCATGCCCTGGGGATACTGAGGCCCACACTTTCTCCCTCCCTGCCCTGGGTATACTGAGGCCCATACTCCCGCCCTCCCTACCCTGGATGTACTGAGGTCACACTCCCTCCCTCCCTGCCCTGGAGGTACTGAGGACCACACTCGCTCCCTACCCGCGCCCAGGGTCCTGATGCACACTCTCATACCCTTCCTCCCTGCCCTGAGTGTAATGAGGCTCACACTCCCTCCCACACTGGCCTGGTGGTACAGAGGCCAACACACCCGCCCTCCCTTCCTGGCCTGGTGGTAGTGAGGCCCACTCTACGTCCTGCCCTGCCCTCGGGGTAATGAAGCCCACATGCCTAACCCAACCTGCCCAGGGGAACTGAGGCCCACACTCCCTCCCTCCCTGTCCTGGGGATACTGAGGCCAACACTCCCTACTTCTCTCCCAGTACTGAGGGCCACACTCCCTCCGCCACTGCCCACGGATTACTGAGGTCCACGCGCCCAACCTACCTGCCCTGGGGTCACTGTGGCCCACGGTCCCTCCTATTCAGCCCTAGGGATACTGAGGACCACACTTCCTCGCTACCTGCCCTGGGATCACTGAGTCCCACTCTCTCTCCCTGCCCTGAAGGTACTGAGGCACACACTCCCTCTCTCCCTGCCTGGAGGTACTGAGGCACACACGCCCTCTCTCCCTGCCTGGAGTTACTGAGGACCACACTCACTCTCAAGCTCCAGGGGGGTACTGACGCCCACACTTGCTCAAGCCTTCCATTCCCTGGAGCTGCTGAGGCCCACACTACAATTCTTCCTGCACTGGGGGACATGAGGCCCATGGTCCCTCCTTCCCTTTTCTGCGTGCAATGATGCCCAAACTCCCTACCTCCCTCCCTGCCCTGGGGTAGTGAGGACCACACTCCCTGCCTCCCGCCTCAGACACTCCCTCCCTCCATGCCCTGGGGATACTGAGGCCCACACTTTCTCCCTCACTGCCCTGGGTATACTGAGGCCCATACTCCCGCCCTCCCTACCCTGGATGTACTGAGGTCACACTCGCTCCCTACCCGCGCCCAGGGTCCTGATGCACACTCTCATACCCTTCCTCCCTGCCCTGAGTGTAATGAGGCTCACACTCCCTCCCACACTGGCCTGGTGGTACAGAGGCCAACACACACGCCCTCCCTTCCTGGCCTGGTGGTAGTGAGGCCCACTCTACGTCCTGCCCTGCCCTCGGGGTAATGAAGCGCACATGCCCAACAGTAACTGCCCAGGGGAACTGAGGCCCACACTCCCTCCCTCCCTGTCCTGTGGGTACTGAGGCCCACACTCCCTCCCTCCCTAGCCTGGGGTACTGAGGCTCAATCTCCCTCCCTCCCTGTCCTGTGGGTACTGAGGCCCACATTCCCTCCCTCCCTAGCCTGGGGTACTGAGGCTCAATCTCCCTCCCTCCCTATCCTGGGGGTAATGAGGCTCATACTCCCTCCTTGGCCTTGTGGCACTGACGCCCACACTCCCTCCCTGCCCTGGGGTTACTGAGGCCCACACTCTCTCCCTCACTGCCCTGGGGGTCCTGAGGCCCAAACTCTCTCCATCACTGCCCTGGGGTTCCTGAGGCCCACACTCCTTCCCTCCCTGGGGGTACTGGATCCACTCTTACTCTGTCCCTGTCCTGTGATTACTGAAGCCCTTACTCCCTCTCTCTCTCCAGGTACTAAGGCCCACACTCTCTCCCTCACTGCCCTGGGGGTCATGAGGCCCACACTCCCTACCTACCTGCCCTGGGGTTATTGATTCCCACTTTCTCTCCCTGCCGTTGGGGTACTAAGGCCCATACTTCCTCGCTATCTGGGGGCTATTGACGCCCACACTCCCTGTCTCCCTCCCTGGGGGTACAGAGATCCACACTAGCTCACTCCCACCATCGGGGTCCTGAGGCCCACTCTAATTCACTTCCTCAATCGCTGGCGATACTGAGGCCCACACTCTCTCCATCCCTGCCCTGTGGATACTGAGTCCCACACTCCCTCCCTCACTCCGAGTACTGAGGCCCAAACTCCCTATCTACATTTCCTGGATAGACTAATGCCTACACTCCCACCCTCCCTGCCCTGAGGGTACTGAGGCCAACACACCCTCCCTCCTTTTCTGGCCTGGTGGTAGTGAGGCCCACTCTAAGTCCTGCCCTGCCCTCGGGGTAATGAAGCCCACATGCTCAACACTACCTGCCCAGGGGAACTGAGGCCCACACTCCCTCACTCCCTGTCCTGGGCGTACTGAGGCCCACACTCCCTCCCTCCCTAGCCTGGGGTACTGAGGCCCAATCTCCCTCCCTCCCTAGCCTGGGGGTAATAAGGCTCATACTCCCTCCTTGGCCTTGTGGTACTGACGCCCACACTCCCTCCCTGCCCTGGGGGTACTGAGGCCCACACTCTCTGCCTCACTGCCCTGGGGGTCCTGAGGCCCACACTCTCTCCATCACTGCCCTGGGGTTCCTGAGGCGCACACTCTCTCCCTCACTGCGCTGGAGTACTGAGGCCCACACTCCTTCCCTCCCTGGGGGTACTGGATCCAATCTTACTCTGTCCCTGTCCTGTGATTACTGAAGCCCATACTCCATCTCTCTCTCCAGGTACTAAGGCCCACACTCTCTCCCTCACTGCCCTGGCGGTCATGAGGCCCACACTCCCTACCTACCTGCCCTGGGGTTACTGATTCCCACTTTCTCTCCCTGCCGTTGGGGTACTAAGGCCCATACTGCATCGCTATCTGGGGGCTATTGACGCCACACTCCCTGTCTCCCTCCCTGGGGGTGCTGAGATCCACACTTGCTCACTCCCACCATCGGGGTCCTGAGGCCTACTCTAATTCACTCCCTCGATCACTGGTAATACTGAGGCCCACACTCTCTCCCTCCCTGCCCTGTGAATACTGAGTCCCACACTCCCTCCCTCACTCCGAGTACTGAGGCCCAAACTCCCTATCTCCATTTCCTGGATGGACTAATGCCTACACTCCCACCCTCCCTGCCCTGAGGGTACTGAGGCCCACACACTCTCCCTCCCTGCCCTGGCGATACTGAGGCCCACCCTCTCTCCTTCCCTGCCCTGGGGGTACTGAGGCCCACTCTCCCTCTCTCCCTGTCCTGGGTGTACTAATGCCAACCCTCCCACCCTCCCTCTCCTGTGGGTACTGAGGCCCACACTTCCTCCCTCCCTGCCCTGGAGGTACTGAGGTCCACACTCCCTCCCTCCCTGCCCTGGAGGTACTGACGCCCACACTTGCAAACTCCCACCATCGGGGTCCTGAGGCCCAATCTAACTCACTTCCTCTCTTGCTGGTGATACTGAGGTCCACACTCCCTCACACTATGACCTGATGATACTGAGGCCCACACTCCCTCACACCCACACCTGATGTTACTGAGGCCCAAAGTTCCTCCCCAACTGGATTAACACTCCCGCCCTCCCTTCCCTGGAGGTATTGAGGCCCACACTCCCATCCTCCCTAAACTGGGGGTTCTGAGGCCCACACTATCTCGATCACTGCACTCGGGGTAATGAGGCTCACACTCGCCTCTTTGCCTTCCTGATCTCGGGGTAATGAGGGTCACGCTCCCTCCCTCCATTCCTGCCCTGATGGTACTGAGGCCCACTCTCGCTCCTTCCATCCCTGCCTTCGTGGTATTGAGGGCCTCACTTCTCCCAGCTTGCCCTGGGTGCACTGAGGCACACAATCCCTCCCTTCCTTCCTGCCTGGGGGTGCTGAGGCCCACAATCCCACCTTCCCTGCCCCGAGGGTACTGAAGCCCACAATCCCACCTTCCCTGCCTGAGGGCACTGAAGCCCACAGTTCCTCCCTCCCTGCCCTGGGATACTGGGACTCACACTCACTCCCTCCCTGCCTGTCCTTGGGCTACTGTGGCCCACACTCCCTTCCTATCTGTGGGTACTGAGGCCCAGACTCCATCCCTCTCTGCACTAGGGGTATTAAGGCCCACACTCCCTCACTCACTCCCTGGTTGTACTGAGGCCCATACTCCCAACCACACTGCCCTGAGGCTGCTAAGGCCCACACTCACTCCCTGCCATGGCGGTACTGACGCCCACACTCACTCTCTCTCTATCATGGGGTACTGAGGCCCACACTCGCTCACACCTTCCCCGCCCTGTGGTACTGAGGCCCAAACTCCCTCCTTTCCTGCCCTGGGGTACCTGAGGCCCACACTCCCACACTCACCTCCCTGGAGGTAGAGGCACACACTCATTCCTTCCCGGCCCATGGGTACTGAAGCACACACTCCCTCCATCCCTGACCCTTGTGGTACTGAGGCCCACACTCGCTCCCTTCCTGCCCTGAGGGTACTGAGGCCCACACTCCCTCCTTCCCTGCCCCTGGTGGTACAGAGGCCCACAATCCGTCCCTCCCTGCCCTGGCAACACTGAGGCCCACACACCCTGCCTGCGCTGGTGATACTAAGGCCCACTCTCCCTCCCTCCCTCCCTCCCTGCCCTGGGGGTACTGAGGCCCACACTCCCTCCCTATCTGCATGTCCTGAGGCCCACACTCCGTCGCTCTCTTCCATGGGGGACTGAGGCCCAACCTCCTTCTCTCCCTCCCTGGGGGCACTAAGGCATATACCTCCTCACTGCCTCCATGCCCTAGAGGTACTGAGGCCCACACTCCCTCCCTGCGCTAGGCGTACAGAGGCCAACACTCCCTAACTCTCTCCGGGTACTGAGGCCCACACTCCCTCCCTCCCTGCCCTGGTAGTACTGAGGCCCACACTCCCTCCGCCCCTGCCCTCGGGGTTCTGAGGTCCTCGTGCGCAACCTACCTGCCCTGGGGACATTGATGCCCACACTCCGTTTCTCCCTGTACTGGGAGTACTGAGGCCTTCACTCGTCCCTCCCTGTCCTGGGGGTACTGAAGCCCACTCTCTGTCCCTCGCTGCACTGATGGTAGTGAGATCCACACTCCCTCCCTCCCTGCCCTGGAGCTACTGAGGCCCAAACTCCCTCCCTCACTTTGCTGGAGTACCTGAGGCCGAATCTCATTCCCTCCCTTACGGCACTCGGGGTACTGAGGCCCACACTCGCTCAGTCCCTACCCTGGGGCTTCTGAGGCAAACACTCCCTCGCTCCCTCCCTGCCCTGGCAGTACTGAGGCCCACACACCCTCCCTCCCTGCACTGAAGGTACTGAGGCCATAATCCCTCCCTCCACGCTAAGGGAGTACTGAGGTGCACACACTCTCCCTCGCTCCCGTGAGGGTACTGAGGCCCACACGCCCTCCCACCCTAACATGGAGAAACTGAGGCCCTCACTCCCACCCTCCCTGCGGGTACTGAGTCCAAACTCCCTCCCTGCCCATGGGTACTGAGTCCACACTCCCACCCTATCGGGGAGTACTTAGGCTCACACCCCCTCCCTATCGGGAGGTACTTAGGGCCAAACTCCGTCCCTCACTGCCCTGGGGGTACTGAGGCCCACACTGCCAATCTACCTCCCTTGCGATACTGAGGCCCACACTTCCTCACTCCTTCCATGCACTAGAGGTACTGAGGCCCAGACTCCCTCACTGCCCTGTGGGTACTGAGGCCCACACTCGCTACCTCTCTCTGGGTACTGAGGCCCACACGCCCGCCTTGCTGCACTGGGGGTAGTGAGGCCCACACTCCCTCCCACCCTGCCCTCGGGCTCCTGAGGCCTAATCTCACTCCCTCGATCCCTATCCTTGGGTTACTGAGGCCCATACTCCATCACTCTCTGCCCTGGGGTTACTGAGGCCCAAGCTCCCTCCCTCCCTGGCAATGTGGTACTGAGACCCAAGCTCCCTTCCTCCCCACCCTGGGGGTACTGAGGCACACTTTCCTTCCAGCCCTGCGAGTGCTGAGGCTCACACTCACTCACTGCCATGGGGGTCCTGAGGCACACACTCCCTCCCTCCCTGGCCTTGTGGAACTGAGGCCCACACTCCCTCCCTCCCTGCCCTTGAGGTACTGCGGTCCGCACTCCCTCCCTCCCTGCCCCCAGGGTCCTGATGCCAACTCTCACTACCTCCCTACATGCCCTGGGGTTACTGAGTCCCACTCTCTCTCCACGCCGTGGGGGTACTAAGGCCCACACTCCCTCCCTATCTGGGGGCTATTGAGGCCCACACTCCCTCTCTCCCTCACTGGGGGTACAGAGGCCCACACTTGCTCACTCCCACCAGCGGGGTCCTGAGGCCCACTCTAACTCACTCCCTCACTCGCTGGTGATACTGAGCCCCACATTCCCTCACACTCTGACCTGGTGATACTGAGGCCCACAATCCCTCACACTCTGACCCGATATTAGTGAGGCCCACCGTTCCTCTCTCCCTGCATTAGCGCTCCCTCCCTCGCTGCCCTGAAGGTATTGAGGCCCATACTCCCTTCCTCCCTCAACTGGGGGTACTGAGGCCAACACTATCTCACTCACTGCCTTCGTGGTAGTGAGGCCCACACTTCTCCCACCTTGCCCTGGGGGTAATGAGACACACACTCCCTCCCTTCCTCCCTGCCCTGGGGGTGCTGAGGCCCACAATCCCACCTTCCCTGCCCTGGGGGTAGTGAGGCCCACAATCCCACCTTCCCTGCCCTAGCGTCCTGAGGCCCACAGTTCCTCCCTCCTTGCCCTGGTGTAATGGGACTCACACTCCCTACCCTCCCTGCCTGTCCTGGGGGTACTGAGGCCAAGACTCCATCCCTCTCGGCACTGGGGGTTTTGAGGCCCAGATTCCCTCACTCCCTCCATGGGTGTACTGAGGCCCATACTCCCACCCACCCTGTCCTGAGGATGCTGAGGCCCACACTCACTCCCTGCCCTTGCCGTACTGATGCAAACACTCACTAGCTCTCTATATGGAGGATATTGAGGCCCACACACCCTCCCTCCCTGCACTGGAGGTACTGACGCCCAAACTCCCTCCCTCCATGCTGTGGGGTTACTGAGGGACACACGCCCTCCCTCCCTACTGTGAAGATACTGAGGCCCACACTCCCTCTCTCACTGCGGGTACTGAGGCCCAGACTCCCTCCCTGCCCTCGGTTTGCAGTGGCCCACACTACCTCCCTATCGGGGAGTACTTAGGCCCACACTCCCTCCCTATCGGGGGGTACTAAGGCCCAAACACCGTCCCTCACTGCCCTGGGGGTACTGAGGCCCAAACTACCTCTCTACCTCCCTTGTGTTACTGAGGCCCACACTTCCTCACTCTTTCGATGCACTAAAGGTACTGAGGCCCATACTCCCTCCCTGCCTTGGGGGTACTGAGGCCCACACTCGCATCCTCCCTAAACTGGGGATTCTGAGACCCACACTATCTCGATCACTGCCCTCGGGGTAATGAGGCTCACACTAGCCTCTTTGCCTTCCTGATCTCGGTGTAATGAGGGTCACACTCCCTCCCGCTATTCCTGCCCTGATTGTACTGAGGCCCACTCTCCCTCCTTCTATCCCTGCCTTCGTGGTACTAAGGCCCACACTTCTCCCACCTTGCCCTTGGTGTACTGAGGCACACACACCCTTCTTCCATTCCTGCCTGGGGGTGCTGAAGCCCACAATCCCACCTTCCCTGCCTGAGGGTACTGAGTCCCAAAGTTCCTCCCTACCTGCCCTGGGGTACAGGGACTTACACTCCCTCCCTCCCTGCCTGTCCTGGGGCTACTGTGGCCCACACTCCCTTCCTATCTGTGGGTACTGAGGCCCAGACTCCATCCCTCTCTGCACTAGGGGTATTAAGGCTCACACTCCCTCACTCCCTCCCTGGTTGTACTGAGACCCATACTCCCACCCACACTGCCGTGAGGATGCTTCGGCCCACACTGACTCCCTGCCATGGCGGTACTGACGCCCACACACACTCTCTCTCTATCAGTGGGTACTGAGCCCCACACTCGTTCACAACTTCCCCGCCCTGGGGTACTGAGGCCCAAACTCCCTCCTTTCCTGCCCTGGGGTACCTGAGGCCAACACTGCCACCCTCACCTCCCTGGAGGTACAGAGGCACAAACTCATTCCTTCCCGGCCCATGGGTACTGAAGCCCACACTTCCTCCTTCCCTGCCCCTGGTGGTACTGAGGCCCACACTCGCTCCCTCCCTGCCCCGGGGGTACTGAGGCCCAAACTCCCTCCCACCCTGCCCTGGGGTACTGAGGCCAACAATCCGTCCCTCCCTGCCCTGGGAACACTGAGGCACACACACACTCCCTGCCTTGGTGTTATTGAGGACCACACTCCCTCCCTCCCTCCCTCCCTGCCCAGGGGTTACTGAGGCCCACACTTCCTCCCTATCTGCATGTCGTGAGGCCCACACTCCGTCGCTCTCTTCCATGGGGGACTGTGGACCACCCTCCTTCTCTCCCTCCCTGGGGGTACTGAGGCCTATACTTCCTCACTGCCTCCATGCCCTCGGGGTACTGAGTTCCACGTGCCAAACCTACCTGCCCTGGCGACACTGATGCCCACACTCCGTCTCTCCCTGTCCTGGGGATACTGAGTCCCACACTTGTCCCTCCCTGTCTCTGGGTACTGAAGCCCACACTCTGTCCCTCGCTGCGCTGATGGTACTGAGATCCATATTCCCTCCCTCCCTGCCCTGGAGCTACTGAGGCCCAAACTCCCTCCCTCACTTTGCTGGAGGACCTGAGGCCCAATCTCATTCCCTCCCTTACGACACTCGGGGTACTGAGGCCCACGCTCGCTCAGTCCCTACCCTGGGGCTTCTGAGGCAAACACTCCCTCGCTCCCTCCCTGCCCTGGCATTACTGAGGCCCACACACCCTCCCTCCCTGCACTGAAGGTACTGAGGCCATACTCCCTCCCTCCACGCGAAGGGGCTACTGAGGTGCACATTCTCTCCCTCCCTCCCGTGAGGGTACTGAGGCCCACACGCCCTCCCACCCTACCATGGAGAAACTGAGACCCACACTCCCTCCCTCCCTGCGATTACTGAGGTCAAACTCCCTCCCTGCCCTAGGGGTACTGAGGTCCTCACTCCCTCCCTATCGGGGAATACTTAGGCCCACACTCCCTCCCTATCGGGGGGTACTTAAGCCCAAACTCAGTCCCTCACTGCCCTGGGTGTATTGAGGCCCACACTGCCAATCTACCTCCCTTGCAATACTGAGGCCCACACTACCTCACACCTTCCATGCACTAGAGGTACTGAGGCCCAGACTCCCTCCCTGCACTGTGGGTACTGAGTCCCACACTCCCTCCCTCACTCCGAGTACTGAGGCCCAAACTCCCTATCTCCATTTCCTGGATAGACTAATGCCTACACTCCCACCCTCCCTGCCCTGAGGGTACTGAGGCCTAATCTCACTCCCTCCATCCGTATCCTTGGGTTACTGAGGCCCACACTCCATCACTCTCTGCCCTGGGGTTACTGAGGCCCAAGCTCCCTCCCTCCCTGGCAATGTGGTACTGAGACCCAAGCTCCCTCCCTCCCCACCCTGGGGGTACTGAGGCTCACTTTCCTTCCAGCCCTGCGAGTGCTGAGGCTCACACACACTCACTGCCCTTGGGGTCCTGAGGCACACACTCCCTCCCTCCCTGGCCTTGTGGAACTGAGGCCCACACTCCCTCCCTCCCTGCCCTGGAGGTACTCCGGTCCACACTCCCTCCCTCCCTGCCCCCAGGGTCCTGATGCCCACTCTCACTCCCTCCCTACATGCCCTGGTTTTACTGAGTCCCACTCGCTCTCCTCGCTGTGGGGGTACTAAGGCCCACACTCCCTCCCTATCTGGGGGCTATTGAGGCCCACACTCCCTCTCTCCTTCACTGGGGGTACAGAGGCCCACACTTGCTGACTCCCACCAGCGGTGTCATGAGGCCCACTCTAACTCACTCCCTCACTCGGTGGTGATACTGAGGAACAAATTCCTTCACACTCTGACCTGGTGATACTGAGGCCCACCCTTCCTCTCTCCCTGCATTTGCGCTCCATCCCTCCCTGCCCTGAAGGTGTAGTGGCCCATATTCCCTTCCACCCTAAACTGGGGTACTGATGCCAGCACTATCTCACTCACTGCCGTCAGGTTAATAAGGCTCACACTCCCTCCCTCCATTCCTGCCCTGATGGTACTGAGACACACACTCCCTCCCTCCCTCCCTGCTCTGGGGGTGCTGAGGCCCACAATCCCACCTTCCCTGCCCTGGGGGTACTGAGGCCAACAATCCCAGCTTCCCTGCATTAGCGTCCTGAGGCCCACAGTTCCTCCCTCCCTCTCGGCACTAAGCGTTTTGAGGATCAGACTCCCTCACTCCCTCCCTGGGTGTACTGAGGCCCATACTCCCACCCACCCTGCCCTGAGGACGCTGAGGCCCACGCTCACTCCCTGCCCTGGCCGTACTGATGCCCACACTCACTAGCTCTCTATCTGGAGGATATTGAGGCCCACACACCCTCCCTCCCTGCACTGGAGATACTGACTCCCAAACTCCCTCCCACCATGCTGTGGGGGTACTGGGGCACACACGCCCTCCCTCCCTACTGTGCAGAAACTGAAGCCCACACTCCCTCCCTCACTGCGGGTACTGAGGCCCAGACTCCCTCCCTGCCCTCGGGTTACAGTGGCCCACACTACTACCCTATCGGGGAGTACTTTGGCCCGCACTCCCTTCCTATCGGGGGGTACTAAGCCCCAAACACCGTCCCTCACTGCCCTGGGGGTACTAAGGCCCAAACTACCTCTCTACCTCCCTTGTGTTACTGAGGCCCACTCTTCATCACTCTTTCAATGCACTAGAGGTACTGCGGCCCAAACTCCCTCCCTGCCCTGGGGTTTTTGAGGCCGACACTCCGTACCTCTCTCTGGGTACGAGGCCCACACTCCCTGCCTTCTTGCACTGGTGGTAGTGAGGCCCACTCTCCCTCCTTCCCTCGTTATCCTTGTGTTACTGAGGCCCACACTCACTCACTCTCTGCCCTGGGGGTACTGAGGCCCAAGCTCCCTCCCTCCCTGGCCTTGTGGTAATGAGCCCAAAGCTCCCTCACTCCCACCCCTGGGGTTACTGAGGCTCACTCTCCTCCCTGCCCTGCGGGTATTGAGGCAAACACTCCCTCACTGCCCTGTGTGTCCTCAGGCACACACTCCCTCCTTCCCTGGCCTTGTGGAATTGACGCCCACACTCCTTCGCTCCCTTCCCTGTGGGTCCTGAGGCCCACTCTCCCTCACCCCTGGCCTTGTGGTACAGAGGCCCAAGCTCCCTCGCTCCCTGCCCTGGGGGTCCTGAGGCCCAAACTGACCCACTCCCTGCCCTGGATGTACTGAGGCCCACAGTCCCTCCCTCCCTGCCCTGGGGCTACTGACACCTACACTCCCTCCCTCCCTGCCCTGTGGTACTGAGGCCCACTCTCCCTCACTCCCTGCCCTCGGGGTACTGAGGCCACACTTCCTCACTCCCTTCCTGTCCTGGGGCTACTGAGGCCCACACTCCTTGTCTGCTCTGGAGGTACTGAGGCCCACACTTCTTCCCTGCCCTGGAGGTACTGAGGCCCACTCTCCCTCCCTCCCTGCCCTGGGGCAACGGAGGCCCACACTCCCTCCCTGCTCTGGGGGTATTGAGGCCCACAGACCCTCCCTCCCTGCCCTGTGGCTAATGAGGCCCACACTCCCTCCCTGCCTGCCCTGGCGGTACTGAGGACCTCAGTCCCTCACTCAATGCCTTGTGGGTACTGAGGCCCACACTCACTCCCTCGCTCCGTTCCCAGAGTATTATGAGGCCCACACTCCATCCCTCCCTCCTTCACTGGAGATACAGAGACCCTCACTCCCTCTCTGGAGTTACTGAGGCCCTCACTCCCTCCCTTCCCCGAGGGTACGGAGGCCCACACTCCGTCCCTCCCTCCCTGAAGATACCGAGGCCCTCAGTCCCTCCCAGCCCTGGAGGTACTGAAGCCCACATTCACTCCATCACTTCCCTGGGGGTCCTGAGGCCCTCTCTCAATCACTCACTCCTTGTTCTCGGGATCCTGCGGCCCACATTCCCTCTCTCCCTGCCCAGGCTCTCCCTCCTTTCCTCCCCTGGAGGTACTGAGGACCACAATCCCGCCCTCCGTCCCTGCCCTGGTTGTACTGAGGCACACACTCCCTCCCTCCCTGTACTGGGGGTACTGAGGTCTACACTTCCTCACTCACTGCCCTGGGGTTACTGAGGCCCACACTCCATCCTTCGCTGCCCTGGTTGTTCTGAGGCCCATACTCCATCCCTCCTTACCCTGCGGGTACTGAGGCCCCCAGTCCCTCCCTCGCTACACTGGGGTACTGAGGCCCGCACTCCCTCCCTCCGTCCCTGCCCATGGAGTACTGAAGACAAACTTCCTCCCTCACTGCCGTGGGGGTAATGAGGCCAACACACGATCCCTCCCTGCCCTGTGGGTACAGAAGTCCACACTCCCTCCCTCCCTCCGTGGCCTGGGGGTAGTGAGGCCCACACTCCCTACCTCCCGCCCAAGGCACTCCCTCCCTCCCTACCCTGGGGATACTGAGGCCCACACCACCTCCCTCTCTCGGAGTACTGAGGCCCACACTCACTCTCTCCCTGTCCAGGGGGAACTGAGGCCCACGCTCTCTCCCTCCACAAAAACTATTTCCCTCCCTGCCCTGGAGGTACTGAGGCCCACAATCCTTTCCTCCCTCCCTGCCCTGAGGTTGTGAGGCCCACACACCCTACCTCCCGCCCAAGGCACTCCCTCCCTCCCTACCATGGTGATACTGAGGCCCACACCACCTCTCTCTCTCCGAGTACCGAGGCCCACACTCACTCTCTTTCTGTCCTTGGTGAACTGAGGCCCACATTCTCTCCCTCCCTGCCCAGGGCGTACTGAGGTCCACACTCTTTCCTCCCTGCCCTGGAGGTATTGATGTCCACACTCCCTCCCTCCCTGCACTGGATCTACTGAGGACCACACTCACTCACTACCCGCCCCCAGGGTCCTGATGCCCACTCTCACCCCCATCCTCCCTTTCTCGGGGAACTGAGGCCCACACTCCCTCCCTGCCCTGGAGGTACTGAGGTCCACACTCCCTCACTCCTTGTCCTGAAGGTAATGAGGCTCACACTCCCTCCCACACTGACCTGGCGGTACAGAGGCCCACACACCCTCCCTCGCTTCCTGCCCTGGTAGTACTGAGGCCCACTCTATATCCCGCCCTGACCTCGGGGTAATGAGGCCTACACGCCCTCCCTACCTGCCCAGGCTAACTGAGGTACAACCTCCCTCCCTCCCTGTCCTGGGTGTACTGAAGCCCAATCTCCCTCCCTCCCTAACCTGGGGTTAATAAGGCTCATACTCCCTCTATAGACATGTGCTACTGAGGCCCACACCCCCTCCCTGCCCTGGGCGTACTGAGGCCCACACTCTCTCTCTCACTGCCCTGGGGGTCCTGACGCCCAAACTCTCTCCCTTACTACCCTGGAGTACTGTGGCCCACACTCCTTCCCTCCCTTGGGGTACTGGGCCCACTCTCACTCTGTCCCTATCCTGGGATTACTGAAGCCCACAAACCTTCCGTCTCTTCAGGTGCTAAGGCCCACACTCTCTCCCTCACTGCTCTGGGGGTGCTGAGGCCCACACTCCCTCTCTACCTGCCCTGGGGTTACTGAGTCCCACTGTCTCTCCCTGCCGTGGCGATACTAAGGCCCACATTCCCTGCCTATCTGGGGACCTTTGAGGTCCATACTCCCTTTCTCCCTCCCTGGGGGTACTGAGGCCCACACTTGGTCACTCCTTCCGTGCACTGGGGTACTGTGGCCCACACTCCCTCATTTCCTGCCCTGGGGACATGAGGCCCACACTCCCTCCCTCCCTGCCCTGGGAGTACTGAGGTCCACACTCGCTCCCTCCCGCCGTCGGGGTCCTGAGGCTCACTCTAACACCCTCCCTCTCTCACTGATGATACTGAGGCCCACAATTGGCTGCATTGGCATTCCCTGCATCCCTGCCCTGGAGATATTGAGGCCCACACTCCCTCGCTCCCTAAACTGGGGGTACTGAGGCCCACACTATCTCACTCACTGCCCTCGGGGTAATGAGGCTCACACTCGCCTCCCTGCCTTCCTGCCCTCGGAGTAATGAGGCTCACAGTCGCTCCTTCCATTCCTGCCCTGATGGGACTGATGCCCACTCTTTCTCCCTCCCTCCATGCCTTCGTGGTACAGAGGCCCACACTTTTCCCACATTGCCCTGGGGATACTGAGACCCACACTATATCCCTCCCTCCCTGCCCTTGGGGTGCTGAGTCGCAAAAACCCACCTTCCCTGCCCTGGGGGACTGAGGCCCGCAATCCCACCTTCCCTGCCCGGATGGTAATGAAGCCTACATTTCCTCCAGCCCTGCCCTTGGGTATTGGGAATCGCATTCCCTCCCTGCCTCCCTGTCCTGGGGGTAATGAGGCCCAGACTCCATCCCTCTCTGCACTGGGTGCACTGAGGCCCATACTCCCTCACTCCCTCCCTGGGCGTACTGAGGCCCATACTCCCAACCACCCTGCCCTGAAGTTCCTGAGGCCCACACTCACTCCCTCCCTACCTGGGGGATATTGAGGGCCTCACACCCTCTCTCCCTCCTTGTGGATACTGAGGCCCACACTGGCTCATTCCTTCCCCGCCCTGGGGTACTGAGGCCCAAACTCCCTCCTTTTCGTCCTGGGGGACCTGAGGCCCATACTTCCACCCTCCCTGCCCTGGAGGTACTGAGGCACACACTCCCTCCCTTCCTATCCTTGTTGTATTGAGGCCCACACTCGCTCACTCCCTCCACTTGGATTGCTGAGGCAAACATTCCCTTGCTCCCTCCCTGCCTTGGGGATACTGAGGACCAAAATCCCTCCCTCCTTGCCCTGAGAGTTCTGAGACTCACACACCCTCCCGCCCTGCCCTGGGGGTACTGATGTCCAAAATCCTTCCCTTCCTGCCCTCGGAGTACTGTGGCCCACAATCCCTCCTTCGCTGCCCTGGGAACACTGAGGCACTGACTGCCTCCCTCCCTCACTCCCTGCCCTGGGGGTACTGAGGCCCATACTCCCTCCTTCCATCCCTCCCTACCAGCCCTGGGGGTACTGAGGCCCACACTCCGTCGCTCTCTTCCCTGGGGGGACTGAGGCCCAAACTACACCTCTCCCTCCCTGGGGGTACTGAGGCCCATACTTCTTCACTCCCTCCATGCCCGAGACGTACTGAGGCCCACACTCGCTCCCTGCCCTCGGGGTACTGAGGCCTACACACCTTACCTCTCTCTGGGTACTGAGGCCCACACTCCCTCACTCCCTGCCCTGCTGGTACTGACGCCCACACTTCCTCCGCCGCTGCCTTCGGGGTACTGAGGTCCACGCGCCCACCCTACCTGCCCTGGGGTCACTGTGGCCCACATCCCCTCCTACCTTTCCCTCGGGATACTGAGGCCCACATCAATCCCTACCTGCCCTGGGGTCACTGAGCCCCACTCTCCCTCCCTTCCCGTTCGGCGGTCCTGAGGCCCACACTGTCTCCCTCCCTGCCAAGGCATTCCCTCACACCCTCCCCTGGAGGTATTGAGGCCCACACTCACTCGCTCCCTAAACTGGGGGTACTGAGCCCCACACTACCTCACTCACTGCCCTCGGGGTAACGAGACTCACACTCCCTCCCTCCATTCCCTGGTGGCACTGAGGCGCACTATCCCTCAATCCCTCCCTTCCTTCGTGGTACTGAGGCCCACATTCCTCACACCTTGCCCTGGGCGTCCTGAGAGCCACACTCCCACCCTCACTGCCCTGAGGGAACTGAGACCCAAACTCACACCCTCACTGCCTTGAGGGAACTGAGGCCCTAATCCCACCTTCACTGCCCTGGGGGTGCAGAGGCCCAAATCCTACTGTACACTGGGATTACTGAAGCGCACACTCAAAAACTCCCTACCTTTCCTCGGGGTACAGAGGCCCAAACTCCGTCCCTCTCTGCCCTGGTGGGACTGAGGTCCACACTCCCTCCCTCCCTGTGCTGGGGGACCTGAGCCCCACTCTCATTTCTTCCCTTCCTACCCTCGGGGTACTGCGGCCCACACTCGCTCACTACATTCCCTGGGGCTACTGATGCAAACTCTCCCTCGCTCCCTGCACTGGCAGTACTGAGGCCCAAACTCCCTCCCTTCATGCTCTAGGGGTACTGAGGCCCAAACTCCCTCCCTCCATGCTCTAAGGGTATTGAGGCGCACACTCCCTCCCTCCCTACCGTGGGGGTACTGAGGTGTACACGCCCTCCCTCCCTACCATGGGGAAACTTAGGCCCACCCTCCCTCCCTCCCTGCCTTTGAGTTATTGAGACTCACACTCACTCCCTCTCTACCATGGGGATACTGAGGCCCAAACTCTCTCGCTACCCTGGGGGTGCTGAGGCCCACACTACCTCTCTCCCTCCTCCCTGCACTGGGGATACTGAAGCCCACACTCTTCCATATAGGGAGGTACTTAGTCGCAAACTTCGTCCCTCTCTGCCCTGGGGGTACTGAGGCCCACACTCTCTCTCTCCCTCCCACGGTATACCGAGGCCCACACTCATTCTCTCCCTCCCTGGGGGTACTGAGACCCAAACTCCCTCCCTGCCATGGGGGTACAGAGGCCCACACTCCCTCCCTACCTACTCTGGGGTTCCTGAGGCCCACTCTACCTGCCTTCCTTCATTGTGGGTAGTGAGGCCCACACTCCCTCCCTCCCTGCCCTCGGGGTCCTGAGGCCCACTCTCACTCCCTCCCTTCCTATCCTTGTGTTACTGAGGCCCACACTCAATCATTCTCTGCCCAAGGTGTACTGAGGCCTAAGCTCCCTCCCTCCCCACCCTGGGGGTACTGAGTCTCGCACTCCCTCACTGCCCTGGGAGTCCTGAGGCACACACTCCCTCCCTCCCTGGCCTTGTGGTACTGAGGCCCACACTCACTCCCTCCCTGGCCTTGTGGTACTGAGGCCCAAGATCACTCCCTCCCCACCCTGTGTGTACTGAGGCCCACACTCCCTCCCTCCCTGGCCTGGGGGTCCTTAGGCTAACACTGACTCCCTCCCAGCCCTCTGGGTACTGAGACCCACCCACCCTCCCTCCCTCCCAACTCTGGGTATACGGAGGACCAGACTCCCTCCCTCTCTGCCCTGGTGGTAGAGGCCCACAATCCCTCGCTCCTTGGAGGTACTGAGGCCCAGTCACACTCACTCCCTGCCCTGGGAATATTGAGGACCACACTCCCTCCCTCCCTGCCCTGGGGGTACTGAGGCTACACTCCCTCCCTCCCTGCCCTGCGGGTCCAGAGGCCCACACTCACTTCCTTCCTCCGTGTCCTCGGTTTACTGTGGCCCAAACTCTATCCCTGCCCTGTGGATAAAGAGTGCAAACTCCCTCAATATCTGGGCGTACTGAGGCCCACACTGCGGCCCTCTCTGCCCTGGGGGTACACAGGCCCACTCTCACTCCCTTCTCTGGGGGTACTGAGGCTCACATTCCCAACCTACCTCCCTGCCCTGGGGATACTGAGGCCCATACTCCCTCCCTCCTCCCCTGGAGGTACTGAGGCCCAATCTCCCTCCCTCTCTGAGCTGGGTGTGCTGAGGTCCACACTCCCTCTCTCCCTCCCTGTGGGTACTGAGGCCCATATTCCATCCCTCCCCCCCGGGTGTACTGAGGCCCACATTCCCTCCCACACTCCCTGGGGGCACTGAGGCCCACAGTCCCTCTCTACCTGCCCTAGTGGTACTGAGGCGCTCACTCCCTCTCTCGCTCCCTGGTAGTACTGAGGCCCACATTCCCTTCCTCCCTGCTCTGAGGGTACTGAGGCCCACACTCCGTTCCTGGCTGCCCTGGGGGTACTGAGGCCCACACACCGTCCTTCCCTGCCCTGGGGGTACTGAGGCCTGCACTCCCAGCATCGCTCCACAGGAGGTACTGACACCCACACTCCCTCCCTCCCTCCCTGGTGGCACTGAGTCCCAGACTCCCGCACTCGCTGCGCTGGGGATATTGAGGCCCACACCACCGTTCTCCCTCCATGGAGATACTGAGGCCGTCACTCGCTCCCTGCCCTGGAGGTACTGAGGCCCAAACTGCCTCCCTCCCTGACCTGGAGGTACTGAGGCCCACACTCACTCCCTCCCAGCCCTCGGGGTACTAAGGTCACACTCCCTCCTTCCCTGCCCTGGGGGTGCTGAGGCCCACACTCCCTCCCTCCTTGCCCTGGCGTTCCTGAGGCCCACACTCCCTCCGTCACTGCCGTCGGGGTACTGAGGCACACAACCAATCTGTCTCTGCCCTGGGGGTACTAAGGCCCACATTCCCTCCCTGTTGTGGGTACTGAGGTTCACACTCCCTGCCTCTCTGCCCTGGGTGTACTGAGGCCACACTTCCTCCCGACCTGCCCAGGGGTTCTGAGGCCCACTCTCGCTCCGTGCCCTTTGGGTACAGAGGCCAACACACCCTCAATACATCTTTGGGGGAAATGAGGTCCACACACCTTCCCTACCTGCTCTGGGGGTACTTTGACCAACACCCCCCCCCGCCCTCGCTGTCCTGGGAGTACTGAGGCCCACACTCCCTCACTACATGCCCTGCGTGTCCTGAGGTCCACACTCCCTCCTTCGCTAACCTGGGTGTCCTGAAGCCAAACTCCTTCATTCGCTGCCCTGGTGTACTGAGACCCACAATCACACGATAACATCCCAACCCAGGGTGTACGGAGGCCCAGACTCCATCCCTCCCTGCACTGGGTGTAGAGGCCCACAATCCCTCGCTCCTTGGAGGTACTGAGGCCGCCTCACGCTCAATTCCTGCCCTGGGAGTACTGAGGCCCACACTCCCTCACACTCTGACCTGGGTGTCCTGAGGCCCAAGCTCCCTGCCTCGCTGCCCTGGGGTATTGACATCCACACTCCCTCCCTCCCTCCCAACCCTGGGTGTACTGAGGCTCCCTCCCTCCCTGCCCTGGAGTTGGAGGCTCACAATTCTTCGCTCCTTACAGGTACTGAGGCCCACTCACGCTCACTCCCTGCCCTGGGGGTACTAAGGACCACACTCCCTCCCTCCCTGCCCTGGGGGTCCTGAGGCTACACTCAGTCCCTCCCTGCCCTGGGGATCCTGAGGCCCACTCTCACTTCCTTCCTCCCTGTCCTCGGGTACTGAGGCCCAAACTCCCTCCCTGCCCTGGGGAAACGGTGGCCCACACTCCCTCAATAACTGGGCGTACTGAAGCCCACAATCCCTCCCTACCTCCCTGCCCTAGGTGTAATGATGCCCATACTCCCTCCCTCCCCAACTGGAGGTACTGAGGCCCAATCTCCCTACATACCTGTACAGACGGTACTGAGGCCCACACACTCTATATCCCTTCCTGTGGGTACCGTTGCACACAATCACTCCCTTCCTCTCTGCACTCGGGGTACTGAGACCCACACTCCCTTCCTCCCTCCCGGCCCTCGAGGTACTGAGGCCCGCACTCCCTCCCTCCCTCCCTGTGCCGGTGTTACTGAGGCCCACATTCCCTCCCTCTCTCCCTGTCCTGGGGGTACTGAGGCCCATACTACCTCCCTCACTCCCTCCCTGCCTTGGGGGTACTGAGGCCCATACTACCTCCATCACTCACTCCCTGCCCTGTGGGTACTGAGGCCCACATTCCCTCTCTACCTGCCCTGGGGGTACTGAGGCCCACACGCCCTCTCTACCTGCCCTGGGGGTACTGAGGCCCACACAACCTCTCTACCTTCCCTGAGAGTATTGAGGCCCACACTCCCTCTCTACCTGCCCTGGGGGTACTGAGGCCCACACTCACTCCCTCCCTGCCTTTCGGGTACTGTGACCCACACTCCCTCCCTCCCACTCTGCCCTGGCGGTACTGAGGCCCACACCCGCTCCCTCCCTCACTTCCCTGGGTGTACTGAGGCCCACACTCCCTCCCTCCGTGCACTGGAGGTATTGAGGCCCACACACCCTCCCATCCTGCACTGGGGGTACTGAGGCACAAACTCACTCACTCCCTGCACAGGGAACACTGAGGATCACACTCCCTCCCTCCCTCCCTGCGAAAACTGAGGCCCACACACCGTCCCTCAATTCACTACTCGTTCCCTCCCTCCTTGCCCTGGCAGTACTGAGGCACGCACTCCCTCCCTCCCTGTCCAGGGGGTGCTATGCCCTCACTCCATTCCTCCCTGGCTTTGTGGTACTGAGGCCCACACTCCCTCCCTCCCTCCCTGGAGGTACTGAGGACCGCACTTTCCGAACTGCCCTGGAGGTACTGAGGCCCACACTCCCTCCCTCCCTGCCCTGGGGTACTGAGGCCTACGCCCCTCCCTCCCTTTCCTGGAGGTACTGCGGCCCATATTCACTCACTCACTGCTCTGGGGTTAATGAGGGTCACACTCCCTCCCTCACTTGCTTTGTGGTACTGAGGCCCACACTCCCTCCCTACCGCTCTGACTGGGGGTATTGAGGCCCACACTACCTCCCTCGCTCTCTGCCCTGAAAGTACTGTGGCTCACACTCCCTCACTCCATCTCTGCCCTGGCGGTACTGAGGACCACACTACCTCCCTCTCTGGCTTTGTGGTACTGAGGCCCTCCCTCCCTACCTGCCCTGGAGGTAATGCGGCCCACACTCCCTCCCTCCCTCTCTACCCTGAAGGTACTGAGGCCCACACTCCCTCCCTCCATCACTGCCCTGATGGTACTAGGACCCACACCCACTACCTCCCTCCCAACACGGGAGGTAATGAGGCCCACACCCGCTCCCTCCCAGCACTGGAAGTACTGAGACCCACACTCCCTCCCTTCCAGCACTGGAGGTACTGAGGCCCTCACTGCCATCCTCCCTGCGCTGGAGGTACTGAGGCCCACACTCCCTCGCTCTCTTGCCTTGTGGTACTGAGGCCCACACTCCCTCCCTGCCTCTCTACCTGGGAGTATTGAGGCTCACGCTCCCTCCCTCCCTCACTGCCCTGGAGGTACTGAGGCCCACACTCCCTCCCTCTCTGCCCTGGTGGTACTGAGACCCACACTTCCTTCCTCCCATCACTGGAGATTGTGAAGCCCTCACTGCCACTCTCCCTGCCCTGCAGGTACTGAGACCCAAACTCCCTCCCTTCTTGCCCTGGGGGTCCTCAGGCCCACACACTCTCCCTCTTGCCCTGGGGTACAGAGGCCCACACTCCTTCCCTCCCTGCCCATGAGGTACGGAGGCCCAGCTCCCTCGCTCCCTCCTTGAAGGTATTAAGCCCACACTACCTCCCTCCCTGTCCATGGGGTACTGAGGCCCACACTCCCTCCCTCCCTGCCCTCGGTGTACTGTGGCTCACGATCCCTATCTGCCCTGGAGGTACTGGGCCCACACGCCCTCCCTCCTTGCCCTGGGGGTCCTGAGGCCCCTGCTCACTGCCTGCCTACCCTGTGGGTACTGAGGCACATATCCTCCCTACCTGCCCGGGGAGTATTGAGGCCCAGACTCCCTCCCTCTCTGCTTGGAGGTACTGAGGCCCAAACTCCCTTGCTCCCTGCCCTGTGGTTCCTGAGGCCCAGTCTCACTCCCTCCCTCCCAGCCCTGGGGGTACCGAAGTCCAAACTGCCTCCTTCCCTGGCCTTGAGGTATTGAGGCCCTCACTCCCACCTTGCCTGCCCTTGAGGTACTGAGGCCCAGTCTCCCTCTCTCCCTGCCCGGCGATGCTGAGGCCCACACTCCCTCCCTCATGGCTGTCGGGGTACTGATGCCCACATTCCCTCTCTCCCTCCTTGGGGTACTGAGGCCCACTCTCTCTCCCTGCCCTGGAGGTACTGAGGCTCACACTCTCTCACGCCCTGCCTTGTGGAACTGAGGCCCACACACCCTCCCTCCATTTCTACCCTGGTGGTACTGAGGCCAACACTCCCTTCCTCCCTTACTGCCCTGATGGTACTGAAGCCCACACTCCCTCCCTCCCTGCCCTCGGGGTACTGAGGCCCAATCTCCCTCACACACAGACCTTGGGGGAATGAGGTCCACACGCACTTCCTCGCTCCCTCCCTGGGGTTACTGAGGCCTACACTCCTTCTCTCTTGCCCCTGGAGGTACTGAGGAACATACTCCCTGTCTCCCTGCCATGGGGTTACTGAGGCCCACACTCCCTCCTTCCCTCCGTGCCCCGGGGGTACTGAGGGCCACTCTCGCTCACTCACTGTCGTGGAGGACTGAGGCCCACACTCACTTCTTCCCTCCTTGCCCTCGGGGTACTGTGGTGCAAACTCCTTCGCTCCCTGCCCTGGGGGTACTGAGGCGCACACTCCCTCCCTCCCTGCCCTCGGGGTACTGAGGCGCAAACTCCTTCCCTCCCAGCCCTGGAGGTACTGAGGCCCACACTCCTTGAGGCTACTGTAGCTCACATACCCACCTCCCTCCCTGGAGCTACTGAGGTCCGCACTCCCTCCCTCCCTGGCTGCCCTGGACCACATTCACACTCTCCCTGCCCTTTGGATACTGAGGCCTACACACCCTACCTTCCCTCGTGGTACTAAGGACGACACTCACTCCTTCACTGCTCTGGGGTCCTGAGGCCCACACTCCCTCCCTCCTTGACATAGGGGTACTAAGGCCCATATTACCACCCTCCCTGCCCTTGGGGTACTGAGGACCACACTCCCTCCTTCCTTACCCTGGGGGACCTGAGGTCCACACCCACTCCCTCCCTGCCATCGGGGTACTGATGCCCAGGCTTATTACCTGCACTGTAGGTTCTGAGGCCTGTACTCCCTCCCTCCTTGAGCTAGGCGTCCTGAGGCCCACACTCGCTGCCTTCCTGCCCTGCGGGTACTGAGGATCAGACAATGTCCCGACCTGCCCTGGGGTTACTGAGGCCGAAACACCCTCCCTCCCTCCTTGGACGTACTGAGGCCCAGACTCCCTCCCTCCCTCCTTGGAGGTACTGAGGCCCACACTCCCTCCCTCCCTGCCATGGGGTTCCTGAACTCACTCTCACTCCCTACCTCACTGTCCTCGGGGTACTGAGGCCCACACTCGCTCACTGCCTGCCTTGTGGGTACTGAAGCAAACACACCCTCCCTCACTTCCTCCCTGCCCTCGTGGTATTGAGGCTCAAACTCCCTCCCTCCCTGTCATCGGGTTGCTGAGGCCCATACTCCCTCCGTGCCCTGCAGCTACTGAGGCCCACCCTCCCTCTCTACCTGCCATCGTGGTACTGAGTCCGAAACTCCCTCCCTCCCTGCCCTGAGGATACTGAGGCCCACTCATTCTCCCTCTCTACCCTGGGGGCACTGAGGCCCACACTCCCTACTTCCCTGACTGCCCTGGTGGTACCGAGGTCCACTCTTCCTCTCTCCTTCTCTGCCCTGGGGCTACTGAGGCCCACACTCCCCCCTCCCTGATTTCGCTGGGGGTACTGAGGCCCACTCTCCCACCCTCCCTGACTGCCCTGGGGATACTGAGGCCCAAACTCCCTCCCTCCCTCCCTGCCCTGGGGATACGGAGGCCCAGACTTCCTCCATACCTCTTGGAGGTACCGTAGCCCACACATCATCCCAACATGTCCCCGGGAAACTGAGATCCACACTCGCTCACACCCTGCTCTGTAGGTACTGAGGCCAACAATCCCTCCCTCCCTCCCTGCCCTGGTGGTCCTGAGGTGCACACTCCCTCCCTCATTGCCATTAGGGTACTGAGACGCACACTCCCTCCCCCCCACTCTGCCCTGGCGGTACTGAGGCCCATACTCCCTCTCTACCTGTCCTGGGGGTACTGCGGCGCACACTGCCTCCCTCCCTGCACTGAAGGTACTGATGCCCACAATCCCTGCCTCCCTGCCCTGGTGGTACTGAGGTCCACACTCCATCCCTCCTTTGTTTTGTGGTACTGAGGCCCACACTCCCTCCCTCCCTCCCTTGAGGTACTGAGGACCGCACTCCCAACTGCCCTGGAGGTACTGAGGCCCACACTTCCTCCCTCGCTGCCCTGGGAGTACTGAGGCCTACCCCCGTCCATTCCTGTCCTGGAGGTACTGCAGCCCACATTCCCTCACTCACTGCCCTGGCGTTAATGAGGGTCACACTCCCTCCCTCCCTTGCCTTGTGGTACTGAGGCCGCCACTCCATCCCTCCCTGGAGGTACTGAGGACCGCACTCCCTACCAGCCCTGGAGGTACCGAGGCCCACACGCCCTCCATCCCTGCCCTGGGGGTACTGCAGCCCACATTCCCTCACTCACTGTCCTGGAGTTAATGAGGATCACACTCATTCCCTCCCTTGCCTTGTGGTACTGAGGCCCACACCCCCTCCCTTCCTCTCTGCCTGGGGATATTGAGGCCCACACTACCTCCCTCTCTCTCTGCCCTGGAAGTACTGAGGAACACACTCCCTCGCTCCATCTCTGCCCTGGCGGTACTGAGGCCCACAATCCCTCCCACCCTGACTTTGTGGTACTGAGGCCCACAATCCCTCCCTCCCTCTCTGCACTGGAGATACTGAGGCCCACACTCCCTCCCTCCGTCCCTGCTCTGGGGGTCCTGAGGCCCACTTTCACTCTCTACTTCCCTGTCCTCGGGGTACTGAGACCCACACTCGCTCACTCCCTGCCCTGTGGGTACTGAGGCAAACAGTCCCTCCTCACCCCCTCCCTGTCCTCGGGGTATTGAGGCTCACACTCCTTCACTCCCTGTCCTTCGGTTGCTGAGGCCCATACACCTTCCGTGCCCTGTAGCTACTGAGGCCCACACTTCCTCGCTACCTGCCCTCGGGCTACTGAGGCCGAGACTCCCTCCCTCCCTCCATGCCCTGAGGATACTGAGGCCCACTCATTCTCCCTCTCTGCCCTGGGGGTGCTGAGACCCACACTCCCTCCCTCCCTGACTGCCCTGGTGGTACCAAGGTCCACTCTTCCTCCATCCCTCTCTGCCATGGGGGTACTGAGGCCCACACTCCCTCCCTCCCTGATTGCCCTGGGGGTATGGAGGCCCATACTTCCTCCCTAACCCTTGGAGGTACCGAAGCCCACACTCCATCCCAACATGTCCTCGGGATACTGAGAACCACACTCGCTCACACACTGCTCTGGAGGTACTGAGTCCAATAATTCCTCACTCCCTCCCTGCCCTGGGGGTCCTGAGGCCCACACTCCCTCCCTCCCTGCCTTTCGGGTACTGAGACCCACACTCCCTCCCTTCCACTCTGCCGTGGCGGAACTGAGGCCCACACACCCTTTCTACCTGCCCTGGGGGTACTGAAGCCCACACTCCCTCCCTCCCTGCACTGGAGGTACTGAGGCCCACACTTCCTCCCTCCCTGACCTGGGGGTCCTGAGGCCCACTCTCCCGCCCTCCCTGTCCTCGGGGTACTGAGGCCCACACTCCCTCTCTACCTGCCCTTGCGGTACTGAGGCCCACACTCGCTCTCTATCTGCCCTGGCAATACTGAAGCCCACACTCCTTCCCTCCCTCAATACCCTGGGTGTACTGAAGCCCACAGTACCTCCCTCCCTGCACTGGAGGTACTGAGACCCACACTCCCTCCCTCCCAGCACTGGGGGTCCTGAGGCCCGCACTCCCGACCTCCCTGTCCTCGGGGTACTGAGGCCCATACTCCCTCTCTACCTGCCCTTGGGGTACTGAGGCCCACATTCGCTCTCTACCTGCCCTGGGGGTACTGAGGCCCACACTCCCTCCCTCCCTGCCTTTCGGGTACTGAGACCCACACTCCCTTCCTCCCATTCTGCCCTGTCGGTACTGAGGCCCACACTCCTTCCCTCCCTCAAAGCCTGGATGTATTTAAGCCCACACACCCTCCCTCCCTGCCCTGAAGGTACTGAGGCCGACACTCCCTCCCTCCCTGCCCTGGGGGTACTGAGGCCCAAAGTCCCTCACTCCCTGCACAGGGAACACTGAGGAGCATACTCCCTCCCTCCCTCCTTCCGGAAACTGAAGCCCACATTCCGTCCCTCAATTCACTATTGGTACTGAGTCCCATATTCGCTCCATCCCTCCCTGCCCTGGAGGTTCTGAGGCCCTCACTTCATCCCTCACTGGTTTTGTGGTACTGAGGCCCACTCTCCCTCACTCCCTTTGTGTGGTACTGAGGCCCGCACTCCCTACCTGCCCTGGAGGTACTGAGGCCCACACTAACTCCCTCCCTGCTCTGGGAATACTGAGGCCCAAACTCCGTCCCTCCCAGCAGTTGAGTACTGAGGCGCACACTTCGCCCTCCAAGCCCGGTGGTACTGAGGCCCACACTCCCTCCCTCCCTTGCATTGTGGTATTGAGGCCCACACTCCATTCCTCCCTCTCTCCCTGGGGGGACTGAGGCCCACACTCCCTCCGTCTCTGCCCTCGGGGTACTGAGACCCACACCGACTATACCTCCCAGAACTGGAGGTACTGAGGCCCACAACACCTCCCTCCCAGCACTGTAGGTACTGAGTCCCACAATCCCTCCCTCCCAGCACTGGAGATACTGAAGCCCTCACTGCCACACACGCTGCCCTGCAGATACTGAAACGCACACTCCCTCCTTCCCAGCAGTGGAGGTACTGAGGCACAAACTCCCTCCCTCCTAGTCCGGGGGTACTGAGGACCAAACTCCCTCCCTCCCTTGCTTTGTGGTACTGAGGCCCACACATCACCCTCCCTCCTGCCCTGGGTGCAATGATGCCCACACATCATCCCTCCCTCCTGCCCTGGCTGCAATGAGGCCCAAATGCCCTATAACCCTCCCTAGGTGTACTGAAGTCCACACTCCCTCTATCCCTCACTACCCTGGGGTATTGAGGCCCACACTCCCTCCCTCCCTGCACTGGAGGTACTGAAGCCCACACTCACTCCCTCCCATCCTGCATTGGAGGTACTGAGGCCCACACCCCCTCCCTCCCTGCCCTGGGGGTACTGAGGACCAGACTCCCTCCCTCCCTGCTGTGGGGATACTGAGGCCCACAGTCCATTCCTCTCTGCCCTGTGGGTACTGAGACTCACATTCCCTCCCTCCCTCCCTGGAGGTACTGATGCCCAAACTCCCTCCCTCCCTGCCCAGGTAACACTTAGGCACACACTCCCTCCCTTCCTCCGGAAACTGAAGCCCACACTCTGTCGCTCACTTCCCTCGGGATACTGAGACCCACACTCGCTCCCTCCCTCCCTGCCCTGGGGGTTCTGCGGCCCATTCTCCCTCCACTACTTGCCTGGGGATACTGAGGGCCACACTCCCTCTCTCTCTCACTGGTGGTACTGAGGACCACACTCCCTCCCTCCCTGCCATGGGGGTACTGAGGCCCACACACCCTCCCTCCCTTGCTTTGTGCAACTATGGCCCACACTCCTTACCTGCCCTGGAGGTACTGAGGCCGACAATCCCTCCCTCCCTTGACTTGTTGTACTGAGTCCCAGACTCCCTCCCTCCCTCTCTGCCTGGGAGTATTGAGGCCCACACTCCCTCCCTCCCTCTCTGCCCTGGAGGTACTGAGGCCCACACTCCCTCCCTCCATCTCTGCCCTGGGGATACTGAGACCCACACCCACTACCTCACTCCCAGCACTGGAGATAATGAGGATGACACCGCCTCCCTCCCAGCACTGGAAGTACTGAGGCCCACACTCCCTACCTTCCAGTACTTGAGATACTGAGACCCTAACTGCCATCCTCCCTGCCCAGGAGGTACTGAGACCCACACTCACTGCCTCCCAGCACTGGAAGTACTGAGACACACACTCCCTCCCTCCCAGACCGGCGGTACTGAGGCCCACTCTCACCTCCATCCCTTGCCTTGTGGTACTGAGGCCCACACTCCCTCCTTCCCTCCCTGCCTGGGGTTATAGAGGCCCACATTCCCTATCGAGCTGGCTAATTTAGAGGTCCTACTTTTTAATTTAGCTCCTTGCTCCTTAAATTCGTCTCGTAGGACTCCTCCCTTTATTTACCTATGTCGTTGGTACCAATGTGCACCATGACAACTAGCTGGTCTTCCTTCATTTTTATAATGTCCTGCACCCGCTCCAAAAAAACTCGTGTCGCGAGTTGGTCTTATCGCAGGAGAAGGATCCACAGCCAGCTAAGGAATGGACGACCAGCAGGACGACTAGTGCAAGGAAGGTAGCGCAGGGGTCCCCTGTGGTCATCCCCCTGCAAAACAGATACACTGCTTTGAGTACTGTTGAGGGGGATGACTCATCAGGGGAGTTCAGCAGCAGCGAAGTGAATGGAACCGTGGCTGGCGCTGTTGCACAGGAGGGCAGGTAAAAGAGTGGGAGCGCGATAGTGATAGGGGATTCAATCGTAAGAGGAATAGCTAGACGTTTCTGTGGCAGGAACCAAGACTCCAGGATGGTATGTTGCCTCCCTGATGCAAGGGTCAATGATGTCTCGGAGCGGGTGCAGGACATTCAAAAAAGGGATGGAGGACAGCCAGTTGTCGTGGTGCACATTGGTACCAACGACATAGGTAAAAAAAAAGGGATGAGGTCCTACGAGACGAAGGTAAGGAGCAAGGAGCTAAATTAAAAAGTAGGACCTCAAAATTAGTAATCTCGGGATTGCTAGCAGAGCCACGTGCTAGTCAGACTAGGAATCGCAGGATAGCTCAAATGACATGCAGCAGGGAGGAATTCAAATACTTGGGGCATTGGAGCAGGTTCTGGGGGAGGTGGGACGAGTACAAACCGGACGGTCTGGAACTGGGCAGGACCGGAACCAATGTCCTTGGGGGAGTGTTTGCTAGTGCTGTTGGGGAGGAGTGAATCTAATATGCCAGGGGGACGGGAACCAATGCAGGGAGACAGAGGGAAACAAAAATGAGACAAAAGCAAAAGACAGAAAGGAGATGAGTAAAAGTGGAGGGCAGAGAAACCCAAGGCAAGAAACAAAAAGGGCCACTGAATATAAAGGGTCTGAAGGAGGGGTCAAAACTAAAAAGCATGGTTTAAAAACTAGGATTAAAACACTCTACCTACATGCACGTAGCATTCGAAATAAAGTAAATTAGTTCACGGCACAAATCTTTGCAAATGGGTATGATTTGGTGGCCATTACAGAAACATGGTTGCAGGGTGGCCAAGACTGGTAATTAAACATACATGGATATCTGACGATTCGGAAAGATGGACAAGAAGGGAAAGGAGGTCGGGTAGCTCTGTTAATAAAGGATGATATCAAGGCAGTTGTGAGGGATGATATTGGCTCCAATGAACAAAATGTTGAATCATTTTTGGTGGAGATTAGAGATATTAATGGCAAAAAGTCATTGGTCGGCGTAGTTTATAGGCCAACAAATAATAACTTCACGGCAGTAGTCATTGAGGATTTTAACCTGCATATCGATTGGTCAAATCAAATCGCACGGGGTAGCCTGGAGGAGGAATTCATAGAATGCATACGGGATTGTTTCTGAGAACAATATGTATCAGTACCTACAAGGGAGCAAGCCATCTTAGACCTGGTCCTGTGTAATGAGACAGGAAAATATAAACGATCTCCGAGTAAAAGATCCTCTCGGAATGAGTGATCACAGCATGGTTGAATTTGTAATACAGATTGAGGGTGAGGAGGTTGTGTCAGAAACGATTGTACTATGCTTAAACAAAGGGGACTACAGTGGGATGAGGGCAGAGTTGGCTAAAGTAGACTGGAAACAAAGACTAAACGGTGTCATAATTGAGGAACAGTGAAGGACTTTTAAGGAGCTCTTTCACAGTGCGCAACAAAAATATATTTTTGTGAAAAAGAATGGCGGCAAGAGAAGGGATAACCAGCCGTGGATTAACAAGGAAATAAAGGAGAGTATCAAAGCAAAGACCAATGCGTATAAGGTGGCCAAGGTTAGTGGGAAACTGGAGGATTGGGAAAATGTTAAGCAACAGCAAAGAATGACGAAAAAAGCAATAAAGAAAGGAAAGATAGATTACGAATGTAAATTTGCACAAAACATAAAACAGGTAGTAAAAGCTTTCACAAATATATAAAACGGAAAAGAGTGACTAAAGTAAATGTTGCTCCCTTAGAAGATGAGAAGGGGAATTTAATAATGGGAAATGTGGAAATGGCTGAGACATGAAAGAATTATTTTGCTTCGCTCTTCACAGTGGAAGGCACAAAAATCATGGCAACAATTTCTGGTCAAAGGAATGTGGGAAGGGAGGACCGTGAGACAATCACTATTAATCGGGGGGTCGTGCTGGACAGGCTAATGGGACTCAAGGTAGACACGTCCCCTGGTCCTGAGGAGATGCATCACAGGGTATTAAAAGAGATGGCAGAAGTTATAGCAGATGCATTCGTTACAATCTACCAAAATTCTCTGGATTCTGGAGAGATACCAGCGGACTGGAAAGCAGCTAATGTAACGCCTCTGTTTAAAAAAAGGGGGCAGACAAAAGGCACGTAATTATAGGCCGGTTAGTTTAACATCTGTAGTGTGGAAAATGCTTGAATCTATCATTAAGGAAGAAATAGCCGGACATCTGGATAGGAATAGTGCAATCAAGCAGACGCAGCATGGATTCATGAAGGGGGAATCATGTTTAACTAATTTACTGGAATTATTTGAGGATATAACGATCATCATGGATAGAGGTGTACCGATGGATGTGGTGTATTTAGATTTGCAAAAGACATTCGATAAGGTGCCACACAAAATGTTACTGCAGAAGATAGAGTTACGCGGCGGCAGAGGAAATGTATCAGCATGGATCGAGAATTGGCTGGCTAAAAGAAAGCAGAGAGTCGGGATAAATGTGTTATTTTCGGGCTGGGAATCGGTGCTTAGTGGTGTGTCACAGGGATCGGTGCTGGGAACATAACTGTTTACAATATACATTGAAGACCTGGAAGAGGGGACAGAATGCAGTGTAACACAATTTGCAGATGACACGAAGATTAGTGGGAAAGCGGGTTGTGTAGAGGACTCAGAGAGGCTGCAAAGAGATTTGGATAGGTTAAGCGAATGGGCTAAGGTTTGGCAGATGGAATACCATGTCGAAAAATGTGAGGTCATCCACCTTGGAATAAAAAACAGTAAAAGGTAATATTATTTGAAGGGGTAGAAATTACAACATGCTGCGGTGCAAAGGGTTCTGGGGGTCCTTGTGCATGAAACTCTTTTCGAGTTAATCCAATCGACCTCCATCACCACAAGGATTCATTTGTGGTGAATAGTGCTTATGGTCACTGAGGAGCACAGAATGATTAGTTGTGCAACATGAATGATTCTGAGGAGGCATCTGGATTTGAACCAGGGACCTCTTGATCTGCAGTCAAATGCTCTACCACTGAGCTATGAATCCCAAAAAGTTAGTTTGCAGTTGCAGCAGTTAATCAGGAAGGCGAATGGAATGTTGGCGTTCATTGCGAGAGGGATGGAGTACAAAAGCAGGGAGGTCCTGCTGCAATTTTATAGGCCGCACCTGGAGTACTGCCTGCAGTTTTGGTAACCTTTCTTAAGGAAGGATATACTAGCTTTGGAGGTGGTACAGAGGCGATTCACGAGGCTGATTCCGGAGATGAGGGGGTTAACTTATGATGATAGATTAAGTAGACTGGGTCTTTACTTGTTGGAGTTCAGAAGGATGAGTGGTGATCTTATAGAAACATTTAAATTAATGAAAGGCATAGAAAAGATAGAGGCAGAGAGGCTGTTTCCAGTGGTCGTGGAGACTAGAACTAGGGGGCACAGCCTCAAAATACGGGGGAGCCCATTTAAACCGAGTTGAGAAGGAACATCTTCTCCCAGAGGGTTGTGAATCTGTGGAATTCTCTGCCCAAGGAATCAGTTGAGGCTAGTTCATTGAATGTATTCAAATCACAGATAGATAGATTTTTAACCTATAAGGGAATTAAGGGTTACGGGGAGCGGGCGGGTAAGTGGAGCTGAGTCCACGGCCAGAATTATCCAAGATCTTGTTGAATGGCGGAGCAGGCTCGAGGGGCTAGATGGCCTACTCCTGTGCCTAATTATTATGTTCTTATGTTCTTATGCTGTAACAATTTTATAACTCTGATTCTATGATTTTCGAACACTTTTAAAGCATTATAAATTGTGATAATGTTTAATAAATGGTCACGATAAATCGAAATGCCGATACCGTATTGCAAAAAGCTATAAATGGTACAACGGAGATGCTGCCTATATTCGTGCAGACAAGAGTTACACTGACTCATGAAGAACGTTAGGCAGTCCATGTTTGTGCATGGCAGAGAGGCCTTTCCAGAGGGGCCTGAGAGAGAGTCGTACCCCGCACAGGCAGCCCAGTTTAGACAGTGTGTGAGTGTGTGCGTGTGATCCTTCACCCAGATCACTGGCCCATCACCTGGAACCGAGGGCAGACAGGTTGTTAATGAGTGTGTTAATATTCACCCAGATTAGTGAATCCTCACGCGGAGCGCAATGTAGACTGTGTGTGAATGAGCATGTTAATGTTGACCCCGATCATTGGCCCCACGCAGTGAGAGCGAATCGATCACAATATCAGGATTCAGGGAGTCGGAGGCTGCAAAGTCCCCGCTGCTTCTCATCGTCTAATGAATTTAACAATCAAAGTAAAGGGATATTTCCCCACATTCTTCAACTGCTCTTTGAACTTAGTCTGTGTCACACAATAAATAACCGTGTTTGTGCAGCAGCTCAGCAGCTGCAGCATGAATCCAAATTCCCTCACATAATCCGGCAGATATATCAGCCTAGCAGAGAACCAGCGCAATGAGCCCCACAGAGAATGTACCATATATACCGACCATAACAGGATGAAATTCCCCGAGATAAGAAGCAGTAAAATGATTGATTTCCTGCGGCTCTCCATCTCTGGGTCTCTGGGAATCTCCCCATTTTTGGGACACCGGAGTCTCCTACGTGCTCTGCTGGATACTAAAATATATCTGACGGTGAGAGCATTGAGCAGCACTATGACCACAAATGGGACACACGGGGTGAGGATGTAATGCAGGAACTCGATTGTTCCCCAGACTGTTGATCTCATTAACCTAGATTTTGCGCTACAAAACCAGGGGTTATTAAATAGCTAATAGTTATCTGACAGCATAAAATACCAGAAAATATCTATTAAGCAGCTCATCACAGTCACTGTTCCCAGAACCACAGCCGCCGTTTTCCCGGTGCAATATTTGGTCTTCAGCTTTTGGCAACAAATCGCCACAAATCGGTCAAAGGTGAAAGTGACAGTGAACCAGACAGAACAGTTTGTGGCTGCATAAACTAGGACAGCGTGGATATTACACACGGGAAGGGAGAACAGGAAATAGAAATATCGCCGATAAACAATCGGAATGTGCCTCAATATCAGGTCGAGGATAATGACCAGTAGATCCGCCGCTGCCATGGCCACCAGGTAGCGAGTGACACATTGAGAGAGACCGCACTTTCCCCGAGACAGGATCACAATCGTTACTACGTTCACTGTGAGGAAGGGAAATAAACAGAGAAAGTATACATCAGGCTGCGAACAAGAGCAACTGTTTAATTGAAGTTGGGGTGAAAAGTGCAAATCATTATCTAAATGTACATTTTTTGGCAATAAATTAAGGAAACCGCAAAGACGTTCGATAAATATATTGAGAACAAGAGGATAACTAAAGAAGGGTCGTGCATAATACAGACCATGAGTGTAATATATGTGTGGAGGCGGAAAATGTTGGTATAGTGCTCAATCAATTCGTTGCGTCTGTTTTCACAAAGGAGCGGGAAAATGCAGATACTGCGATCAATGAGGAGTGTGAAATTCTGGATGAAGTAAACATCATGAGAGAGGAGGTATTCAGGGGTTTATCAGCTTTCATAGTAGATAATTCCCCAGGCCCGGATGAATTGCATCCCAGTCTGTTGAGCGAAGTAAAATAGGAAATAACAGACGCCTTGACCATTATTTTCCAGTCCTCTTTAGATTTGTGCATAGTGCCGGAGGATTGGAGGACTGCCAATGTCCTACCCTTGTTTAAGATGGGAGAAAGAGATAGGCCGAATAATTCCAGGCCTGTCAACCTAACCTCAGTGATGGCAAAATTATTGGATTAATCTACATTTGGAAAGGGAAGGAATAATAAGGGGCAGTTAGCACGGATTTGTTAAAGGATGATCGTGCTTGACTAACTTGATTGAATTCTTGACATGGTAACCAAGACGGTCGATGAGGGTAGTGCATACGATGTAGTGTACATCACTTTAGGAAAGCTTTTCCTAAAGTCCAACATATTAGACTGGTCATGAATGTTAAAGCCCATGGGATCCTGTTATCCAGGGCAATGTGTCTGCTTGAATCAAATGTTGGCTTAGAGTTATGAAGCAAAGGGTTATGGTTGATGGATCTTTTTGTGACAGAAAGGCTGTTTCCACTGGGGTTACACAGGGCTCAGTACTGGATCCCTTGCGTTAGTGGTAGATATCATTGATCTACATTTGGATATAGGGAGCATGATTAATAAGTTTGCACATGTTGCTAAAATTATCTGTGTGGATGGGAATGAAGAGGAGAGTCATGGAGTGCAAGAGGATATAAATATACTCGTCTGGTGCGCAGAGCTGTGGGAAATAGAATTTCGTTCGGTGAAGTTTAAGCTTATGCATTTTGGGAGGATTTAATAGTGTTGTTGAGCAGAGGGACCGTGGAGTGTTTGTCCACAGAACCCTGAACGTATCAGGCAAAATGTAAAAGATGGTTGAGAAATCGTACAGAAATATTGGTTTATTGGGTGATGCATCGAATACAAGAGCAGGAAGGTTCTGCTTATTTTGTGTAATATTCTGGTTAGGCCACAGTTGGAATACTGCATGCAGTTCTGGGTGCAGCATTTTCGGAAGGACGTGATTGCACTCGAGAGGGCGCAGATGCTGCCCTGAATTGGTAAACGCAGCTATGAGGACAGATTGCAGAGCCTTGGTCGCTTCTCATTGGAACAGAGGAGGTTGCGAGGAGACCTCACTGCGGTCTGCAACATTTTGAGGGGTTTGGATAAAGTGGGTAGCAACAGTCAATTTCCATTGGTGGAGGGCTCAATTATGAGGAGTTTAAGTGATTGTTTGAAGGTCCAGAGGGGATTTCAAGGGGGCTTCTTCACGCAGAGGGATCTGGGTTAATGGGCCGTGCTGCCCCGGAAAAGGTGGTGGATGCTAAAACAATCACCACGTTTAAAATGTGCGTGGTTGTAACTGAAAGAGGCGAAACCTTCAGGATTACGGAGCGAGGGCTCTTAATTGGGAATAGAATGTACAACCTGTTGTTGGCTGACGCAGAAACGATGGTAAGTACAGCATTAAATCGAATCCGGCCATTGTGATCTCCTGGATTTATTTCCATCGCCTGGATGGGTCGGAGACCAATCTTCCAAGATTTTTTTAGCCTCAGTTAGTCTGCGTTTTTACTTGTTTTCTGCGCCTCCCAAGAGCTCAGATGGCTCGGGTTGGGTTGGAGTGTGCAATATTTCGGTGGAATGGGCGTCGCAGTTGTATGGGGCAGATGGTTGACCTGGGTGCTCTTTACCTTTCCGCCTTTGTTAATTGTTCACATGTTTTTATGTAAACTTCAGGCCTGCTGACCGAGGGCCGTGTGGCTCTTTGTCGGATGTCGTGGACACGATAGGCCGAAATGGCCTACTTCCGCTCTTTGCTTTTCTATTTTTCTATGTTTCGATGACATTCGATGAAATAATCTAATTATATTACCCGGGGAGTTTAATACAGGGTTTATTTTAAAAATTATCAATAGTACATCGTGGAATCAATAAATGAAATGGCAATAACTACAACAGGAAAGTAACAGATGTTTGATCAATGGGAGGTCAAGTGATAGAACTACCTTTATCCCTGCAGACAAAAGCGTCATACCATGTACCAGGTCAAAAAGGACCAGAACCTCTCAGAAAGTTTTCGTGTCGTGGGGTCAGTCAACATTTGGAGCGGTGTAATTCGCTTCTGTGCCCCTGGATTAGGGAGTTGGATATCGCGCTGGCTTCCTGCTTGGTTAGAATATCCATTATATTTAGAAGAGAAAATGAATGAAATAGCAAAATACATAACCTTTTTCCTTGGCATGCAATGATTACTGGCAATTGTATTTAAAACATACAGATATAGTATGACAATGCTAAGATAGTGAATACGTATGCACTATAGTTACAAATATAACAGGGCTGAGAGAAATGTGTTAAAGAATTAGTTTTATGCATTTTTGTTGAAATACATCAATTATCGCTTATAGAAAGGAAGATATTCCAAATAAAATTACAAAAAATAGGCACCGAATTAAAATAAATAGTTATCATTGATCAGGTTATGCCCGACAAAATGCATGTATTAATATCGAGACAAGGCGAGTTATTCCTCAGGCAAAGAGTCAGCGAATAATTTAGTAAAGTATATCAACACAAATGGAAGAGATTTGTCCATGTCCTTTATCACCTGTTGGATTTCACTTGTGCACAGAAAATTATTCGAGAAAATATGAATAGACTTTCATATTCTCAATACTCCCGTTACAATAGCTGGGATCGTTTATCATGAAACATAGCAGGCGGCGATAGAGCACTGTGACAATGATTTGGAATAAAGCAAGAGAGATCTGCCTGAATGAACATTTTGTGAGAATGTAAATTATCCTTGAAACCCTATTCTGACCATCAGAAGCAGTGCCACGAATGTAGAACTGGGCAGTTTTGCAAAGGAGACACTGACTGGAACTAAATGATTCATGGACATTTCAGAAATTAATGATCATCTGCCAGGATTTGTTCCATTGAATTTATTTTAGTAACCAGTCCGGGCATTAGCTGCCATTGTGTGCGTCAGTAACTATACAGCGAAATAGGTGCCATTGTGTGTGCCAGTAAGCATACCATGCATTACGTGACTGAGTATGTGCCAGTAACCATACGGTGCATTAGGTGACTGTGTGTCAGCAACTATAACGAGAATTAGGTGACAATGTGTCAGCAAGCATACCGAACTTTAGGTGATTGTGTGTCATGAAACATGCCAAACATTAATTACTGTGTGTGTTAATAACCATACTGGTCATTAGGTGACTGTGTGTCATTAACCATACCGAGCACTGGGTGACAGTGTGACAGTGTGACAGTGTGTGTTCGTAACCATACCGAACATTCGGTGACAGTGTGTAATTAACCATACCAAACATCAGGTGACAGTGTGTGTCAATAGCCATACTGGGCATTAGATGACAGTGTGTGATATTAACCATACCGAACATTAGGTGAAAAAAACAGCAAACTACTGTGGATGTTGAAAATGTGAAATGGAAACAGAAAATGTTGGAAATAACCCGAAGGTCAATCAGCACACATGGAGAGAGTAACACAGTTATGTTTCAGGTCGATTATCTTTAGCCATCGGGTGAAAGGTCTAGTAAATCAAGACACATTTCATTTCACCTGTTATAAACGTTGAGGGGAGAGAGAATACTGAAATTCGTTCAATAACATTTCTCGACCAATATCTTTGCCTGAGTCGAAAATAGAAAATTTGAAACTTGGTAAAACGTTTCACACTCAGAATTAATAGCCAACGGCAGTGTGGATAGGATAGCGAAGGGCGTGGAGAGAAACACATTTAAGAAACATTTCGAGAATTAATTCCTGGATACAGAGATTACCAGGGACTTTCACAACTGTGTGAAATGGGCATTGCATTGGGATTAACTGGAGGTGGTGGAATTTGATGATAGAATCATAGATATTTACAGCACAGATGGATGCCATTCGGCCCACCGTGTCTGGGCTCGCTGACAGAGAGCTACCCAATCTAATCCCACTTTCCAGTTCTTGGTCCATTGCCTTATAGGTTACATCACTTAAATTGCACATCCAAGTAATTTATAAATGTGCTGAGAGTTTCTGCCTCTACCACTCTTTCAGGCGGTGATTTCGATACACCTATCACAATCTGAGTGAAAAAAACATTTCCCCTCAGTCCCCTCAAATACTCCGACGACTGAAGTTAAATCATTAATACGGGAATATTAAAACAGAGAGATTGTAGGATCAGGAGCAAATGTTGATCAGTGATAATAGCAGTGATTGTTGAATGGTACTTGGTGCGAATTATGATGTAGACAGCGGAGTTTTGTAAGAAGTCTGGAATAGATGAGTTCAAATGTAAAAATGAAAGGGATGAGAGTTTATGCAGCATAAGGCCTGATATGGTGCAGAGACCAGACAAAATTAAGGAGGAGATAGTTGGCAGGTTTGGTAACTCAGAGGATGTGAGGTCGGAACTCAGCTCTGGCTCAAAGAAAAGGCAGAGGTTGCGAGCTTCCAAATTCAGCCTCAGATATTGGTCACTGACCGGGAATACATCGATCGATCGAAAATTGAGATTGTGATACGAAGCAAATGCTTAACTAGCAAGCACAGTAATACAGTGAAACGTGATTTACACATTTAATTGCTGGATATAGAAACTTACCACGGACACCAAGTTCAACAAAGATGACAAGTAAATTACAAGAACAGATATACAGTTTGCTTGAGTTTGCCGAGTTAATAGCTGGATAGAGAGACTTACCCAGAACTCCAACAACAGCAAGCAGTGGATAGTAAATGTATTTAAAAGCACGAAGTGCCAATTCTATCCGTGCGTGTAACGGAATTCTATTATAATGTTCATAAAGCATGTCAAACTCCCAGATGAAACTCCTGTCCATTGCTGTAACATTCCAAGTCACTGTTGTCTGATTCCAATCCATTTTCGTAACATTCCAATTTAACAGAATGCAGATTCTGGCTGCCTCTCTTGGAGTACTGTTCTGATCCCTGTTAGTGCCGGAGGTGAAACTCTCACTGATACTATGCGATAATGCTTTGAAAGGAATTCCTTATTAATAGAAGAGGGAAACCAGGCAAAGATACATTAGGATCCATGGAGAATACCAATAATTGCAGTCACTGAACAAACAGCTTCAGTTAACCCGTGGAGACTGACATTAATTACAGTCACTGAACAAACAGCTTCACTTATCCCATTTCAATCCAACACTTTTTGTACCACAGCAATGTAGCACATTTCCCCGGTCCACCATAGTGGTTATCTTACTGGACTAGTAACCCAGATCCCTGGAATAATGGTCCGGAACCATGAGTTCAAATTCCACCATGGCAGCAGTGGAGTTTCAATATAACGAATAAAACTGAATTGAAAATATAGTAAAGATTTGGGGAGGGGACATCGCGGTACTGATTAAAGGAACTATTGCAGCTGTGAGGAGTGATGATATGCTAGAGGGACAAACAAATGAGGCCATAAGAGTCGAACTGAAAAATTCAAAAGGGTGATCACACCGTTGGGCATGTATTATTGGCCGCCAAACGGTGGGAGTGTGATAGAGGACCAAGTAATATAGGCAAATTGCTGTGAAGTCCAAAACCTACAGGGTAATAATAGCAGGGTATTTTATTATCCAAATAATTATTTTGACAAATAGAGTGTGAAGGGTATCGAGGGTGTCTAATTCTTAAAATGCATTCAAGAGAACTTTTTCAGTCAATATGTAACAGGCACAGCACGAGAGCGGGCGGTGATGGATTTTGTTCTGGAAAAATAATCTGGGCAGGTTGAAGTGGTATTAGTGGAAAACGCTTGGGTGCCAGTGACCATAATTCGGACAAATTTAAGTTTTCTGTGGATATGGTCAAGGATAGGCGTGCAATAAATGTCCCAAATTGGGGAAATTATATTTGTGCTACGTTAAGTGGTGATTTCGCCACAGAGGACTGGAAACTGCTGTTTATGGTTAAATCAATGTCAGAACAGTGGGAGGCATTGAAGGAGGAGATCTGGAAGGCCCAGGCCAATCATGTGCCCTTAATGAAAAAGGGTGGGACTAAAATGACCTCCCAAATTGCATCACCTCACAGTTCTCTGGAATAAATTCCATTTGCCACTGCTCTGCCCAGCTGACCAGTAGATTCATATCCTACTGCAGCCCATGGTTTCCTCCTCATTAGCAACAGCACAGCCAATTTTAGCATCGTCTGCAAACGTCTCAATAATACTCCGTTTAATCAAATATAAATCGTTGGTATGCACCACATAAAGCAAGGGACACAGTGCTGAGCCCTGTGCGACCCCACTGGAAACATTCTCCCACTCACAAAAACATCCATCAACCATTATCCTTTGCTTCCTATCTCCAAGCCAATTCTGGATTCAACTTGTCACTTTACCCTGGATCCCATGGGCTATAACTTTCATGGCCAGTCTACCATGTGGGTCCTTATCAAAAGCTTCGCAAAAGTCCACATACACGACATCGTTTGCACTACCCTCAGCGGCCCTCTTGGTTACTTGCTCAAAAAATTAAATTAGGTTTGTCAAACATGATCTTCCCTTCACAATCCTTGCTGACTGTCCATTATTAATCCTTGCCTGTCCAAATGCAGAATTATCCTCTTTTTCCGATTTTTTCCAATACTTTTCCCACCATTGAGTTTAGGCTGACAGGCCTGTAATTGCTCTGCATATCATTTTTTTGCTTCTTAAACAAGGGTACTACGTTAGCATTCCTCCAATCCACCGGCACCATGCCCATATTAAAAGAGGACTAGAAAATGCTGGTCAATGCCTCTGCGATAGCATATTTTACTTGACTCAAAAGCCAGTGATGCATTTCATCCGGGCCTTGGGAATTATCTACTTTCAAAGCTACTAAACTCCTGAACAATTCCTCTCTCACCATATTTATTTCATCCAGAATATCACACCCTCCTCGATAGCAGTATCTGCATTAGCTCTTTACTTTGTGAAAAAAGATGCAAAGTTTTCGTTAAGAACCCTGCAAACAACTTCCCCCTCCACAGAACATTACCTTTGTGATTTCTAATGGGCCCTAAACTATCTTTAGTTAACCTTTTACTATTTATCGTTATAGAACATCTTAGGGTTTTTTTAAATTTTAATGGTCAAAAATGTGTCATGCTCACTCTTAGCTTTCCTAATATCGTTTTTAATTTCGCCTCTTAACTTTCTATATTTCTCTAAAAATTCTAAAGTATTAAGCCGTTGATATGTGACATTAGCGTCCTTTTCTTTGCTTAATCCTCACCTGTAATTCGCTAGACATCCAGAGCGCTCAAGAATTATGTGCCCAGCTTTATTTATTTAAGGCCATACGTTTGGCTCCTACCTTCCGGATCTCCTTCTAAAATGCCTCACACTGTTCCGAATCGGATTTACCCACAATTAGATGTTTGCAGTCCACTCTGGCCAAATCACTCCTTAACTTAGCTAAATTAACTTTTCCGCAATTCAGAAATTTTATTGCAGGCCTATTCTTGTCCTTATCCATAAACAACTTGTATCTCACTGAATTATGGTCACAGTCACCCAAATACTCCCCCACGAATACCACTTCAAACTGCCGACTTTGTTTCCGCAAAACTAAATCCAAGTCCGCCCGGTCTTGTGTTGGGCTTGCTATGTACTGACTAAAATTGTTCTCTTCAAAGAATTTCAAGAAATTGGCAGCCTCTATAGCCTTCACACTAAATTTGTCACAATCAATATTTGCATAATTAATGTGCCCTACTATTAATATTTAGACTTCACAGCAATTTGTCTACATATTTGCTCCTTCTATTTCCCTCCCACACTCTGGATATCTATAATACACTCCCAGCTGTGTGATCGCCGATTTTTTTTCCAATTCGACCCATCTGGCCTCTGTTGATGATCCGTCTAACATATCATCCTTCCTCACCGCTGTAAGTGCTTATTTAATCAGTACAGCAACACCGCCCTTTGTTTTCCCCCCTCTCTCACTTGCCTAAAAATCCGTCAGCCAGATATATTGATCTGCCAAACCTGCCCCTCTTTCAGCCAAGTTCATGTAATGGCTATAAGGTCACACTCCCAAGAGTCTACATGTGCTCTTAGCTCATCCGTCTTATTCGTTATACTCCTTGCAGTAAATATGTACCACTCAGCAACGGAAGACATCCTTACTTGTTATGTGCTAAGGCATGTTGCCTCTGTCTTAGAGATTCGCTTTCAAGATTCATACTATCCAACGTCTGCTTTACTTACATCTCTTTTATATTCGTCCTCAGGTTCCCATCCCCCTGCCAAGCTATTTCAAAGAGCCACAAGGCCCTCGGTCAGCAGCCCTGAAGGTTACATATAAACATATGAACAACTAACAAAGGCGGTAAAGTAAAGAACACCCAGGCCAACCATCTGCCCCATACAACTGCGACGCCCATTCCACCGACATATTCTATACTCCAACGCAAACGGAGCCATCTGTTCTCTTGGGAGGCGCAGAAAACAAATAAAAACCTCGGCGAACTGAGGGAAAAAAAATCTAGAAAAATTCGTCCCGGACCCATCAAGGCGATCGAAATAAATCCAGGAGATCACAATGGCCGGATTCGATTTGCTGCTGTACTTACCACCGTTTCTGCGTCAGTCAACAACAGGATGGACATTCTATTCCCAATTAAGAGCACTCGCTCCGTAATCCTGCAGGTTACACCTCTTTAAGTTACAACCACGCACATTTTAAACGTGGTGATTCCTTTTGCAACCTCCACATTTTCCAGGTCCATCAGACCAGAAACTTCTGCGTGAAGAGGCCCCCTTCAAATCCCCTCTGAACCTTTAAACAACCACTTAAACTCCTCATACTTGACCCCTCCACCAATGGAAATTGGCCTTTGCTACCCCCTTTTTCCAGACCCCACAAAATGTTGCAGACCGCAGTGAGGTCTCCTCGCAACCTCCTCTGTTCCAATGAGAACAGACCAAGACTATCCAATCTGTCCTCATAGCTGCGATTCTCAATTCACGGCAGCATCTGCGCCCTCTCGAGTGCAATCACGTTCTTCCTATAATGCGGCACCCAGAACTGCAAGCAGTCATCCAGCTGTGGCCTAACCAGAATATTACACAATGTAAGCATAACCTCCCTGCTCTTGTATTCGATGCCTCACCCAATACCCGAGGAATTCTGTACGCTTTCTGAACCATCTTTTGCATATCGGCTGATGCGTTGCGGGTTCTGTGGACAAACACTCCAAGATCCCTCTGCTCAACAACACGATTAAGTCCTCCCTAAATGCATAAGCTTAAACTTCTCTGAACGAAATTCTATTTGCCATTGCTGTGCCCACCAGACCAGTATATTTATATCCTCTTGCACTACATGACTTTCCTCTTCATTCATAACCACACAGACAATTTTCGCACCATGTGCAAACTTATTAATCATGCTCCCAAAATTCAAATGTAGATCATTGATATCTACCACTAAAGCAAGCGATCCAGTACTGAGCCCTGTGTAACCCCAGTGGAAACGCACTTCCTGTCACAAACACATCCATCAAACATAATCCTTTGCTTCCTAACTCTAAGCCAAATTTTGATTCAATTAGACACATGGCCGTGGATACCTGGATCCCATGGGCTTTAACATTGATGACCAGTCTAACATGTGGGACGTTATCAAAAGCTTTGCTATAGTACTGTACACTACATCGTATGCATTACCCTCATCGATCGTCTAGGTTACCTTCTTAAGAAATTAGATCAAGTTAGTCAAGCACAATCATCGTTTAACAAATCCGTGCTGACTGCCCCATATTAATCCTTCCCTTTCCAGATTTATCCAATAATTTTGCCATCACTGAGGTTAGGTTGACGGGCCTGGAATTACTCGGCCTAACTTTTTCTCACATCTTAAAAAAGGGTAGCACATTAGCAGTCCTCCAATCTTCCGGCAAGATGCACAAATCTAAACAGACTGGAAAATAATGGTCAAGGCGTATGTTATTTCATCTTTTACTTCGCGCAACAGACTGGGATGCAATTCATCCGAGCCTGGTGAATTATCTACTTTTAAAGCTGCTAAACCCCTTAAATCCTCCTCTTTCATTATGTTTACTTCATCCACAATTTCATACTCCTCGTTTATAACAGTATCTGCATTTTCCCGTTCCTTTGAGAAAACAGACGCAACGAATAGGTTAAGCACCAAACCAACATTTTCCGCCTCCACACGTAGATTACACTCATGGTCTGTATTTTGCACTATCCTTTCTGTAGTAATCCACTTTTTCTCAATATATTTACAGCACGTCTTTGCGGTTTCCTTAATTTTATTGCCAAAAAATGTACATTTCGATAATGATTTTCACTTTTCACCCCAACTTCAATTAAACTGTTGCTCTTGATCGCAGCCTGATGTAAACTTTCTCTGTTTATTTCCCTTCCTCACGTTAAACGTAGTAACGATTGTGATCCTGTCTCAGGGAAAGTGCGGTCTCTCTCAATGTGTCACTCGCTACCTGGTGGCCATGGCAGCGGCGCATCTACTGGTCATTATCCTCGACATGATTATGAGGCACCTTCCGATTGTTTATCGGATACATTTCTATTTCCTGTTCTCCCTCCCCACGTGTAATATCCACGCTGTCCTGGTTTATGCAGCCACAAACTGTTCTGTCTGGTTCACTGTCACTTTCACCTTTGACCGATTTGTGGCGATTTGTTGTCAGAAGCTGAAGACTAAATTTTGCAACGGAAAAACGGTGGCTGTGGTTCTGGGAACAGTGACTGTGATGTGCTGCTTTATAGTCATTTTCTGGTATATTATGCAGTCAGATAACAATCAGCTATTTAATAACCCCTCGTTTTGCAGAATAAACACTAGGTTATGAGATCAACGGTCTGGGGAAACAATCGAGTTCCTGCATTACATCCTCACCCCGTGTGTCCCATTTGTGGTCATAGTGCTGCTCAATGCTCAAACCGTCAGATTATATTTTAGTGTCCAGCAGAGCCCGCAGGAGCCTCCGGGACCGAGCAATGTGGAGAGTTCCACAGACCCAGAGATGCAGAGCCGCAGGAAATCCATCATTTACCTGCTTCTTATCTCGGGGAATTTCATCCTGTTATGGCCGGTGTATATGGTCTATTCTCTGTGGGGCTCATTGCGCTGGTTCGATACTTTGCTGATACGTCGACCAGTTTATGTGAGGGAATTTGGATTCATGCTGCAGCTGCTGAGCTGCTGCACAAACACGGTTATTTATTCCTTGACACAGACTAAGTTCAGAGAGCAGTTGAAGAATGTGGGGAAATATCCCTTTACTTTGATTGTGAAATTCATTAAACGATGAGAATCAGCGGAGACTTTCCATCCTCCGACTCCCTGTGTCCTGATATTGTGAGCGAGTGGCTCTCTTTGCGTGCAGCCAGAGATTTGGCTCAATATTAACATGTTCACTCACACACTGTGAACACTGAGCACCCTGAGAGATGCCAGTGATCGGGGCCAACATTAATATGCTCACTCACATACTATCTACAATGCGCTCCGCGTGAGGGTTCAGTGATCTGGGCGAACATTAACACTGTCACTCACACTTTGTCTCCCATCGGCTCCCGGTGGTGGGCCAGTGATCCGGGTGAAGGATCACACGCTCACACACTCACACACTCTCTAGACTGGGCTCCCTGTGCGAGGTACGACTCTGTCTCAGGCCCCTCTGGAAAGGCCCCTCTACCCTGCACAAACATTGACGGCCGTTACATGCTTCCTAAGTCAGTGCAACTCCTGTGCGCAAGAATACTGGCAGCATCTCCAATAAAGCCTTCAGAGCTCTTTGCAATCCGTTATAGCCACCTCTATTCATCATGTCCATTAATGAATCATTATAAAACTTTCAAAAATCATAGAATCAGAGTTATAAAATTGTTACAGCATGGACGAGGCCCATTCGGCCCATCGCGATCCTGCCGACTCACATCCTGTCCCACACCACCTCGCCCTTTCTGTGTAGCCCTGCACTGTCTTTCTTTCATTTAAAAGGTCCGGGTGAATCAACGACAGTCAACATGGAGTTGTTCAGGGTAGGTCGTGTCTGACTTATATTTTTGAATTTTTTCAGGATGTAACAAGAACTCTCGATGAGGGCAGTGCGTTTGCTGTAGTGTATATGGAGTTTTGCAAGGCTTCTGATAAGGTGTCACATAGCAGATTGTTCACGAATGCAAAAGCCCATCCAGGGCAAAGTGGCAAGTAGGACCCAAAAAATGCTCAGTGCCACGAAGCAATTGGGAAATGTTGATGCGTGTTTTTTTGACAGAAAGGCTATTTCCAGCGTGGTTCCACCATGCTCAATACTACGTCGCTTGCTTTCTGTGTTAAAAGATTTAGAGTTATATGTAGGGGGTATTAATTGCATATTATACTATAATCGGCTGTGCGGTTGATAATAAAGAAGAAAGCTGTGCATTGCAGGAAGATATCAACGTTTTTGTCATGTGGGCAGAACAGATGCCAATTGAATTCAATGCGGAGAATTGTGAGGAAATGCATTTGAGGAGGGCGAACAAGGCAAGTGAATACGCGTTAAATGGTAAGGTCCTGAAAAGTGTAGAGGAACAAAGGGACCTTGGAGTGCTTGTCCACAGGCCGCTGAAGGTCGTAATCCATGAGATGCGATGGTAAAAAGGCATTTGTTATACTGACGTTTGTTAGCCAAGGCATAGAAGACAAGAGCAGCGAGGTTATGTTTGAACTGTATAAAACACTATTTAGGCCATACATAGAGTGTTGCCTGAAGTTCTGGTGTCCATATTAAAAGAAAGATGTGATTGCACTAGAGAAGGTACAGAAGAAGATTTACAAGAGCGATGCTTGGATTGGACATTTTTGCCCATTAGGGAAGTTTGGATTGGTTGCGTTTGAATTCATTCGAGCAGAGGAGGCTGAGGAGAGACGGTATTGAGGCGTATCAAATGGTTCCCGCAAAAGTTTGTCACCATCCTCTGCCTGCTCCACCAAGGCATGGAAGCCGGGATTCTGACCAACGGACCAATCACAGACCCAACCCACGTCCGGACCGTGGTCAAGCAGTGCTGCCTCATCGCGCCAACACTCTTCTCGATCTTGCTCGCTGCAATGCTCCACCTCACACTCAACAGGCTCATCACATGAGTGGAAATTGAATACAGGACCAGTAGGAACCTGTTCAAACTTCGACATCTCTAGGCCAGAAAAAAGACAGTCCCAACCAATGTCGTCGAACTACAATATGCGAATGACACTTGCGTCAATGCACATTCATTGACTGAAGTGTCAACAACCAAGGGGCATCGATTTATGTAAGTGGGGGGAGGTTTAGATGTGGTACGAGAGGAAATGTCTTCACCCAGAGGAAGGTGGAGGTCTGAACTAACTGCCTGACAGGGTGATCGAGGCAGAAACACAAACCACATTAAAAAAATTTTATTGGATGTGTTCTTCGAATACTCTACGTAACAGGGCTACGAACAAGAGCTGCAATGTGGGATTAGGCTCGATAGCTTTTTGGCGGCGGCGACACGATGGGCCAAAACGGCCTCCTTCCGTGCTGTAAATGTGTGTGTTTCTATGATTATCCGACTCCCTTTTTAGTCTACCTCCACCACCCTTTCAGACTGTGCATTCCACTAGCCGTATATAACTTTGGTTCCTTTGCCAATAACCTTAAATCTATGTTCATTGCTTCTCGACCATTCCGCCATTTCTCTCTATCTACTCTATCTGGATAGCTTGTGAATTTGCAGATCGCTATCAAATCTGCTCTCAATATTCTCTGATCGAAGGCGAGCAACCCCTGCTTCTCCAGTCTATCTACATAACTGAAGTCCTTCATTCCTGGAAACATTCTCGCAAAAGCTTCACTGAACCCTCTCCACTATCTTCACATCCTATCCAAAATGCGATGTCCCGAATTGGACACAGTACTCCAGTTGGGGCAGAACCAGTGTGTTCTGCAGCTTCATCATAGTTACCACATTTTGTATCATATAACTATATTTATGAAGCCCAAGATCGCACGAAATTTTTAACTCTTTTCCCAACTGCCATCTGCATCCACATCCAATCAATAATATATATCAAGAAAAGCAGTGGTCCTAGAACCGGCCTCTGGCGAACACCACTGTTTACCTTCGTCCAATCCGAAAAACAGCCGTTCACCACGACGATCTGTTTCCTCTCACTTAGGCAATTTAATATCCAAGTTGTCACTGTCCCTTTTATTCCATGGGATTCAAACTTGCTTGCAAGCCTATTATTTGTCAAGTTGTCAAAATAGCTTTTGAAAATCCATGTACTGATCAAAAAACTTCTCCTGGACATACTTTAGAAAGTCTGCCTCTCTCTGCCTTTTACACTATTACAACCCGAGTCTATATTAGTATCGTTGAAGTGCACCGTTTCTACTTCCCTAGAGTTCTTGCTCCTCTCTATATGGCTCTGTTAAATTGCTCCTCCATATCTTTCCCAAAATTTGAAGGTCTATATAATACACCTTGTAGTTTAATGTCAACTCTATTATATCTCAACTCTAGCCATATAAATTCTGTGCTTGACCCATCCATGAAATCCTCCCTCTCCAACACTATAACATTCACCTTATTCAATAATGCCACACCACAACCTCTCTTTCCTTCGCTATTTTTCCTGTAATATAACCAGGAATATTTACTAGCCACTCCTATCCATTGTGCCAGGTCTCAGTTATTGCCACTATATCACATTCCCATACGTCTATTTGTGCCCGCAGCTCATTTGCCTTGTTTCCTACACTTCGTGCATTCACATCCATACACTGTAACCGTATCTTGGAATATGCATGTATTCCCTCTTAGATTTACCAAACTAACACTGTACTATTTTAGTACACTCAGCCTCTCCTAATACTTTGAGCACACCCCCCCTCCCCGTTCTAATATTACATCCTGGTGCCCATCACCCTTCCAGATTAGTTCAATCCCTCACCAACCGTAAAAGCAAACCTTCCTGTGAGGGCACTGATCCCAGCTTTGTTGAGGTGCAACCAGTCCGTCTTTACAGATCGCACCTCCCCCAGAAAAGATCCCAAGGCCTCAGGAAACTAAAGCCCAGCCCCTTGCACCATCCCTCCTGTCACGCATTAATCTGCTGTATCCTCCTATTTGTGTACTTATTCGAGCATGGAGCCGGAAGTAATCGAGAGATTATTACATAATAGAGCTTGATCTTTAAACTCTCGATTAGCTCCCTAAAATCTACTTGCAGGACCTCATCCCTCTTTGTACCTATGTCGCTGGTACTGATGTGGACGAGGAGCTCTGATTGTTCACCCTCGCCTCTCGGAATGTCCTGCAACTGCTCGCAACCTTCCTTAATCGGGAAAACTGGGAGGCAACATGCCATCCTGGAATCACGTCGACAGTCGCAAAAATGCCTGTTTGCTCCCCTGACTATCGAATCCACTGCCATTATTGCTCTTCCATTCTTCTTCCTCCCCCCCTATACAGCTGAGCCAGCCATAGTGTCGTGCACATGGCTCTGGCTGCATTCCGCAGCGTCCCTATCGCCTTCACCAGCACTCAGAACAGAATACTGGTTGGAGGGAGCCATTCATTCATGAGACTCTTACAATACCTGTTTGGTACTCTTTGTCTCTCTGGCGGTCACCCATTCCCTCTCTGGCTGAATACTCTTAAGCTGCGAGGTAATCACCTCTTTAAACATGCTATCCACGTAGCTCTCAGCCTCAAAAATGCACCGCAGCGACGGTAGCGGCTATATAAGCACAGAAGACCAGATCTCGCGGTCCTCCAGCTGCCGACAATTGCTGTACATGTGTTTGCCCCAGACGCGGGATGCGCCCAATAATTTCCAGTGGATTGAGCTGTCCTATTTAATAGAGTAAGAATTGACTTAAAAGAAGTGAACATAAAAGTTTGAAAAATATTCACCAGATACGGGCCAATCAGTTTAATCCCTTCTGCCGACCGCAGTTTTGGTATATCACTCTGACGTCAATCTTTCAACTTCTGCATGTGATGAGATGCTCGCAAATCTGTTTTCGTTCCCCATCGCGCCGCCTCTGCACTCGAGCATACCGCGCTGTTTATTCCATCTCTGCTGCTGCTCCCGACCATGCCCCCTCTGCTCTCGGGCCTCCCGTGGTCTTCCTCCCACCTCGCATTTCGCCGAGATCTCGCAACCGTTGTCAAGCAAGATCTATCTTTCACAAATTAATGCTGGCACTCTCTGACCAACTGAATATATTCTAGTTGTTCAGAATCCCTACGCTTAATTGTAGACTCAAGCATTTGCCCGACAACAGATCGCATTTTAGTGTTATATAATTCCTAGATTTCCATCTCTCACCAGTTTTAAATAGCAGATTGACTTGCACAAGGTACCAATCTATAGGGATGGTCCCCAAATTGCGAGAACTTTGTTTAAATAAGAGACACAGCGAGAGAGTGAAAGAGACCGAGAAAGAGATGGCGGAATGGAGAGAGAGAGAGAAGATGGGAAGGAGATGGAGAGAGAGAGATGAGAGAGAGACAGAGTGCGAGAGAAGCAAAGAGAGATGGTGGGAGAGGGAGAGAGCCGATGGGAGGGAGAGGGAGAGGCAACGAGAGAGTGAGATTGAGAGGGAGAGATGGAGCGAATGTGCAGAAGGATCTTTAATTTATATCTAACCAATGCTGTACCTGGCCTGGATGTGTTTTATGGAGCAGTGTACATAAAGAAACATAAGAACATAAAGATTAGGAGCAGGAGCAGGCCGTATGGTCCATCGAGCCTGGTCCATCATTCAATAAGATCATGGTTGATCATCGACCTCAACTGCAATTTAGTGCCCGATACCCTTATCCGTCGATTCCACTCGACTCCAAAAACCTACAAATCTCGGCCTTGAATATATTTAGAGATTCAGCATCCACAGCGCTCTGGGTCAGAGAATTCCAAAGATTCACAACCTTCTGAATGAAGAAATTCCTCCTCATGCTTGCCTTAAATGGCCGACCACTAATCCTGAGTCTGTGACTCCTCGATATAGGCATTACAGCCAGGGGAAACAACCTTTCAGCATCTACACTGTAAATCGCATTCAGAAAATTCCATGTTTAAATGAGACCGCCTCTCATTCTTCTAAACTCCAGAGAATACAGTCCAACTTTAATCGTCTCTCTTCATAAGGCAGCCCTCTCATCCCAGGAATCAATCTAGTAAACCTCCGGTGTGTCGCCTCCAAGGGACATATATCCTTCCTTAGAGAAGTTGAGCAAAATTGTGCACAGTACGACATGTGTGGTCTCACCGGGGCCGTGTAAGTTTCTAGAAATGCTACTTTACTCTTTGAATTCAAACCGCTTGAAATAAAGGACAATATTCCATTTGACTTCCTTATTGCGTGCTTTACCTGCATGCTAGCTTTCTCTGTTTCTTGCTCAAGGACAACCACATCTCTCTGAACAACAACATTTAAAAAATATTCTGACTTCTATTATTTCGACCAAAGTGAATTAATTCCCATTTCCCCACACTTCACTCCAGCTGCCACTTTACTGCCCACTTAATTATGCTATTCATATCAATTGGCAATATTCAGAGTACAGAAGGAGTTTTACTCTGTATCTTACCCGTGCTGCAAATGGCCTGTGAATTCATGATTGGAAAGTTTGGAGGGAGAAAGGAGCAGGGTGGGTAACAGGGACCCAGTGGATGTGGTGTAATGGGATTTCCAGAAGGCATTCGATAAGCTGCTGCATAAAAAGTTACTTCACAAGATAAAACTTCACAGGGATCCGGGTAAAATATCAGCATGGATAGAGAATTGGCTAACAAAGAGAAAAGAGAAAGTCGGGAGAAATAGATCATTCCTGGTTGGCAAAAAGTGACTGGTGGGGTGCCGCAGGGATCGGTGCTGGGTCGTCAGCTATTTTCTATCAATATGAATGGCTTGGGTGAAGGGAGCGAGGGCAACGTAGCCTAGTTTTCTGATGATACAAACATGGGTGGGAAAGCAAATTGTGAGGTGGAAACAACAAATATGCAAAGGGGTAAAGAGAGACTTTGTGAGTATGTACAAATGTGGCAGATTGAGTATAGTGTGTGAAAATTGAAGGTTATCGTCCTTTGCAGAAAAAAAAGAAAATCAAATGATAATTTAAATGCAGAAAAAATGCAAAGTACTGCTGTGCAGAGGAATTGGTGTTCTTGTACATGAAACACAATTATTAGGGTGCACGTACAGCAGTTAATCAGGAAGGCACATGGATCGTTGGCCTTTATTGCAAGGGCTGCAGAGTATAACACAAACGAATTCCTGCTACAACATTACAGGGTACTGTTAACCCCTTGTTTATTGCGTGCAGTTTTGCTCTACGTATTTAAGGAATCATATACTTGAATTGGAGGCTTTTCAAAGAAGGATCACTCGGTTGACTGCGGAGATGAGGTTTTTGAATTATGATGACAGATTGAGTAAGTCGAGCATATACACATTGGAGTTCAGAAGATTGAGAGGTGATCTTATCGAAACATATAATATAATGACGTGACTCGACAAGGTGGAAGCACAGATGATATTTCCACTCAAAGGGGACATAGTCTCAGAATAAGTGGACATAGTCTCAAAATAAGGGACCACCCATTAAATCTGATATCAAGAGGAACTTCTTCTTTCAGAGCGTTGTAGATCGATGGAATTCTCTTCCGCATAGAGCTGTGGAGGCTGGGTCATTGAATATATTCAAGGTCATAGATAGACAGATCTTTGAGCGAGAAGTGAATAACGGGTTATGGGGAGCGGCAGGGAAGTGGAGCTGAGTCCATGGTCATATCAGCCATGATCTTATTTGATCTTCTTGAATGGCGCAGAACGATCGAGGTGCTAAATGGCAGACTCCTAATTCTATATCTTATTTTCGAATGTTCTGATGAGATTTACTCTGTCTTACTACTTGCTGTAACTGCCCTGGGAATGTTTGATGGGACGTTATAGAAGGAGCTTTAATCGATATCGAAACCATGCTGCACCTGCCCTGGGAATATTTCATGTGACAGTGTGGAGGGAGATTTAATCTGTGTCTAACACCTGCTGAAATTATCCAGCGACTGTTTGATGTGACAATGTAGAGAGAGCTTTGCTCTGTCTATAACACGAGCTGAACCTGCACTGGTAGTGTTTGATTGGACACTGTAGAGGGAGCTATGTTCTCTATTTTACCCGTGCTGAAGCTATCCACGGAACATTTGATGGGACAGTGTCCAGGTAACTTTGCTCTGAATGTAACCGCTGCTTGACCTCCCATTGGATTGTTGGATGCGACATCGGAGTGGGAGCTTTACTCTCTATCAAAGCCATGCTGATGCTATCCATGGAGTGGTTGATGGGACAGTGTAGATGCAGCTTTAGTCTGTACCTAACCTGAGCTGTATCTGCACTGTTAATGTTTGATTGGACAGTGTAGCTTGAATTTTACTCTGTATCTAACCATGCTGTTCGTGTACTAGAAATGTTTGATGCCACAATTTAGAATGAGCTTTACGCTGAATATAATCTTCCCTGGGAGAGTTTGATGGGACAGTGGAGAGGGAAATGTATGTTATAGGAAATCCGTGCTGTAGATGTTCTGTGAGTGTTTGATGGGAGCTTATCGAACGATCTTTCATCTGAATGTAACCCGTACTTTACCTTCCATTGGGCTGTTTAATGCAACATCGGAGAGGGAGCGTAACTCAGTATCTAACCAGCGCTGTAACTTCACTCGAAGAGTTTGATGCGACAGGGTAGCGGGAGCTCTACTCTGTATCTTACCCGCACTGCATATAGAAACATAGAAACATAGAAAATAGATGCAGGAATAGGCCATTTAGTCCTTCGAGCATGCACCACCATTCAATAAGATCATGGCTGATCGATCACCGCAGTGCCCCTGTCCTGCTTTCTCTCCATACCCCTTGATCCCTTTACCCATAAGGGCTATATGTAACTCTCTCTTGAACATATCCAATAAACTGGCATCAACAAATCTCTGTGGTAGGGAATTCCACAGGTTAACAACTCGCTGAGTGAAGAAGTTTCTCCTCATCGCAGTCGTAGGTGGCTTACCCTTATTCTGAGATTTGTGCGCTGGTTCTGGAAATCCCCAACATTGGCAACATTCTTCCTGCATCTAACCTGTCCAGTTCAATCAGAAGATTATATTTTTCTATGAGTTATCATCTCATCCTTCCAAACTTCAGTGAATTCAGGCCCAGTCGATCCCGTCTCTCTATCATAAGTCAGTCCTGCAATCCCGGGAATCAGCCTGCTGAACTTTGGCTGCACTCCCTCCATAGCAAGGACGTCCGTCTTCAGATCAGAAGACTAAAACTGAACACAATATTCCAGGTAAGGCCTCACCAATGCCCTGTACAACTGCAGTAAGACTTCCCTGCTACGATACTGAAATCCCCTAGTTATGAAGGCCAACATACAATTTACCTTCTTTATCGCCTGCTGAACCTGCATGCCAACATAAATGACTGATGTACCATGACACCATGTTTCATTGCAACTCCCCTTTTCCTTATCTGCCGCCATTCAGCTAATATTCTGCTTCGTGTTTTTGCCACCAAAGTGGTTTATTTAACACTTATCCACATTATACTGCATCTGCCATGCGTTTGTCCAGCTCACCCTGCAGAATCTCAGCGTCCTCCTCACATCTCTCACCGCCATCCATCTAAACGTCAATCGAAATTTGGCGATATTACACTCAATTTCTTCATGTAAATCATTAATGTATATTGTAAATTGCTGGAGTCCCAGCAATGAGCCCTGCGGCACCGCTATAATCACTGCCTGCCATTCTGAAAATGACCAGTTTATCCAGACAATTGCTTCCTTTCTGCCAACCATTTCTCTATCCACGTCAGTATATTACCCCCAGTACCATGTGCTTTAATTTTGCACACCGATCTCTTGTGCGGAACCTTGTCAATAGACTTTTGAAAGTCCAAATACACCACATCTACGGATTCTCCCTTGTCCACTCTATCAATTACAGCCTCAAAAAATTCTGGAAGATTTGTCAAGCATGATTTCCCTTTCATAAATCCATGCTGAATTAGAGCGATCCAGTCACTGATTTCCAAATGCGCTGCTAGTTCATCTTTAATAATTGATTCCAACATTTTCCCCGATATCGATGTCAAGTTAACCAGTCCATGATTACACGTTTTCTCTTTCCCCCCTTTCTTAACCAAGTGGTGTTACATTAGCTACTATCCAGTCCATAGAAACTGATCCCGAGTCGATAGACTGTTGGAAAGTGATCACCAATACATCCACTATTTCTAGGGCCAAATGCTTAAGTACTCTGGGATGCAGGCTATCATTCCGCGGGGATTAAACCACCTTCAATCCCATCAATTTCCATTGCACAATTTCCTGACTAATAAGGCTTTCCTTCAGTTCCTCCTTCTCACTCGACGCTCGGTCCACTAGCATTACCAGAATTTTATTTGTATCTTCCTTCGTGAAGACAGAATCAAAATATTTGTTCAACTGGTCCGACATTTCTTTGTTCCCCATTAGAAATTCACCTGAATCTGACTGCAAGGGACCGATGTTTGTCTTCACTAATCTTTTTCTCTTCACATATCTATTTTGCAGTCAGTTTTTATGTTTCCAGCAAGCATCCTCTGCTAATCCATTTTCCCCCCTCCTATTTAAATCCTTTGTCCTCTTCTACATAATTACAGAATTCACCCAGTCCACAGTATTGGTGCTTTTTCTGGCCAATTTTTATGCCTCTTCCTTGGATTCAACACTCTCCTTAATTTCCCTTGTTAGCCACGCCTGAGCGACGTTCTGCATTTTATTTTTACTCCAGACAGGGATGTACAATTGTTGAAGTTGATCCATCTGATCTCCAAATATTTTCAATTGGCTATCCACCGTCAAGCCTTGGAGTATAATTCGCCAATCTATTCTAGCCTATTCATGGCTCATACCATCGCAGTTACCTTTCTTTAAGTTCAGAACCTAGTTTATGAATTAACTGTTGTCACTCTCCATCTTCATAAAGAATTCTACCATATTATGGTAACTCTTCCCCAAGGGTCCTCACACAACAAGATTGCTAATTAGTCCTTTCTCATTTCACATCACCCAGTTTAGGATGGCCAGCCCACTCGTTGGTTCGTTGACATATTAGTATGGAAAACCATCTCTCATACACTCCAAGAAATCCTCCTCCACCGCATTACTACCAGTTTGTTTAGCCCAATCAATATGTCGATTAAAGTCGCCCAGGATAACTGCTGTACCAATATTGCACACATTCCCTATTTCTTGTTTCATGCTGTCCCCAACCTCACTTTACTGTTTATTGGTTTGTACACAACTCCCACGAGCATTTTCTGCCTTTTAATATTCCGTAGCTCCAACCATAGCGATTTCGCATCATCTAAGCTAATGTCCTTCATTACTATTGTGTTAATGTGTTAATTTCCTCTTTAACCAGCAACGGCCCCAGCTCGTTTCCTTTCTGCCCTGCGACTGTTGATGGGTAAGTGCAGGGGGAGCTTTACTCTGCATGTAACCCGTGCTCTGCCTGCCCCGATATTGCTTGATGGGAGTGTGCAGAGGGAGCTTCAATTTGTAGCTAACCGCATGGTCTACCTGCCTTGGGAGTTTAATCTCAATTTCAATCTTTTGGTGCGTAGCCATGTCAGTTATGGCACTTTTAGCGCGCACCCAATTATCTTCTATATGTGGTGAGGTTTCCTGCCTCCACCACGCTTTCAGGCAGTTTGTTACCAACCTCCAGCACTCATTGGGTGCAGTCATTTCCCATCATATCTTCTCATATCTCTGCCCGATTACTTTAAATTTATACCTCATGATTGTTGTCCCCTCTTCCAATGGAAACAGGTCCTTCCTATCCAATCTATAAGGGCCACTCATAATTTTAGCCAGCTGAATCAGGTCTCCTCTTAACCTCTTCTGCTACAAACAAAACAGATACAGCATCTCCAATCTTTCCTCATAGCTGACAATCTCCAGTCCAGGCACCATTCTGTTAGACTCCTCTACTCCAGCTGCTGCCTAACCAGGGTTTTGGACAGTTCAAGCATAAACTCCTTTCACTTTTATTCAATGCTTCGACTTTTAAAGGGAAGCATTACATATGTCTTCATACCCACCTTATCTTCCTGGCCTACTACCTTCAGGGAGCTGAGGACCTGCAGACCAAGTTCTCTTTGTTCCACTGCACTTTTAAGTGTCGTACCATTTAGTGTGTATTGCGTTGTTTGTTCGACCTCCCCAATTGTATTACCTCTCACTTTACCGGAGATAATTCCGTTTGCCACTGTGATGCACACCTGACCAGTACATTGATGTATTCCTGCTGCCCGCATCTTACTTCTTCATTATCAACCACCCAGGCTATTTTAATATAATCTGCAAACATCTCAATCAAAACCCAAATATTTAAGTCCAAAACATTGATATATACTTCAAAAAACAAGCGATCCAGAACTGAGCCATTTGCAACCACATTGGAGACAGCTTTCCAGTCACAAAAACAACCAGCAACCCTTAGCCTTTGCTTCCTGCCTCCTTGCCAATTTTGTATCAAACTTGCCACTTTGCCCTGGATCCCAAAGGCTATTACTTTCGTGAACAATCTGACATGTGGGACCTTATCAAACGGTTTTCTAACATTCATATACGTTATATCATAAGCACTGCCCTCATCAACACTACTGGTTACTTTATCGAAAAATGTAATAAAGTTAGACAGACAGGAAATTCACTTGACAACTCCATGCAGACTGTCCTTGATTAATCTGTGCCTTTACAAATGAAGATTCATCCTGTCCTTCCGTATTTTTTCCAATAATTTTCCCACCAGCGAAGTTAGGTTGACTGGCCTGCATGTAGTCGGTATTTACTTTTCTCCCTTTTAAAATAAGTTTACAACATTAGCGGTCCTCCAGTCCTCTGGCACCGCACCTGCAGCAAGAGAGGATTGTAAAATGATGGTCAGAGCGTCTGTTATTTCCTCATTTGCTTCTCTTAAAATCCTGGGTTAATTTTTCATCCATTCCTCGGTATTTACCCACTTGTAAAGCTGCTAATCCCCTTAATACTCAATATAATACTCTCTCACTATATGTATCACGTCTAATATTTCACACTCCTCCTCCTTCATTACAAACTCTGCATCGTTCCTCTCTTCTGCGAAAAGGGATGCTAAGTATTCACTGAGAATCGGTCCCACCTCTTCCGCCTCCACACTCAGATTTCCTTTATGGTCTCTAATGGGCACAACTTTCATAGTTATCTTTTTGCTCCCGCTTAAAACATTAAACCATAGAAATGCACAGTGCAGAAGGAGGTCACTTCGGACGAATGTGTCCGTGCCGGCCGATAACGATCAAGACGGCCCTCAGTCAGCAGCTCTGCAGTTTACATATAAAACTATGAAGAATGAACGATGGCTGACAGGAAACGAGCATCAGGCCCAAGCAGTCTGCCCCACACAACTGCGAGACCCCTTGCCTGCAACATTCTACGCATCAGCTCACCTGGAGGCCTGGGATCCACTGGGAGAGACAAAACACAAGGCAAATTCCGAGGTAATTGCGGAAGAAAATCTTGGATAATTCCTCTTCGACACAGACAGGCGATTTAATCTATCCAACATACCACTCTGGCCATATTAGACTGCCTGCAGTATTTGGGGTGCAGTCTCGAAGGACCGAATTGCCTACTCCTGCATATATTTTCTATGTTTTCTATGTTTACCAAAGTGTCTGCGCCAGACAACAAGAGGTTATTCCAGTCTATTCCCACTTCTGATTTCTAGTTCCTTAACCCTGCAGGTGACAGCAATGCAAGTGTCCATCCAAGCATCTTTTAAATGTGGTGAGGGTTTCTGCATCCATCAGCCATCCAGGCAGCGAGTTCCGGAGCGCCACAAGCTTCTGCGTGCAGAAGTTTTCCCCTTCAAATCCCTCTGGTCTACGACCAACCACTTTAAATCTGAGACTCCGAGTAATTGACCACTGCAGCAAGGAAATTATGCCCTTGCTTTCCAATAGATTCAGGCCCCTCAAAAAGTTAGAGATCTCAATGAGGTCTCCACTTAGCCTCCTCTGTTCCAATGTGAAAAAATCCAGCCTATCCTTTCTGTCCTCAAAGCTAAGATTCTCCCATTGCAGGCAGCATTCGAGTACATTTCCTTTGCACACTCTCCAGTGCAACCACATCCCTCCTATGAAGTGACAATTAGAAATGCAGGCAGAACTCCAGCTGTGGCCTAACCGGAGTATTATACAATTTAAATATAACCTCGGCTAATAAAGGCAAGCATTCTATTTACCTTCGAAACCGCATTATCCACCGAGCCTGCAACTTTCAGGGTTATGTGGACAAGCACTCCAAGGCCCAATTTTCAACTGCACTATTAAGTGGTCTACTGCTTAATGTGTATACCCATTCCTGATTAACCCTCCCCAAGTGCATTACATCACACTTCTGTGAATTAACTTCAATATGCCACTGTTCTGCTCGCCAGGCCAGTAGATTGATATTCTCCTGCAGTCCATGACTTTCCTCTTCATTTTCAAGCACAGAGCCAATTTTAGTCTCATCTGCAAACTTCTAAATCATAATCTCTATCTGCAAATATAGATCACTGATTTATAACAGAAAAAGCAAGGGACCCCACACTGACCATGCGGAACCCCATTGGAAACATCCTTCCAGTCACAAAAACATCCATCGAACATTACCCGTTTTTTCTTTCTCTAAGCCAATTTTAGATCCATCTTGCCCCTTTGCCCTGGATCCCGTCGGCTTTAACATTCGTGACCAATCTACAAAGTTGGACCTTATCAAAAGGATTGCTAAAGTCCATATACACTACACCATACGCAATACCCTCATCAACCCTCCTGGTTGCCTCCTCGAAAAATCCGCTCAGATTAGTCAAACTCGATCTTCCATTAACAAATCCGTGCTGACTGCCCCTCATTAATTTTTGCCATTCTAAATGTAGATTTATCTTGTCTTTAAGGATTTTTTCCAATAATGTTCCCACCACTGAGGTTAGGCTGCGTGGTCTGTAATTACTGGGCCTATGCATTTCTCCATTCTTAAGCAAGGGTGATCATCATAGGCAGTCCCTCAAATCAAGTATGATTTGCTTCAGAGGAGCTCAGAGAAGTGCAGAGGTATTTCAATGAAGGAGCTAAAATCCCACGTCCCGAAATAATCTTGAAAAGTGGAAGATGCATGTGCGTTTTTTTTAAAATGTGGTGGCCATTGCACACCAGCCACCACATGAGCTTGACAGAGCTAATCTTGTTCCAGTGGCAAGGCTAAATCAAGGCGACTGGAGACCAGCTGCGCTGCATGCAAATTATGCACACACATTTCGAGTGTGGGCTGGCCCATGCTACCCCAGGACTCACATATTCTGGGCCTCGAACTCGCGACTCTCCTGGTCCCCGAACATGTCCCTCTACAATCACTTGCTGCTCCTTCACCCGACCTCGCCGTTCCTGCTGAACCTGCCGACGCTCCCACAAGGGTGCGCAGGAGCAGTCCAGCAGGAGAAAATGAAAGTGAGATACTTATCAATGAAACAGCTAATAAGAACATAAGAACATACATAAGAACATAAGAATTAGGAACAGGAGGAGGCCATCTAGCCTCTCGAGGCTGCTCCGCCATTCATCAAGATCATGGCTGACCTCGCCGTGGACTCAGCTCCACTTACCCACCCGCTCCCCATAACCCTTAATTGCCTTATTGGTTAAACATCTATCTATCTGTGACTTGAATACATTCAATGAGCTAGCCTCAACTGCTTCCTTGGGCAGAGAATTCCACAGATTCACAACACTCTGTGAGAAGAAATTCCTTCTCAACTCGGTTTTAAATTGGCTCCCCCGTATTTTGACGCTGTGCCCCCTTGTTCTAGTCTCCGTGACCAGTGGAAACAATCTCTTTGCCTCTATCTTGTCTAACCCTTTCATTATTTTAAATGTTTCAAAAAGATCACCTCTCATCCTTCCGAACTGCAACGAGTAAAGACCCAGTCCACTCAATCTATCATCATAAGGTAACACCCTCGTCTCCGGAATCAACCTCGTGAATCGCCTCTGTACCCGCTCCAAAGCTAGTATATCCTTCCTGAAGTAAGGTGATCAGATATGCATGCAGTACTCCAGGTGCGGCCTCACCAATACCCTATACATTTGCAGAAGGCCTCCCTGCTTTTGTACTACATCCCTCTCGAAATGAAGGCCAACATTCCACTCACCTTCCTGATTAACTGTTGCACCTGCAAACTATCTTTTTGGGATTCATGCACAAGGACCCCCAGGTACCTATGCACCGCAGCATGTTGTAATTTCTCCCCATTCAAATAATATTCCCTTTTCTGTTTTTTTCCCCAAGGTGGATGACCTCACACTTTCCGACATTGTATTCCATGTGCCAAACCTTAGCCCATTCCCTTAACCTTCTAAATCTCGTTGCAGCCTCTCTGTGTCCTCGACACAACACGCTAATCTTTCTGTCATCTGCAAATGTTGTTACACTACACTCTGTCCCCTCTTCCAGGTCAACTATGTATATTGCAAACAGTTATGGTCCCAGCACCGATCCCTGTGGTACACAACTAACCACAGATTTCCAACCCGAAAAGGACACATTTATCCCGACTTTCTGCTTTCTGTTAGCCAGCCAAATCTCTATTCATACTAATACATTTCCACTGACGCCGCGGAACCTTATCCTCTGCAGTAACCTTTGGTTTGGCAACTTATCGAATGCCTTTTGAAAATATAAATACACCACATCATCGGTACACCTTTATCCAGCATGCTCGTTAGATCCTTAAAGAATTCCAGTAAATTAGTTAAACATGATTTTCCCTTCATGAATCCATGCTGCGTCTGCTTGATTGCACTATTCCTATCTAGATGTCCCGCTATTTCCGACTTATTGATAGTTTCAAGCATTATCCCGACTATAGAAGTTAAACTAACCAGCCCATCGTTACCTGCCTTTTGTCTGCCCCCTTTTTAAACAGACGCGTTACATTAGCTGCTTTCCAATCCGCTGGTACCTCCCCACAGTCCAGAGAATTTTGGTAGATGATAACGAATGCATCTGCAATAAATTCAGCCATCTCTTTTAATACCCTGGTGTACATTTCTTCAGGGGCAGTGGACTTTTCTACCTTGAGTCCCATTAGCCTGTCCAGCATTGTTGATTTCTGGATTCTTTTACCTCAATCTGGTTCAGCAAAATTACTGAAACGAATACCGTTTGTGCTGTAAACAAAACAAACTTTTATTTAAAAAGCAAATCCCGATCCGGGACTTTATCAGACAGAAGGAATGCCACTCTGATAGAACGCACCCACTTCCTACGGACAAAGTGACGTTACATTGTAAAGGGACGACGGTTATACATTTTCGGCAAAAGATAACAAGATAGGGTTAGAGTGACATCCTAGTTCAGCCTATCTCTTTTTGATCCCTCTTTCCTTTTGTCCACTCATAAGCCGACCTAAGTATGGTCTGATTTTAAACAAAGACCTTCTGTTAATGTTTCAGGTTAATAACATGATTTAATAAGACATTGAGGTTGTTCTGCAAGCTGTGGGTTTTGTTTCAATATGTGTTAGTGTTGTAACATTTCGCAGTCTCGAGTCTGAGATGTCATGGATATTCCTCCATGATTTCTATGTTAGCTTATACTGTTCCTATATAATTCCCACGTTCTCAACTTCAATGTCTCTATACATTTTTAAACATACACATTCCCCCCTTTTATCATTCCATGATAACAATTAGGATCATTCTAGGAGTATCGCATTCATCCGTTCACACTCTATTTCCAGAATCATATTGTTGTTAGTGTCGAGTAGTTCTTTACTTCGTTGGATCATAACTCGGGAGCCCTTGACCACAAGAGGGTTTGCTAACCTTGCCGTCATTACTTTACAACAAAGGTTCAGGCAACCAACATTTAGATAGGATCTCCAAGATCCATCTGATAGCCAATCGAACCAGCTAGATCCTTCTGCTGGTGTGGATAACTTCTTCACCTCCCTTCTTATGTGATCAGCGAGATTGGTTATGTTTTCTGAACTATCAGGAATGTAAGTGCAACATTCAGATCCTATCAGGGCACACGTTCCCCCTTTCTCAGCTAACAGGTAATTGAGGGCCATTCGGTTTTGTAATGCTATCGTCCTTATTGCTACCATTTCAGCTGTGATACCCTCCAGAGCTTCAGCAGTATTGATAGCTATCACTTCCAATATCGTCTCTAGGTTATGTAATTCGTCCATGAGACGTCTTATCCCGATTGGGAACATTAAGACCCCAAATAACTTGTCGGTGGGGGTGATGGCTCGCTTGTATCGGCTGGAGGCATGTGCTTATGCCAGGGTACGTACTTGCCGCACAAATGGCACCACATATCCCAGATAGCAGAACCCTGTCCATCGCCTAGGCAACCAAGGATTCGGATCGTGAGAGTGGATGGTTACTCGTGCACCTGTGGTGAGGTTCAGACTGTGTTGGCAATTGCTGTACCCTACGTTATGACCCTTGTTACTGGTGTCATTTCGGGTTAGACATATGTCCCCGGTTGGCCTCCCAATCCCTGAGCTATTGGTCAGGTCTATGAATGGGGTTTTCTTTTCACGGTTGTAGGTTGGTTTCTACCATCCCTGGAATGTCTGACTAATGGGATCTCCAGCACTCTCCCACTTGGTGACCATCCCGTGGTCGTTCATGTGGTAACGATAAGATACTCCTCCTGATCTCTGTGATCCCTCTTTTGACCCGCCTTTCCTCTCTCGTATTTGTATTGGCCCGCCCTCCACTCGTGATAGTTTGGCTCTGAATCCATCTGACAGTCTCAGTTAGGGTCAGTGGAACGGGGCGCAAAGGAATTCCCCCTTTGGAATGTATAGGGAAATGTATAGGGAATGTGAACACACCCAACATCGAGAAAAGTTCCCATTTTGCGCATAAACATAAGACATGTACAAAAAGGTGTTTACATGGAGCTCTCGTCTCTGTCTCCCCTCCCATGCGCCGAAACTGTCATACATCAACACTATTATACAGACTGTGGCATACAGACAGTTTCATCTTATGGCTCAGATTTCAGTTAAATAGTCAAATTATTTTGCTGATTAAAATATTTCAGTTCTCCCGACTCTCTTCTTAGATCACCGTCGGCGTAGCTGGCTGTCTATCACTATGGGTAAAAGTTCAAACTGGTCCACGTTCCAATTAGGATGCCAACGGCCTTGTTCAGATATGGAGAAGAGGAAGTCTGGAACAGAAACAGTAATTAGAATAACCAGTAAAATAGGTTTGTTAGAGGGTGGTGAGCTTGCAGTGGTGCAGGTGAACCCAGGCACCCCTCTCCTCAACCTTGGATGCAGTGGGGTAGTGAGTAACAACTGAAAAGGCCCCTCCCATTGTGGCTCTATCCCTTCCGAATCCATACTTCCCTGGTGCCACAAGGGACAATTCGGGTAAAACTGGGAGGTCGAGGTGAGCATCTTGAACCTGGTTGTGAGCTAGTCGCAGAGCCTGAGTCAGAGAAAGAACATAGGTGGTCATCAGTCGAATTGAGATACCATATCTCGGAACAATTCCCCTCATTAACACTTAACAACAGTTTGAGCCTTATTGTCCAGGGTTGCGTAGGCTTCAATCCATCTGCGAAACACATCTACTATTACTAATACATATTTGTAATGCTGAACTTTTTGCAACTCAATGTAGTCCAACTGAAATGTCTCAAAGGGACCTTAGGGTAGGGGCGTTTTACCACAATAACAGGGGACTCCCTTCCCTGGATTATGTTGCGGGCAAACCAGGCAACGACTACTGATGTTGTGGCCGAGCGCCTGGAGTCTAGGGTACCACCAAGTAGCCAAAAGTGTGACTCGTGGTCCTTGCTCCAAATTAGTAGCAAAATGCATACATTCAATAACCCATGGAGCCAACTCGTCAGACATGCAAGTCTGTTCCGCGGGAGTGGTCCAGATTTTAGAAACATTGTCATAAGTACATCCATAATTTTTCCACAACAGTTTTTCTTTTTCAGGAGCTTCCTCCTGTGCTTTAATAACATCTTGGATGGTTGGCATTGGTTTTTCCGAGGCTAACTTATCCTTTGCAGGACTTTTATTCTGACTCATCATTCTGGGCACTACCATTTGTTGTCCACGAGAGGCCTGTTTAGCCTCGCTGTCACGACTGTGGTTCCCGATAACAACCGGGGATTTTCTGGTGGTGTGGGCGGTACATTTAACAGTGGCAATTTGCTTGGGGAGCATGAGGGCTTGCAACAAATCAGATACTAGTTGCTTATGGGATATCTCATTCCCCTGTGAGGTTAGGAATCCCCTATTTTGCCATAATTGTCCAAAATCATGGGCTACCCCAAAGGCATAACTAGAGTCGATCTAGATATTGAATTTTAGATCTTTGGCCAAGATACAGGCTCGGGTGAGGGCGAATAGTTCAGATTGTTGGGCAGAATAGGCGGTTTCAAAAGCGGCAGATTCCAAACCTGATTCTCCTGGTTTACTATGGCGTATCCTGAGATTCGTGTACCTTCTGCATTAATAGACGGACTTCCGTCAACATACATAATACAGTCTGGGTCCTCCATTGGTACATCAACTAAATCTTCCCTGACTGATGTGGCCTCTTGAATTAAAGATAAACAATCATGACTGTGTTCTTCCTCATCTTGGGGTGGCTCAGTCAGAAAAAAGTCCGGATTAATTGCTGTACAGGGCCGAAAGGTCAGTTTAGGATTGTTTAGTAAGTAGATCTCATATCTGCTCTGCCTGGCTATGGTAAGGTGTTGAGTCTGCAGTTGACACAGGAGGGCAGTTACGGAGTGAGAGGTGTTAAGCACAGTCTTTCAGAATTGTACAATACAGTTGAAAGGGCCGGTCATATAGGGGCCGGCCCAAAGCCGGAGCTTGCAGCAAGGTTTTCTTTAGTTCCTTGAAGGCTTGGACGTCTACGGTTACTATTTCAAAGCTGCCTTACTTATTTGTATACTGGGTGAGATGCTTAATCATCAGGGCAACATTAGGGATCCAGGATCTGCAGTAATTGATCATCCCCAACCACTGTCGCATTTGTTTAGCAGTGCTAGGGACAGGAAATGGCAAATTGGTTCGACTCGGCTAGCCTCCAAAGCTCGGTGGATACTCGGTATTGCCTGTGATTTAAGTGGGCACTGTCGGATAGAGGGCCAGTCCACATTTGCACATCCCGGCTGCTAGGGTCAGCCTCGTCTATAGCCTGGCGCACTATAACTCCCAAATCTTTAGCGTGGTGGGGAGGTAATACTCCACGAGTAATATGTGGTGCAACTGTTGGGGGCTGTCCATTTCCACAAAATCTGCCTTCCCTTCCGGTCCAGTCACTCTAGCCCTTAATAGAATTTCCTTCACTTCCACTTCGTGATGCTGATAAAAGTTCTGCAGGTCCTGATTCTTTCCACTGGGATCGTATGCTAGGGTCACGTGATAGGGTGCCTGCGGCAGGTCCAGAGACCACCACTGAGGGGTTCTAGTGGTATAATACTGCCGCTTAAGGGTTCCCTGTTTTACAATAATCCCATCATCTCAACACTCCAAATGCAACTGGAATTTGCAGAGGAGGTCTCTAGCCATCAAGTTACAGTCCAGATTGGTTGTGATAACCAATCGATGTTCCACCGATTCTTCCTGTTAACCCATTTTAACCGGTTCTGACACCGGGAATGTAGAGACTTGTCCCAGGAATCCTGACAGTCGCTGTGTTTCAGTGAAGGCGGGGAGTTTAAGCTTTGATTGTACAGAAGACATGAAGGCTCCCGTATCTATCAAGAAGAGTTGCCACTCATTCCGACTTTTTAACAATATCATCAGTTCGTCATCCGGGGATGGTCCCTGCACAATCAAGCTGCGTAGTCAATGCGAATCGGCGGATGGTTGGCCAAAGGGGTAGTTCTGGGAGAAGTTTTTGTAAGATCCCCGACCTCTCCCCCATTGCCCCCATCCTCTTCCTCTTCCTTTTTCGTGCTGACGGGAGGGACAATTTCAATTCCAATGTCCTTCTTGCCCAGAATTAAAGCATCTATCTCGTCTTTCCCAGCCCTGACCTCTTCCCATACCAGGCCGGGGACGGTAGGGTGATCCGTAAATAGCAGGGCCCGGGCCATTTGGGTGTTTGATATAACCGTATCTCTGATTATCCACCCAACCCTGCACACAACACTGCGGTTCCATCTGGTATCCCCTTGGGTCGGGTTTTGGTCCTTCCACCCGAGGCAGCTCTTCCTTTCTAGTCATGTATTCAGTCTTGACCTGGGTTGTGGGCGCACCTCCCCCCTTTTCTTTCTTTTCCTACTAATAATATTTAACCGCCCTTTCCATCTGGGCGTTACTGTTATCTGCCCAATTATTTGTCCGGATAGCGTGAGCAACCGAATAGGGCAGGCACTGAAGTAGGATCGCGCAGAATTGAGGAGAATCCTCTCCTGCCCTGAAGGCATTATCTGCTGATTGACTTCCGTATATTTCAATAAATCTTTCCATGAATTCATCGGCAGTTTCATCTCGTTTGGATTTAGTTTCTAATACTGCGGGCATACTGATGGGCTTCTCAAGGGTCGTGGTGAGAGCATTAAAGATAGCGTTTCGGCGATCCTGGACGTCGTTAGGGTGAGCAACCACCAATGCATCATGAGTAGCACGTCCTAGGTGAGTTAGAAATCGGGCATGCTCAGTTGGGCTCAGGGTTTGCTTTACCAGGGCCCACATGTCACTTGATTCTGCATTATATCTATGCATGTCGAGGTCACTCCGTGAAGTCGGAGGTCAGGGTTAAGTTGGGTTTGTGGATCCCTTTCAGCTTATTTATCTTCGCCTTTTAACTCTTCAATTTGTTTTGTTTGAGTATCTATTTGTTTATCGTATCAGGCAAGTACTTTTTCATTAGCTAGTTCTGTTTTTATTTTTATTCTGACTATCGCACCATTCCTCTGTTAGGTGAGTCTTTTTTCGATTAAGAAATCCAAATTGATAATGTTCAGTATGAAACGGCTGTCAATGGAAGGGGTTAACGCCTTTACAGGTTTGTAAGAAGACCTGATGTCATTACTTGACTTCACGTAACCATCTGAAAAAAAAATCTTTTCATAAGGAAAGGCAGCATTTGATTAAACTCCAATTCAAGTAATTTCCAAAGATATATATTTTTAATTGATTTAAAACGAGACCACATATTTTTAATGGCTATTTGTTTGATGAAATTCAATTTCGTCATCAGCCTCGGTCAATGCAAAGCCAACCATTTTAACTTCGCAGTCTATCGATACCTTTCTCAGAGGTCCCAGTGGAACTCTGAGTACGTTTCTCGTTCGTGCACTCTTTAAGACGTCTACAGTTTTTAATATGTCTTCCCTCTGTCAATGAAAGCCCTAATTTAATGGAGTTTTTCTGCCAACTCGACAGGCGTGATGAATTCTTTTTTTCAGACTGCAATGGAACTCTTCTCATAATTTAAAATCTCAGAACATTTATTTTTCTTTCAGCACCTATTTAGTACGTTACTTCTTTTTTATTGTCTTTTCCATAACTAGAGGGGAGTCTGGCACGTTATCTCAATTGTTCCAGCCTCAAGGTCGTGTTATTTAACATAATATTTTTTTTGAATCCTTTTGAATCCATCTCAGTTGTTTTGCTGTGCCTTCTCTGAATGTTTTCTTTCGACAAGTAAGTGAGCTTGTCAAATCCTTTTTTAACCACCGGGACCATGTATTTTTTTTTTACTCAACAAACCTATCCTTTGTGCATTTCATGGCTCCATAACTTAACATCCGAATATACCTAATTCAATCAGGTTCACACTCTTAAACTTCCCACATACAGGACAACACTACAAAGGGTTAAAACAACTTTCAATCTGTTTGAAAAAGTGGGTGGAGCTAAAACAAACCACAACACCCCGGCTTTTTTTTTCACAGTAAAAATCACACAAGCATTTCTCATTTAAAACAGATGTTCACAAGAGTCTCTCTTCTTTCCTATTAATTTTTGAATCCATGACCTTTCAGGAAATTCGTAGTTTTATCTAAATTACCCATCCTGAGTCGCCACACGTTGGATCAGGGTTCTAATTGGACCTGATTGTCCCCACGTCGCCCCCTGGTGGTTTCAGTTATCTTACCCAGAGCCAAGGCGGACCAAGTGATATACAAGATCGATGCTGTACCTGGCGTAAGTACAATTTAAAATTTACACAGTCCCGCGTAGTCCCGCAGGTTAATTTTACATAATTCCCTAACCTCCACGTTTACATACACGGTTCGTGTGATTCTCTCTCTCTCTCTCCGCGTTGCCACGTGGTTTTACTTGGGCCTCGAACCCACACAGACACTGGGCCTCGATCCCAGGCAAGCTCTGGGCCTCGAACCCAGGCAGACTTACCTATTCTAACCTATCTTTCCAAGTCGCCGCTTGGTTTGCAAAACTGCACAATTTCCCTATTTCGATCCCTATTCGAAGTTTGAAAGGTATACACCAGATTGTCCTGGATCTCGTTCAGACACTACCTGAGAACAAGCAAGTGGCTAAACTTTCCTCAGACTTTTGAAACCGGGGGAAACTGGAGCAGTATTGAAATCATGCTCACTCCAGTGGCCACTTTCCCCTCGTCTAGCCCAAGGTTAGTCTGGCTCTTAATTCGCAAGTTTTCGGCAGTCGTCCGTTGAGATCCCACTTCTGACACCAAATGTAAATGTAGATTATTTTCTCTCAATCTGGTTCAGCAAAATTACTGAAACGAATAACGTTTGTGCTTTAAACAAAGCAAGCTTTTATTAAGAAAGCAAATCCCGATTGGGGCCCTTATCAGACAGAAGGAATGCAACTCTGATAAAACGCACCCACTTCCTACGGACAAAGTGAAGTTACATTGTAAAGTGACGACGGTTATACATTTTCGGCAAAAGATAACAAGATAGGGCTAGAGTGACATCCTAGTTCAGCCTATCCCTTTTGATCCCTCTTTCCCTTTGTCCACTCATAAGCCGACCAAAGTATGGTCTGATTTTAAACAAAGACCTTCTGTTAATGTTTCAGGTTAATAACATGATTTAATAAGACCTTGAGGTTGTTCTGTAAGCTGTGGGTTTTGTTTCAATATGTGTTAGTGTTGTAACATTACGCAGTCTCGAGTCTGAGATGTCATGGATATTCCTCCATGAATTCTTTGTTAGCTTATACTGTCCCTATACAATTCCCACGATCTCACCTTCAATGTCTCGATACATGTTTAAACATTCACAAGGGGTGTGGGTATATCAGTGAGTAAGTGTGAGGAATGTGGTTTTTATCAGACTTTCACACTGAGGGATGTGTGGTATATCAATGTGTATCACTGATGCGTGTGGGTTATATAAGAATGTTACCGAGAGGGCTGTGGGGTATATCAGTGTTACATTGACGTATGTGGTGTATATCAGTGTTGCAGTGAGGTGTGTGGAATATATCAGTGTGTCACAATGAGGGGCGTGGGGTATATCCGTGTTACAGTAAGGGGTGTGGGGTGCATCAGTTATAGTGAGGGGTGTGGGGTATATCAATGTTACACTGAGGGGTGTGGTGTATATCAGAGTTACAGTGAGGGGTGAGTGGTACATCAGTGTTACAGTGAGCAGTGTGGGGTATTTTTGTGTTATGGTGATGTGTGTGGGCTATATTAGTGTTACAGTGAGTGCTATATGAGCGCGGTACAGTGAGATATGTGGTGTATATCAGTGTTACAGTGTGGGGTGTGTTGTATGTCGGTAAGTTACCTTGAGGCGTTTGAGGTATATCAGTGTTACAGTGACGGTTGTGGGTCTATCAGGATATCACAGTGAGGGGCGTGGGGTATATCAGTTACAGTGAGGGGCGTGGGTTATATCAGTGTTACAGTTAGGGGTGTGGGATATATAAGAGTACTACAGTGGGGGGTTTGGTATATATCAGTTTTACAGTGAGGGGTGTGGGGTATATCAGTGTTACAGTGAGGTGTGTGCGGTATATCGGTGTTACATTGAGGCATGTGGGATATATCAGTGTTACAGTGAGGTGTGTGTGGTATATCAGTTACAGTGAGGGGCGTGGGTTATATCAGTTTTACAGTTAGGGATGTGGGGTATATAAGAGTGTGACAGTGAGGGGTGTGGATATATCAGAGTGTTACAATGAGGGGTGTGGGAGATAACAATGAGTAAGTGTGAGTAGTGTAGTTTTTATCAGAGTGTTACACTGTTGGATGAGTTTTATATCAGTCTGTAACAAAGTGTGTGTGGGGTAGATAATAATGTTACCGAAGGGTTGTGGGGTATATTAGTGTGCAACAGTGAGTCGTGTGAGGTATATCGTTATAAAAGTGAACTGTGTGGGCAATACCAGTGTTGCAGTGTGGTGTGTGGGGTATTTCAGTGTCTCACATTGAGGGGTATGAGCTATATCAATGCTACAGTGGGTTGTGGGGTATATCGGTATTACAGTCAGGGGTGTGGGGTATTTCATTCTTACAGTGAGGGGTATGAGTTATATCAGTGTTATAGTGAGGGGTGTCACGTATATCAGTGTTACAGTGAGGGATATGGGATATGTCAGTGTTACATTAAGGGGTGTGGCGTAGATCTGTGTTACAGTGAGGGGCGTGGGATATATTATGTTACAGTGAGGAGTGTGGGTCATATCAGTGTTACAGTGAAAGGTGTGGGGTATATCAGTGTTACAGTGAGGTGTGTGGGGTATATCAGTATTACAGTGAGTGATGTGGTGGATATCAGAGTGTTACAGTGAGGGCTGTGGGTATATCAGCGTTACAGTGAGTGGTGTTGCGTATATCAGTTTTACAGTGGTGGGTGTGGGGTATATCAGTGTTACAGTGAGGGGTGTGGGGTATATCAGAGTGTTACAGTGAGGGGTGTGGGGTATATCAGTGTTACAATGAGAGGTGTGGGGTATATCAGTGTTACAGTGAGGTGAATGGAGTATTTCAGTGTTACAGTGAGGGGTGTGGGGTATATCAGTGTTACAATGAGGTGTGTGGGGTATATCAGTATTACAGTGAGGCGTGTGGGTTATATCAGTGTTACAGTGAGGTGTGTGGTGTATATCAGTATTACAGTGAGGCGCGTGGGTTATATCAGTGTTAGAGTGAGATGTGTAAGGTATATCAGTGTTACAGTGAGGTGTGTGGGGTATATCAGTGTTACAATGAGAGGTGTGGGGTATATCAGTGTTACAGTGAGGTGAATGGAGTATTTCAGTGTTACAGTGAGGGGTGTGGGGTATATCAGTGTTACAATGAGGTGTGTGGGGTATATCAGTATTACAGTGAGGCGTGTGGGTTATATCAGTGTTACAGTGAGGTGTGTGGTGTATATCAGTATTACAGTGAGGCGCGTGGGTTATATCAGTGTTAGAGTGAGATGTGTAAGGTATATCAGTGTTACAGTGAGGTGTGTGGGGTATATCAGTTTTCCAGTGAGGGTGTGGGCTATATCACTATGTTAGGGAACTGGGGTGTACCACGTTCTAACAGTGTCGGCTGTTGTGTATCTCATTGTTACAGCGAGTGGCGCCAGGTAACAGTGTTACAGAGAGGGGTGTGGCGCATATCAGTATTAATGTGAGGAATGTGGTGTATATCAGTGTTGTAGTCAGGGGCATGAATTTATCTGAGTTTTCGAGTGAGAGGTATGGGGTGTTTCAGTGCATTACAGTGAGGGGTGTGGGATATATCATTGTTTTAAAGTAAGGGGTCTGGGGTATATGAGTATTCCAGTGAAGGGTGTGGGGCATATCAGAGTGTTCCAGTGAGGTCTGCCGTGTATATCAGTATGTTTCAGTGATGGGTGCGGGGTATATGATTGTTACATTGAGGGGATGTTGCATATAACAGAATGTTACCTTCAGGAGTGTGAGGTATATCAGTGTTACAGTCAGTGTTGTAGGTATATCAGAGTGCTAAAATGTGCGGTGTGGGTTTTATCAGAGTTTGACAATGCGTCCTGTGGGGTACAACAGTGTTACAGTGAGGGGTATATGATCGAGTTACAGTGAAGTGTGTGCAGTATATCAGAATGTTACAGTGAGGGGAGTGCTCTCTATCAGAATGTTGGAGTGAGGTGTGTGAGTTATATCAGTGTGTTCCAGTGAGGTGGATGTGGTATATCTGTGTTATTGTGAAGTGTGTGGGGTATATCAGTGTTACAGTGAGTGGTATATGAGCGCATTACATTGAGGTGTGTGGTTGTATCTGTGTATTACCGTGAGGTATGTGGGGTAGATCAGTGTTACAGTGAGGGGTGTGGGTATACCGGTGTTACAGTGAGGGGTGTAGGGTATATCAGTGTTACAACGAGGGGTGTGGTGTATATCAGTGTTACAGTGAGTGGTATATGAAAGCATTACAGTGAGGTGTGTGGCGTATATCAGGATGTTACGAAGAGGAGTGTGGGGCATTTCAGTGTGCTACAGTGAGGGGTTTAGTGTATATCAGTGTTGCAGTGAAGCTTGTTTGGTATATAGGTGTTACCGTGAGGTGTGTGGGTTAATTCAGTGCTACAGCGAGCGTTGTGGGGTATATCTGTTTTGCAGTGCAGCATGTTTGGTATATCAGTGTTACGGTAAGGGGTGTGTGATATGTCAATATGTTCGTGAATTAGGGTGTAGCAAGGTTTAACTGTGTTGGCTGTTGAGTACATCAGTGTTACAGCGAGTGGCGCTGGGTACCAGTGTTACAGAGAGGTGTGTGGTGCATATCAGTGTTAAAGTGAGGAAAGTGGGGTATATCTGTGTTACAGTGAGGGGTATTGTTTTTATAACTGAGTTTTAGAGTGAACGGTGTTGGGTGTATAAGTGCATTACAGTGAGGGTTGTGGGATATATCAGTGTGTTAAAGTAGCGGAGTGAGGTATATGAGTGTTCCAGTGAGGGATGTGGGGTATATCTGTGTGTTACAATGAAGGGTGCAGTGTATAACGGTGTGTTGCAGTGATGGGTGTGGTGTATATGAGGCGTGCAACATATAACAGAACATTACCAACAGGAGTGTGATATATATCAGTGTTACAGTAAGGATTGTAGGTATATCAGAGTGTTAAACTGTACAGTTTGGGTTTTATCAGAGTTTGACAATGGGGCCTGTGGGGTACAACAGTGTTACAGTGAGGGGTTTATGAGCCAGTTACAGTGTGGTGTGTGGGGCATATCAGAATTTTACTTTGAGGGGAGTGCTCTATATCAGAGTGTTACATTGAGGTGTGCGGTATATCAGTATTACAATGAGGGGCCAAGAGCATTATCAGTTTTAAATTGTGGGATGTGGGGTATATCAGTGTAACAGTGAGTGGTATATGAGCGCAATACAGTTAAGTGTGTGGGGTATATCAGGATGTTACAGAGAAGGGCGTGGGGTATATCAGGGTTACAGTGAGGGGTGTGTGTTATATCAGTTTTACAGTGAGGGGCATGGGGTATATTAGTGTTACAGTGAAAGGCATGGGTATATCAGTGTTAATGGGGCGCATGGGGTATATTAGTATTACAGTGAGGGTGTGGGGTATATCAGTGTTAGTGAGGGGCGTGGTGTATATCTGTGTTAGTGAGGGGCGTGGGGTATATCAGTGTTACATTGATGGGTGTGGGGTGTATCAGTGTTCCAGTGACGACTGTGGTGTATATCAGAGTGTTCCAGTGAGGGGTGCAGTGTATATCTGTGTGTTACTGTGAGGGGTGTCAGGTATATGATTGTTACATTGAGGGGTGTGGCATATAACAGAATGTTACCGTCAGGCGTGCAAGGTACATCAGTGTTACAGTAAGGATTGTAGGTATATCAGAGTATTAAAATGTGCGGTGTGGGTTTTATCAGAATGTGAAAATGGGGCCTGTGGGGTACATCAGTGTTACAGTGAGGGGTATAAAAGCGAGTAACAGTAAGGTGTGTGGGTTATATCAGAATGTTACAGTAAGGGGAGTGCTCGATATCAGAATGTTACAGTGAGTTGTGGGGTGTATCAGTGTTACAATGAGGGGCTATGGGCTATATCAGTTTTAAAGTAAGGGATCTGGGATATATCAGTGTTACAGTGAGGGGGTGTGGTATATCTGTGTTACAGCGAGGGGAGTGTGGTACATCAGTATTAAAGTGAGCAATATGTTCTATGCCAGTATGTTACAGTGAGAGGTATATTAGAGTGTTAGAGTGAGTTGTGTGAGGTATATCAGTGTGTTAGAGTGTAGGCTGTGGGTTTTATCAGATTGTTGCACTGTGTGGTGAATGGGATATCAGTGTGTAACAATGATGTGTGTTGGATATATAAGAATGTATCCGAGAGAGTTGTGGGTTATGTCAGTGTGCAACAGTGAGTTGTGTTAGGTACATCGGTGTTACAGTGAATCGTGTGGGCTATATCAATATTACAATGAGGTGTGTGCGGTATATCAGTGTTACAGTGAGGTGTGTGGTGTATATCAGTGTTACAGTGAGGGGTATGAGCTATATCAGTGTTACAGTGAAGGGTGTAGGAATATCAGTGTTACAGTGAGGGGTGTGCGGTGTATCAGTGTTACAGTGAATTGCACCAGGTACCAATGTTACAGAGAGGGGTGCAGTGCATATCAATGTTACGGTAAGGAATGTGGGATATTTCAGTGTTACAGTAAGGGGTTTGCGGTATATCTGTGCTACAGGGAGGGGTTTGGGGTATATCAGTGTTACAGTGAGGTGTGTGAGGTATATCAGTCTTGCAGTGAGACATGTTTGGTCGATCAGTGTTACCGTGAGGGGTGTAGGTAAATAAGTGTTTCAGTGAGGATTGTGGGTTATTTCAGTGTTACAGTGAGGGATGGGGGTGTATCAGTGTTACAGTGAGTGGTGTGAGGTAATCAGTGTTACAGTGAAGGGTGTGGGGTGTATCACTGTTACAGTAACGGGTGTGCGATATATCAATATGTTATTGAAGTGGGGTATACCAGGGTGTAACAGTGAGGGGTATGGGGTATAACAGTGTTGCAGTGTGGTGTTTGGGGTGTATCAGTTTTATCGTGAGTGGCACCAGGTACCAGTGTTACAGTGAGCGGTGTGGTGCATATCAGTCTTACAGTAAGGAATGTGGGATATATCAGTGTTACAGTTAGAGGCATGTTTTTTATCAGTGTGTTAAAGTAAGGGTTTGGGGCATATCAGTGTTACAGTGAGGGGTGTATCTGTGTGACAGGGAGTGGTATGTGGTATATCAGTGTGACAGTGAGGGGTGTGTGGTATATCAGTGTTACAGTGAGGGTGTGGGAAAAAATCAGTGTAGCAGTGAGGGGTGTGGGGTGTATCAGTGTTACAGTGAGAGATGTGAGGTATATCAGTGTTACAGTGATGGGTGTGGTGTATATGATTTGCAGATGACACTAAACTGGATGGCGGTGTGAGCTGTGAGGAGGACGCTAAGAGGCTGCAGGATGCCTTGGACAGGTTCGGTGCGTGGGCAAATACATGGCAGATATAGTATAATGTGGATAAATGTGAGGTTATCCATTTTGGGAGCAAAAACACGAAGGCAGAATATTATCTGAATGGCGGCAGACTAGGAAAAGGGGAGGTGCAACGAGACCTGAGTGTCTTGGTTCATCAGTCACTAAAAGTGTGCACACAGGTACAGGAGGCGGAAAAAAAGGCAAATGGTATGTTGGCCTTCATAGCTAGGGGATTTGAAAATAGAAGAACGGAGTTGTTAATGCAGCTGTACAGGGCGTTAGTGAGGCCTCACCTGGAATATTGTGGTCAGTTTTGGTCTCCTAGTCTGAGGAAGGACGTTCTTGAGGGAGTGCAACGAATGTTCACCAAACTGATTCCCGGGATTGCTGGGCTGTCATATAAGGAGAGACTGGATCAACTGGGCCTTTATTCACTGGAATTTAGAAAGATGAGAGGGGATCTCATAGAAACATAAAAGATTCTGACGAGACTGGATCGGATATATGCGAAGAATGTTCCCGTTGTTGGGGAAGTCCACAACCAGGGGACATAGTCTTAGGAAAGGGGGTAGGCCATTTAGGACTGAGTTGAGGAGAAACTTCTTCACTCAGAGAGTTGTTAACCTGTGGAATTCCCTGGCCCAGAGAGTTGTTGATACGAGTTCACTGGATATATTCAAACAGGGGTTAGATATGGCCCTTACGGTTAAGGGGATCAAGGGGTATGGAGAGAAAGCAGGAAAGGGGTACCCGGTACTCCCTGCCTCAGGATGCTGGCCAGTCACATAGTTTCAGGAGTCCCGGTTGCTTAGATGAAATAAAATATAGTTGAAATTCCCCTGTCCCTCTGTTGGACAGATCTCTTTATTCGCTTGAGCTCTGGTTCTGGTTCTCCTTTGTCGTGCATAATGCCTGCAGGTCCGACAGGCGATAATACCCCATGGCAGTGCTAAGACCAGCTGTACCCCGACCAGTATGTGCGATATTATTCGAATCCAGGGGTGTTTCTTTACATTCATCCCCCAGTCGCAGACCTTCCTCCAGCAACTTTGGTTTTGTAATTCTTGGTCAGTATTCTTCTCCAGTATCTCTGTCTGTAGTACTTGGTAGAGTCTGACAGACTGGCCTAATCTGACTCTTAGTTCCCTTAGTACCACAGCTAAATGTGGGATAGGGGCCTGCTCTGGCTCGTCATAATCCTGCAGGTGATCGTGGAGCTTCTCAGTGGCATTAATGATTTCAGTGTCTTGGCATCTAACCTGCATAATGCGTGCTTGTCCTATTGTGACGGGTCGTAGGGTTGTGAAGCAAAAGCTTGTTTGAAGGATCTGGCATTGGAAGCCATTGTACTGATATGAGCGTGCCGCGGTAGAGACACAGTATTTCCCTTTGCCCCCGTTACCTGCTCTGGCCAAAATGTGTGGGGGCAGGTACTATTTCCAATACACATCCATCGGTTCGGTTAAATCGACACTCGTCTAGTTCTCCCTGTCCCACCGGGTGAGGGCACACCGAAATGTCACCCGTCTGCTTGCATCCCGTCAGGGAGATCCCATAGAGTGTGTTGTCTCTGCGGATAGCAGAGGTTGCGGTCATAGTAATGGCAGGAGGTGTTTTCCCGTATGATCCTGATATTCTCCAGTTGATAAAGGGGAAACGGTCCTGAGTCTTATTTGACTGTCGATATTATCAGGACTATTCCCACTCCGGCAGCTTTGTCCATTGGGCAGTTTGGGAGCACTGGGTGTACTCTGGTTAGTCCCTTCAGAGCACAGTTACCCAGTGTCGCCTTCAGTTTGACCAACTGAGCCAGATGTAGGCTTTCTATCCAGTCTGGCACCTCCCCCCTTTGGATTGTGTCGTATCTGTTAGCTTGATCTTCCTGATTCTGCTCTGCCCGTTCTAATAGTCCTTTCAACACCACTTTAAGATGCTCCACCTTTTCGTTTAGCCCTTGTATATCCAGTGTATTCACGATGGAGTTTCCGGTGTTAAAACCGGTAGCAGCATCATTAACTATTCCCCTCTTAGTGCTATGAATTGGCCCCTGTCCTCAGAATCTACTGGCACCCACAGCATCGGCGGCCTGCTGCATTACAACTTTACTCAACACGTTATACATATTTCTTGCCTGCTCTGTACAATATTCCGGCATTCGTATGCCAGAGATATTGATCAGGACTTGCACAATTTCATGTTTGACATTATCATAACAAATTCACCCTCGTTGAACAGTACAATCCCATGTTCTGGTCCCTTAGTAGTTATAGGGCATGGCAATTCCTCAGGCTGTGTGGTGGTTCTTATGGGGCGCAGAATTGGGGAAGGTGAAAAGCATACATACAAAGATACGGCGGCTGCATCTACCTCCTAATAATACCGCACAGCCCCACCCACTTCCTGACGGTGACCGTCAATTGGGTTTGGGCAGGGGGCACACAAACTATCCCAATGGTACATTTATCGAGCCCTCTGGCCTCCCTTCACCCAATGCAGCTGCCCCTTGTACCCGTGGAGCATTGCATGCATACTTTGTCCTTATTCGGGTTCACTTGCAGCCATGCATTAAAATAAATCCTGTCCTTGTTCCAATCCTTGGCTGCTGGGATGCACATTCCATCCGTTAAATTAAACAAGACTCCATAGTTCATGTAGTTGTTTATTTCCTGTGTGCGCTGCAATCCGTTGGTATCATCCAATGTTTGCGTCGGTCTTAAGGTTCCCAATATTATGAGTTGAATCAGTCGTCGCGGCCCCATCTCAGTGAGTGTTTTATCTGTAATTTTAAAGAGACAGCCTGGTCGTCACCAGGTGTTAGGTTCTGGTCTACTTGTGTCATGGTCACTCTGTGGAATCGGAGGTAAGGATTAGGTTATCCATATTCCCATATAGTCGTACCATCTCTATCACTTCATGTCCCTGTCTGGGCTGCCATCGGTTTTGCATTTGAGCCTGCTGTGCACGAGCCTGCACGATGACCCATTTAAATATTATCCAAACTCCAATCAACACCAATGCCACCACTATTCCTCCAAACATCACAGTCTGGATTACTGTTAGGTTGGGTTTGTGGACTACACTTACCCACCGTGGGGTACTTTGGCTCTTTTGCCATAGGTGATGGTACTATGGCTGCGCACTGCACTATCCGTCTGGTCCCGTATTTTTTAATCTCTTCCAGTTTATTTATCTTAGCTTTTAACTCTTGACCAGCTAGTTCTGTTTTATTTTTATTCTGACAGTCCCACCATTTCCTTTGTCTGTCAGGTGAGTCTTTATTTTGTTAAGAAATTCAAATCAATAAGGTCCAGTGTAAAACAGCTGTCAATGGAAACGGTTAACTCTTTTACAGGTTTGTAAGAAGGCCTGATGTCATTACGTGACTTTGTGTAATCATCCAAATCTTTGTGCCTTGAAACCTGGCTTAGAAATTAGGAATCCGTTAAAACAGCAGAAATCATTAGTAAAGTGGACATAATAAAAATCGGGAAAGACAGCATTTTAATTTAAACTCCAAATTTTCTAAACTTCTAATTCAAATACTTGCCAAATATTTATTTAAATTGATTTAAAACGAGACCACACATTTTTAATAGCTATTTTGTTGACTGAAATCCAATTTTCACACAAGGCAACATTTCGGGGTTTTTTACAGTCCCGTATACTGAGCAAATCTTGTGTTTTTTTTCTACCTTGGCTTTATTTTCGATAACTAGAACAGAGTCTAGCCCGTAGGCTATGAAAGCTGCTTTCTGTTATTTCAAGTTTTCCAGTTTCAAGGCCATTACATTGTCCTTTGTTCTAAACTGCTAAAGCCTGCCGTTTTAACAGTTTAATCTTTCCAAAGACCCATTTACACTTTCACAGATAGCTCACCACTTGCCCAGGAGTTTGACCTGATCCCTGAAGGTATTTCTAGATTGTTTCCAAAACTTTTAGTTTTATATCTTTTTTTTAAAAATAGATCAGATTTAAATATTATTTTAAATGTATCGCATTTTGTTGTGCCTTTTCTTAACCACTGGTACTTGAAACCTGAACAAAATTAACTCTTCATTGTTCCCAACCTAATTTCTGCTCCCCTTTTGTAAAATTTGTATTTATTGTTGAATTACAAAATGTCAAATATGGTAACTGTTTTTTTTAATGTGTGCCTATGTTCTGTTTTATAAGCTGATCAAAAACTTTAATCTTCTGTAACTTCAATTTTGTGATACAGTTTCACATAAATTACATCCTTTTTAAGTTTCAGCTTCTGATGCAGTATGTGTACTTTTAATAAAAAAGCTGCCAAACGCAAGATTTACCAATACAACCAAAATGTTTATCAATGAGAATCATCTGAAATGTCTCAAAATCGCAATTCAAATATTTTACTGCCAATCTTTTATTTAAAAATCTCTTTACTGAGCTAGAAGCTTTTGTGTCAAGGTTTTACACAAAGGAAAATGGAAGTGTATTTCCCCAATCCGCAGCCTCGAGTGACCCACACAGGTTTTTTAAAAATAAAGGCATCACAACTTCCCTTCTCCGTTCTTTATCTCATTCCTAGACTAACTTTATTGTCTTTCAACCCAATGATTGCGTGTTTTCTTTTGACAAGTAAGTGAGCGTGTCGATTTAAAAAAAAAACCGACAGACCATGTATTTTTATCTTTTGCTCAACAAAACTATCCTTTGTGCATTTCCTAGCTCCGTAACTGATAATCCGAATAAATCCAGACCTGCGTTTTTAACTTAAAATGTAATAGGTTCACAATTTCTTAAAACTTCCCACAAACAGGACAACACTACAAAGGGTTCGAAAAACGTTCACTCTGTCTGAAAAAGTGGATGGAGCCAAAACAATCAGACCGCTCCACCACTTCCCCAAACAAGCTTTCAGACACATGAAAAATTCATTAATTCTCAGCTCAAATATTCCACACTCAAAAATTACACAAGCATTCTTCATTCAAAGAAAGACATGCACAAAAGTCTATTTTCATTCAACAAAGTTTATTGTTTTATCGGCTCTATTTTTGGATCCATACTTCACTTAAGATAGTCACGATCAGGTTTTCTTTTATTTCTTACTTATTGATTAACTTCCTCTGTTAATAATAGGTGGGCTCGAAGAATCAGAACCCAGGCCTTTTCAATTACTTTCTTTTGTTTCTCTGCCAGGTGGTGGGTCAGAGACCCTTCCGGCCCCCACTCGAGTTTTGTTGGATTACTGGCCATTTCTGGATAGGACTCGAACCGTTAGGAATCTAATCTCAGAGGTCCGCTTTCAGCTAACGCCACTTGCAGTAGGCCTTCTCTTGGCTTACTGCCGGGTCACAAGTCTGTGATAGTTTATTCCAACAGGTTTATAATACAATCCTTAAATACTTTTAGCAATTCCCGATGGCGCTCTACGTCTCCTGAACGAACTACCTACCACCATTTTGCCTATTGGTCCGACCCTGTTCACAGATTTGATTTTCGTGGTCGCTGTGCACCGCCTGGTACCTGGGGTATATTATTTTTTTAAATCTATACTCACCCAGTTCTTCCAAGGGTGTCCAGCGATCTCGGAATCCTGTTCATGACGCCACTATTAGCACGAATGTTTCCCAGGAATAATCACTCGACACTCGTTCGGTTCCCACATCAAAATGGCCTTTATTACGCCAGCGGGGAGAAAACCTCTGCGTTACACCAGGCTCTATGCTCCGTCGAACAAAGAAATTCAGTGATATTTATATGTTTTACAACAGTTCACTATAATAATTCAACATATGTCGGCCGGACACAATCCAATCATAACAGTTATAGTTTACATACAGGTTTCTTTAGGTCAATTGAATTGGCCCTCAAGCATCAAGGGGCTGCATGGTCAGCTCATGTTTAGCTGGAGCTGATTTATGTCTTTGTGATGTTTTACAGATCTGTCCCCCACCTTATCTCTGTTGTCCTTGGGTTCTGCCTCTGCCTGACATTCTTATCTTAACATAGTCTCAGGGATTCCTTTGTTCAGTGTTCTGCTCAGACATCTTGTCTGGGGTTTTTGATTAAAGACATTCAGCTGAACTGCAGTGTCATCAGCTTTCAGGAAAGTTAGCCAACTTGGTTAGCTGAATACCCCTTTGTGAAATCCCGTGCAGCCATCTTATCTCTGGCAGCCATTTTACACATATGTAGACATGTATTCTGCAGGTGCCTTTGCCTTTGCCTTTGAAAGTGCCCTAGAACCGTAACAACCCTGCAGGATGGATCACTTGGGGTGTATGCAATAAAGGTGCAGCAGTTATCATGGGTGACTTTAATATGCATATTGATTTGGCTAACCAAACTGGAAGCAATACGGTGGAGGAAGATTTCCTGGAGTGCATAAGGGATGGTTTTCTCGACCAATATGTTGCGGAACCAACTGCCATCTTAGACTGGGTGTTGTGTAATGAGAGAGGATTAATGAGCAATCTCGTTGTGTGCGGCCCCTTGAGGAAGAGTCAGCATAAGATGGTGGAATTCTGCATTAGTACGGAGAATGAAACAGTTAAATCAGAGACCATGGTCCAGAACTTAAAAAAGGGTAACTTTGAAGATATGAGGCGTGAATTGGCTCGTATAGATTGGCGAATGATACTTAAGGGGTTGACTGTGGTTCGGCAATGGCAGACATTTAGAGGCCGCATGAAAGAATTACAAAAATTGTCCTTTCCTGTCTGGCGTAAAAATAAAAAAGGGAAAGGGACTCAACCGTGGCTATCAAGGGAAATCAGGGATAGTATTAAAGCCAAGGAAGTGGCATACAAATTGGCCAGCAATAGCAGCGAACCTGATAACTGGGAGACATTTGGAACTCAGCAGAGGAGGACAAAGGTTTTGATTCGGGCAATGAAAATGGTGTATTGGCTCTGTCCCGCAGTCAGTGAATACAGATAGAGAGTTAATTACTACATCCTTGTCCTGACATGGTTTCCAGATATTTCCTTTTGTCAGGGTTATTAATTGGCCAGCCGGCCTTCACTCGATGAGAGTGCGGTTAGCTGATATTACCTGCCTTGCATTGTGTAAGGATGGTCCAGTTTCCTGGTCAGTTATCTTTTTGCATCAAATGGATGAGGTCTCGACAAGAAAACATGGCTGGTGGTTTCAGTACATTGAAAAGGGTGGGGTGGAGTGGAACTGGCGTCGTATCGACAATAGGAGAGCACGATGGGTGGTACTTGTCTTCAGCAGAACTTGGCTCCTAGCTGTCTGGTGGCTAGCAGCCATTTCAAACCAGGTTTAGCTGTTTATGCAAGCCAACTGCTTTATGCAGAAATATCTGGAAGGACCAGGACTCCATTTTGTTATACATTGCAAATGGCACAAAAATACCGTGTGGTATCAGCAGAGATGAAAATACATTTCCACACGGCAGACCAATTGAACAAGTACTTTGTTTCGATATTCACGAAGGAGGACACAAGCAACTTTCCGGATATGAAAGGTGTCAGAGGGTCTCGTAAGAAGGAGGAACTGAGGGAAATCCTTATTCGTTGGGATATTGTGTTGGGGAAATTGATGGGATTGAAGGCCAATAAATCCCTATGGCCTGATGGACTGTATCCACGAGTATTAAGGAGGTGGCCTTCGAAATAGCGGATGCAGTTTTTCTCTCCTTACTTAAGGAAGGATATACTGGCTTTGGAGGGTGTACAGGGTCAATTCACTCGGCTGATTCCGGAGATGAGGGGGTTAACATATGATGATAGATTGATTAGACTGGGTCTTTACACGTCGGTGTTCAGAAGGATGAGGGGTGATCTTATCGAAACATTTAAAATAATGAAAGGTGTAGACAATATAGAGACGGAGAGGTTGTTTTCACTGGTCGGGGAGACAAGAACTAGGGGGCACAGCCTCAAAAAACGGGGGAGCCAATTTAAAACCGAGTTGAGAAGGAATTTCTACTCCCAGAGGGTTGTGAATCTGTGGAATTCTCTGCCCAAGGAAGCAGTTGAGGCGAGATCATTGAATGTATTCAAGTGACAGATAGATAGATTTTTAACCAATAAGGTAATTAAGGGTTATGGGGAGCGGGCGGGTAAGTGGAGATGAATCCACGGCCAGATCAGCCATGATCTTATTGAATGGCGGAGCAGGCTCGAGGGACTAGATGGCCTACTTTTGTTGCTAATTCTTATGTTCTTATGTTATGTTCTTATGTTCCTATGGAGTGGAGGGTAGCCAATGTAACCCCACTTTTTAAAAAAGGAGGGGGAGAGAAAACATGGAATATAGACCAGTCAGCCTGACATCGGTAGTGGGTAAAATGATGGAATCAATTATTAAGGATGTCACTGCAGCGCATTTGGAAAGATTGACATGATATATACAAGCCAGCATGGATTTGTGAAAGGGAACTCATGCTTGACAAATGTTGTGGAATTTTTTGAGGATGTTTCTAGTCGAGTGGACAAAGGAGAATCAGTGGATGTGGTATATTTGGACTTTTAGAAGGTTTTCTACAAGGTCCCACGTAAGAGATTAATGTGCAAAGTTAAAGCATATGCGATTGGGGGAAGTGTGCTGATGTGGATTGAGAACTGGTTGGCAGACAGGAAGCAAAGTGTAGGAGCAAACGGGTATTTTTCAAAATGGCAGGCAGTGACTAGTGCGGTACCGCAAGGTTCTGTGCTGGGGCCCCAACTGTTTACATTTTACATTAATGACTTAGACGCGGGGATTAAATGTAGTATCTACAAATTTGAGGATGACACTAAGTTGGGTGGCAGTGTGAGCTACGAGGAGGATGCTATGAGGCTGCAGAGTGACTTGGATAGGTTAGGCAAGTGGGCAAATGCATGGCAGATGAAATATAACGTGGATAAATGGGAGGTTATCCCCTTTGGTGGTAAAAACAGAGAGGCAGAGTATTATCTGAATGGTAACAGATTAGGAAAACGGGAGGTGCAACGAGACCTGGGTGTCATGGTACATCAGTCATTGATTGTAGGCATGCAGGTACAGCAGGCGGTTAAGATAGCAAATGGCATGTTGGCCTTCATAGCGAGGAGATTTGAGTACAGGGGCAGGGAGGTGTTGCTACAGTTGTACAGGGCCTTGGTGAGGCCACACCTGGAATATTGTGTACAGTTTAGGTCTCCGAACTAGAGGAAGGACATTCTTGCTTGAGGGAGTGCAGCGAAGGTTCACTAGACTGATTCCCGGGATGGTGGGACTGACATATCAAGAAAGATTGGATCAACTGGGTTGTATTCACTGGAGTTCCGAAGAATTAGAGGGGATCTCATCGAAATGTTTAAAATTCTGACAGGTTTAGACAGGTTAGATGCAGGAAGAATGTTCCCAATGTTGGGGAAGTCCAGAACCAGGGGTCACAGTCGAAGGATAAGGGGTAAGCCATTTAGGACCAAGAAAAGGAAAACGTATTCACCCACAGAATGTTGAACCTGTGGAATTCTCTACCACAGGACGTTGTTGAGGCCGATTCACTATATATATTCAAAAAGGATTTAGATGTCGTCCTTACTACTCGGGGGGATCAAGGGTTATGGCGAGAAAGCAGGAATGGATACTGAAATTGCATGTTCAGCCATGAACTAATTGAATGGCGGTGCAGGCTCGCAGGGCCGAATGACCTACTCCTGCACCTATTTTCTATGCTTCTATGTTTCTTTGACGCATTGAAAAGAGCAGCAGTGTAGCCCGACAGGAGAAGACGAGGGATGCAGTCAGGCTTGAGGAGGCAGACATGGATCTATATGTAAATGGCTCTCGGCTCTATATGGGACATCATGGACGGGATGGGCCGTGATAGGTAGCAGCGGACATGTTAGAAGCGAAGGACTGTCTGAAGGGGGTCAAACAGCTCAAGTGGCTGAATTTGTGGCTCTTACTGAGGCTGTGAGGCTGGCTAGGGGAAAAAGAGTAAACATCTATACAGACAGTCGGTATGCTTTTGGAGTAGTGCATGATTATATGATAGCCTGGAGCAGAAGGGGATACATGACCTAAGGAGGAGGGCCGAATAAACATGAGGAGATTGTTAAAATATTCGAGGAAGCCTCCTTCCGACCCCAAGAGTGTGCGATCAACATCAATAGGGAAACGCATAGGCAGATGAAGCAGCAACGCGAGTGGCAGAGACAGGTACACTGGCCGGGGATGCCCAAGTCGGAGTATGTATCATCGGGCCTGAGGAAGTAAACATGCTTAAGGTAGAGGGAGAAGCCACTCCACAGGAAAAGGAGGGGTGGAAGCAAAGGGGAGCCCAACAAGGGACCGACGGGATATGGAGGAAAGAGGGGAATGCGGTGGCCCCGGAATGCATCCAGGGGAGCCTGTTAAATTTATACCGCGGGTATGTCCATACAGGTAGAACCAACATGATAAGCTCGATGTCCAGATGCTGGTGGTGGAAGGGGATGGGTAGAGATATAGACGACCACTGTAGAAGGTGCATGACACGCACAAATTACAACCCAGGGGGGAATGTAAAGGTCAGAATGGGACATCAACCCAGACCGAAAGGACCCTCGGAAAAATTGCAGATAGACTTTGCTGGACCTTTACCCAGCAACAAGGGGAACACATAATGACTGGACATAATCGGCCAGTTTACAAAGTGGGTAGAAGCTTTCGCTACTCAAAGTTCTTCAGCAGAAATTGTGGCCAGGATTCTAGCAGAAGAAACAATGCCACTACAGTCGAGGTAAATCAAGCACCGACTTCACAGGGAAGTTGATGGAACAGGGCTGCGCTTTTCCAGAGATCAGGCAAAAATATACCCTAACAAAGAGTCTGGAGAGGGATGGGTAGACAGGATACCCCGAGTACTAATGAAGCTCAAGGCAACCCCTAGTCGGACGACAGGACTGACAGCCTTTGAATTTAAAAAAAGCCAGGATACGGAAATTTGTAATGGATCTCTGTAAGCAGTTACATGATTTAAAGACACAGGCTAGAGATTAGCAAATCAAGGACTTAGAGAACGATACTAAGGAACAGAAGGTCCGAACACCCCAAAGAGGCAGTCAGGTGATTAAGCCAGAGAGGTCCAGGCTGGCACCCAAATGGACCAGACAATAATGGCAAGTTATGGTAGTTATAAGGGGTATCAGCAAGTGGAAACACTGGACCCACTTAAAAAAGCATAGTCACTAACTAACCAGTGACAAACATGAAATATTGCTCGGTGCAGGACTCCAGTGCTCGTGGAAACGTGAGGTAACGCAGCCTCGTATCAAGGACAAACGCCTGACGGACGGCAAGGCCTGCATTACAGGTACTCGGGCGACATTCGCTTAAAAATAAACAAAAGCACTGATGGTGACGGACGGAGCAACAGTAGACTTAAATAACGGGCATAAAACAACGTAACGAGGAAACGAAACAACATTGGGGATGGGCCAATAATACAGGACCAATAAATAGTGGGAATAAGACCGCGGTGTGATTTATTATCAGGATTGGGGGACAGAGATACTGCACCCGGGGGAAGTGGGTACGGATTTCACTCAACATCTATGAACGGTGGTGGAATGATATCGTCCGAGATAGACCCACCAACACGGCCACTACTTTAACAAAAGGGCCCCGACCATCACACCGTAGTGCCACAAATGTGTCCGACTATGAAAGCTGGAGCAAAATGAGGATTGATAAGGCAGACCAAGGATAAGATACACTTCGGGATAAGCAGCAGGAATTGCGACGGTAAACACAATAGACATACACATGATAGAAAATCGAGTTAACGCTCCAACACGAATCTTACAGGGATTGCTGAAAAGGGATGAGTATAATAGAAACATAGAAAATAGGTGCAGGAGCAGGCCATTCGGCCCTTGGAGCCTGCACCACCATCCAATAAGATCATAGCCGATCATTCACCTCAGTAATCCTTTCTGCTTTCTTTCCATACCCCTTGATCCCTTTAGCTGTAAGGGCCACATCTAACTCCTTCTTGAATATATCTAACGACCTGGCATCAACAACTCTCTGCGGGAGAGAATTCCACAGGATAACAACTCTCTGAATAAAGAAGTTTCTCCTCATCTCGGTCCTAAATGGCTTACCCCCGATCCTTAGATTGTGACACCTAGTTCTGGACTTCCCCAACATCGGGAACATTCTTCTTGCATCTAACCTGTCCAGTCCAGTCAGAATTTTATGTTTCTATGAGATCCCCTCTCATCCGTCTAAACTCCAGTGAATACCGGCCCAGTCGATCCAATCTCTCCTCATATCTCAGTCCTGCCATCCCAGGAATCATTCTGGTGAACCCTCGCAGATTAGGAGACCAAAACTGAACACAATATTCCGGGTGAGGCCTCACCAAGCCGCTGTACAACTGCAGTAAGACCTCCATGCTCCTATACTCAAAACCCCTCGCTATGAAGGCCAACATGCCATTTGCCTTCTTCCCCGCCTGCTGTACCTGCATGCCAACTTTCAATGACTGATGTACCATGACACCCAGGTCTCATTGCACCTCCCATTTTCCTAATCTGTCACCATTCAGATAATATTCTGCCTTCAAGTTTTCGCCACCAAAATGGATAACCTCACATTTATCCACATTGTGCTGCATCTGCCATGCATTTGCCCACTCACCTAACCTGTCCAAGTCACCCTGCAGTCTCTTAGCATCCTCCTCATAGCTCACACCGCCACCAGCTTAATGTCATTTGCAAACTAGGAGATATTACACTCAATTCCTTCTTCTAAAATCATTGATGTATATTGTAAATAGCTGGGATCCCAGCACTGAGTCCTGCGGCGCCCCACTAGTCACTGCCTGCCATTCTGAAAAGGATCCGTTTATCCCGACTCTCTGCCAACAAATTTTCTATCCACGTCAATACATTACCCCCAATACAATGTGCTTTAATTTTGCACACAAATCTCTTGTGTGGGACCTTGTCAAAAGCCTTTTGAAAGTCAAAATACACCACATCCACTGGTTCCACCTTGTCCACTCTACTAGTTACATCCTCACACAATTCCAGAAGATTTGTCGAGCATGATTTCCCTTTCATAAATCTATGCTGACTTTGACCAATCCTGTCACTGCTTTCCAAATGCGCTGCTATTTCATCTTTAATAATTGATTCCAACATTTTCCCCACGACTGATTTCAGTCTAACCAGTCTATAATTCCCCATTTTCTCTCTCTCTCCTTTTTAAAAAAGTGATGTTACATTAGCTACCCTCCAGTCCATAAGAACTGATCAAGAATCGATAGACTGTTGGAAAATGATCACCAATGCATCCACTATTTCTAAGGCCACTTCCTTAACTTCTCTGGGATGCAGACTATCAGGCTCTGGGGATTTATCAGCTTCAATCCCATCAATTTTCCTGACACAATTTCTGACGAAGAAGGATTTCCTTCAGTTCCTCCTTCTCGCTAGACCCTCGGGTCCCCTAGTATTTCCGGAAGGTTATTTGTGTCTTCCTTCGTGAAGACAGAAACAAAGTATTTGTTTAATTGGTCTGCCATTTCTTTGTTTCCCATTATAAATTCACCTGAATCTGACTGCAAGTGACCTACGATTGTCTTCACTAATCTTTTCCTCTTCACATATCTATAGAAGCTTTTGCAGTCAGTTTTTATGTTCCCAGCAAGATTCCTCTCATACTCTATGTCCCCCCACCCTAATTAAACCCTTCGTCCTCCTCTTCTGAATTCTAAATTTCTCCCAGTCCTCAGGTTTGCTGCTTTTTCTGGCCAATTTATATGCCTCTTTCTTGGATTGAACACTATCCCTAATTTCCCTTGTTAGCCACGGTTGAACCAACTTCCCCATTTTATTTTTACTCCAGACAGGAATGTACAATTGTTGAATTTCATCCATGTGATCTTGAAATGTTTACCATTGCCTATCCACCATCAAACCTTTAAGTATAATTCGCCAGTCTATTCTAGCCAATTCACGCCTCAAACCATCGAAGATACCTTTGCTTAAGTTCAGTACCCTAGTCTCTGAATTAACTTTGTCACTCTTCATCTTAATAAAGAATTCTACCATATTATGGTCACTCCTCCCCAAGGGGTCTCCTACAACAAGATTGCTAATTATTCCCTTCTCATTACAATTCACCCTGTCTAGGATAGCCAGCCCTCTAGTTGGTTCCTCGACATATTGGTCTCAAAAACACATCCCTAATACACTCCAGAAAATCCTCCTCCACCACATTGCTACCAGTTTGGTTAGCCCAATCGATATGTAGATTAATTTCGCCCATGATAACTGCTGTATCTTTATTGCACGCATCCATAATTTCCTGTTTGATGCTGTCCTCAACCTCCCTTCTACTGTGTGTTGGTCTGTACACAACCCCCACTAGCGTATTCTGCCCTTTGGTATTCCGCATCTGTAACCATACAGATTGCAAATCATCCAGGCTAATGTCCTTCCTTACTATTGCGTTCATTTCCTCTTTAAATAGCAATGCTACCCACCTCTTTTTCATTTCTGTCTATCCTTCCTGAATGTTAAATACTCCTGGATGTTGAGTTCCTGGAGCCGTGTCTCCATAATCCCAATTATATCATATCCGTTAATAGCTGCCTGCGCAGTTAATTCGTCCACCTTATTACGAATACTCCTCGCAATGAGGCACAGAGTCTTCAGGCTTGTCTTTTTAAAACACTTTGTCCCTTTAGAATGTTGCTGTAATGTGGCCCCTTTTGATTTTTGTCTTGAAAAGTTACAGGCACAACTGTGTAATGGCGCAGAAAGGAAATGGTTACAAGTGGCCCACACATTGCGAGACCACACCAGAACTTCAAATTCGATGAATAGAGCAGAACTGAACTTAAGTAAAACCACACAGACAGAACCAGTATATATAGGATATGGAGCGTGGTTGCTCAATGGAATACAACATAACCTAGAGCAGCGTTAGAATCGAAAGGTGCCGGATTGGATAATACTTGATGTATTTACCAACTGAATCTTGGGCAAAAACATGACTCATGCCTGCTAGATGCTGATAAAAAGTCATGCTTGGGTCCCAAAGGCCAGATGTGTAACCGGACATTTAAATATAATAGGTTTTGTATTATCGATACCACAGTATGAGATGACAAAGGGAGATCCTCTACACCAAACAATATAGGAGAAATAAGAAAGCAAACTCGCTTGTGGTAAAATGACAAACCAGAAATGTAACTGAAGAGAACAGTACTAAGAGTCTCAGCATAGATGCGTGTTATAAATATCATCCCCCTAAGACAGGACTACTAAATAAAAAGGGGTTTATTATAACCCCTGAGCTTGAGGAAGGAGCGATGGGACAATGATGGACATTACCTGAGGAGGTTATGCGAAGGCTATCGGGCCACAAGGAAAACCGATAACCAAGTTGCTTTATGTCGAGATCCACTATGAATGATCAAAGATGATTGTGGATAGAACCAAGTGGATGGGTGCACCTCGAGTAAACTCGTACTGAAAGCGGAACAAACTCGATTGAATTGGACACCATTCGATAAGATAGAGGATACCCCCGGCGTGGCAGAAATTCGGCAGAATAGAGAAAAGCCAAGTGGAGGAAAGATAGAAGAAACAAAGGATACTCCAGGCGTGGCATAATTCGAACACCGAGAAAATGTTGGCTAAAAATGACTGATACACGAACTATGCTGTACTAAATGTACTGGTTGTAGTGCAAGGGAACGCATCTTACTCGTATTATCCTGTAAAAAGGTGTAACCAACGTAACAGCCCTCCCTACCCCGTACTATAGTTAAAACAGTGAATAAAGGGAAATCAAACACACCGCCAGAAAGGACTTACTTAGTATAACCTTTATGGGAAAGCCAACAGCTCGATCCTGCAGCTCGGGAAGTAGCGCTACCCAAGTTAAAGGACAACCCTGGAAGCTCACCAGTGAGGTATTAATTGGGAAATGGCCGATCTTGGGCATATAGCCAAAGGCCATTAGCGGGGAATTGTAAGGGATAAATTGTAAAATTTGCAAATAGGTGGTCAGAATTATGCTGAAGGTAGTGAACTGATCAGTATAAGGAGGGTCTGTATAATTGCCTATGTATGTTACACTTGCTTATGTCGGTATAGCACAAATGTCTAACACATTAAACTGAATCCGTAACACAGTTGCTACAGTTGTACAGGGCCTTGGTGAGGCCACACCTGGAGTATTGTGTATTGTGTACAGTTTTGGTCTCCTAACTTGAGGAAGGACATTCTTGCTATTGAGGGAGTGCAGCGAAGATTCACCAGAATGATTCAAGGGATGGTGGGACTGACCTATTATGAAAGACTGGATCAACTATGCTTGTATTCACTGGAGTTCAGAAGAATGAGAGGGGACCTCATAGAAACGTTTAAAATTCTGACGGGTTTCGACAGGTTGGATGCAAGAAGAATGTTCCCAATGTTGGGGAAGTCCAGAACCAGGGGTCACAGTCAAAGGATAAGGTGTAATCCATTTAGGACCGAGATGAAGAGAAACATCTTCACCCAGAGAGTGGTGAACCTGTGGAATTCTCTACCACAGAAAGTAGTTGAGGCCAATTCACTAAATACCTTCAAAAGGGAGTTAGATGAAGTCCTTACTACTCGGGGGATCAAGGGATATGGCGAGAAAGCAGGAAGGGGGTACTGAAGTTTCATCTTAAGCCATGAACTCATTGCAGGCTAGAAGGGCTGAATGGCCTACTCCTGCACCTATTTTCTATGTTTCTATGTTTCTATCTAATAGTTAATCAGAAAATCAGCAGTTGTTGATCAGACCTCTCTGAGGAAGAGATAAGGAAGCCAGTTTAGGCGTCTATTATATTGTGGCAAAGTGGAAGTCATGGAACAACACCAAAGAAGATGGGCAATTGCATATACCACTTATATACAGTTTGATGAGAGTCGGCAAATCAATGTAACTTCACTGATAGAGTTAGACCTATCGAGGATTTTGTAGGAGGGTGCTCCTCTCCAAAACTTGTATATATTTTACTTGAAACCTTCCGAGGTTTTAGATTGAACGGTTCCATGCATTGCTCGTAATAAAACCGGTAAACCTGAGGTTTTGTTTGTTTACTTCTGTGGTCGTTATACAGTGAGAGCTGGGCGAGGTGTCCATTATCTATAGCAGTTAATCCACCCCGGAGAAGAGAAGCCTTCCTTTTTCCACAACTGACGGGCAGATGTCGATTAACTATATCAATTAGTCCACCTTAGAAGGAGAGAAGACTCCTTTGTACCCCGACACAAACCGAGTTTCCATGGAACATTCTTTCCTCCTGTTCTTACAAAGCTGTAAATCCCTGTCCCACACATTGTCCCTCCTGCTGTGCTGAAATCCAAACACATCACACGTCTCTGGACTATTTCCCCTCCCAGTTTTCACCACCAATTCTGTCTGGGCTGAGTTCTACACTCACTGGTTCCCCTCCCCTGAAGGTACTGATTCTGGCTAACTTCAGTTCTACACTCACTGGTTCCCCTCCCCTGAAAGTACTGACTCTGGCTGGGTTCAGTTCTACACTCACTGGTTCCCCTCCCCTGAAGTTACTGACTCTGGCTGGGTTCAGTTCGACACTCACTGGTTCTCCTTCCTCTCCTCCCCTGAAGGACCAGTGCAGATTGAGCTTTACTCTCTATCTAACCCATGATGTACATGCCCTGGGAGTGTTTGATGGGACAGTGCAGAGGGAACTTTGCTGTGTATTTCTCCCCTGCTGTACCTGCCCTGGGAGTGTTTGGTTGGACAGTGTAGAGAGTGATTTGCTCGTTATCTAACGTGTGCTGTACCTGCCATGGGAATGCTTGCGAGGACAAAGTAGAGGGTTCTTTGCGTTGTATTTAACGTGAGCTGTCCCATCTTGGGAGTGTTTAATGGAAAAGTAGATGGAGCTTTACTTCGTATCTAACTCTTGCTATATCTGCCTGGGAACGTTTGACAGGACAGAGCAGAAGGAACTTTAGTCTTTACTGAACCCATGCTGGATCTGCACTGGGAATAGTTGAAGGACCATGGTGGAGGGACCTTTATGCCATATCTAGGAGCTTTAGTCTGCACATAAACCATGCAGTATTTGCCCTGGGAGTGTTTTATGGTAATTGCAGTGCACGTTTTATTCTGCAACTAAACTGTGATGCACCTGCCCATGGAGCAATTGTTGGGAAGATAGAAATGGAGATTTTCTCCATCTAACCAGTGCTGCACCTTCCCTGTTTGATGGGACAGTGTAGAGGGAGCATTACATTCTACCTGACTTGTGCTGTACCAGCTCTGGGAGTGTTTGATGGGACAGTGCAGAGGGAGCTTTACTCTGCATCGAACCCCCTGTACCTGCCCTGGGAGTGTTTGTTGTGACAGTGTATGTGGAGCTTTACTCTGTATCGAACCCGTGCTGTACCAGTACTGGGAGTGTTTGATGGGACAGTCTAGAGAGAGCTTTACTCTGTATTTAACGCGAGCTGTCCCATCCCTGGGAATGTTGGATGGGTTAGTTTAGATGGATGTTTGCTTTGTATTTAACTCAGCTGTCCTATCACTGGGAGTGTTTGATGGGATAGTGTATAGGGTGCTTTATGCTGTATCGAGGAGCTTTACTCTGTATCTAAACGATGCTGTACTTGCCCTGTGAGTTTTTGATGGTAATTGCAGAGCAAGCTTTCTTCTGTATCGAAAGTGTGCTGCACCTGCCCTGGGAGTGTTTTATGGAACAGTTAAAGGGAGCTTTATTCTGTACCAACTTGTACCTGCCCTGGAACAGAATTACAAACAAACATAAGAAATAGGAACAGGAGTAGTCCATTTCGCACCTCGAGCCTGCTCCACCATACGATCATGGCTGATCCGATCATGGATTCAGGTCCACTTCCCTGCCCGCTCCCCATAACCCTTTACTTCCTTATCGGTTTAAGAAACTGCCTCTCTCCGTCGTAAATTTATTCGATAACCCAGCTTCCACAACTCTCCGAGGCGGCGAATTCCACAGAATCACAACCCTCAGAGAAGAAATTCCTCCTCAACTCAGTTTTAAATGGGCGGACCCTTATTCTAAGATTATGCCCCCTAGTTCTACTCTCCCTTATCAGTGGAAACATCCTCTCTGCATCAACCTCGTCAAGCCCCCTCATAATCTTACACGTTTCGATAAGATCACCTCGCATTCCTCTGAATTCCAAAGAGTTGAGGACCAACCTACTCAACCTTTCCTCATAAGTCAACCCTCTCATCTCCGGAATCAACCGAGTGAACCTTCTCTGAACTGCCTCCAAAGCAAGTATATGCTTTCGTAACATAGGAACGTAGAAACATAGAAAATAAATGCAGGAGTAAGACATTCGGCCCTTCAAGCCTGCACCACGATTCAATACGATCATGGCTGATCATTCCCTCAGTACCCCTTTCCAGCTTTCTCTCCATACCCCTTGATCCCTTTAGCCATAAGCGCCATATCTAACTCCCTCTTGAAAATATTCAATGAACTTGCATCAACGACTCTCTCCTGCAGGGAATTCCACAGGTTAACAACTCTGAGTGAAGAAGTTTCTCCTCATCTCATTCTGAAATGGCCTACCCCTTATCCGAAGACTCTGTCCGCTGCTTCTGGACCTCCCCAACATCGGGAACCTTCTCCCCACATCTAACCTGTCCCGTGCCCTCAGAATCATATACGTTTCTATGAAATCCCCTCTCATCCTTTTAAACTCCAGTGTATAAATGCCCAGTTGATCGTCTCTCCTCATTGTCAGTCCAGCCTTCCTGGAATCAGTCTGGTGAACCTTCGCTGCACTCCCTCAATAGCACGAACGTCCTTCCTCAGATTAGGAGGCCAAAACTGAACACAATATTCCAGGTGAGGCCTCACCAAGGCCCTGTACAATTGCAGTAAGGCCTCCATGCTCCTATACTCAAATCATCTCGCTCTGAAGGCCAACATACCATTTGCCTTCTTCACCGCCTGCTGTACCTGCATGCCCACTTTCAGTGAATGATAAACCATGGCACCCAGGTCTCGTTGCACCTCCCCTTTCCCTAATCTGCCGCCATTCAGTTAATATTCTGCCTTCGTGTTTTTGCCCCCAAACCTCACATTTATCCATATTATACTGCATCCGCCATGCAGTTGGCCACTCACCTAACCTGTCCAAGTCACCCTGCAGCCTTTCAGCGTCCTCCTCACAGATCACCCTGACACCCAGCTTAATGTCATCTGCAAACTTGAAGATATTACACTCAATTCCCTCATCTAAATCATTAATGTATATTGTAAAGAGCTGCGGTCCCAGCACTGAGCCCTGCGGCACCCCACTCGTCACTGCCTGCCATTCTGAAAAGGACCCGTTCATCCCGACTCTCTGCTTCCTGTCTGCCAACCAGTTCTCTATCCACATCAGTACATTACTCCTAATAACTTGTGATTTAATTTTGCACACCAATCTCTTGTGTGGGACCTTGTCAAAAGCCTTTTGAAAGTCCAAATACAGCACATCCACCAGTTCTCCCTTGTCCACTCTATTAATTACATCCTCAAAAAATTCGAGGATATTTATCAAGCAGAATTTCCCTTTCATAATTCCATGCTGACTTTGACGGATCCCATCACTGCTTTCTAAATGTGCTGCTATTTCATCTTTAATAACTGATTCCAACATTTTCCCCACTGATGATGTCAGGCTAACCGCTCTATAATTACTCGTTTTCTCTCTCCCTCCTTTTTTAAAAAGTGGTGTTACATTAGCAACCCTTCAGTCTATAGGAACTGATCCAGCCGATAGACTGTTGGAAAATGATCACCAATGCATCCACTATTTCCAGGGCCACTTCGTTAAGTACTCTGGGATGCAGACTTTCAGCCCCCGGGGATTTATCGGTCTTCAATCACATCAATTCCCCTAACACAATTTCCCACCTAATAAGGATTTCCTTCAGTTTCTCCATCTCGCTAGACCCTCAGTCCCCTAGTACATCCGGAAGTATATTTGTGTCTTCCTTCTTGAAGACAGAACCAAAGTATTTGGTTAATTGGTCTGCCATTTCTTTGTTCCCCATTATTAATTCACCTGAGTCCGACTGCAAGGGATCTACGTTTGTCTTCAGTAATCTTTTTCTATTCACATATTTACAGAAGCCTTTGCAGTCAGATTTTATGTTCCTGGCAAGCTTCCTCTCGTACACTATTTTCCCCCTCCTAATTAAAACCTTTGTCCTCCTCTGCTGACTTCTTAATTTCCCCCAGTTCTCAGGTTTGCTGCTTTTTCTGGCCAATGTATATGCCTCTTCCTTGGATCTAACACTTCCTTAATTTCCCTTGTTAGCCACGGTTGAGCTACCTTCCCTAACCCTGTTAATATGGAAACGAAAACTGCATGCAGTATTCTAGGTGTGGCCTCACTAATACCCTATATAACTCGAGCAAGAATTCCCTGCTTTTATACTCCATCCCCTTTGCAAGAAAGGCCAAGATTCCATTGGCCTTCCTGATCACTTGCTGTGCCTGCATATTAACCTTTTGTGTTTCATAGACTAGGACCCCCAGGTCCCGCTGTACTGCAGCACTTTGTAATTATTCTCCATTTAAATAATAACCTGCTTTTTTATTGTTTTTTGCCAAAGTGCATAACCACACACTTTCCAACTTTATACTCCATCTGCCAAATTTTTGCCCACTCCTTTTGTCTTTTTTCAGCATTTTTGTGTCTTCCTCACACTTTGCTTTTCCTCCCATCTTTATAGTGTCAACAAACTAGGCTATGTTGCATGTTTTTCCTTCTACTAATTCATTAATAATGATTGTAACTAGTTGGGGCCCCAGCATGGATTCCTGCAGTACCCCACTAGTTACTGATTGCCAACCCGAGACTGAACTATTCATCTCCACTCTCTGTTTTCTAATAGTAAGTCAATTCTCTATCCATGCTAATATATTACCCCCAAACCCGTGAACTTTTATCTTATGCAGTAACCTTTTATGTGGCACCTTGTCAAATGCCTTCTGGAGGTCCAAATACACCACATCCACTGGTTCCCCTTTATCCACCCTGTTTGTCACATCCTGAAAGGATTCCAGCAAATTTGTCAAACGTAACATCCCCTTCATAAATCCATGCTGACTCTGCCTGACTGCATTTTGTTTTTCCAAATGTCCTGCTGCTGCTTCTTTAATAATGGATTCCAACATTTTTCCAACCACAGATGTCAGGCTAACTGGTCTATAGTTTCCTGCTTTTTGTCTGCCTCCTTTAAAAAAAAAATAGGGGCGTTACATTTACAGTTGTCCAATCTGCTGGTACCTCCCCAGAATCCAGGGAATTATGGTAAATTACAAGCAATGCATCCACAATCCCTGCCGCTACTTATCTTAAGACCCGAGGATGCAATCCATCAGGTCCAGGAGATTTATCTGCCTTTAGCTCCATTATCTTACTGAGTACCACCTCCTAAGTGATTGTGTTAAGTTCCTCCCCCGCTATAGCCCCTTGAGTATCCACTGTTGGAATATTTTTAGTGTCCTCTACCATAAGGACAGAAACAAAATAATTGTTCAGAGTTTCTACCATCTCCATGTTCCCCATTACTAATTCCCCGGTCTCATCCTCTAAGGAACCAACATTTACTTTAGCCACTCTTTTCCTTTTTATATAACTATAGAAACTCTTGCTATCTGTTATTAAATTTTATTCTAGTTTACTTTCATAGTCTATCTTCCCTGAATCATTTTTTGAGTCGTTCTTTGCTGGCTTTTAAAAGCTTCCCAATCTTCTGTCCTCCCACTAGTTTTGGCCACTTTGTATGCCCTTGTTTTTAAAATTGGATACATCCTTTATTTCTTTCGTAAGCCACGGATGGTTATCGATTCTTTTACACCCTTTCCTCCTCATTGGAATATATTTTTCTTGAGAGTTATGAAATATCTCCTTAAATGTACGCCACTGTTCATCATGCATCCTACACTTTTATCTATTTTCCCAGCCCACTTTAGCCAACTCTGCCCTCATACCTTTTAGTCTCCTTTATCTAAGCTTCGTACGTTGGTTCGAGATCCAACTTTCTCGCCCTCCATCTGAATTTGAAATTCAACCATGCTATGATCACTCATTCCAAGGGAATCCTTTACTAGGAGATTGTTTATTAATCCTATATCATTACTCAGCACCAGATCTAAGATAGCCTGATCCCTGGTTGGATCCGTTACATACAGATCAAGGAACCCATCCCTTATGCACTCTATGAACTCCTTCTCAAGGCTACCCTGACCAATTTGATTTGTCCAATCAATATGGGGATTAAAATCACCCATGATTATTGCTGTTCCCTTTTTACAAGCCCCCACGATTTCTTGATTTAGACTCCGACCAACAGAGTTGCTACTATTAGGGGGCCTATAGACTATACCCACCAGTGACTTTTCCCCCTGGTTATTCCTTATCTCCAGCCAAACTGTTTCAACATTCTGATCATTTGAGCCAATATCGTTGCTCACGATTGCAGTGATTCCCTCTTTTATCGACAGAGCTACCCTAACTCATTTTCGTTTCTGCCTGTACTTCTGAATTGTCAAGTACCGCTGAATAGTTAATTCCCAGTCCTGGTCATCTTGCAACCATGTCTCTGTTATGGCTACCAGATCATACCAATTTGTAACTATTTGTGTGACCAGCCCATCTAATGCTGCGTGCATTCAGATAAAGAGCTTTAAAATGTGTTTTCTTACAATTTTCTCCTGCTATGATGCCTCGGGCGCACTCTCCTAAAATAGACAGAAACACAAACGATAACACGCAGCAGACCGTTGGCAGTGCTTAAACAGACTAAACAAGGCTCGGCTTTGCAGCACGACAGAGCCCGAGAGTCAAGAGTAAAGTGTGGAGCAGCTCGCTGATCTGGAAAGCTAATGGTAAACGGCGACTGGATAGATTTGGACTAATTGGGTCAGACTTTATTGAAGTGGATGGTCTGTTACTCAATACTGAGAGCGAGTGATTGGGGAGCTGTGACGGGGATTTTTGCAACAGGTACATGGGCGGCAAGTAACAGAAGTGCTGGAGGAAACCGAGCACATAAGATAATAGAGGATGCACTGACAGCAGGAAGAATGCTTGTAAAGAAACGGAGAATGCCACAACAATGCGTAGATATAGGAATATAGGAACAGGAGTAGGCCATTCAGCCACTTTAGACATTTAGATCAAGGACTAACTCCGAATGCAGAAGACCAAGTCATAGAGGAAGCAGTTCAGAAGATTGAGAACATGGTTAGGACAAAGCTGCAATTGGAGAGGTGCAGGCAGATTCTGGCTTTAGGGAGGTGGGTAGTGATGAGTGCAGTAATGAAGATGAGTTGATTACATAGAGATAGGTCTGTGTACATTGAAGCTAAATGACAAACGGTATTGGGGGAGCAGGAAGGGCTAAATGACAATGTAAGAAATCCTGCAAAGGATCTGAACACTCCCATGCAAGGATGGCTGAGAAAATCAAGGCAATTTCCTTTGACATACTTCTTGTTCTGGTTGTAAAAGATGTTTGTAAAGCAACTCACAAATGTGAATTAACTGCCAGTCAACTTTCTACTAAAATAATACTGGGGCTTTAAAAAGTAAATGGCGTTGTCCTTGTGACAAAAAATGGGAAGTGATGACAAAATAAAAATAATGGATCGGTCAGGAACGTTGACGTAGCTGCAAGAAGCATTTACATTCGATAGGATGGAGAAGGCCGGGAGGAAAGGTGATCCACATGACACTGATTACAGAGTGGGATCCAGACAGCAGGTGTGTGATATATAAGAACCGTGTAACAGTAACAATGCTAAACTAGGGGCCAAAAGATGGGAACATCTACAGTAGGCTGTATAGAAGTGAATGCTGAATGCATTAGGAATAAGCAATTCCAAAACACGAGGCCACTGTAGCACTCGGGAACTACAGTATTGTGGGAATATTAGAAACGTGGCTGACTGCAGTGGATGGTGCACAGGGATAGGAGGAGCCTGTTCCACCATTCCGTTCCATCTGTGCCTCAACTGTATTTACCCGTTTTTGCTCCATATTACTTGATACCCTTAACCAACAACAATCTACCCTTCTCAGTCTGGAAAATGTTGACTTGTTTGATCCTCGCATCCAGAGACTTTCGGGGGAGAGTGTTCCAGATTTCCACAACCCTTTGAATTAATAATTTTTAGAAAAGCATTCAGGCACAGCAGAGTAGACAGCAGATTGCGATGTGAGCCTGGATGTCAAAGACAACTAGCAGATTAAAGCTGTTGATCCTGTGAAAGAGCTGTCCAATTTAAACGCACACCCAATCCTTTCCCATAACCCTGCAAATTAGTTCTTTCCAGCTACATGTCTAATTGCCTTTTGAACGTCCGATGGAATCTGCTTGCACCACCCTTTCAGGTACCAAATCTGAAAATCTGAAAAAATATCTCCACATTTCCTCTCTCGTTCTCTTGCCAATTATATTAAACGTGTGACCTCTGGCTACCAGTCCGATTGCCAGAAGAAGCAGTTTCTCCTGTTTTCTTAATCAAAACCCCTCAGATTTTTGAATCCCGCCATTTGTTGTCCTCTTTACTTTTTCTGCTCCGAGAACAATCCCACCTTCTGAAATGTTTCTACATAACTGAAGTCTCTCATTCCTACTATCATCCTATTAAACCTCCTTCTTACCCTCTCCAAGACCTTGCCATCCTTTCTCAAATGTGGTTCCCAGAATTCTACACAATACTCCAGCTGCAGCCTCAGCAGTGATGTGTAAAGGTTCAACATAGCTTCCTTGTATAGAATTCAATCCCCCATTTACAAAGCCAAGTATCCCACAAGCATTCTTCACTGTCTTATCAACTTGCCCTGCCACCTTCAAAGATTTGTGAACATTTACCCCAATTCATTCCGTTTTTGCACAATCCTCAAAATAGCACCATTTAGATTACACTGCCTCTCCATGTTGTTCCCCCCAAAGTGCATCACTTCACACTCAGCCACATTAAATTGTATCTGCCATGTGTCTGCCCATTTCTCCAGTTTGTCTATGTCCTCCTGAAATCTGCTACATCCTGCTCACTATTCAATACGTTGCCAAGTTTTGTATCATCTGATAATTTCAAAATTGTACTTTCTACAGTCGGCGAGAGGCGGGTGCAGAGTCGGGAGGCCGACAAGAGGCCAGCGTGGTGAGTCGGAGAGGCGGCAGTTGGCGAGAGGCAGGAGCAGAGTCGGGAGGCCTCCAAGAGGCCAGCGTGGTGAGTCGGCAGTCGGCGAAAGGCGGGAGAAAAAGCAAAAAAGTAGAAAGAAATCAAAAGGTGACGTCACAGCCAAGGGGGTAAGTGATTGGCTGGCGATTGGTGAGTAGCTTTTCTTTTTATTTTTTATATCAGTAAGTAACCTGTTAACACTGATATCATCAAATGAAGTGTATCTAAGGGTTAAGTCATGGCAGGAGAGCTCGGTCACGTGAAATGCTCCTCCTGTATCATATGGGAACTCAGGGACCCTTCCGGTGTCCCTGACGACTACATCTGCCGGTAGTGTATCTGCCTCCAGCTCCTGACGGACAGCGTTGAGGAATTGGAGCTGAGGGTGGATTCACTCTGGAGCATCCACGATGCTGAGAATGACGTGAGTAGCACGTGTAGCGAGTTTGTCTTACAGCAGGTGAAGGGTCCATCGCCAGACAGGGAATTGAAAACCAGCAGGAAGAGCAGTGCAAGGAAGGTAGTGCAGGGGCCCCTGTGCTCATCCCCCTGCAAAGCAGATACACCACTTTCAGTACTGTTCAGGGGGATGACTCATCAGGGGAGGGCAGCAGCAGCCAAGTTCATGGCACCGTGGCTGGCTCTGTTGCACATGAGGGCAGGAAAAATGGAGGGGGAGCGATAGTGATAGGGGATTCACTTGTAAGGGGAATAGATAGGCGTTTCTGTGGCCGCAACCGAGAGTCCAGGATGTTATGTTGCCTTCCTGGTGCAAGGGTCAAGGATGTCTCGGAGCGGGTGCAGAACATTCTGAAAAGGGAGGGTGAACAGCCAGTTGTCGTGGTGCACATTGGTACTAACGATATAGGTTAAAAAAGGGATGAGGTATTCCGAGACGAATTTAAGGAGCCAGGAGCTAAATTAAAAGTTAGGACCTCAAAAGTAGTAATCTCGGGATTGCTACCAGTGCCAGGTGCTAGTCAGAGTATGAATCGCAGGATAGCTCAGCTGAATACGTGGCTTGAGTAGTGGTGCAGCAGGGAGGGATTCAAATTCCTGGTGCATTGGAACTGGTTCTGGGGGAGGAGGGACCAGTACAAACCGGACGGTCTGCACCTGGGCAGGACCGGAACCAATGTCCGAGGGGAAGTATTTGCTAGTGCTGTTGGGGAGGAGTTAAACTAATATGGCAGGGGGATGGGAACCAATGCAGGACGACAGAGGAAAACAAAATGGATACAGAAGCAAAAGACAGAAAGGAGATGAGTAAAAGTGGAGGGCAGAGAAACCCAAGACAAAAAACAAAAAGGTCCACTGTATAGCAAAATTCTAAAGGATCAAAGCGTATTAAAAAGGCATGCCTGAAAGCTCAGTGCCTCAATGCGAGGAGTATTCGGAACCCAGGAGAGGACTCTGAGCTAGTTATAGTGGGTGAGAACGCAGATGAACAGGACCCCAAGAAAGAATGCAAAAGACAGGAGGCAACATAGCAGCGTACCACTGGGGTAAGTGTAAACTACAAGGTGATAGGAAGGGACAATATGTACGAATATAAAGTCGCTGCAGGAGGGGTCAAAACTAATAATCATGGTTTAAAAACTAGTATTAAAGCACTCTACATAAACGCAAGCAGCATTCGAAATAAATTTAATGAGTTGACGGCACAAATCATTACAAATGGGTATGATTTGGTGGCCATTACAGAAACGTGGTTGCAGGGTGGCCAAGACTGGGAATTAAACATACAGTGGTATCTGACAATTCGGAAAGATGGAAAAGAAGGGAAAGGAGGTGGGGTAGCTCTGTTAATAAAGGATGATATCAGGGCAGTTGTGAGAGACGACATTGGCTCTAATGAACAAAATGTTGAATCATTGTGGGTGGAGATTAGAGATAGTAAGGGGAAAAAGTCACTGGTGGGCCTAGTTTATAAGCCCCCAAATTAGAACTTCACTGTGGGGCGGACAATAATCAAGGGAATAAAGGAGGCATGTGAAAAAGGAACGGCAGTAATCATGGGGAATTTTAACCTACATATCGATTGGTCAAATCAAATCGCACGGGGTAGACTGGAGGAGGAATTCATAGAATGCATACGGGATTGCTTCTTAGATCAGTATATTATAAACCCTAGAAGGGAGAAAGCTATCTTAGATCTGGTCCTGTGTAATGAGACAGGAATAATAAACGATCTCCTAGTAAAAGATCCTCTAGGAATGAGTGATCACAGTATGGTTGAATTTGTAATACAGATTGAGGGTGAGGAAGTAGTGTCTCAAACGAGCATACTATGCTTAAACAAAGGGGACTACAGTGGGATGAGGGCAGAGTTGGCTAAAGTAGACTAAAATTTGAGAAGGAATTTTTCCCCCCAGAGTGTTGTGAATCTGTGGAATTCTCTACCCAAGGAAGCAGTTGAGGCGAGCTCATTGAATGTATTCAAGTCACAGATAGATAGATTTTTATCCAATAAGGGAATTAAGGGTTACGGGTAGCGGGCGGATAAGTGGAGCTGAGTCCACGGCCAGATCAGCCATGATCTCGTTCAATGGCGGAGCAGGCTCGAGTGGCTAGATGGCCTACTCCTGTTCCAAATTCTTATGTTCTTATGTTCTATCCCCAAGTTCAGATTATTTATATACAAGAAGGAAAGCTTATCGTGAATGGTCTTGGATTTCTCACGGATTTGTCTCCATTCTGAATAAAGCAAAATCCTTTTCCTCATTCAGTTCTTGGACCCAATTCTGGTCCTTTTCATCCAAAATATTGCGCAATGCAGAGAATTCAGAGTCAATGAGGTTCTGTGATTGATTCGACTGTTCCTGTGAAGTTTGTGAAAGAGTTATTGTTAAGGAAGGTCACCAGCATATTGATCACAATGCTTAATAAACGGCAAGCCACGCTGCTGAAAATGCACAGGGATAGAGTTCTGTTTGCCAGTATGAGATAGATAACACACTAACTGTACAGTCACATGCCACATTGCCCACTGATAATTCACCGTCATTTTGGAGATGCTCTCTTTATGCTCAAACTCACAATCGTCAAAAGAGGTTTTCTTCTGGCTCAGAGAATATAGGATTGTCTTCATTTCCTCCTGGGAGTGAAACTCCGAGATCTGAAGATAATTGGTAAATGGCAAAAAAATATCCAGGGGGTAAATGAGGGAATCCATTCTTAAACAGCAAGTTATGGTGATCTGGAGTGCCCTGTTTGAAAGGGTGGTGGAAGCAGATTCAATAGTAACTTTCAAAAGAGAATTGGATACATTTTTAAATAATAGACATTCACAGAGCTCTGGGGGAAGAGCAGGGAGTGAGACTAATGGGACAGCTCTTTCAAAGACCCAGCACTGGCAGGATGGGCCGAATTACCTAATCTTGTGCTGTATGCGTCTGTGATTCTCAGTGCTGACAACAGAGCCACGGCCCTTCTAAAATTGGAAATATTAAAAGTATAAAAGTCCCATCTCCTCCTCACATCCCACACCCTACTCCTTACTGCCCAATCCTCTTCCCCCATCTCTTCACCCACATCTTAACTCACCTGCACCATCCCCCAACCACTGTCATCTCCTCACACATCACCCCACATCCTGCCCCGTATCCTCACTCCTCCTCACCCCCATTCCGCCTCCTTACACCTATCCTCACTTCCCACCCCACATATTGCTCCAAATCCTACTCCGCCTCCTGAATCCTCTCCTCCTCCTCACACACCCCTCCCGCAATCCCAGCCTCCGCCTCACCACCACCCCCCCCCATACACCAGCCCTCTTTACCACACAACCCCGTGCCTCAGCCCGAATTACGCCGGCCCTCACCCCACATCCCCCCTCCATCCCCCCTTACCCGGGCGCTCACCACCAATCCCCCCCTCACCTCGGCCCTCACAACCCATCCCCCCCTCACCCTCCATCCCTCCTTATCCAGGCACTCACCCTCCATCACCCCATTACCCCGGCCCTCAAACCCATCACACCCTCACACTCCATCCCCCCTCACCCTCCATCCCCCCTTACCCCGGCCATTACCCACTATCCCCGCCTCACCCTCCATCCTCCCCTTACCCCGACCCTCACCCCCCATTCCCCACTCACCCCGGCCCCACCCCCCATCCCCTCCTCACCCAGGCCCTTACCCCCATCCCCCCTTTCCCCGCCCCACACCCTCCATCCCACCCTCACCCTCCATCCCCCTTACCCCGGCCCTCACCATCCATCCCCCCCTTACCACGGCCCTCACCCCCACATCCCCCCTCAACCTCCTACCCCCGCTTACCCCGCCCCACACCCTCCATCCCCCTCACCCCGGTCCTCACCCCAAATCCCCCCCTCACCCCCCATTCCCCTTACCGCGGCCCTCACCCCCATTCCCACTTACCCGGACCTCACCTCACATTCCCTCTTACCCAGGCCCTCACCCCCCATTCCTCCGCTCACCGCCCCAGCCGCCCCCTTACCCCGGCCCTCAACCATTATCCCCCCATTACCACGGCCCTCACACCCATCCTCCTCTTACCCCGGCCCTCACCCCCCATCCCCCCTGACACATTTCTCACCGCTCCGGCCCCGGCCAATCAGCGCCGCCGGGAGTCGCGGTTTGCGAGATGATTTGAGTTTGCCTTCGCCCCCAGTCAGCAACGTCCAGGGGGCCCCAGTCAGCAAGGTTCAGATGGCCCCCAGTCAGCAAGTTCCAGGGGGCCCCAGTCAGCAAAGACCAGTGCCCACAGTCAGCAAGCTCCATGGGGGCCCCATTTAGAAAGGTCCAGGGGGGCCGCCAGTCAGCAAGGTCTAGTGCCCCGGTCAGCAAAATCCATTGGGCCCCAGTCAGCAAGGTCCAGGTCCCCCAGTCAGCAAAGTCCAGGTGGTCCCGAGTAAGCAAGATCCAGGGGGGCCCCATTCAGCAAGGTCCAGGGGTGCCCCATTGAAAAAGGTCTCGGAGGCGTCCAGTCAGCAAGGTCCAGAGCGTCCCAGTCAGCAACGTCCAGGGGGCTCCAGTCAGCAAGGTTTAGGGCCCACAGTCAGCAAGGTCCAGTGGGGCACAATTCAGAAAGGTCCAGGGGGGCCGCCAGTCAGCAAGGTCCAGAGGGCCCCCAGTCAGCAAGGTCCAGGGTTCCCAGTCAGCAACGTCCAGGGGGCCGCCAGTCAGCAAGGTCCAGGGTGTCCCCAGTCAGTAAGGTCCGGGTGGGCCCCCATCAGCAAGATCCAAGGGGGACTCCAGTCAGCAAGGTCCAGGGGTGCCTCAGGCAGCTAGGTCCAGGGGTTCCCCCAGTCAGCAAGATCAAGAGGGGCCCCCAGTCAGCAAGGTCCAGGGTCCCCAGTCAGCAATATCAAGGGCCCCCAATCAGCAAGGTGTAGGGCCCCAGTCATCAATTTCCAGGGTGCCCCGAGTGAGCAAGGTCCAGGGGCCGCAGTCAGGAAGGTCCAGGGGGACCGCCGTCAACAAGGTCCAGGTCCCACAGTCAGGAACTTCCAGGGACCCCAGTCAGCAAGGTCCAGACGGGCCCCCAGTCAGTAAGGTTCAGGGCCACCAGTCAGCAAGGTCCAGGGCCCCCAGTCAGGAAGATCAAGGGGGCCTTCAGTCAGCAAGGTCCACGGCCCCCTGTCAGCAAGATCCAGGGCCTCCAGTCAGCAAGGTGCATGGCCTCCAGTCAGCAAGGTCCAGGGCCCCCAATCAGCAAGGTCCAGGGCCCCCAGTCTGCAAGGTCCAGGGCCTCCAGTCAGCAAGGTCCAGGACCCCCAGTCAGCAAGGCCAGGACCCACAGTCAGCAAGGCCCAGGTGAGCCCCCAGACAGCAAGCTGCAAGGGGCCCAGTCAGCAAGGTCCAGGGGGGCTCCCAGTAAGCAAGGTCCAGGGCCCCCACTCAGCAAGGTACAGAACCGCCAGACAGCAAGGTCCAGGGTGGCCCACTCAACAAGCTCTAGGGGGACCACAGTCTGCAAGTTCCAGTGCACCCAGTCAGCAATGTCCAGGACCCACAGTCAGCAAGGTCCAGGGCCCCCAGTCAGCAAGGTCCAGAGTTCCAGTCAGCAAGGTCCAGTGCCCCCAGTCAGCAAGGTCCAGGGACCCAGTCAGCAAGGTCCAGGGTCCCTAGTCAGGAAGGTCCAGGGTCCCCAGACAGCAAGATACAGCGCCCCAGTCAGCAAGGTCCAGGGGGGCCGCCAGTCAGCAAGGTCCAGCGGGACCCCCAGTCAGCAAAATCCAGGGGGCCCCCAGTAAGCAAGGTCCAGGGGGCACCCAGTCAGCAAGGTCCAGAGGGTCCCCCAGTCAGCAAGGTCCAGGGCCCCCAGTCAGCAAGGTCCAGGGCCCCCAGACAGCAAGTTCCAGGGGGCCCGGAGTCAGCAAGGTCCAGGGGTCCCCCTGTCAGCAAGCTCCAGTGCATCCAGTCAGCTAGGTCCAGGGGGCCCCCAGTCAGCAAGGTCCAGGGCCCCAGGCAGCATGTTTCAGGGCCTCCAGTCAGCAAGATCTAGGGGTGCCCCTAGTCAGCAACGTACTGGGGGTCCCCATTCAGCAAGCTACAGGGCCCCAGTGAGCAAGGTCGTGTGGGCACCCAGTCAGCAAGAACCAGTGGGGCCCACAGTCAGCAAGTTCCAGGGGGCCCCCAGTTATCAAGGCCAAGAGGGGCCACCAGTCAGTAAGATCAGGGGGCCCCCAGTAAGCAAGGTCCAGCGGCCTCAATCAGCAAAGTCCAGGGAGCCCCCAGTCAGCAAGGTCCAGGGGGCCCCCAGTCAGCAAGGTCCAGGGGTGACCCCAGTCAGCAAGGTCCAGGGCCCGCAGTCAGCAAGGTCCCGGACCCCTAGTCAGCAAGGTCCAGGAACCCTAGTCGGCAAGGTCCAGGACACCCAGTCAGCAAGGTCCAGCACCCCCAGTCAGCAATGTCCAGGGCCCCCAGTCAGCAAGGTCCAGGGACCCAATCAGCAAGGTCCATGGGGACCACAGTCAGCAAGGACCAGGGCCCCAAGTCAGCAAGGTCCAGGGCCCCCAGTCAGCAAGGTCCAGGGGCCCCAGTCAGCAAGGTCCAGGGGGCCCACAGTCAGCAAGGTCCAGGGCCCCTAGTCAGCAAGGTCCAGGGGGGCCCGATTCAGAAAGGTCCAGGGGGACCCCATTCAGAAAGGTCCAGGGGGGCCGCCAGTCAGCAAGGTCCAGGGGGCCCCCAGTCAGCAAGGTCCAGGGGGCCCCAGTCAGCAACGTCCAGGGGGCCGCCAGTCAGCAAGGTCCAGGGTGTCCCCAGTCAGCAATTTTCGTGTGGGCCCCCAATCAGCAAGATCCAAGGGGGACTCCAGTCAGCAAGGTCCAGGGGTGCCCGCAGTCAGCAAGGTCTATGGCCCCAGTCATCATTGTTCAGGGTGCCCCTAGTGAGCAAGGTCCAAGGGCCCCAGTCAACAAGTGTTAGTGACCCCAGTCAGCAAGGTCCAGGGGGGCCACCTTTCAGCAATGTCCAGGGGGGCCCCCAGTAAGCAAGGTACAGAGGGGCCCCCAGTAAGCAAGGTCCAGGGCCTCCAGTCAGCAAGGTCCAGAAGAACCCCACTCAGCAATGTCCAGGTGTGCCTCCAGTCAGCAAGGTCCAGGAGGCCCAGTCAGCAAGGTCGATGGCCCCCTGTCAGCAAGGTCCGGGGTGGCCCCAGTCAGCAAGGTCCAGGGCCCCCAGTCTGCAAGGTCCAGGGCCTCCAGTCAGCAAGGTCCAGGACCCCCAGTCAGCAAGGCCAGGACCCACAGTCAGCAAGGCCCAGGTGAGCCCCCAGACAGCAAGCTGCAAGGGGCCCAGTCAGCAAGGTCCAGGGGGGCTCCCAGTAAGCAAGGTCCAGGGCCCCCACTCAGCAAGGTACAGAACCGCCAGACAGCAAGGTCCAGGGTGGCCCACTCAACAAGCTCTAGGGGGACCACAGTCTGCAAGTTCCAGTGCACCCAGTCAGCAATGTCCAGGACCCACAGTCAGCAAGGTCCAGGGCCCCCAGTCAGCAAGGTCCAGAGTTCCAGTCAGCAAGGTCCAGTGCCCCCAGTCAGCAAGGTCCAGGGACCCAGTCAGCAAGGTCCAGGGTCCCTAGTCAGGAAGGTCCAGGGTCCCCAGACAGCAAGATACAGCGCCCCAGTCAGCAAGGTCCAGGGGGGCCGCCAGTCAGCAAGGTCCAGCGGGACCCCCAGTCAGCAAAATCCAGGGGGCCCCCAGTAAGCAAGGTCCAGGGGGCACCCAGTCAGCAAGGTCCAGAGGGTCCCCCAGTCAGCAAGGTCCAGGGCCCCCAGTCAGCAAGGTCCAGGGCCCCCAGACAGCAAGTTCCAGGGGGCCCGGAGTCAGCAAGGTCCAGGGGTCCCCCTGTCAGCAAGCTCCAGTGCATCCAGTCAGCTAGGTCCAGGGGGCCCCCAGTCAGCAAGGTCCAGGGCCCCAGGCAGCATGTTTCAGGGCCTCCAGTCAGCAAGATCTAGGGGTGCCCCTAGTCAGCAACGTACTGGGGGTCCCCATTCAGCAAGCTACAGGGCCCCAGTGAGCAAGGTCGTGTGGGCACCCAGTCAGCAAGAACCAGTGGGGCCCACAGTCAGCAAGTTCCAGGGGGCCCCCAGTTATCAAGGCCAAGAGGGGCCACCAGTCAGTAAGATCAGGGGGCCCCCAGTAAGCAAGGTCCAGCGGCCTCAATCAGCAAAGTCCAGGGAGCCCCCAGTCAGCAAGGTCCAGGGGGCCCCCAGTCAGCAAGGTCCAGGGGTGACCCCAGTCAGCAAGGTCCAGGGCCCGCAGTCAGCAAGGTCCCGGACCCCTAGTCAGCAAGGTCCAGGAACCCTAGTCGGCAAGGTCCAGGACACCCAGTCAGCAAGGTCCAGCACCCCCAGTCAGCAATGTCCAGGGCCCCCAGTCAGCAAGGTCCAGGGACCCAATCAGCAAGGTCCATGGGGACCACAGTCAGCAAGGACCAGGGCCCCAAGTCAGCAAGGTCCAGGGCCCCCAGTCAGCAAGGTCCAGGGGCCCCAGTCAGCAAGGTCCAGGGGGCCCACAGTCAGCAAGGTCCAGGGCCCCTAGTCAGCAAGGTCCAGGGGGGCCCGATTCAGAAAGGTCCAGGGGGACCCCATTCAGAAAGGTCCAGGGGGGCCGCCAGTCAGCAAGGTCCAGGGGGCCCCCAGTCAGCAAGGTCCAGGGGGCCCCAGTCAGCAACGTCCAGGGGGCCGCCAGTCAGCAAGGTCCAGGGTGTCCCCAGTCAGCAATTTTCGTGTGGGCCCCCAATCAGCAAGATCCAAGGGGGACTCCAGTCAGCAAGGTCCAGGGGTGCCCGCAGTCAGCAAGGTCTATGGCCCCAGTCATCATTGTTCAGGGTGCCCCTAGTGAGCAAGGTCCAAGGGCCCCAGTCAACAAGTGTTAGTGACCCCAGTCAGCAAGGTCCAGGGGGGCCACCTTTCAGCAATGTCCAGGGGGGCCCCCAGTAAGCAAGGTACAGAGGGGCCCCCAGTAAGCAAGGTCCAGGGCCTCCAGTCAGCAAGGTCCAGAAGAACCCCACTCAGCAATGTCCAGGTGTGCCTCCAGTCAGCAAGGTCCAGGAGGCCCAGTCAGCAAGGTCGATGGCCCCCTGTCAGCAAGGTCCGGGGTGGCCCCAGTCAGCAAGGTCCAGGGCCCTCAGTCAGCAATGTCCAGGGCCCCGAGGCAGCAAGATCCAGGGCCCCCAATCAGCAAGGTCCAGGGCCCCCATTCAGCAATGTCCACGGGGCCCAGTTAGCACGATCCAGGGGGCGCCTAGTCAGCAAGGTCCATCGTGCCCCCAGTCAGCAAAATCCAGGGGGTCCAGTCAGCAAGGTCCAGCGGCCCCCAGTCAGCAAGGAGCAGGGGGCCCCCAGTCAGCAAGGTCCTGCGGGCCCTGGCAGCAAGTTCCAGGAACGCCCCCAGTCAGCAAGGTCAAGGGCCCCCAGTCAGCAAGATCCAGGTTCATCAGTCAGCAAGGTCCAGGGCCCCCAGTCGGCAAGGTCCAGGTTCCTCAGTCAGCAAGGTCCAGTGGGGATCCCAGTCAGCAAGGTCCAGTGGGGATCTCAGTCAGCAAGGTCCAGTGGGGATCCCAGTCAGCAATGTCGAGTAGGGCTCCCAGTCAGCAAGGTCCAGGGGGACCCCAGTCAGCAAGATCCAGGGGGGGCCCGCACTCAGCAAGGTCCAGGTGAGCCCCAGTCAGCAAGGTCCAGGGCCCGCAGTCAGCAAGGTCCAGGGGCCCCAGTCAGCAAGGCCCAAGGGTCCACAGTCAGCAAATTCCAGGGCCCCCAATCAGCAAGATCCAGGGGGGTCCTCACTCAGCAAGGTCCAGGGGAGCCCCAGTAAGCAAGGTCCAGGGCCCGCAGTCATCAAGGCCCAGGGCCCCCCGTCAGCAAGGTCTAGGGCCCCCAGTCAGCAAGGTCCAGGGGTGCCCCCAGTCAGCAAGGTCTAGGGGGCCCCCAGTCAGCAAGGTCCAGGGCCCGCAGTCAGCAAGATCCAGGGCCCGCTGTCAGCAAGGCCCAGGGCCCCCAGTCAGCAAGATCCAGCGGTCCCCCAGTCAGCAAGATCCAGGGGGCCCGCAGTCAGCAAGATCCAGAGGGGCCCCCAGTCAGCAAGGTCCAGAGGGGCCCCCATCAGTAAGGTCCAGGGCCCCCAGTCAGCAAGGTCCAGGGCCTCCAGTCAGCAAGTTCCAGAAGAAGCACACTCAGCAATGAGCAGGTGTGCCTCAAGTCAGCAAGATCCAGGAGGCCCAGTCAGCAAGCTCCAGGCCCCCCAGTCAGCAAGGTCCGGGGTGGCCCCAGTCAGCAAGGTCCAGGCCCCCCAGTCAGCAATGTCCAGGGCCCCGAGGCAGCAAGATCCAGTTCCCCCAATCAGCAAGGTCCAGGGCCCGCTGTCAGCAAGGCCCAGGGCCCCAAGTCAGCAAGATCCAGCGGTCCCCCAGTCAGCAAGATCCAGGGGGCCCCCAGTCAGCAAGGTCCAGAGGGGCCACCAGTCAGCAAGGTCCAGAGGGGCCCCCATCAGTAAGGTCCAGGGCCCCCAGTCAGCAAGGTCCAGGGCCTCCAGTCTGCAAGTTCCAGAAGAAGCACACTCAGCAATGAGCAGGTGTGCCTCCAGTCAGCAAGGTCCAGGAGGCCCAGTCAGCAAGGTCCAGGCCCCCCAGTCAGCAAGGTCCGGGGTGGCCCCAGTCAGCAAGGTCCAGAGCCCTCAGTCAGCAATGTCCAGGGCCCCGAGGCAGCAAGATCCAGGGCCCCCAATCAGCAAGGTCCAGGGCCCCCATTCAGCAATGTCCAGGGCCCCCAGTCAGCAAGGTCCAAGGTGCCCCCAGTCAGCAAGGTTCAGGGGGGCCCCAGTGCAAGGTCCAGGGTGACCCAAGTCAGCAAGGTTCTGAGGGACCCACAGTCAGCAGGGTCCAGGGGGGACCCAGTTCAAGGTCCAGGGGTCCCCTTGTCAGCAAGGTTCAGAGTGTCCCCCAGTCAGCAAGCTCCAGTGGGGCCCCAGTCAGTAACGTCCAGGGGGGACCCATGCAGCAAGGTCCAGGTGGCCCAAGTCAGCAAGGTCCATGTCCCTAGTCAGCAAGGTCCAGGGGGGTCCCCAGTCAGAAATTCCAGGGGGCCCCAGTGAGCAATGTCCAGGGGGCCCTCAGTCAGCAAGGTCCAGTGTGTCCCCAGTCAGCAAGGTCCACGGGGCCCAGTCAGCATTGTCCATGGCCCGCAGTTAGCAAGGCCCAGGTGTCCCAGTCAGCAAGGTCCAGGGGGCCCCAGTCAGCAAGGTCCAGGGGCCGCAGTCAGCAAGGTCCAGGGGGCCCCCAGTCCGCAGGGTTCCGGGCCCCCAGTCAGCAAGGTCTGGGCCCCCAGTCAGCAAGGTTCAGGGGGCCCCCAGTTAGCAGGGTTCCTGGCCCCCAGTCAGCAAGGCCTGGGCCCCCAGTCAGCAAGGTTCAGGGGGCCCCAATTAGCCAGGTCCTTACCCAGTCAGCAAGGACCAGGGGGGACCAGTCGGGAAGGTTCCGGGCCCCCAGACAGCAAGGTCCAGGGCCCCCAGTCAGCAATGTCCAGGGCTCCCAGTCAGCAAGGTCCAGGGGGCCTCCTGTCAGCAAGGTCAAGGGGCCCCAGTCAGCAAGGTCCAGAGAGCCTCCAGTCAGCAGGGTTCCGGGCCCCCAGTCAGCAAGCTCTGGGCCCCCAGTCAGCAAGGTTTAGGGGGCCCCCATTAGCAAGGTTCTTACCCAGTCAGCAAGGACCAGGGGGGCCCGGTCAGCAAGGTCCAGGGACTCCAGTGAGCAAGGTCGAGGGCCCGAGCAAGGACCAGGACCCCAGTCAGCAAGGTCCAGGGTTCTCCCAGTCAGCAATGTCCAGGGGCAACAGTCAGCAAGTTAAAGTGCCCCAAGTCAGCATGGTCCAGTGCCCCCAGCCAGCAAGGTCCACGGCCCACAGTCATCAAGATCCAGGGACCCCAGTCAGCAAGGTCCAGATACACCAGTCAGCAAGGTACAGGGGGCCCCCATTCAGCAAGTTCCAGGGCCCCCTGTCAGCACGGTCCAAGGCCCCCAGTCAGCAAGGTCCAGCGGGCCCCCAGTCAGCAATGTTCTGGGGGGCCCATTCAGCAAGGTCCAGGGCCCCCATTCAGCAATGTCCACGGGGCCCAGTTAGCAAGATCCAGGGGGCGCCTAGTCAGCAAGATCCAGGGTGCCCCCAGTCAGCAAGATCCAGGGGGTCCAGTCAGTAATGTCCAGGGGCCCCCAGTCGGCAAGGTCCAGGGGGCCCCCAGTCAGCAAGGTCCAGCGGGCCCTGTCAGCAAGTTCCAGGAACCCCCCCCCCAATCAGCAAGGTCAAGGGCCCCCAGTCAGCAAGATCCAGGTTCATCAGTCAGCAAGGTCCAGGGCCCCCAGTCGGCAAGGTCCAGGTTCCTCAGTCAGCAAGGTCCAGTGGGGATCCCAGTCAGCAAGGCCCAGTGGGGATCTCAGTCAGCAAGGTCCAGTGGGGATCCCAGTCAGCAAGGTCGAGGGGGCCCCCAGTCAGCAAGGTCCAGTGCGGATCCCAGTCAGCAAGGTCGAGTGGGCTCCCAGTCAGCAAGGTCCAGGGGAACCCCAGTCAGCAAGATCCAGGGGGGGCCCGCACTCAGCAAGGTCCAGGGGAGCCCCAGTCAGCAAGGTCCAGGGCCCGCAGTCAGCAAGGTCCAGGTGAGCCCCCAGTCAGAAACGTCCAGGGGGGCGCCCAGTCAGCAAGTTCCAGTGGGCCCCCAGTCAGCAAGGTCCAGGGCCCCCAGTCAGAAAGGTCCAGGGGCCCCAGTCAGCAAGATCCAAGGCAGCACCCAGTCAGCAAGTTCCAGCGGGCCCACAGTCAGCAAGGCCCAAGGGTCCACAGTCAGCAAAGTCCAGGGCCCCCAATCAGCAAGATCCAGGGGGGTCCTCACTCAGCAAGGTCCAGGGGAGCCGCAGTCAGCAAGGTCCAGGGCCCGCAGTCATCAAGGTCCAGGGCCCCCCATCAGCAAGGTCTAGGGCCCCCAGTCAGCAAGGTCATGGGGTGCCCCCAGTCAGCAAGGTCCAGGGCCCGCAGTCAGCAAGGTCCAGGTGAGCCCCCAGTCAGAAACGTCCAGGGGGGCGCCCAGTCAGCAAGTTCCAGTGGGCCCCCAGTCAGCAAGGTCCAGGGCCCCCAGTCAGAAAGGTCCAGGTGCCCCAGTCAGCAAGATCCAAGGGAGCACCCAGTCAGCAAGTTCCAGCGGGCCCACAGTCAGCAAGGCCCAAGGGTCCACAGTCAGCAAAATCCAGGGCCCCCAATCAGCAAGATCCAGGGGGGTCCTCACTCAGCAAGGTCCAGGGGAGCCGCAGTCAGCAAGGTCCAGGGCCCGCAGTCATCAAGGTTCAGGGCCCCCCATCAGCAAGGTCTAGGGCCCCCAGTCAGCAAGGTCCAGGGGTGCCCCCAGTCAGCAAGGTCCAGGGCCCGCAGTCAGCAAGGCCCAGGGCCCCCACTCAGCAAGATCCAGCGGTCCCCCAGTCAGCAAGATCCAGGGGGCTCCCAGTCAGCAAGGTCCAGAGGGGCCCCCAGAAAGCAAGGTCCAGAGGGGACCCCATCAGTAAGGTCCAGGGCCCCCAGTCAGCAAGGTCCAGGGCCTCCAGTCAGCAAGGTCCAGAAGAAGCCCACTCAGCAATGACCAGGTGTGCCTCCAGTCAGCAAGGTCCAGGAGGCCCAGTCAGCAAGGTCCAGGGCCCCCAGTCAGCAAAGTCCGGGTTGGCCCCAGTCAGCAAGGTCCAGGGCCCTCAGTCAGCAATGTCCAGGGCCCCGAGGCAGCAAGATCCAGGGTACCCAATCAGCAAGGTTCAGGGGGGCCCCAGTGCAAGGTCCAGGGTGACCCAAGTCAGCAAGGTTCTGAGGGCCCCGCATCAGCAGGGTCCAGGGGGGACCCAGTGCAAGGTCCAGGGGTCCCCATGTCAGCAAGGTTCAGAGTGTCCCCCAGTCAGCAAGCACCAGTGGGGCCCCAGTCAGTAAGGTCCAGGGGGGGGCCCATGCAGCAAGGTCCAGGTGGCTCCAGTCAGCAAGGTCCAGGTCCCTTCTCAGCAAGGTCCAGTGGGGTGCCCAGTCAGAAAGTCCATGGGGCCCCAGTCAGCAATGTCCAGGGGGCCCTCAGTCAGCAAGGTCCAGTGTGCCCCCAGTCAGCAAGGTCCACGGGGCCCAGTCAGCATTGTCAATGGCCCGCAGGCAGCATGGGCCAGGGGTCCCAGTCAGCAAGGTCCAGGGGGCCCCAGTCAGCAAGGTCCAGGGGCCCCAGTCAGCAAGGTCCAGGGGACCCCCAGTCAGCAGGGTTCCGGGCCCCCAGTCAGCAAGGTCTGGGCCCCCAGTCAGCAAGGTTCAGGGGGCCACCAGTTAGCAGGTTTCCGGGCCCCCAGTCAGCAAGGCCTGGGCGCCCAGTCAGCAAGTTTCAGGGGACCCCCAGTTAGCAAGGTCCTTACCCAGTCAGCAAGGACCAGGGGGGCCCAGTCGGCAAGGTTCCGGGCCCCCAGACAGCAAGGTCCAGGGCCCCCAGTCAGCAATGTCTGGGCCCCCAGTCAGCAAGGCTTAGGGGGCCCCCAGTTAGCAAGGTTCTTACCCAGTCAGCAAGGTCCAGGGGGCTCCAGTCATCAAGGTCCAGGGGTCCCAGTCAGCAACGTCCAGGGGCCCCCCAGTCAGCAGGGTTCCGGGCCCCCAGTCAGCAAGGTCTGGGCCCCCAGTCAGCAAAGTTCAGGGGGCCCCCAGTTAGCAAAGTCCTTACCCAATCAGCAAGGACCAAGGGGGCCCAGTCGGCAAGGTTCCGGGCCCCCAGACAGCAAGGTCCATGGCCCCCAGTCAGCAATGTCCAGGGCTCCCAGTCAGCAAGGTCCAGGGGGCTCCCAGTCAGCAAAGTCAAAGGGCCCCAGTCAGCAAGGTCCAGGGGGCCCCCAGTCAGCAGGGTCCCGGGCCCCCAGTCAGCAAGGTCTGGGCCGCCAGTCAGCAAGGTTTAGGGGGCCCCCATTAGCAAGGTTCTTACCCAGTCAGCAAGGACCAGGGGGGCCCGGTCAGCAAGGTCCAGCGACTCCAGTCAGCAAAGTCGAGGGCCCCAGCAAGGTCCAGGACACCAGTCAGCAAGATCCAGTGTTCTACCAGTCAGCAAGGTCCAGGGGCCCCCAGTCGGCAAGGTCCAGGTGCCCCCAGTCAGCAAGGTCCAGGGTTCTCCCAGTCAGCAATGTCCAGGGCCCACAGTCAGCAAGTTAAAGGGCCCCAAGTCAGCATGGTCCAGTGCCCCCAGCCAGCAAGGTCCAGGGCCCACAGTCATCAAGATCCAGGGACGCCAGTCAGCAAGGTCCAGAGCCACCAGTCAGCAAGTTCCAGGGGGCCCCCAGTCAGCAAGGTCCAGGGGGCCCCCATTCAGCAATGTTCTGGGGGGCCCCCAGTCAGCAAGGTCCAGGTGACCCCCAGTCAGCAAGGTCCAAGGCACTCAGTCAGCAAGTTCCAGTGCCCCGAGGCAGCAAGGTCCAGGGCCCCCAATTAGCAAGGTCCAGGGCCCCCATTCAGCAATGTCCAGGGGGAAGAGTTAGCAGGTCCAGGATGCGCCAAGTCAGCAATGTCCACGAGGGCCCCAGTCAGCTGTGGCCAGAGCCACCAGTCAGCAACATCCAGATACCCATTCAGCAATGTCCAGGGGGCCCAGTAAGCAAGATCGAGGGGGCTGAAGTCAGCAAGGTCCAGGGGGCCCCAGTCAACTAGGTCCAGGGCCCCCAGTCAGCAAGAACCACGGGGCCCCTAGTCAGCAACGTCCAGAGGCCCTTGTCAGCAAGGTTCAGGGGGCCACCAGTCAACAAGTTCCAGGGGGGCCCACAAATAGCAAGGTGCATTTTTCAAATTAAAAAATCTATTTTATTTATATAAAAATTTGCACAGTTCATTCAAACGCAGTTCAGTACATTTACCTGCGGTCAGCAATGTCCTGGAGGGCTCCATTCAGCAAGGTCTAGTGGGCCCCCAGTCAGCAAGGTCCAGGGACCCCAGTCAGCAAGGTCCAGGTGGGCCACAGTCAGCAAGATCCAGTGACACCAGTCAGCAAGTTCCAGGACCCCCAGTCTGCAAGGTCCAAAGGGGCCCCAGTCAGCAAGGTCCAGGGTTCCCCCAGTCAGCAAGCTCCAGTGGGGCCCCAGTCAGTAAGGTCCAGGGGAGCCTCAGTCAGCAAGGTCCAGGGCCCCAGAGTCAGCAACGTCCAGGGCCCCCAGTCAGCAAGGCCCAGGGGCCCCAGTCAGCAAGGTCCAGTGGCCCTAGTCAGCAAGCTCCAGTGGGGCCCCAGTCAATAAGGTCCAGGGGGCCCCCGGTCAGCAAGTTCCAGGGGGCCCCAGTCAGCAAGATCCAGGGGGACCACAGTCAGCAAGGTCCAGCGGGCCCAGTCAGCAAGTTCCAGGAGGGTCCCCAGTCAGAAAGGTGCATTTTTTTAATTTAAAAATATACTTTTTTCTCATAAAAATTTGTACAGTGCATTCAAATGCAGTTCAGTACATTTCCTGCGGTCAACAATCTCCAGGGGGCCCGATTCCGCAAGGTCCAGGGGGCCCCCAGTCAGCAAGTTCCAGGGCCCCCAGTCAGCAAGATCCAGGGGGGCCCCAGTCAGCAAGGTCCAGGGACACCATTCAGCAAGTTCCAGGGCCCCCAGTCAGCAAGGTCGAGGGCCCCCAGTCAGCAAGGTCCAGGGGGGTCACAGTCAGTAAGATCCAGGGACACCAGTCAGCAAGTTCTAGGGTCCCCAGTCTGCAAGGTCCAGGGGGCCCCCAGTCAGCAAGGTCCAGGGGGCCCCCAGTCAGCAAGGTCCAGAGGGGCCCCAAGTCCGCAATGTCCAGTGGCCCTAGTCAGCAAGGTTCAAGGGGTCCCCAGTAAGTAAGGTCCATGGGGTCCTCATTCAGCAACGTCCAGGGGGCACCAGTCAGCAATGTCAAGGGCCCCCACTCAGTAAGGTCCAGTGGGCCCCCAGTCAGCAAGATCCATGGGGTCCAGTCAGCAAGGTCCAGGGGGACCCCAGTCAGAAAGGTGCAGTGGGCGCGAAGTCAGCAGGTCCAGGGGGGCCCCAGTCAGCAAGGTCCAGAAGAGGCCCACTCAGCCATGTCCAGGTGTGCCCCAAGTTAGCAAGGTCCAGGGGGCCCAGTCAGCAATGTGCAGGGGGCCCCCGGTCAGCAAGTTCCAGGGGGCCCCCAGTCAGCAAGGTCCAGGGCCCCCAGTCAGCAAGGTCCGGAGGGTCGCAGTCAGCAAGGTCCAGCGGGGCCCCAGTCAGCAAGGGCCAGGGCCCTCAGCCAGCAAGGTCCTGGGGGCCCAGTAAGCAAGATCCAGTGGGCTGAAATCAACGAGGTCCAGGGGGGCCCCAGTCAACTAAGTCCAGGGCCCCCAGTCAGCAAGAACCAGGGTGCCCCTAGTCAGCAACGTCCAGGGGCCCTAGTCAGCAAGGTTCAGGGGGCCACCAGTCAACAAGTTCCAGTGGGGCCCCCAGTAAGCAAGGTGCATTTTTTAAATTTAAAAATATAATTCATTCATATAAAAATTTGTACAGTGCATTCAAACGCAGTTCAGTACATTTACATGCGGTCAGCAATGTCCAGAGGGTCCCCATTCACCAAGTTCCAGGGGTCACCGAGTCAGCAAGGTCCAGGGCCCCCAGTCAGCAAGGTCCAGGGGTGCCACAGTCAGCAAGGTCCAGTGACACCAGTCAGCAAGTTCCAGGGCCCCCAGTCTGCAAGATCCAGTGGGCCCCCAGTCAGCAAGGTCCAGGGGGCCCCCAGTAAGCAAGCTCCAGTGGGGCCCCAGTCAGTAAGGTCCAGGGGGGCCCCAGTCAGCAATGTCCAGGGCCCCCCAGTTAGCAACGTCCAGGGCCCCCAGTCAGTAAGGCCCAGGGGCCCCAGTCAGCAAGGTCCAGTGGTCCTAGTCAGCAAGCTCCAGTGGGGCCCCAGTCAGTAAGGTCCAGGGGGCCCCCGGTCAGCAAGGTCCAGGGCCCCCAGTCTGCATGGTCCGGTGGCGTCCCAGTCAGCAAGGTCCAGTGGGGCACAAGTCAGCAAGGTCCAGGGCCCCGAGGCAGCAATTTCCAGGGGGCAGAATTAGTAGGTCCAGGGTGCCCCAAATTAGCAAGGTCCAAGGGGCCCCCAGTCAGCAATGTCCACGAGGGCCCCAGTCAGCTATGTCCAGGGCCCCCAGTCAGCAAGGTCCAGATACCCATTCAGCAAATTCCAGGGGACCCAGTAAGCAAGATCCAGGAGGCTGAAGTCAGCAAGGTCCAGGGGAGTCCCAGTCAACTAGGTCCAGTCCCCCAGTCAGCAAGAACCAAAAGGACCCTAGTCTTCAACGTCCAGGGGGCCCCCAGTCAGCAAGGTCCAGGGGGGCCAGCTGTCAGCAACGTCCAGGGGGGCGCCCAGTCAGCAAGGTACAGGGTTCACAGTCAGCAAGGTTCAGGGTGAATCCAGTCAGCAAGGTCCAGGGCCCCCTGTCAGCAAGTCCAGGGGGACCCACTCAGCAAGGTACAGGGGACCCCCATTCAACAAGGTCCAGAGGCCCTAGTCAGCAAGGTTCAGGGGGCCACCAGTCAACAAGTTCCAGGGTCCCCAGTCAGCAAGTTCCAGGGCGGCTCCCAGTCAGCAAGGTGCATTTTTTTCTATTTATAAATATACTTTATTCATATACAAATTTGTACAGTGCATTCAAACGCAGTTCAGTAGATTTACCTGCGGTCAGCAATGTCCAGGGGGGCCCCATTCAGCAAGGTCCAGGGGGCCCCGAGTCAGCAAGGTCCAGGGCCCCCAGTCAGAAAGGTCCAGGGGGGCCACTATCAGCAAGGTCCAGGGACATAGTCAGCAAGTTCCAGGGCCCCATGTCTGCAACGTCCAGGGGGCCCCCGGTCAGCAAGGTCCAGGGGGCCACCAGTCAGCAAGGGCCAGGGCCCTCAGTCAGCAAGGCCCAGGGGCCCCAGTCAGCAAGGTCCAGTGGTCCTAGTCAGCAAGCTCCAGTGGGGCCCCAGTCAGTAAGGTCCAGGGGGCCCCCGGTCAGCAAGGTCCAGGGCCCCCAGTCAGCATGGTCCGGTGGCGTCCCAGTCAGCAAGGTCCAGTGGGGCACAAGTCAGCAAGGTCCAGGGAGCCGAGGCAGCAATGTCCAGTGGGCAGAATTAGTAGGTCCAGGGTGCCCCAAATTAGCAAGGTCCAAGAGGCCCCCAGTCAGCAATGTCCACGAGGGCCCCAGTCAGCTATGTCCAGGGCCCCCAGTCAGCAAGGTCCAGATACCCATTCAGCAAATTCCAGGGGACCCAGTAAGCAAGATCCAGGAGGCTGAAGTCAGCAAGGTCCAGCGGAGTCCCAGTCAACTAGGTCCAGTCCCCCAGTAAGCAAGAACCAAAAGGACCCTAGTCTTCAACGTCCAGGGGCCCCCCAGTCATCAAGGAACAGGGGGGCCAGCTGTCAGCAAGGTCCAGCGGGGCGCCCAGTCAGCAAGGTACAGGGTTCACAGTCAGCAAGGTTCAGGGTGAATCCAGTCAGCAAGGTCCAGGGCTCCCTGTCAGCAAGTCCAGGGGGACCCACTCAGCAAGGTACAGGGTACCCCCATTCAACAAGGTCCAGAGGCCCAAGTCAGCAAGGTTCAGGGGGCCACCTGTCAACAAGTGCTAGGGTCCCCAGTCAGCAAGTTCCAGGGCGGCTCCCAGTCAGCAAGGTGCATTTTATTCTATTTATAAATATACTTTATTCATATACAAATTTGTACAGTGCATTCAAACGCAGTTCAGTAGATTTACCTGCGGTCAGCAATGTCCAGGGAGGCCCCATTCAGCAAGGTCCAGGGAGCCCCGAGTCAGCAAGGTCCAGGGCCCCCAGTCAGAAAGGTCCAGAGTGGCCACAGTCAGCCAGGTCCAGGGACACCAGTCAGCAAGTTCCAGGGCCCCCGGTCTGCAACGTCCAGGGGGCCCCCGGTCAGCAAGGTGCAGGGGGCCACCAGTCAGCAAGGTCCAGGGCCCCCAGTCAGCAAGATGCGGAGGGTCCCAGTCAGCAAGGTCCAGCGGGGCCCCAGTCAGCAAGGGCCAGGGCCCTCAGTCAGCAAGGTCCTGGGCCCCGTGGCACCAAGGTCCAGGGCCCCAAATTAGCAAGGTCCAGGGCTCCCATTCAGCAATGTCCAGGGGGCACAGTTAGCAGGTCCAGGGTGCCCCAAGTCAGCAATGTCCACGAGGGCCCCAGTCAGCTATGTCCAGAGCCCCCAGTCAGCAACGTCCAGATACCCATTCAGAAATGTCCAGGGGGCCCAGTAAGCAAGATCCAGTGGGCTGAAGTCAACGAGGCCCAGGGGGGCCGCAGTCAACTAAGTCCAGGGCCCCCAGTCAGCGAGAACCAGGGGGACCCAGTCAGCAAGTTCCAGGGGACGCCCAGTCAGCAAAATCCAGGGACCCCAGTCAGCAAGATCCAGGGGGCACCGAGTCAGCAAGGTCCAGGGCCCCCAGTCAGAAAGGACCAGGGGGGACACAGTCAGCAAGGTCCAGGGACACCAGTCAGCAAGTTCCAGGGCCCCCAGTCTGCAACGTCTAGGGGGCCCACAGTCAGCAAGGTCCAGGGTGCCCCCAGACAGCAAGTTCCAGGGGGGCTCCAGTTCAAGGTCCAGGGGGCCCCAATCAGCAAAGTCCAGGGGCCCCAATCAGCAAGGTCCAGTTGGCTGCAGTCAGCAATGTCAGGGGCCCCCTCTCAGTAAGGTCCATTGGGTCCCAGTCAGCAAGATCCATGGGGTCCAGTCAGCAAAGTCCAGGGGGCCCCCAGTCAGAAAGGTGCAATGGGCCCGAAGTCAGCAAGGTACAGGGGGCCCCCAGTAAGAAGTTCCAGAAGAGGCCCACTCAGCCATGTCCAGGTGTGCCCCCAGTCAGCAAGGTCCAGGGCCCCCGGTCAGCAAGGTTCAGGGGGCCCCCAGTCAGCAAGGTCCAGGACCCCCAGTCAGCAAGGTGCGGAGGGTCCCAGTCAGCAAGGTCCAGCGGGGCCCCAGTCAGCAAGGTCCAGGGCCCTCAGTCAGCAAGGACCTGGGCCCCGAGGCAGCAAGGTCCAGGGCCCCCAATAAGCAAGGTCGAGGGCCACCATTCAACAATGTCCAGGGAGCACAGTTAGCGAGGTCCAAGGGGCCCCCAGTCAGCAATGTCCACGAGGGCCCCGTAAGCAAGACCCAGGGGGCTGAAGTCAGCAAGGTCCAGGTGGGCCCCAGTCAACTAGGTCCAGGGCCCCCAGTCAGCAATGTCCAGGGGGACCCAGTCAGCAAGTTCCAGGGGACGCCCAGTCAGCAAGATCCAGGGACCCCAGTCAGCAAGATCCAGGGCCTCCAGTCATCATGGTCAGTGGCCTCAGTCAGCAAGGTCCAGGGGCCACAGTCAACAAGGTCTAGGGTGCCCGCAGTCAGCAAGGTCAAGGGCCCCCAGTATGCAAGGTCCAAGGGGCCCAGTCAGCAAGTTCCTGGGGGCCACCAGTCAGCAAGGTCCAGGTGGCCCGAGTCAGCAAGGTCCAGGGCCCCCAGTCTGCAAAGTCCAGGTGGCCCGAGTCAGCAAGGTCCAGGGTCCCCAGTCAGCAAGGTCTAGGGGGGCCCCAGTCAGCAAGGTCCAGGTCCCCCAGTCAGCAATGTCCAGGGGGCCCTAGTCAGCAATGTCCAGGGGGCCCTCAGTCAGCAAGTTCCAGGTTGACCCCCAGTCAGCAAGGTCCAGGGGGACGCCCAGTCAGCAAGGTCTAGGGCCCACAGTCAGCAAGGTTCAGGGTGCCCCCAGTCAGCAAGGTCCAGGGCCCCCAGTCAGCAAGGTCCAGGGGCCCCCCAGTCAGCAAGGTCTAGGGCCCCCAGTCAGCAAGGTCCAGGGGCCCAAGTCAGCAAGGTACAGGGGGCCCACATTCAGCATGTTCCAGAGTCCCCACTCAGCAAGATACAGGGGGGCCCAGTCAACAAGGTCTAGGGCCCCAGTCATCAAGGTCCAGTGGCCCCAATCATCAAGGTCCAGGGGCCCCAGTCAGTAAGGTCCAGGGGCCCCAGACAGCAAGGTCCAGGACCCCCAGTCAGCAAGGTCCAGGGGCCCCGGTCAGCAAGCTCCGGGGGCCCCAGTCTGCAAGGTCCAGAGGCCTCAGTCAGCAAGGTCCAGCGCCCCAGTCAGCAAGGCACAGGGCCCCCAGTCAGCAAGGTCCAGCATCCCAGTCAGCAAGGCCCAGGGCCCCCAGTCAGCAAGGTCCACCGTCCCAGTCAGCAAGGTCCAGGTGCCCTAGTCAGCAAGGCCCAGGGGCCCCATTCAGCAAGGACCAGGGCTCCAGACAGCAAGGTCCAGGGCCCCCAGTCAGCAAGGACCAGGGGCCCCAGTTAGCAAGGTCCAGGGGCCCCATTCAGCAAGGTCCAGGGGCCCCAGTCAGCAAGGTCCAGGGCCCCAGTCAGCAAGGTCCAGGGGCCCCATTCAGCAAGGACCAGGTCTCCAGTCAGCAAGGTACAGGGGGCCCACATTCAGCATGTTCCAGAGTCCCCACTCAGCAAGATACAGGGGGGCCCAGTCAACAAGGTCTAGGGCCCCAGTCATCAAGGTCCAGTGGCCCCAATCATCAAGGTCCAGGGGCCCCAGTCAGTAAGGTCCAGGGGCCCCAGACAGCAAGGTCCAGGACCCCCAGTCAGCAAGGTCCAGGGGCCCCGGTCAGCAAGCTCCGGGGGCCCCAGTCTGCAAGGTCTAGAGGCCTCAGTCAGCAAGGTCCAGCGCCCCAGTCAGCAAGGCACAGGGCCCCCAGTCAGCAAGGTCCAGCATCCCAGTCAGCAAGGCCCAGGGCCCCCAGTCAGCAAGGTCCACCGTCCCAGTCAGCAAGGTCCAGGTGCCCTAGTCAGCAAGGCCCAGGGGCCCCATTCAGCAAGGACCAGGGCTCCAGACAGCAAGGTCCAGGGCCCCCAGTCAGCAAGGACCAGGGGCCCCAGTTAGCAAGGTCCAGGGGCCCCATTCAGCAAGGTCCAGGGGCCCCAGTCAGCAAGGTCCAGGGCCCCAGTCAGCAAGGTCCAGGGGCCCCATTCAGCAAGGACCAGGTCTCCAGTCAGCAAGGTACAGGGCCCCAGTCAGCAATGTCCAACGGGCCCCCAGTCAGCAAGGTCCAGCGGCCCAGTCAGCACGGACCAGGACCCCAGTCAGCAAGGCCCAGGGCCCCCAGTCAGCTAGTCCCAGGAGGGCCCCAGTCAGCAAGGTCCAGGGTGGCCCCAGTCAGCAATGTCCAGTGCCCCCTGTCAGCAAGGTCAAGGGCACCCAGTCAGCAAGGTTCAGGGCCCCCAGTCTGCAATGTCCAGGCTACCGCCAGTCAGCAAGGTCCAGGGGGCCCAAAGTCAGCAAGGTCCAGGGGGCCCCCAGTCAGCAAGGTCCAGATACCCATTCAGCAAATTCCAGGGGACCCAGTAAGCAAGATCCAGGAGGCTGAAGTCAGCAAGGTCCAGGGGAGTTCAAGTCAACTAGGTCCAGTCCCCCAGTCAGCAAGAACCAGGAGGACCCTAGTCAGCAACGTCCAGGGGGCCCCCAGTCAGCAAGGTCCAGGGGTGCCAGCTGTCAGCAAGGTCCAGTGGGGCGCCCAGTCAGCAAGGTACAGGGTTCACAGTCAGCAAGGTTCAGGGTGACTCCAGTCAGCAAGGTCCAGGACCCCCTGTCAGCAAGTCCAGGGGGACCCACTCAGCAAGGTCCAGGGGACCCCTATTCAACAAGGTCCAGAGGCCCCAGTCAGCAAGGTTCAGGGGGCCACCAGTCAACAAGTTCCAGGGTCCCCAGTCAGCAAGTTCCAGGGCGGCCCCCAGTCAGCAAGGTGCATTTTTTTCTATTCATAAATATACTTTATTCATATAAAAATTTGGACAGTGCATTCAAACGCAGTTCAGTAGATTTACCTGCGGTCAGCAATGTCCGGGGGGGCCCCATTCAGCAAGGTCCAGGGGGCACCGAGTCAGCAAGGTCCAGGGCCCCCAGTCAGAAAGGACCAGGGGGGCCACAGTCAGCAAGGTCCAGGGACACCAGTCAGCAAGTTCCAGGGCCCCCAGTCTGCAACGTCTAGGGGGCCCACCGTCAGCAAGGTCCAGGGTGCCCCCAGACAGCAAGTTCCAGGGAGGCTCCAGTTCAAGGTCCAGGGGGCCCCAATCAGCAAAGTCCAGGGGCCCCAATCAGCAAGGTCCAGTGGGCTGCAGTCAGCAATGTCAGGGGCCCCCTCTCAGTAAGATCCATTGGGTCCCAGTCAGCAAGATCCATGGGGTCCAGTCAGCAAAGTCCAGGGGGCCCCCAGTCAGAAAGGTGCAATGGGCCCGAGGTCAGCAATGTACAGGGGGCCCCCAGTAAGAAGTTCCAGAAGAGGCCCACTCAGCCATGTCCAGGTGTGCCCCCAGTCAGCAAGGTCCAGGGCCCCCGGTCAGCAAGGTTCAGGGGGCCCCCAGTCAGCAAGGTCCAGGGCCCCCAGTCAGCAAGGTCCGGAGGGTCCCAGACAGCAAGGTCCAGCGGGGCCCCAGTCAGCAAGGTCCAGGGCCCTCAGTCAGCAAGGACCTGGGCCCCGAGGCAGCAAGTTCCAGGGCCCCCAATAAGCAAGGTCGAGGGCCCCCAATCAACAATGTCCAGGGAGCACAGTTAGCGAGGTCCAAGGGGCCCCCAGTCAGCAATGTCCACGAGGGCCCCAGTCAGCTATGTCATGGGCTCCCAATCAGCAAGGTCCAGGGTACCCATTCAGCAATGTCCAGGGGGCCCCGTAAGCAAGACCAAGGGGACTGAAGTCAGCAAGGTCCAGCGCCCCAGTCAGCAAGGCACAGGGCCCCCAGTCAGCAAGGTCCAGCATCCCAGTCAGCAAGGCCCAGGGCCCCCAGTCAGCAAGGTCCACCGTCCCAGTCAGCAAGGTCCAGGTGCCCTAGTCAGCAAGGCCCAGGGGCCCCATTCAGCAAGGACCAGGGCTCCAGACAGCAAGGTCCAGGGCCCCCAGTCAGCAAGGACCAGGGGCCCCAGTCAGCAAGGTCCAGGGGCCCCATTCAGCAAGGTCCAGGGGCCCCAGTCAGCAAGGTCCAGGGCCCCAGTCAGCAATGTCCAACGGGCCCCCAGTCAGCAAGGTCCAGCGGCTCAGTCAGCACGGACCAGGACCCCAGTCAGCAAGGCCCAGGGCCCCCAGTCAGCTAGTTCCAGGAGGGCCCCAGTCAGCAAGGTCCAGGGTGGCCCCAGTCAGCAATGTCCAGTGCCCCCAGTCAGCAAGGTCAAAGGCACCCAGTCAGCAAGGTTCAGGGCCCCCAGTCAGCAATGTCCAGGCTGCCGCCAGTCAGCAAGGTCCAGGGGGCCCAAAGTCAGCAAGGTCCAGGGGGCCCCCAGTCAGCAAGGTCCACGGGGCCCAGTCAGCAAGGTTCAGGGGAATACCACTCAACAAGGTCCAGGGGACCCAGTCAGCAATGTCCAGGGGTCACCCAGTCAGCAAGGTGCAGGGGAGGCCCCTCTGCATTGTCCAGGTTTGCTGCCAGTCAGCAAGATCCAGGGAGCCCAGTCAGAAAGGTCCAGGGAAGGCCCCTCTGCATTATCCAGGTTTGCCACCAGTAGGCAAGGTCCAGGGGGCCCAGTCAGCAAGGTCGAGGGCCCCCAGTCATCAAGGTCCGGGGAAGCCCCAGTCAGCAATGTCCAGTGTGGCACCAGTCAGCAAGGTCCAGGGCCCCGAGACAGCAAGGTCCAGGGTCCCCAATCAGCAAGGTCCAGGGTCCCCAATCAGCAAGGTCCAGGGTCCCCAGTCAGCAAGGTCCAGGTGGACCCCAGTCAGCAAGGTCGAAGGGGCCCCCAGTCAGCAAGGTCCAGCGCACCCAGTCAGCAGCGTCCAGGGGGGCCACCAGTCAGCAAGGTCCAGGGGGGCCCCCAATCAGCAAGGTCCAGGGCCCACAACTCAGCAAGGTTCAGGGTGCCCCAGTCAGCAAGGTCCAGGGCCCCCAGTGAGCAAGGTCCAGGGCCCCCAATCAGCAAGGTCCAGTGCCCCCATTCAGCAATGTCCAGGGGGTCCAGTTAGCAAGGTCCAGGGGGCCCCCAGTCAGCAAGGTCCAGGGTGCCCCCAATCAGCAAGGTCCAGGGGGCCCCCAGTCAGCAAGATTCTGGGCCCCCAGTCAGCAAGGATCAATTTCTTCTGTTGCGAAGGTCGAGTTCCACGGGACAAAACTATAAATTTCGAGCTAACCCGTTCAGGGATGATGTAAGGAATGACGTTTTCACACATTGGTTTGTGCAACGCTGGATCCATCTCCAAAAGCCATTGAGGCTGGGTTTCAACGGAGAATTTCAAAATTGAGATTGATCGATTTTTGTGAGGCAATGATTTGAAGTTTATTGGAATCATCGCAGGTAGATGGAGTAATGTTCACCCCGGATCTAATTGAATGACGGAGCAAGCTCGAGGGGCTGAATGTCACCTCCGCCTTCGATGTCCTGTAAAATGGCTGCAAAAATTACAAAACGTGCTTAGGAAAGGCTAAGTTAAAAAGCTTGGAAAGCAATGTCGTAAAATCTAAACGAGGTTATTCAAGGCCCCTGACAACACCTCTGACAACTGCTGTGGGGGAAGGTTGAGTAATGAAAAGATGTGCCTTCAGAAGTTCTGTAAAAAGAACCAAGCAGTCTTCTGCCTGAGGGGGCACTGATCAATCGAGTTTAAAACAGAATAGACTACCTGGTAACTCAGTACATAAGTCTGATGGTAGTAAGTAATCATTTTTCATGCAGTCAAGAACGAGCCGTTGGAGAAGTTACCCAGGGCAAAGTAAGTTTTACCAACTATTAGGTTTGGATAGTATAAAAAACGGAGCCCTTAGTTATTTACTCTGTTTGTGTTATGTTGTAGTGTTTAGCTAAATATAATCTTGCCCGCCGTGTCAGATTTAACTTTAGTTCAACAAAAAACATTCGACACGGTTAATCCGATATTGTGTGTATGTGTCTTTCATTCCCAGAGTCAGGTACACTGTAACAGGGGTAAAGGCACATTCCTTTTAGCCTACATATTTGGCAACCTGTGGCAGGACTCTGAGGTCAGACCATTATACAGAATGCAAATGTTACATTATTATCTGTCGAAAGTAAATCCTAAGGAAGAATGGATGAAATCCATTTTGAAAGCGTCTTCTTCAAAGGGACGGAGCTGTTAACTGGTCTAAGATTTCGGCCAGGAAAGGAAAAACGATGGAAGAGGAGAGGTTATTCCACCTTCGTTTCTAACTTTTAACAAAGTTTGATTTATTGAGCTTTAAAATGCAAAAAAATTCATCTGCTTGTGAAAAGATAATTTTCATTCAGAAACTTAATTTCTATGGTGCCTGCTACAAAAGATGAAATGAATTTGACCGTTTAAATAGTAAACAAGACAAAATATTTTGTTTTGATTGTATTGCAACATACTTGCTATTTGCTTACAGTTTCAATCCAACTCTAAAAGTCGAATCATAACAAGCAGCTATTTTTTCAATTTGGTTACTTGAACTCCGAGATAGAGACTCTCTAAGTTTTGCTAAGTGAAAAGTGTTCAGAAATTTTAAAATGGATGGACAAAAAAACATATTTGTTTATGATGAGATGCTCAAGGAAAGCTAAAATCTTTTTGAATTGTCGAGATGAGCTTACGGGGATAAGAATATTAAATGTAGGTGCAGGAATAGGCCATTTAACCCCTCGAGTCTGCTCCGCCATTAAATAAGATCATGGCTGATCTGACAATGGACACAGCTCCGTTGCCTGCCCGCTGCACATAACCCTTTACTCCCCTATCGCTCAAATGTGAATCTATCTCCGCCTTAATATATTCAATGACCCATCCTCCACAATTCGCCAGGGCAGAGAATTCCATGTATTTACAACCCTCTGAGGGAAGAAATTTCTCCTCATCTCCATTATAAATCTGCGGCCCCTTATTTGAAGTATATGTCCCCTAGTTATAGTTTCCCCTATGAGTGAAACTCTCTTATCTGCATCCACCTTGTCGAGCCCTCTCATATAGAAACATAGAAACATAGATAATAGGTGCAGGAGTACGCCATTCGGCCCTTCGAGCCTGCACCGCCATTTAATGCGTTCGTGACTGAACAGTCCCTCATTCCTGCTTTCTCGCAATACCCCTTGATCCCCCGAGTAGTAAGGAGTACAACTATCTTATAAGTTTGAATAAGATCAGCATTCAATCTTCTGAACGCCAATGTGTAAAGGCCCAATATACTCAAGCTATCCTCATAAGTCGCCCACCTCATCGCCAGAATCAACCTGGTGAACCTTCTCTAAACAGCCTCCAAAGGAAATATAACCTTACTTAAATATAGAGATCAAAATTGTACGCAGTATTCCACGTGTGGCATCAACAATACACTGTAAAGTTGTAGCTTCTCTGCTCCTATACTCCATCCCCATCGAAAGAAAGGTCAAAATTTCGGTTGCTCTCACGATCACCCACCGTACCTGCATACCTACCCCGCGTGTCCCTTGCACAAGGGCCCGCAGGTCCCTCTTCACTGCAGCACTGTGCAACATCTCTCCATGTAAATTATGATTTGGTTTTCTATTATTTCTGCCAAAGTGAATAATTGGTAACTGGCGAAGGTGCAGCGCGTGCCGGATAGCGAGCGAATAGATTTGACATCACCAAGGTCCTCATCGCTGATTGGAGCATCGGCATTTATAGCAAACGAGTTGAGATTGGGGCGCAAGAGCAGAGACTGATCGTGGAAACATAGAAACATAGAAACATAGAAAATAAGTGCAGGAGTAGGCCATTCGGCCCTTCGAGTCTGCACCCCCATTTAATGAGTTCATGGCTGAACATGTAACTTCAGTACCCCATTCCTGGTTTCTTGCCATACCCCTAGATCCCCCTATTAGTAAGGACGACATCTAATTCCCTTTTGAATATATTTAGTGAATTGGCCTCAGCAACATTCTGTGGTAGAGAATTCCACAGGTTCACCACTCTCTGGGTGAAGAAGTTTCTCCTCATCTCCGTCCTAAATGGGTTACCCGTTATCCTTAGACTGTGACCCCTGGTTCTGGACTTCCCCAACATTGGGAACATTCTTCATGCATGTAACCTGTCCAGTTCCGTCAGAATTTTCAACGTTTCTATGAGCTCCGAAAGCGTGTAACCTGGGGGCCCAGTGAGATCAGACAGTGTTTAACCAGGGGGCCCAGTGATATCAGACAGTGTGTAACCCGGGGGCCCAGTGAGATCAGACAGTGTGTAACCAGTGGACCATTGATATCAGACAGTGTGTAACCCGGGGGCCCAGTGATATCAGACAGTGTATAAACCAGAGACCAGTGATATTAGACAGTGTGTAACCCAGTGGCCCAGGGAGATCAGACAATGTGTAACCCGGGGGCCCAGTGAGATCAGACAGTTTGCATCCCGCGGGCCCAGTGAGATCAGGAAGTGTGCAATCCTGGGGCCCAGTGAGATCAGACAGTGTTTAACCCGGGGGCCCAGTGAGATCAGACAGTGTGTAACTCTGTGGCCCAGTGAGATCAGACAGTGTGCAACTCTGGGGCCCAGTGAGAGCAGACAGTGTGTAACCCGGGGGCCCAGTTAGATCTGACAGTATGTAGCCCGGGAGCCAGTGAGATCAGACAGTGTGTAACCCGGGGGCCCAATGAGATCAGACAGTGTGTATCCCGGGGCCTAGTGAGATCAGACAGTGTGTAACTCGGTGGCCAGTGAGGTCGGACAGTGTGTTACCCGGGGTCCCAGTGAGTTCAGACAGTGTGTAACCCGGGGCATAGTGAGATCAGACAGTTTGTAAGCCTGGGGCCCAGTGAGATCAGACAGTGTGGATCCCAGGGGCCCAGTGAGATTGGACAGTGCGTAACCCGGGGTCCCAGTGACATCAGACAATGTGAAGCCATGGGGCCCAATGAGATCAGAAAATGTGTAACCCGGGGGTGGGCCCAGTGAGATCGGACAGTGTGTAACCCGAGGGCCCAGTGAGATCAGACAGTGTGTAACCCCGCGGCCCAGAGAAGTCAGAGAGTGTGTATCCCGGCGGTCCGGTGAGATTAGACAATGTGTTACCCGGGGGCCAAGTGAGATCAGACAGTGTGTAATCCGTTGCACAGTGAGATCAGACAGTTTGTAAACCTGGGGCTCAGTGAGATCAGACAGTGTATAACCCAGGGGCCCAGTGAGATCGGACAGTGTGTAACCCGGGGCCCCAGTGAGATCAGACAGTCTGCAACCCGGGGATACAGGGAGATCAGACAGTCTGTAACCCGGGGATACAGTGAGATCAGAGTGTGTGTAATCCAGGGTCCCAGTGAGACCAGACAGTGTGTAACAAGGTGGCCCAGTGACAACAGACAAAGTGAAGCCATGGGGCCCAGTGAGATCAGACAATGTGTAACCCGGGGGCCAGTGAGATGAGACAGTGTGTAACACGGGCGCCTAGTGAGATCAGACAGTGTGTAAACCTGGAGCCCAGTGTGATCAGACAGTGTGTAACCCGGCGCCCAGTGAGATCAGAGAGGTGTAATCCGGGGGCCCCGTGAGATCAGATAGTGTATAACCCTTGGGCCCAGTGAAATCAGAAATCGTGCAACGCGGAGTTCAGAGAAATTAGACAGTGTGTAACCCGGGGTGAAGTGAGATCAGACAGTGAGTAACCCGGGGGTGAGCCCAGTGACATCAAAAAGTGTGTAACCCGGGGGCCAGTGAGATCAGACATTGTGTTACGCGGGGGTCCAGTGAGATCAGACAGTGTGTAACCCGGGGATGTGCCCAGTGACATCAGACAGTGTGTAACCCGGTGTCAAGTGAGATCAGAAATTGTGTAACCCGGGCACCCAGTGAGATCAGACAGTGTGTAACCCGGGGATGTGCCCAGTGAGATCAGACAGTGTGTAACCTGTCCGTTCAGTGAGATCAGACTGTTGTAACCCGGGGGCAAGAGAGATCGGATAGTGTGTAACCTGGGGGCCCAGTGAGATCAGACAGTGTGTAAGCCGGGGGCCCAGTGTGATCAGACAGTGTGTAAACCGGGGCGTAGTGAGATCAGATAGTGTGTAACCCGGGGGTCCAGTAAGAACAGACAGTGTGTAACCCGCAGGCCCAGTGAGATCGGACAGTTTGTAAACTTGGGTCCCAGTGAGATCAGACAGTGTGGAACCCAGGGGCCCAGTGAGATCGGACAGTGTGTAACCCGGGGCCCTAATGAGATCAGACAGTGAGTAACCCTGAGGCCCAGTGAGATCAGACAGTGTGTAACCAGGGAATCAGTGACATCGGACAGCATGTAAACCGGAGGCTCATTGAGATCAGACATTGTGTAACACGGTGGGCCCAGCGAGATCAAACAGTGCGTGCACCGGGTCCAGTGAGATCCGACAGTGTGTAACCCGGGGGCCAGTGATATCAGACAGTGTAAAACCCGGGGGTCCAGTGAGATCAGACAGTGTGTAACCCGGGGGCCCAGTGAGATCAGACAGTGTGTAACCCGGGGGCCCAGTGAGATCAGACAGTGTGTATCACGGGGGACTAGTGAGATTAGACAGTGTGTTACACGGGGGCACAGTGAGATCAGAATGTGTGTAACCCTGGGGCTCAGTGAGATCAGACAGTTTGGAACCGAGGGGCCCAGTGAGATCGGACAGTGTGTAATCCGGGGCCCTAATGAGATCAGACAGTGAGTAACCCTGGGGCCCAGTGAGATCAGACAGTGTGTAACCAGGGAATCAGTGACATCGGACAGCATGTAAACCGGAGGCTCATTGAGATCAGACATTGTGTAACACGGTGGGCCCAGCGAGATCAAACAGTGCGTACACCGTGTCCAGTGAGATCCGACAGTGTGTAACCCGGAGGCCAGTGATATCAGACAGTGTAAAACCCGGGGGTCCAGTGAGATCAGACAGTGTGTAACCCGGGGGCCCAGTGAGATCAGACAGTGTGTAACCCGGGGGCCCAGTGAGATCAGACAGTGTGTATCACGGGGGACTAGTGAGATTAGACAGTGTGTTACACGGGGGCACAGTGAGATCAGAATGTGTGTAACCCTGGGGCTCAGTGAGATCAGACAGTTTGGAACCCAGGGGCCCAGTGAGATCGGACAGTGTGTAATCCAGGGGCCCATTGAGATCAGACAGTGTGTAACCCGCGGGGCCCAGTGAGATCGGACAGTGTTTAATCCGGTGCACAGTGAGATCAGACAGTTTGAAAACCTGGGGCTCTGTGAGATCAGACAGTGTGGAACACAGGGGCCCAGTGAGATCGGACATTGTGTAACCCGGGGCCCCAGTGAGATCAGACAGTGTGAAAACCGGTGGCTCAATGACATCAGACAGAGTTTAACGCGGGGCCCAGTGAGATCAGACAGTGTGTAACTTGGGGGCCCAGTGAGAGCAGACAGTCTGTAACCCGGGTATACAGTGAGATCTGAGTGTGTGTAGCCCAGGGGCCCAGTTAGATCAGACAGTGTGTAACAAGGGGGCCCAGTGAGATCAGACAGTGTGTAACCCGGGGACCCAGTGAGATGAGACAGTGTGTAACCCGGGCGCCCAGTGAGATCAGAAAATGTGTAACCCGGGCGCCCAGTGAGATCAGACAGTGTGTAACCCGGTGCACAGTGAGATCAGACAGTTTGTAACACGGTGCACAGTGAGATCAGTCAGTTTGCAACCCAGGGGCCTAGTGAGATCGGACAGTGTGTAACCCGGGGCCCCAGTGAGATCAGACAATGTGAAACCCGGTGGCTCAATGACATCAGACAGAGTTTAACCCGGTGGTCCTTTGAGATCTGACAGTGTGTAACCTGGAGGACCAGTGAGATCAGACAGTTTGTAACCCGGGGGTGCAGTGAGATTAGACAGTGTGTATTCGGGGGTCCGGTGAGATCAGACAGTGTGCAACCCGGGGGTGGGTCCTGTGAGATCAGATAGTGTGTGACCCGGGGGTCCAGTGAGATCAGACAGTGTGTAACCCGGGTCCATTGAGATCAGACAGTGTTTAACCCGGGGGCCCAGTGAGATCAGACAGTGTGTTACCCGGTGCACAGTGAGATCAGGCAGTGTGGAACCCAGGGGCCCAGTGAGCTCGGACAGTGTGTAACCCGGTGCACAGTGAGATCAGTCAGTTTGTAACTCAGGGTCCCAGTGAGATCGGACAGTGTGTAACCCGGGGCCCCAGTGAGATCAGACAGTGTGAAATCCGGTGGCTCAATGACATCAGACAGAGTTTAACCCGGGGCCCAGTGAGATCTGACAGTGTTTAACCCGGGGGCCCAGTGAGATCAGACAGTGTGTAACCCGGGTATACAGTGAGATCAGAGTGTGTGTAACCCGTGGTGCCAGTGAGATCAGACAGTGTGTAACCAGGAGGCCCAGTGAGATCAGACAGTGTGTAACCCGGGGGCCCAGTTATTTTGTTCCTAACACAGATGAGACTGCACACAGGGAGGTTAAAGTAACAGTGACCTTAATCTTTATTAAGACACTCCAGAGTGAGGAACAGGCCTTCGAGGCTGGATTATATACAGTGCTCCCAAGAGATCTGGGATCCCTTGAGACTTCAGCGATGCACTCCCTGATGGTGGAATAGGAGTGCATGTTTTACAGATACACAACATCACTCCCCTCTCCAAAAGTGAAAACTATTTACAAGGTGAGGCAGTCGGGAGCCTTTTTTTTTCCCTGGTGGACCTTCTCGGTACAAATGTCTGTTGTGGTGTGTTAGTTTCTGGTAGTTTGAGGGCGGTTGGGTTACAGGTCTGCTCGATATAAAGATGACAGTACTTTGCTTATACAATATTTAAGTAACATACATCGGCAATACAGCATTCTTACCCACACCACAAAGGTAACCAGACCTTGGATTCGTGAAGTTCCCATAGACGCTAACCAACCTGAGAACCAGTCCCACAACGTGGAGACTCGTGGTTTCTTAAGCTTTTAAACCTCTTCTTGGATATGCTCTGCCAGATCAGTAATTTCTCCCGAGCTATCCGGGATGTATGTACAACATTCGGCCCTGATGAGGGCACAGGTTCCCCTTTTTCTGCCAACACATAGTTAAGGGCAATCCAATTTTGCAGAGCTGCTGTGCGGAGGGCTGCCTTCTCGGCATGAACCTTAACTGGGGCTTCAGCTGTATCGTTGGCCACCTGTTCCAGGAAGCAAGCTATGTTCATGGATTCCCTTGCCAATTTACCAGCTCCATATCAGGCAAACGCAATGGTCCAGAATCTTTCCGTCTCCGTGATTGCTCGTCTGGCTCTCCGGTAGAGGTCCTTCAGAGAACCCAGGTGATACATGTCGGGTGCGATATAAGCCCGAAAACCAGAACCCATCCATTCTCGGGGCAACCAGGGGTAGGACCTGTGACCGCACACAAAATTTGTCCCGTTGTAGGGCGTATACTTATGTATCACTGGGGGGTCCCTTTGGACCGGAAAGTCACCGTTTACGTTTAATGACGGGAGTGTCACCCTACCCCGTTCGGCAGCTAAGGCACAGCTATATGTGCAGTTACTGGACCCCACAATAGGATCTTCTGGTCGTCCCTGCCTTGTGAGACATAGCCCCCCTCCCTGTCCCTTCTTACATCTTGTACTCAGGAAGAGTGGTAGATAGGAATCGTTATAGGATGATCGTCTCCACCCACTACATTGTTCTGGATTATACCCATGTCTTTTAAGTTTTATTATGGTGCTGCCGTCTCCCTCTCTGGCACAAGAACCAACGCATGTGGATCCTGTTCTAACTCCAGACATCCAGCTGGCTATCTCATTATCACTAAATGGGATTGATTGTGGAGGGATTCCTTCCTCCGAGTTTGTGGGGACATGGGCACAGATCCAACAGCTGGCAACATTGGCTTTCAAGGCATAGGTGTATGACATGGACAAAAAGGTGTTCACATACTACTCTCTCTTGGTCCGTGGGGGTTCTATGGCCTGAGTTCTCCCTCGGCTACATAGTACAATTAGACAAAAAACAAACTGCACACAATATTGCATAAAACATTCATCTTGTATTGTCTTTATTTCTTCTGGCATTTTCTGCTGATGCGTCCGCTTTCAGTTTCCTAGAATGTGTATGAAGACAGGGTTATTTGTTTTGTTCGCTTGTGCTGGGGTCGTTGGATTCATATTCTTTGAGCTGAGACCAATGTTTCCATCGGCCAACCCCAACCATATCTATGCAGGCGCAGATATCTCCGCTAATTAGGACTTCAAATGGGCCAGACCAACGGGGAGCAAACCCCATTCGTCCTGGCAGACATTTTACCATTACCTTCGCGCCTATCTGCGGGACCTCCCCTTGGTCCTCCAATTCCTTCTATTCTTCCCTGCCTGCCTGCTGTTCCCTCACTTCCTTCTTCAATTCCTTCAGTTGCTTGCTCAGTTCCAAGACATACTTTCGAATCCGATCCCTCGGTCCTACGTCGGATCCCGCAGTTATGATTCCTTCCGGCAGGCGCATCGCCCTGCCTGTAATCAACTCATGTGGAGTTAATCCTGTCACTCGGTTAGGAATTGCTCTTTGTCTCATCAAGATTGTGGGTAGTAAATCCGCCCAAGCTTGTCCCGTCCCTTGGATGGCCTTTGCTAAGGCTGTTTTAAGTGTCCTGTTCATATGTTCTACCATCCCACAGCTTTGTGGGTGGTAGGGGTATGAAACTGCTTTCTAATACACAACATAGTACACATCCTTCATTATATGTCCGGTAAAATGGATTTACTGGTCGGAATCGATTTGGATAGGGACGCCCCAACGTGCGCTTACTTCCTCTGCCAATATTCGGAACACCGCGATTGTGGTGCAGTTTCACGTGGCGAACGCTTCTACCCACCGCATAAACTGATTTATTATTACTCGACAATATTTCTTGCCCCTTGAGGATGGTAAAGGTCCCGTGCAGTCTATCTATATACATTCCCACGGCCCCCTTGGTCGTGGTTGGTAAGCCATTCTAACCTTAACGGTCTTTCCTGGGTTTTGCTGGACACACGTGACACATTGCTGACAGTACTTATCTACGTCCCGTACCATTCCTGGCCACCACCAATCCCCAGTTATGTTTGTTATCATGACGTTCCGTCCGACATGACTGTTGCCATGGTGTAGTTCCATGAGCATTTGTCTAATACCAGCCGGGACTATCATCTTCCCATCATTCCTCCATACGAAGTCGTCACCCTGCCTCCCTCCTTTTGTGCCCCAATCTTTCTTTTCTTCATCACTTACATCGGCATGCAATCTCACAATGTCTATGTCTTCCCTGGTAATGATACTACATACAACTTCTTCCAGCACTTCTAAGGATATACTTGCTTCCTGTGCCGCTTTATCCGCTGCTTCATTGCCCCGTTGGACTTTGTTTACTACTTTCTGGTGAGCCTTAACCTTGATCACTTCTGCCTCTCCGGGTTTACCTGCAGCGTCTAACAGTAGTCTGATTCGGCCCTCATGTTTGATAGCCTCCCCGCCCGCAGTGAAGAACCCTCTCCTGGCCCAGGCAGTCATGTAGTCATGGACCACCCGAAGGCACAGCAGGTAAATGTATATCTATTTCCCCGCCGGCCTTCGACCAGTTTGAGGGCTTCAGTCAGGGCAGTGAGTTCAGCTACTTGAGCCGACATTCCTCCGGCGAACCTTACCTTTCGGACAGTGTTTAGTGCTTCGTCTACCACCGCCCCTCCCGAGTGCGGGGTACCCTGAATATATTTCCGGGACCCATCCACGTACAGGATCAGCTCGGGGTTTTCAATGGGAATCGCACTTATGTGTCCCAGTGAATCCTCCCATTCCTGTGCCTGGCACTCATGAGGCTCACGCAAGGATAAGAGGCCCTCTGTCGGGTTCTCTCCGAGTCTCGTACAATTTTTACGGAGCCATATGAGGGAAGTAATACTGCTTCCCATTTGGCCCGGCGGACGGTGGACACGGAGCACAATTTCCCGGTGTTGAGCTTTTCCACCAAGGTATGTTTGGTATGTAGTATAACCGCCCCTGTCATTATTACTGGCTCACTAACTTTCACCGCCCATTTTACACAATCCAAGGCTGCTACTCATCTTGACAGACCTCCTGCCAGGGGCGACTGTTTGGTGGAATAGTACGCTACTGGGCGGGCTCGGTCTCCATGCATTTGAGTAACGACTGCTCCGTAAAACCCGCCCTCGTTTTCACAATGAATGTGAAACGGTGCGTTAATATTTGGCAGTCCTAGGCCTGGTGCAGAAATGAGGGCTTCCTTTATCTGGCCGTATGCTGTTTCTTGTTCCGGGCCCCACTCCATACTTTCTAGAGCTGATTTTCCTCCCTAACTAGTATCTGTATAGGTTCCGCGATTCCGGCGAAGTTGGCTATAAACTTCCTACTGTAGTAAAAGAGTCCTAATAACTTACACACTCCTCGGAAAGTTTCCTTTGACGTGGGACATTGTTTTTGTCCCCTGCGACAGTTGATGTCCCAAGTGCTGTACCTCCTTCAATCCGATCTGAGCTTTCTTGGGGTTTACCTTCAATCCCGCTTTCTTTAAGGAATTTAGGGTTTATATTAGAGCCCGCATATGTCCTCTCTCATCCTCTGAGGCAATCAGCAGATCGTCCACATATCGGAGGATGGTACTTCGATAGAGGGCTAAATCTACGGTCTCCAAGGCACGACACTGAGTTCGGTGAAATATGGCCGGGCATTTGTGAAAACCCTGGGACATTCGTGTCCAAGTTTGCTGCCTATCCTCGACCGTGAATGTGATTTTATCTTGGGACTCCCGGACTATTGGTATGGACCAAAATCCATTAGCTGTACCTAAGACCGTGACTTTTTTATGTTCTGGTATCAGACCATTAAAAATGGTCACTGGGCTTGCTACGATGGAGTGCTGACGGGGAGTTACATTATTTAACGCCATTTAGTCTGTGGTCAATCGGTATGACCCATCTGGTTTCTTTACGGGCCAGGTTGGCGAGTTCGTAGTGCTTTCGGCTTCCCGAAGGACACCGGTTCGCAAGACGTCCTGCACTATTTGTTTTGCAGCATCTCGGGCTTCAGGTTTAATGGGGTATTGCTTATGAGGAGAGTGTTCGGGCCCAGGAATGACCAGTGGCTTGGTATTTACCAGCCCACAATCCTGCTTCGATTGAGCCCACACTTCCCTCATTTATTCACAAAATGGGCCGCAGTCTCCTGCTGTATCCCAATCTCTGGGAGAAGTTGCACACTTCCGACCTTTGCGTGATGGTGCAAATTAGTCTGTTCACCGTACGTTGTGATTTTGTGTCCTCCCTTATTTCTCCAAACTATTCTCTTATTCTGTGGGTCTATTATTGCCCAGAACTGTTCCAGGAGGTCGATCCACAATATGGTCCCTTCTGCAATTCGGCATACATAAAATTGTGCCGGGATCGAATAGAATTACTTCTCTCTGGTTGGCTTTGGAGGCAAATCCTCCCACGCCAGTTATATGGACTACGTGTTTAGTTGTGGGTAAGGGAATATCTGTCATAGATACCGATGTTCCGGTATCCACTAACATATTACGCTGCCGGCCCCCTAACAGTGCTGTTATGTGAATACGCAGATCCTCTCCCTGCCCCGTGGGGGCCGCTGGCCTTCAGTCTCTTCCTCAGTGCCTCAGCGCAGTGATTAGCGGCTTTCGGTTCATCGCTCTACTCTAAAGCCTGACTGACTATTTATTTTCTCCTTGGGCGTCCAACATTTATCAGTGGCATGCCACTTTTTCCCGCGATTGTCACATCGGATGGTTGGTCTTTTCGGGCCCCTTCAGTCGGCGGCAAAATTACCTTTCTTGCCATAGTTGTAGCATGCCCCTCGGCCAGCACTCTTACTACTCTTAGCCGCGGCCACTTCTTGTTTTAATCCCCCAGAGTTAATCGACACCTTGGTCATAGGTGTCCGTGACTACCACCCCCATTTTTAAGATCTTTTGATGGTCGGCCGAAATGCCATCCTCAAACATTTTCGCGAAGATTGGGTCATCTCTGTTCAGGGCCCCCTGTCCAGAGGATTCTTGGTGTTCGACCCATAATCTCTCTCCGTAGTCTTTGGCGTTTTCTTTCTTTTTCTGACGTGTCTGCATTATCAATCCCCAATTTGGAGTGGGTGCTCCCATTAAGGCCTGTACAGCCTGCACGTAGCCCGTTCTGGCAGCGTCCTTTTTTGCCCTTGTGGCACTCATGGCAGGTATCCATATGCCGTCACAGTGAGGGGATGCTAGCCCTGTCCACCGGTCCTTTCGACACTTAGCCCGAACTATTTGGTGGACATCTCGCTCATGCATATCGTGGGTCTCATAGAATTCTTCTAACTTTTGCCAAAATCCTACATTTCTCCTCCGTAGTTCCAGACTCCACAAATCCTGATTCGTTATTTGTTTTTCTGTGGGAATGAAAGTGTAGTATTGATATCGGGGGTTCCCTCCCTGTACGTCCTGGGTTACCTGAAGAGCAGCTGCCCTTTCTGTATTTACTGAATTTGACCCATCCATCTCGGTCTCCTCGTCAAAGGGAGGAGCCGAAGCCGCTACTGTGGCAACATAACATAGAAACATAGAAAATAGGTGCAGCAGTTGGCCATTCGGCCCTTCGAGCCTGCACCGCCATTCAATGAGTTCATGGCTGAACATACAACTTCAGTACCCCATTCCTGCTTTCTCGCCATACACATTGATCCCCCGAGTAGTAAGGATTACATCTAACTCCTTTTTGTATATATTTAGCGAATTGGCTTCAACAACTTTCTGTGGTAGAGAATTTCACAGGTTCACCAATCTCTGAGTGAAGAAGTTTCCCCTCATTTCGGTCCTAAATGGCTTACCCCTTATCCTTAGACTGTGACCCCTGGTTCTGGACTTCCCAAACAATGGGAACATTCTTCCTGCATCTAACCTCTCTAAATCCGTCAGAATTGTTTAACGTTTCTATGAGTTCCCCTCTCATTCTTCTGAACTCCAGTGAATACAAGCCCAGTTGATCCAATCTTTCTTGATATGTCAGTCCGGCCATCCCGGGAATCAGTCTGGTGAACCTTCGCTGCACTCCCTCAAGAGCAAGAATGTCCTTCCTCATGTTCGGAGATCAAAAATTTACACAATACTCCAGTTGTGGCCTCACCAAGGCCCTGTACAACTGCAGTGACACCTCCCTTCCCCTGTACTCAAATCCTCTCGCTATGAAGGCCAACATGCCATTTGCTTTCTTAAAAAACTGCTGTACCTGCATTCCAATCGTCAATGACTGATGTACCATGACACCCAGGTCTCGTTGCACCTCCCCTTTTCCTAATCTGTCGCCATTCAGATAATAGTCTGTCTCTGTTTTTACCACCAAAGTGGATAAACTCACATTTATCCACATTATACTTCATCTGCCATGCATTTGCCCACTTACCTCAGTTATCCAAGTCACTCTGCAGCCTCATAGCATACTCCTTGCTGCTCACACTGCCACCCAACTCAGTGTCATCTGCAAATTTGGTGATATTACATTTAATCTCCTCGTCTAAATCATTAACGTACAACGTAAACAGCTGGGGCCACAGCACAGAACCTTGCGGTACCCCACTAGTCATTGCCTGCCATTCTGATAAGTGGCCATTTACACCTACTCTTTGCTTCCTGTCTGACAACCAGTTTTCAATCCACGTCAAAACACTACCCACAATTCCATGTGCTTTAACTTTGCACATTAATCTCTTGTGTGGGACACTGTCGAAAATCTTCTGAAATTCCAAATACACCACATCAACTAGTTGCCCCTTGTCCACTCTACTGGAAACATCCTCCAAAAATTCCAGTCGAAGTGAGGTCATAATCTGATCCTCCTCACTTAGCAGTTTGTTCATACCGCTCTCTCCATTTCTTATTCTCGGCTTCTGTCTCCTTACTTTTCTCGACTAATTGTTTGATTTTACTTTGTAACACCCATAACTGATATACTAAAAGTACTCCGACTTTCTTTGCCATTTTCTTTTTCTGTTTCTCCCACCAATTCTTTTGCTCCTTGGGGAGCCAAGGGATCCCACACGTCTTTAATCATTTTATCTATTAAGCCCTTCTGGTCGTCTGCATAAAACCGACTAAGAACCCTCGCGGCCCCCATTCAAGGTCTTCCCCCGAGGCCATCATGTGATCTGACCACTCTCGCTTCCTCTATGAATGAGTCTCTTGTTCTACTCCCTCAATTATTTACTGAGATGGGATTTTCCCTGAACTCTCTCTCCAGTTCATGCGTATCACAAAGTCACTCACAGGTTTCCGCCGTCACTTTGTCCTCCCGGTGTTCCCTTCGACCTTAATCCTTGGCCATTACATGGGGCATTTACCCTCTTAATTCCGGCTCAAGTTAGGTGATTGTGACAATTGATGAGAAGGGGACACCCGTTTCTCTTACACACCACTTATCTTACTTATATTCTATTTTATTTCTACTCACGCTGTCTGTTATCAAACCTCTCCGAGTCTCACTTATTCGTTGGGAGTCCGGCAGCCTCACGCCTGCCGGTTGACGTTCCTATTTCTGGGATGTTGTGAAATCCGACCTTTTCCCCGTACATTCGATCCTCAGTCAGGAGGGCTTAACGTACACCTTGCTCACAGCGGTAAAACGTTTTGGGGAAAACCGCGAGGTAGAAATAAATCTACTCCGAGACTAGGTTAGAGAGTTTGAAAACACACACAGTTTATTAATACAAGGTACCTGGGAGTTTTATAGGCAGCAACTCAACTTGGGTTCACAAAAAATGAGTATTTAATGTCGTAAATCGCAAAAGTCACATATCACTGTTCTACATCTGTCATTGCCATAAGTGTCTAGGCAAGGAGTTCATTTTCGCCTTTGTCCCACTTACTTCAACATCTTCGGCCAGCGTCTGGTGTGATTGGTTTCATTCTTGCTCCGGGTCTTCTGACCTTTTCGCAATTGCTTATCTCATTCTGTCATGGTACATTTTCTAAAGCACAGCAATTTCGCACTAACGCGATAAACCCTTCAGGTTGTGACAGTATGAGTGAGGTCAGAGATGTACCTGAATGGGTAGAGACAATAAGAGTGACATCAGTCTTTATCTAGATGGGCAGTAAAAGTTGTTGTGAGGTCCAGATGTGCGTGGATGGGCAATTAAGTACCAGTGACGTCAATGATCTATCTGGAAGTGTAGTGGCAGTACGAGTGAAGTAAATGATTTATCTGGATGGGTAGTGTCAGTATGAGTGAGGTCAGTGCTGTATCTGGATGGGTAGTGTCGGCATGAGTGGGATCAGTGATGTATCTGGAAGGTTAGTGAAAGTATGAGTGAGGTCAGTGTTGTATCTGGATGGGTAGCGATAGTATGACTGAGGTCAGTGATGTACCTGCCTGGGCAGTGACAGTATGACTTAGGTCAGTGATGTATCTGGATGGTTAGTGACAGTATGAGAGAAGTAAGTGATTTAACTGGATGGGCAGTGACAGTACGAGTGATATCAGTGATGTATCTGGATGGGTAGTGATAGTATTAGTGAGGTCAGTGATGTATCTGTATGGGTGGTGACAGTATGAGTGAGGCCAGTGATGTATCTGGATGGGTAGTGACAGTATGAGTGAGATGAGTGATGTAACTGGATGTATTTGAGTGTATGCTTAAGAGCAACCATAAACATTGAATGGTCTGTAACTGTTGATATTATGTCAGTGAGATATCCAAATAGCCACCAAATCTTACCGCTTCTTTTGTGTGATGCGATAATTTGGTGTTGCAAATTCCAGCGAGTCTTTCAGATTAGATCACCATATTAATGCAGGTCGGTTGCACACAACAGCATCAGAAATTATTCCCGATCATTTTATGAAATAACTGAATTTATTTAAGTACAGATATAGAGAAGAGGCAATCAGGATATTCCAATTCACCCAAAGATCAGTGTCTGAATACACCACATTTGCTAAAATAGTATGATTGTTAAATCGTACTGGACCAGATAATGTTAGTTGTGATCTGACTTGCACCATGGATCATGGACCGTCTTGAGTGAAACCTAATCATTATGATGTTCTGTCCCAGTGAATGTTAGTTATGAACTGACTTGCACCATAGTTCAAGACCGACCTAGTTACATTGGATGGACAGTCGCTGAAATGGCATGATTAAAATTTATGACCGAAATTCCCCCTGAAAATCTGCTCTCGGTACTCGCCAGTGCTATCAGACTGTAGTTCCCACATGCGCTACACTTCTCAGTAGGAAGTGAAATAGGTGGATAGGCAATGGCAAACTTTTAAAGATCATATGACAGTGACAAGATCAGTACAATTCAAAAATTGTACATCCCTGTCTGCAGTAAAAATAAAAGGGGGAAGATGGCTGAACCGTGGCTGACAACGGAAATTAAGGATAGTGTTAAATCCAAGGAAGAGGCATTTAAATTGGCCATAAAAAGCAGCAAACCTGAGGACAGGGAGATGTTTATAATTAATCAGAGGAGGATAAAGGATTTAATTAGGAGGGGGAAAATAGGGTATTTGAGGAAGCTTGTTTGGATCATAACAACTGACTACAAAAGCATCTATAGATATGTGAAGAGAAAAAGATTAGTGAAGACAAACGTAGTTCCCTTGCAGTCAGATTCAGGTGAATTCATTACAGGGAGCAACACATTTACGGTGCAGTTACACAAATACTTTTGTTCTGACTTCACGAAGGAAGATACACATAACCTACCAGAAAGACTAGGGGACTGAGAGTCCAGTGAGAAAGAGGAACTGAAGCAAATCCTTATTAGGTGGTGAAATTGTGTTCGGAAACTGATGGGATTGAAGGCCGATAAATCACAGGGGCCTGATATTCTGTATCCCAGAGTACTTAAGGAATTGGCCCGAGAAATAGTGGCTGCATTGGTCAACATTTTGCAACAGTCTATCGACTCTAGATCAGTTCCTATTGACTGGAGGGTAGCTAATGTAACACCATTTTTGAAGAAAGGAGGAAGAGTGAAAACAGGTAATTATAGACCCGTTAGTCTGACATCAGTAGTGGGCAAAATGTCGGAATCAATTATTACAAATGAAATAGCAGCACATTTGGAAAGCAGTGACAGTACCGGTCCAAGTTAGCATGGATTTATGAAAGGGAAATCTTTTTTGACAAATCTTCTAGAATTTTTTGAAGATATAACAGATCGAGTGGACAAGGGAGAATCAGTGGATGTGGTTTATTTGGACATTGAAAAGGCTTTTGACAAGGTCCCTCACAAGAGATTGCTAAGCAAAGTCAAAGCACAATGTATTGGAGGTAATGTACTGACGTGGATAGAGAACTGGTTGGCAGACAGGAAGCAGAGTGTCGGAATAAATGGGTCCTTTTCAGAATGGCAGGCAGTGACGAATGTGGTGCCGCAGGGCTCAGTGCTGGGATCCCAGCTGTTTATAACATACGTTAATGATTTAGATGAAGGAATTGAATGTAATATCTGCAAGTTTGCAGATGACACAAAGTTGGGTGCCAGTGTGAGCTGTGATGAGGACACTAAGAGCTACAGGTCGAATTGGACAGTTCAGGTGAGTTGTCAAATGCATTGCAGATGCAGTATAATGTGGATAAATGTGAGGTTATCCACGTTGGTGACAAAAACACGAAGGTAGAATATTATCTCAATGGCGGCAGATTAGGAAAAGGGGAGGTGCAAGTGGACCTGGGTGTCATGGTTCATCAGTAACTGAAAGTGGGCATACAGGCACAGCAGGCGGTAATGAAGGCAAGTGGTATGTTGGCCTTCATAGCTGGGGGATTTGAATATAGGAGCAGGGAGGTCTTACTGCCGTTGTACAGGGCCTTAGTGAGGCCTCATCTGGAATATTATGTTCAGTTTTGGTCGCCTAATCTGAAGAAGGATGTTCTTGCTATTGAGGGAGTGCAGCTAAGGTTCACCAGACTGATTCCCGGGATGGCAGGACTGACATATGAGGAGAGACTGGATCAACTGGGCCTTTATTCACTGGGGTTTAGAAGGGTGAGATGGGATCTCATAGAAACGTGTAAGATTCTGACGGGACGGGACAGGTTAGATGCAGGAAGAATGTTCCCGATGTTGGGGAAGTCCAGAACCAGGGGGCACAATTTTGGATAAGGGATAGGCCAGTTAGGACCGAGATGAGGAGAAACTTCTTCACTCAGAGAGTTGTTAACGTGTGGAATTCCCTGCCACGGAGAGTTGTTGGTTTCCAGCTCCTTGGACACATTCAAGAGGGAGTTAGATATGGCACTTATGGCAAAAGGGATCAAGGGGTATGGAGAGAAAGCAGGAAACGGGTAATGAGGGAATGATCTGCCTTGATCATATTGAATGGCGGTGCAGGCTCGAAGTGCCGAATAGCCTGCTCCTGCACCTATTTTCTCTTTTTCTGTGCGTGAAGCATCCTCCTTTCCAAATTGCATAGCCTCCCTAATTATATGCATATATATTATATACCTTCTGTTTTATATGTAAAGTGCCGGACCAGAACGGGTTAATATCCCCCTGTGCAATGACTGTAATTAATACTAATTTCCATGGGAACTTATTATTGATATTAATTCTAGTCCGGACACAGCAGGTCCATGCAGTATACTTCTTCAAGTTTATTATTTTGGAAAATATTTACAACATATTTCAGATCTGCATGTTGCTTACAGCAATAAATCAATTCCTATCTTTTAATCATTAATACGCTGACTGTAAAGCACCAAGCGATTTTCATCTCACTCAGTGAGGTTGCTTTGTGGGAATTGTGGTCAGTGTGCAGGATTGAAAGTACAGACCTTGTGTGAGACAGTTCGAGCCATGAACTCATTGAGTGGCCGTGCAGGTTCGAAGGGCCGAATGGCCTACTCCTGCATCGATTTTCTATGTTTCTATGATTAATAGCAGGACTTTCAAAATACAGTAATAGATTCTCCCATTGCAAACAACAGCGTTCATTGTTTCACTGTTCATCTTTATAATTTCAGTCTAAAGTGCATCAATTTGGAAATCCGAACTCTCCGATAAAGGCAGGAACCATACAACACAAACAGTTCCTCATTGCGGGGAGGTAGATTGAGCTGAACGTTTGCCTACAATGGTGAAAATCTGGATCATATATTTTAATGCTCTGGTCCTGAACGAAAAATGTCCCACATAAGATCACTTTGATATTTCAAACACGATGAGTCATGCTGAATTCCAGCAATAAACACGTCAGGTTACTTAACCGACCAGATGAGGATGGGTAGTGACATTATGAGAGAAATCAGTGATAATGCTGCATGGATAGTGACAGTATGAGTGAGTTCAGTGATGTATCTGGATGATAGTCTCAGTATGACTGAGGTCTGTGATGTATCTGGATGGGTAGTGACAGCATGAGTGTGGTCAGTGATGTACCTGGATGGGTTGAGACAATATGAGTGACATCAGTGTTGTATCTAGATGGGAAGTGAAAGTTTTTGTGAGGTCCTGATGTGTGTGGATGGGCAATGAAATACCAGTGAGGTCAGTGATCCACCTGGAAGTGTAGTGACAGTATGGATGAGGTTAGTGATGTTGCTGAATGGGTAGTGAGAGTATGAGTGAGGTCAGTGATTTATCTGGATGGGCCGTGATAGTATGAGTGAGATCAATGATGTAACAGGATGGGTAGTGAGACTATGAGTGAGGTCAGTGATGTATCTGGATGGGCAGTGATAGTATGAGTGAGATCAGTGATGTAACTGGATGTGTAGTGACAGTATGAGTGAGGACAGTGATGTATCCGGATGGGTAGTGACAGTATGAGTGAGGTCCGTGATTTATCTGGATGGGTGTGACAGTATGAGTGAGCTCAGTGATGTACCTGATTGGGTAGTGAAAGTATGAGTGAGGTCAGTCATGTACCTGGATGGGTAGTGACCCTATGAGTAAGATCAGTTATGCACTTGGATGGGCAATGACAGTGAGTGAGGTCAGTGATGTATCTGGATGTATTTTGAGAGTTCACTTGGGAGCAATGATAAACATTGGATGGTCTGTAACTGTTGATATTATGTCAGTGATTATCCAAATAAATACCAAATCTTACCGCATCTTCTTTGTGAAGTGATAATTTCTGTTGTTGGTGTTGCAAATTCCAGTGAGTCTTTCAGATTAGATCACCATATTAGTGCCAGTCGGTTGCACACAGCAGCATCAAAAAGTATTCCCGGTCATGTTTATTAAATAACTCAATGTATTTAAGTACAGATATCGAGAAGATGGAATCAGGATATTCCAATTCACCCAAAGATCAGTGTCTGAACACACCACATTTGCTAAAATAGTATTATTGTTAAATCGTACTGTAACAGATAATATTAGTTGTGATTTGACTTGCACCAAGGATCATGGACCATCTTGAGTGTAAACTGATCATTATGACGTACTGTCCCAGTGAATGTTAGTTATGAACTGAAATGCACCATGGTTCAGGGACGACCTAGTTAAATTGGATGAAAAGTCGCTGAAATGGCATGATTATAATTTATGGACAAAATTCCCAAAAATCTCTCTGAATATCTGCTCTCGGTACCCGCCAGTCCGATCAGACTGTCGTGCCCACATGCGCTACACTTCCCAGTCGGTATTGAAATAGGTGGATAGGCAAAGGCAAACTTTTAAAGATCACATGACAGTGACAGGATCGGTCGAAGTCAACAATTGTGCATCCCTGTCTGGAGTAACAATAAAAGGGGGAAGATGGCTGAACCGTGGCTTACAAGGGAAATTAAGGATAGTGTTAAATCCAAGGAAGAGGCATTTAAATTGTCCAGAAAAAGCAGAAAACCTGAGGACAGGGAGTATTTTATTATTCAGCACAGGAGGACAAAGGATTTAATTAGAAGTGGGAAATAGAGTATGAGAGGAAGCTTGCTGGGATCATAAAAACTGACTGCAAAAGCATCTATACATAAGTGAAGAGAAAAAGGTTAGTGAAGACAAACGTAGGTCTCTTGCAGTCAGATTCAGATGAATTTATAACAGGGAACAAAAAATTGGCGGACCAGTTAAACAAATACTTTGGTTCTGTCTTCACGAAGGAAGACACAAATAACCTTCCGGAAATACTAGGGGACTGAGGGTTCATTGAAAAGGAGGAACTGAAGGAAATCCTTATTAGGTTGGATATTGTGTTTGCAAATTGCTCAGATTCTAGGACGATAAATCACAGGGCCTGATAGTCTGCATCCCAGAGTACTGAAGAAATTGGCCGAGAAATAGTGGCTGCATTGGTGATCATTTTCCAACAGTGTAGCGACTCTCGATCAGTTCCTATGGACTGGAGGGCAGCTAATGCCACACCACTTTTTAAGAAAGGAGGGAGAGAGAACACGGGTAATTGCAGAATGGTTAGTCTGATATCTGTAGTGGGAAAATGTTGGAATCAATTTTTAAAGCTGAAAAAGCAGCGCATTTGGAAAGCAGTGACAGGATCGGTCCAATCAACATGGATTTACGAAAGGGAAATCATTTTTGACAAATCTTCTTAATTTCTTGAGGATATAACAGTTAGAGTGGACAAGGTAGAACCAGTTAATGTGATGTATTTGGACATTCAAAAGGCTTTTGACAAGGTCCCACACAAGAGATTGGTGAGCAAAATTAAAGCACATGGTATTGGGGGTAATGTACTAACGTGGATAGAGAACTGGTTGGCAGACAGGAAGCAGAGAGTCGGGATAAACAGTTCCTTCTCAGAATGGCAGGCAGTGACTCGTGGAGTGCCGCAGGACTCAGTGCTGGAACCCCAGCTATTAACAATATGCATTAATGATTTAGATGAAGGAATTGAGTGCAATATCTCCAAGTTTGCAGATGACACGAAGTTGTGTGGCGGTGTAAGCTGTGAGGAGGATGCTAAGAGGCTGCAGGGTGATTTAGACAGGTCTGGTGAATGGGCAAACGCTTGGCAGATGCAGTATAATATGGATAAATGTGAGGTTATCCACTTTGGTGGCAAAAACACGAAGGCAGAATATTATCTCAATGGTGGCAGATTAGAAAAAGGTGACGTGCAGGTGGACCTGGTTATCATGATACATCAGTCATTGAAAGTTGGCACGCAGGTCCAGCAGGCGGTGAATTTGGCAACTATGTTGGCCTCCATAGCTTGGGGATTTCAGTATCGGAGTAGGGAGGTCTTACTGCAGTTGTACAGGGCCTCAGTGAGGCCTCATTTGGAATATTGCGATCTGTTTTGATCTCCTAATCTGAGGAAGGACGTTCTTGCTACTGAGGGAGTGCAGCAAAGGTTCATATACTGATTCCCTGGATGGCAGGACTAATACATGAGGAGAGACTGAATTGACTGGGCCTGTCTTCACTGGAGTTTAGAAGGATGAGAAGGGATCTCATAGAAACATATGAAATTCTGACGGGACTGGACAGGTTAGATGCAGGAAGAATGTTCCCGCTGTTGGGGAAGTCCAGTACCAGGGGACATCGACTGAGGATAAGTTGTAATCCATTTCGGACCGAGATGAGGAGAAACCTCTTCACTCAGAGAGTTGTTAACCAGTGGAATTCGCTGCCGCAGCGAGTTGTTGATGACAGTTCATTGGATATATTCAAGAGGGAGTTAGATGTGGTCTTTATGGCTAAACGGATCAAGGGGTATGGAGAGAAAGCAGGAAAGTGGTACTGAGCTGATTGTTCAATCATGATCATTATTGAATAATGGTGCAGTCTCGAATGGCCAAAGCACCGTATACTGAACCTATTTTCTATGTTCTACGTTTCCATGTTTGGAGCATCCTCCTAACGAAATTTCAAAACATCTCTAATTATATGAGTTTCTATTATATATATTCTGTTTTATATGCAAAGTGCCGGACCAGAACGGGTTAATATCCCTTTGTGCAATGACTGTAATTAATACTAATTTCCATGTGAACTTATTATTGATATTAATTCCATTCAGGAGGACACAGCAGGTTCATGCAGTACACTTCTTCATGCTTATGATTTTGGAAAATATTTACAACATATTTCAGATCTGCATGTTTCTCACAGCAATAAATCAATTTCTGACTTTTAATCATTCAAATCCTGAATGTAAAGTGCGAAGCGATTTTCAACTCACTCAGTGAGGTTGCATTGTCAGTGATATAATTGGACATGTAGTGATAGAAGGAATAAGTTCAGTGATGTATCTGGATGGGCAGTCAGAATCTGAGTGAGGTCAGTGTTGCAACTGACATGGAAGCGGCAGTGTGAGTCGCGGCAGTATGAGTCACGTCAGTGATATATCTGGATGGGTAGTGAGAGTATGAGTGAGATCAGTGATGTATCGTGATGGGTAGTGAGAGTATGAATGAGGTCAGTGATGTATCTCGATGTGTAGTGACAGTATGAGTGAGGTCAGTGATGTTACCGGATGGGTAATGACAGTATGAGTGAGATTAGTGATGTATCTGGATGGGTCGTGACAGTATGAGTGAGGTCAGTGATGTATCTGGATGGGTAGTGACAGTATGAGTGAGGTCAGTGATGCAACTGACATGGTAGCGGCAGTATGAGTCACGTCAGTGAGGTATCTGGATGTGTAGTGAGAGTATGAGAGAGATCATTGATGTATCTGGATGGCTAGTGACAGTATGAGTAAGGTCAGTGATGTATCTGGATGAGTAGTGACAGTATGAGTGAGATCAGTGATGTATCGAGATGGGTAGAGACAATATGAGAGTGGTCAGTGATGTATCTAGATGGGTAGTGACAGTATGAGTGAGGTCAGTGATGTACCTGGATGGGTAATGACAGTAGGAGTAAGATCAGTGATGTATCTGGAATGGGTAGTGACAGTATGAGTGAGGTCAGTGATGTATCTGGATGATAGTGACAGTATGAGTGAGGTCAGTGATGTATCTGGATGGGTAGTGACAGTATGAGTGAGGTCAGTGATGCATCTGGATGGGTCGTGACAGTACGAGTGATATCAGTGATGTATCTGGATGGGTAGTGACAGTATGAGTGAAATCAGTGATGTATCTGGAAGGTAGTGACATTACGAGTGATATCCGTGATGTATCTGGATGGGTAGTGAGAGTATGAGTGAGGTCAGTGATATATCTGGATGGTAGTGACAGTATGAGTGAGATCAGTGATGTATCTGCATGCATAGTGACAGTATGGGTGAGGTCAGTGATGTATCTGGATAGGTAGTGACAGCATGAGTGAGGTCAGTGATGTATCTGGATGGTAGTGACAGTACGAGTGATATCAGTGATGTATCTGGATGGGTAGTGACAGTATGAGTGAGATCAGTGATGTATCTGGATGGGTAGTGACAGTATGAGTGAGGTCAGTGATATATCTGGATGGTAGTGACGGTATGAGTGAGGTCAGTGATGCATCTCGATGGGTAGTGACAGTATGAGTGAGGTCAGTGATGTATCTGGATGGTAGTGACAGTATGAGTGAGGTCAGTGATGTATATGGATGGGTAGTGACAGTATGAGTGAGGTCAGTGATGTATCTGGATGGGTAGTGACAGTGTGAGTGAGGTCAGTGATGTATCTGGATGGGTAGTGACAGTATGAGTGACGTCAGTGATGTAACTGGATGGTAGTGACAGTGTGAGTGACGTTAGTGATGTATCTGGATGGTAGTGACAGTGTGAGTGACGTCAGTGATGTATCTGGATGTGTAGTGACAGTATGAGTGAGGTCAGTGATATATCTGGATGTGTAGTGACAGTATGAGTCAGGTCAGTGATGTATCTGGATGAGTAGTGACAGTATGAGTTAGATCAGTGATGTATCTGGATGGGTAGTGAAAATATGTGCGAAGACAGTGATGTATCTGGATGGGTAGTGACAGTAGGAGTGAGGTCAGTGATGTATCTGGATGAGTAGTGACAGTATGAGTGAGGTCAGTGATGTAGCTGGATGGGTAGTGACAGTATGAGTGAGGTCAGTGATGTACCTGAATGTGTAGTGACAGTATGAGTGAGGTCAGTGATGTACCTGGATGGGTAGTGACAGTATGAGTGAGGTCAGTGATGAACCTGGATGGGTGATGACAGTATGAGTGAGATCAGTGCTGTATCTGGATGGGTAGTGACAGTATGAGTGAGGTCAGTGATATATCTGGATGGGTAGTGACAATATGAGTGGGGTCAGTGATGTATCTAGATGGTAGTGACAGTATGAGTGGGGTCAGTGATGTATCTGGATGGTAGTGACAGTATGAGTGAGGTCAGTGATGTATCTGAATGGCTAGTGACAGTATGAGTCAGGTCAGTCATGTATCTGGATGGGTAGTGACAGTATGAGTGAGGTCAGTGATGTATCTGGATGGGTAGTGACAGAATGAGTGAGGTCAGTGATGTAACTGACATGGTAGCGGCAGTATGAGTCACGTCAGTGATGTATCTGGATGTGTAGTGAGAGTATGAGTGAGATCATTGATATATCTGGATGGCTAGTGACAATATTAGTAAGATCAGTGATGTATCAAGATGAGTAGTGACAGTATGAGTGAGATCAGTGATGTATCTAGATGGGAAGTGACAGTATGAGTGTGGTCAGTGATGTATCTGGATGGGTAGTGACAGTATGAGTGAGGTCAGTGATGTACCTGGATGGGTCGTGACAGTATGAGTGAGGTCAGTGATGTAGCTGGATGGGAAGTGACAGTATGAGTGAGGTTAGTGATGTATCTGGATGTGTAGTGACAGTATGAGTGAGGTCAGTGATGTAGCTGGATGGGTAGTGACAGTATGAGTGAGGTCTGTGATGTATCTGGATGGTAGTGACAGTATGAGTGAGGTCAGTGATGTATCTGGATGGTAGTGACAGTATGAATGACGTCAGTAATGTATCTGGCTGGTAGTGGCAGTATGAGTGAGGTCACTGGTGTACCTGGATGGGTAGCGACAGTATGAGTGACGTCAGTGATGTATCTGGATGGTAGTGACAGTATGAGTGATGTCAGTGATGTACCTGGATCGGTAGTGACAGTACGAGTGACGTCAGTGTTGTACCTGGATGGATAGTGACAGTATGAGTGAGATCAGTGATGTATCTGGATGGGGAATGACCGTATGAGTGAGATCAGTGATGTATCTGGATGAGTAGTGATATTATGAATGTGGTCAATGATGTATCTGGATGGGTAGTGACAGTATGAGTGAAGACAATGATGTATCTGGATGGGTAGTGACAGTATGAGTGAGGTCAGTGATTTATCTGGATGAGTATTGACAGTATGAGTGTGGCCATTGATGTATCTGGATGGGTCGTGACAGTATGTGTGAAGACAATGATGTATCTTGATGGGTAGTGTCAATATGAGTGAGGTCAGTGATGTATCTGGATGGGTAATGACAGTATGAGTGAGATCAGTGATGTATCTGGATGGGTAGTGATACTATGAGTGAGATCAGTGATGTATCTGGATGGGGAGTGACAGTATGAGTGAGGTCAGTGATTTATCTGAATGGCTAGTGAAAGTATGAGTGGGGTCAGTGATGTATCTAGATGGTAGTGACAGTATGAGTGACGTCAGTGATGTATCTGGATGTGTAGTGACAGTATGAGTGAGGTCAGTGATATACCTGGATGGGTAGTGACAGTATGAGTGAGGTCAGTGATGAGCCTGGATGGGTAATGACAGTATGAGTGAGATCAGTGCTGTATCTGGATGGGAAGTGACAGTATGAGTGAGGTCAGTGAGATATCTGGATGGGTAGTGACAATATAAGTGGTGTCAGTGATGTATCTAGATGGTAGTGACAGTATGAGTGGGGTCAGTGATGTATCTGGATGGTAGTGACAGTATGAGTGAGGTCAGTGATGTATCTGAATGGCTAGTGACAGTATGAGTCAGGTCAGTCATGTATCTGGATGGGTAGTGACAGTATGAGTGAGGTCAGTGATGTATCTGGATGGGGAGTGACAGTATGAGTGAGGTCAGTGATGTATCTGAATGGCTAGTGACAGTATGAGTCAGGTCAGTCTTGTATCTGGATGGGTAGTGACAGTATGAGTGGGGTCAGTGATGTATCTGGATGGGTAGTGACAGTATGAATGAAGACAATGATGTATCTGGATGAGTAGTGAAAGTATGAGTGAGGTCAGTGATTTATCTGGATGGGTAGTGACAGTATGAGTCTGGCCATTGATGTATCTGGATGGGTCGTGACAGTGTGTGTGAAGACAATGATGTATCTTGATGGGTAGTGTCAGTATGAGTGAGGTCAGTGATGTATCTGGATGGGTATTGACAGTATGAGTGAGATCAGTGATGTATCTGGATGGGTAGTGATGCTATGAGTGAGATCAGTGGTGTATCTGGATGGGGAGTGAGAGTATGAGTGAGGTCAGTGAATTATCTGAATGGCTAGTGACAGTATGAGTGGGGTCAGTGATGTATCTGGATGGTAGTGACAGTATGAGTGACGTCAGTGATGTATCTGGATGTGTAGTGACAGTATGAGTGAGGTCAGTGATATACCTGGATGGGTAGTGACAGTATGAGTGAGGTCAGTGATGTATCTGTATGGGTAGTGATAGTATGAGTGAGGTCAGTGATGTGTCTGGATGAGTAGTGACAGTATGAGTGAGATCAGTGATGTATCTGGATGGGTGATGACAGTATGAGTGGGGTCAGTGATGTATTTAGATGGGTAGTGACAGTATGAGTGGGGTCAGTGATGTATCTAGATGGTAGTGACAGTAAGAGTGGGGTCAGTGATGTATCTGGATGGTAGTGACAGTATGAGTGAGGTCAGTGATGTATCTGGATGGGTGATGACAGTATGAGTGAGATCAGTGCTGTATCTGGATGGGTAGTGAAAGTATGTGTGAAGAAAGTAATGTATCTGGATGGGTAGTGACAGCACGAGTGAGGTCAGTGATGTATCTGGATGGGTAGTGACAGTATGAGTGAGGTCAGTGATATATCTAGATGCGTAGTGACAGTATGAGTGGGGTCAGTGATGTATCTAGATGGTAGTGACAGTATGAGTGGGGTCAGTGATGTACCTGGATGGTAGTGACAGTATGAGTGAGGTCAGTGATGTATCTGGATGGGTGATGACAGTATGAGTGAGATCAGTGCTGTATCTGGATTGGTAGTGAAAGTATGTGTGAAGAAAGTGATGTATCTGGATGGGTAGTGACAGTACGAGTGAGGTCAGTGATGTATCTGGATGGGTAGTGACAGTATGAGTGAGGCCAGTGATATATCTGGATGGGTAGTGACAGTATGAGTGGGGTCAGTGATGTATCTAGATGGTAGTGACAGTATGAGTGCGGTCAGTGATGTATCTGGATAGCAGTGACAGTGTGAGTGACGTCAGTGATGTATCTGGATGTGTAGTGACAGTATGAGTGAGGTCAGTGATATATCTGGATGAAGTAGTGACAGTATGAGGGAGGTCAGTGATGTATCTGGATGAGTAGTGACAGTATGAGTGAGATCGGTGATGTATCTGCATGGGTAGTGAAAGTATGTGTGAAGAAAGTGATGTATCTGGATGGGTAGTGACAGTACGAGTGAGGTCAGTGATGTATCTGGATGGGTAGTGACAGTATGAGTGAGGTCAGTGATGTATCTGGATGGTTAGTGACACTATGAGTGAGATCAGTGATGTATCTGGATGGGGACTGACAGTGTGAGTGACGTCAGTGATGTCTCTGGATGGTAGTGACAGTGTGAGTGACGTCAGTGATGTATCTGGATGGTAGTGACAGTATGAGTGACGTCAATGATGTACCTGGATCGGTAGTGACAGTACGAGTGACGTCAGTGTTTTACCTGGATGGGTAGTGACAGTATGAGTGAGATCAGTGATGTATCTGGATGGGGAGTGACAGTATGAGTGAGATCAGTGATGTATCGGGATGGGGAGTGAAAGTATGAGTGAGGTCAGTGACTTATCCGATAGGCTAGTGACAGTATGAGTGAGGTCAGTGATGTATCTGGATGAGTAGTGACAGTATGAATGTGGTCAATGATGTATCTGGATGGGTAGTGACAGTATGTGTGAAGAAAATGATGTATCTGGATGTGTAGTGACAGTTGAGTGAGGTCAGTGATTTATCTGGATGAGTAGTGACAGTATGAGTGTGGCCATTGATGTATCTGGATGGGTAGTGACAGTATGTGTGAAGACAATGATGTATCTTGATGGGTAGTGTCAGTATGAGTGAGGTCAGTGATGTATCTGGATGGGTAATGACAGTATGAGTGAGATCAGTGATGTATCTGGATGGGTAGTGACACTATGAGTGAGATCAGTGATGTATCTGGATGGGGAGTGACAGTATGAGTGAGGTCAGTGATATATCTGGATGGGTAGTGACAGTATGAGTGGGTTCAGTGATGTATCCAGATGGTAGTGACAGTATGAGTGGGGTCAGTGATGTATCTGGATGGTAGTGACAGTGTGAGTGACGTCAGTGATGTATCTGGATGGGTAGTGACAGTACGAGTGAGGTCAGTGATGTATCTGGATGGGTAGTGACAGTATGAGTGAGGTCAGTGATGTATCTGGATGGGTAGTGACAGTATGAGTGACGTCAGTGATGTATCTGGATGTGTAGTGACAGTATGAGTGAGGTCAGTGATATATCTGGATGGGTAGTGACAGTATGAGTGAGGTCAGTGATGTATCTGGATGGTAGTGACAGTATGAGTGAGGTCAGTGATATATCTGGATGAGTAGTGACAGTATGAGTGAGATCAGTGATGTATCTGGATGGGTAGTGAAAGTATGTGTGCAGAAAGTGATGTATTTGGATGGGTAGTGACAGTATGAGTGGCGTCAGTGATGCATCTGGAAGGTAGTGACAGTATGAGTGAGGTCAGTGATGTATCTGGATGGTAGTGACAGTATGAGTGACGTCAGTGATGTATCTGGATGGTAGTGACAGTGTGAATGACGTCAGTGATGTATCTGGATGGTAGTGACAGTGTGAGTGACGTCAGTGATGTATCTGGATGTGCAGTGACAAAATGAGTGAGGTCAGTGATATATCTGGATGGGGAGTGACAGTGTGAGTGAGATCAGTGATGTACCTGGATGGTCGTGACAGGATGAGTGAGGTCAGTGATGTATCTGGATGGTAATGACAGTATGAGTGTGGTCAGTGATGTGTCTGGATGGTAGTGACAGTATGAATGACGTCAGTAATATATCTGGATGGTAGTGACAGTATGAGTGAGGTCACTGATGTACCTGGATGGGTTGTGACAGTATGAGTGACGTCAATGATGTATCTGGATGGTAGTGACAGTATGAGTGACGTCAGTGATGTAGCTGGATGGGTAGTGACAGTATAAGTGACGTCAGTGTTGTACCTGGATGGGTAGTGACAGTATGAGTGAGTCAGTGATTTATCTGGATGAGTTGTGATAGTATGAGTGTGGCCATTGATGTATCTGGATGGGTAGTGACAGTATGGGTGAAGACAATGATGTATCTTGATGGGTAGTGTCAGTATGAGTGAGGTCAGTGATGTATCTGGATGGTTAATGACAGTATGAGTGAGATCAGTGATGTATGTGGATGGGGAGTGACAGTATGAGTGAGGTCAGTGACTTATCTTAATGGCTAGTGACAGTATGAGTGGGGTCAGTGATGTATCTGGATGGTAGTGACAGTGTGAGTGACGTCAGCGATGTTTCTGGATGTGTAGTGACAGTATGAGTGAGGTCAGTGATATATCTGGATGGGTAGTGACAGTATGTGTGTATTCAGTGATGTATCTGGATGGGTAGTGACAGTGTGAGTGAGATCAGTGATGTATCTGGATGGGTAGTGACAGTATGAGTGACGTCAGTGATGTATCTGGATGGTAGTGACAGTATGAGTGAGGTCAGTTATGTATCTGGATAGTAGTGACAGTGTGAGTGACGTCAGTGATGTATCTGGATGTGTAGTGACAGTATGAGTGAGGTCAGTGATGTATCTGGATGGGTAGTGACAGTATGAGTGAGGTCAGTCATGTATCTGGATGAGTAGTGACAGTATGTGTGAAGACAATTATGTATCTGGATGGGTAGTGACAGTATGAGTGAGGTCAGTGATTTATCTGGATGAGTAATGACAGTATGAGTGTGGCCATTGATGTATCTTGATGGGAAATGACAGTATGTGTGAAGACAATGATGTATCTTGATATGTAGTGTCAGTATGAGTGAGGTCAGTGATGTATCTGGATGGTTAATGACAGTATGAGTGAGATCAGTGATGTATCTGGATGGGTAGTGACAGTATGAGTGAGGTCAGTGACTTATCTTAATGGCTAGTGACAGTATGAGTGGGGTCCGTGATGTATCTGGATGGTAGTGACAGTGTGAGTGACGTCAGCGATGTATCTAGATGTGTAGTGACAGTATGAGTGAGGTCAGTGATATAACTGGATGGGTAGTGACAGTATGAGTAAGGTCAGTGATGTATCTGTATGAGTAGTGACAGTATGAGTGAGATCAGTGATGTATCTGGATGGGGAGTGAAAGTATGTGTGAAGACAGTGATGTATCTGGATGTGTAGTGACAGTATGATTGAGGTCAGTGATATACTTGGATGGGTAGTGACAGTATGAGCGAGATTAGTGCTGTATCTGGATGGGTAGTGACAGTATGAGTGAGGTCAGTGATATATCTGGATGGGTAGTGACAGTATGAGTGGGGTCAGCGATGTATCTAGATGGTAGTGACAGTATGAGTGGGGTCAGTGATGTATCTGTATGGTAGTGACGGTATGAGTGAGGTCAGTGATGTATCTGAATGGCTAGTGACAGTATGAGTGAGTTCAGTGATGTATCTGGATAGGTAGTGATAGTATGAGTGACGTCAGTGATGTATCTGGATGGTAGTGACAGTATGAGTGACGTCAGTGATGTATCTGGATGGTAGTGACCGTGTGAGTGACGTCAGTGATGCACCTGGATGGGTAGTGACAGTATGAGTGAGGTCAGTGATATATCTGGATGGGTAGTGAAAGTATGTGTGAAGAAAGTGATGTATCTGGATGGGTAGTGACAGTACGAGTGAGGTCAGTGATGTATCTGGATGGGTAGTGACAGTATGAGTGAGGTCAGTGATGTATCGTGATGGGTAGTGAAAGTATGTGTGAAGAAAGTGATGTATCTGGATGGGTAGTGACAGTATGAGTGAGATCAGTGATGTATCTGGATGGGTATTGAAACTATGTGTGAAGAAAGTGATGTATCTGGATGGGTAGTGAGAGTACGAGTGAGGTCAGTGATGAAACTGGATGGGCAGTGACAGTATGAGTGAGGTCAGTGATGTATCTGGATGGGTAGTGGCAGTATGAGTGACGTCAGTGATGTATCTGGATGGTAGTGACAGTGCGAGTGACGTCAGTGATGTCTCTGGATGGTAGTGACAGTGTGAGTGACGTCAGTGATGGATCTGGATGGGTAGTGACAGTATGAGTGACGTCAGTGATGTATCTGGATGGTAGTGACAGTGTGAGTGGCGTCAGTGATGTATCGGGATGGTAGTGACAGTGTGAGTGACGTCAGTGATGTATCTGGATGTGTAGTGACAGTATGAGTGAGGTCAGTGATATATCTGTATGGGTAGTGACAGTATGAGTGAGGTCAGTGATATATCTGGATGTGTAGTGACAATATGAGTGAGGTCAGTGATATATCTGGATGTGGTGTGACAGTATGAGTGTGGTCAGTGATGTATCTGGATGGGTAGTGAAAGTATGTGTGAAGAAAGTGATGTACCTGGATGGGTAGTGAAAGTACGAGTGAGGTCAGTGATGTATCTGGATGGGTCGTAACAGTGTGAGTGAGATCAGTGTTGTATCTGGATGGGTAGTGACAGTATGAGTGGCGTCAGTGATGCATCTGGATGGTAGTGACAGTGTGAGTGAGATCAGTGATGTACCTGGATGGTAGTGACAGTATGAGTGAGGTCAGTGATGTATCTGGATGGTAGTGACAGTATGAGTGAGGTCAGTGATGTGTCTGGATGGTAGTGACAGTATGAATGACGTCAGTAATATATCTGGATGGTAGTGACAGTATGAGTGAGGTCACTGATGTAACTGGATGGGTAGTGACAGTATGAGTGACGTCAATGATGTATCTGGATGGTAGTTACAGTATGAGTGACGTCAGTGATGTACCTGGATGGGCAGTGACAGTATGAGTGACGTCAGTGATGTACCTGGATTGGTAGTGACAGTATGAGTGAGGTCAGAGATGAATTTGTATGGTAGTGACAGTACGAGTGAGGTCAGTGATGTATCTGGATGGCTAGTGACTGTATGAATGAGGTCAGTAATGTATCTGGATGGGTAGTGACAGTGTGAGTGACGTCAGTGATGTCTCTGGATGGTAATGACAGTGTGACTGATGTCAGTGATGTATCTGGATGTGTAGTGTCAGTATGAGTGATCTCAGTGATATATCTGGATGTGTAGTGACAGTATGAGTGAGGTTAGTGATGTATCTTGATGAGTAGTGACAGTATGAATGAGATCAGTGATGTATCTGGATGGGTAGTGAAAGTATGTGTGAAGAAAGTGATGTATCTGGATGGGTATTGACAGTACGAGTGAGGTCAGTGATGTATCTGGATGGTAGTGACAGTGTGAGTGAGATCAGTGATGTACCTGGATGGTCGTGACAGGATGAGTGAGGTCAGTGATGTATCTGGATGGTAATGACAGTATGAGTGAGGTCAGTGATGTGTCTGGATGGTAGTGACAGTATGAATGACGTCAGTAATATATCTGGATGGTAGTGACAGTATGAGTGAGGTCACTGATGTACCTGGATGGGTTGTGACAGTATGAGTGACGTGAATGATGTATCTGGATGGTAGTGACAGTATGGGTGACGTCAGTGATGTAGCTGGATGGGTAGTGACAGTATAAGTGACGTCAGTGTTGTACCTGGATGGGTAGTGACAATATGAGTGAGTCAGTGATTTATCTGGATGAGTAGTGATAGTATGAGTGTGGCCATTGATGTATCTGAATGGGTAGTGACAGTATGGGTGAAGACAATGATGTATCTTGATGGGTAGTGTCAGTATGAGTGAGGTCAGTGATGTATCTGGATGGTTAATGACAGTATGAGTGAGATCAGTGATGTATCTGGATGGGGAGTGACAGTATGAGTGAGGTCAGTGACTTATCTTAATGGCTAGTGACAGTATGAGTGGGGTCAGTGATGTATCTGGATGGTAGTGACAGTGTGAGTGACGTCAGCGATGTTTCTGGATGTGTAGTGACAGTATGAGTGAGGTCAGTGATATATCTGGATGCGTACTGACAGTATGAGTGAGGTCAGCGATGTATCTGGATGGGTAGTGACAGTATGAGTGAGGTCAGTGATGTATCTGGATGGGTAGTTACAGTATGAGTGAGATCAGTGATGTATCTGGATGGGTAGTGACAGTATGAATAGCATCAGTGATGTATCTAGATGGTAGTGACAGTATGAGTGAGGTCAGTGATGTATCTGGATGGGTAGTGACAGTATGAGTGAGGTCAGTGATATATCTGGAGGGGTAGTGACAGTATGAGTGACGTCAGTGATGTATCTGGATGGTAGTGACAGTATGAGTGAGGTCAGTTATGTATCTGGATGGTAGTGACAGTGTGAGTGACGTCAGTGATGTATCTGGATGTGTAGTGACTGTATGAGTGAGGTCAGTGATGTATCTGGATGGGTAGTGACAGTATGAGTGAGGTCAGTCATGTATCTGGATGAGTAGTGACAGTATGTGTGACGACAATTATGTATCTGGATGGGTAGTGACAGTATGAGTGAGGTCAGTGATTTATCTGGATGAGTAGTGACAGTATGAGTGTGGCCATTGATGTATCTGGATGGGTAGTGACAGTATGTGTGAAGACAATGATGTATCTTGATGGGTAGTCTCAGTATGAGTGAGGTCAGTGATGTATCTGGATGGTTAATGACAGTATGAGTGAGATCAGTGATGTATCTGGATGGGTAGTGACACTCTGAGTGAGATCAGTGATGTATCTGGATGGGGAGTGACAGTATGAGTGAGGTCAGTGACTTATCTTAATGGCTAGTGACAGTATGAGTGGGGTCCGTGATGTATCTGGATGGTAGTGACAGTGTGAGTGACGTCAGCGATGTATCTAGATGTGTAGTGACAGTATGAGTGAGGTCAGTGATATACCTGGATGGGTAGTGACAGTATGATTAAGGTCAGTGATGTATCTGTATGAGTAGTGACAGTATGAGTGAGATCTGTGATGTATCTGGATGGGGAGTGAAAGTATGTGTGAAGACAGTGATGTATCTGGATGTGTCGTGACAGTATGATTGAGGTCAGTGATATACTTGGATGGGTAGTGACAGTATGAGTGAGATCAGTGCTGTATCTGGATGGGTAGTGACAGTATGAGTGAGGTCAGTGATATATCTGGATGTGTAGTGACAGTATGAGTGGGGTCAGTGATGTATCTAGATGATAGTGACAGTATGAGTGGGGTCAGTGATGTATCTGTATGGTAGTGACAGTATGAGTGAGGTCAGTGATGTATCTGAATGGCTAGTGACAGTATGAGTGAGTTCAGTGATGTATCTGGATGGGTAGTGACAGTATGAGTGAGGTCAGTGATATACCTGGATGGGTAGTGAAAGTATGTGTGAAGAAAGTGATGTATCTGGATGGGTAGTGAGAGTACGAGTGAGGTCAGTGATGTATCTGGATGGGTAGTGACAGTATGAGTGAGGTCAGTGATGTATCGTGATGGGTAGTGAAAGTATGTGTGAAGAAAGTGATGTATCTGGATGGGTAGTGACAGTATGAGTGAGATCAGTGATGTATCTGGATGGGTATTGAAAGTATGTGTGAAGAAAGTGATGTATCTGGATGGGTAGTGAGAGTACGAGTGAGGTCAGTGATGAAACTGGATGGGTAGTGACAGTATGAGTGAGGTCAGTGATGTATCTGTATGGGTGGTGACAGTATGAGTGACGTCAGTGATGTATCTGGATGGTAGTGACAGTGCGAGTGACGTCAGTGATGTCTCTGGATGGTAGTGACAGTGTGAGTGACGTCAGTGATGTATCTGGATGTGTAGTGACAGTATGAGTGAGGTCACTGATGTATCTGGATGGGTAGTGACAGTATGAGTGACGTCAGTGATGGATCTGGATGGGTAGTGACAGTATGAGTGACGTCAGTGATGTATCTGGATGGTAGTGACAGTGTGAGTGGCGTCAGTGATGTATCTGGATGGTAGTGACAGTGTGAGTGACGTCAGTGATGTATCTGGATGTGTAGTGACAGTATGAGTGAGGTCAGTGATATATCTGGATGGGTAGTGACAGTATGAGTGAGGTCAGTGATGTATCTGGATGGGTAGTGACAGTATGAGTGAGGTCAGTGATATATCAGGATGAGTAGTGACAGTATGAGTGAGATCAGTGATGTATCTGGATAGGTAGTGAAAGTATGTGTGCAGAAAGTGATGTATTTGGATGGGTAGTGACAGTATGAGTGGCGTCAGTGATGCATCTGGATGCTAGTGACAGTGTGAGTGAGATCAGTGATGTACCTGGATTGTAGTGACAGTATGAGTGAGGTCAGTGATGTATCTGGATGGTAGTGACAGTATGAGTGACGTCAGTGATGTATCTGGATGGTAGTGACAGTATGAGTGACGTCAGTGATGTATCTGGATGGTAGTGACAGTGTGAGTGACGTCAGTGATGTATCTGGATGTGTAGTGACAATATGAGTGAGGTCAGTGATATATCTGGATGGGGAGTGACAGTATGAGTGTGGTCAGTGATGTATCTGGATGGGTAGTGAAAGTATGTGTGAAGAAAGTGATGTACCTGGATGGGTAGTGACAGTACGAGTGAGGTCAGTGATGTATCTGGATGGGTAGCAACAGTGTGAGTGAGATCAGTGTTGTATCTGGATGGGTAGTGACAGTATGAGTGGCGTCAGTGATGCATCTGGATGGTAGTGACAGTGTGAGTGAGATCAGTGATGTACCTGGATGGTAGTGACAGTATGAGTGAGGTCAGTGATGTATCTGGATGGTAGTGACAGTATGAGTGAGGTCAGTGATGTGTCTGGATGGTAGTGACAGTATGCATGACGTCAGTAATATATCTGGATGGTAGTGACAGTATGAGTGAGGTCACTGATGTAACTGGATGGGTAGTGACAGTATGAGTGACGTCAATGATGTATCTTGATGGTAGTGACAGTATGAGTGACGTCAGTGATGTACCTGGATTGGTAGTGACATTATGAGTGACGTCAGTGTTGTACCTGGATGGGTCGTGACAGTATGAGTGACGTCAGTGATGTACCTGGATTGGTAGTGACAGTATGAGTGAGGTCAGAGATGACTTTGTATGGTAGTGACAGTACGAGTGAGGTCAGTGATGTATCTGGATGGCTAGTGACTGTATGAGTGAGGTCAGTTATGTATCTGGATGGTAGTGATAGTGTGAGTGACGTCAGTGATGTATCTGGATGTGTAGTGACAGTATGAGTGAGGTCAGTGATGTATCTGGATGGGTAGTGACAGTATGAGTGAGGTCAGTCATGTATCTGGATGAGTAGTGACAGTATGTGTGAAGACAATTATGTATCTGGATGGGTAGTGACAGTATGAGTGAGGTCAGTGATTTATCTGGATGAGTAGTGACAGTATGAGTGTGGCCATTGATGTATCTGGATGGGTAGTGACAGTATGTGTGAAGACAATGATGTATCTTGATGGGTAGTGTCAGTATGAGTGAGGTCAGTGATGTATCTGGATGGTTAATGACAGTATGAGTGAGATCAGTGATGTATCTGGATGGGTAGTGACACTATGAGTGAGATCAGTGATGTATCTGGATGGGGAGTGACAGTATGAGTGAGGTCAGTGACTTATCTTAATGGCTAGTGACAGTATGAGTGGGGTCCGTGATGTATCTGGATGGTAGTGACAGTGTGAGTGACGTCAGCGATGTATCTAGATGTGTAGTGACAGTATGAGTGAGGTCAGTGATATACCTGGATGGGTAGTGAGAGTATGAGTAAGGTCAGTGATGTATCTGTATGAGTAGTGACAGTATGAGTGAGATCAGTGATGTATCTGGATTGGGAGTGAAAGTATGTGTGAAGACAGTGATGTATCTGGATGTGTAGTGACAGTATGATTGAGGTCAGTGATATACTTGGATGGGTAGTGACAGTATGAGTGAGATCAGTGCTGTATCTGGATGGGTAGTGACATTATGAGTGAGGTCAGTGATATATCTGGATGGGTAGTGACAGTATGAGTGGGGTCAGTGATGTATCTAGATGATAGTGACAGTATGAGTGGGGTCAGTGATGTATCTGTATGGTAGTGACAGTATGAGTGAGGTCAGTGATGTATCTGAATGGCTAGTGACAGTATGAGTGAGTTCAGTGATGTATCTGGATGGGTAGTGACAGTATGAGTGACGTCAGTGATGTATCTGGATGGTAGTGACAGTATGAGTGACGTCAGTGATGTATCTGGATGGTAGTGACAGTGTGAGTGACGTCAGTGATGTACCTGGATGGGTAGTGACAGTATGAGTGAGGTCAGTGATATATCTGGATGGGTAGTGAAAGTATGTGTGAAGAAAGTGATGTATCTGGATGGGTAGTGACAGTACGAGTGAGGTCAGTGATGTATCTGGATGGGTAGTGACAGTATGATTGAGGTCAGTGATGTATCGTGATGGGTAGTGAAAGTATGTGTGAAGAAAGTGATGTATCTGGATGGGTAGTGACAGTATGAGTGAGATCAGTGATGTATCTGGATGGGTATTGAAAGTATGTGTGAAGAAAGTGATGTATCTGGATGGGTAGTGAGAGTACGAGTGAGGTCAGTGATGAAACTGGATGGGTAGTGACAGTATGAGTGAGGTCAGTGATGTATCTGGATGGGTACTGACAGTATGAGTGACGTCAGTGATGTATCTGGATGGTAGTGACAGTGCGAGTGACGTCAGTGATGTCTCTGGATGGTAGTGACAGTGTGAGTGACGTCAGTGATGTATCTGGATGTGTAGTGACAGTATGAGTGAGGTCACTGATGTATCTGGATGGGTAGTGACAGTATGAGTGACGTCAGTGATGGATCTGGATGGGTAGCGACAGTATGAGTGACGTCAGTGATGTATCTTGATGGTAGTGACAGTGTGAGTGGCGTCAGTGATGTATCTGGATGGTCGTGACAGTGTGAGTGACGTCAGTGATGTATCTGGATGTGTAGTGACAGTATGAGTGAGGTCAGTGATATATTTGGATGGGTAGTGACAGTATGAGTGAGGTCAGTGATGTATCTGGATGGGTAGTGACAGTATGAGTGAGGTCAGTGATATATCAGGATGAGTAGTGACAGTATGAGTGAGATCAGTGATGTATCTGGATGGGTAGTGAAAGTATGTGTGCAGAAAGTGATGTATTTGGATGGGTAGTGACAGTATGAGTGGCGTCAGTGATGCATCTGGATGGTAGTGACAGTGTGAGTGAGATCAGTGATGTACCTGGATTGTAGTGACAGTATGAGTGAGGTCAGTGATGTATCTGGATGGTAGTGACAGTATGAGTGAGGTCAGTGATGTATCTGGATGGAAGTGACAGTATGAGTGACGTCAGTGATGTATCTGGATGGTAGTGACAGTATGAGTGACGTCAGTGATGTATCTGGATGGTAGTGACAGTGTGAGTGACGTCAGTGATGTATCTGGATGTGTAGTGACAATATGAGTGAGGTCAGTGATGTATCTGGATGGGGAGTGACAGTATGAGTGTGGTCAGTGATGTATCTGGATGGGTAGTGAAAGTATGTGTGAAGAAAGTGATGTACCTGGATGGGTAGTGAGAGTACGAGTGAGGTCAGTGATGTATCTGGATGGGTAGTAACAGTGTGAGTGAGATCAGTGTTGTATCTGGATGGGTAGTGACAGTATGAGTGGCGTCAGTGATGCATCTGGATGGTAGTGACAGTATGAGTGAGGTCAGTGATGTGTCTGGATGGTAGTGACAGTATGAATGACGTCAGTAATATATCTGGATGGTAGTGACAGTATGAGTGAGGTCACTGATGTAACTGGATGGGTAGTGACAGTATGAGTGACGTCAATGATGTATCTGGATGGTAGTGACAGTATGAGTGACGTCAGTGATGTACCTGGATGGGTAGTGACAGTATGAGTGACGTCAGTGTTGTACCTGGATTGGTAGTGACAGTATGAGTGACGTCAGTGATGTACCTGGATTGGTAGTGACAGTATGAGTGAGGTCAGAGATGAATTTGTATGGTAGTGACAGTACGAGTGAGGTCAGTGATGTATCTGGATGGCTAGTCACTGTATGAGTGAGGTCAGTAATGTATCTGGATGGGTAGTGACAGTGTGAGTGACGTCAGTGATGTCTCTGGATGGTAATGACAGTGTGACTGATGTCAGTGATGTATCTGGATGTGAAGTGTCAGTATGAGTGATCTCAGTGATATATCTGGATGTGTAGTGACAGTATGAGTGAGGTTAGTGATGTATCTGGATGAGTAGTGACAGTATGAATGAGATCAGTGATGTATCTGGATGGGTAGTGAAAGTATGTGTGAAAAAAGTGATGTATCTGGATGGGTATTGACAGTACAAGTGAGGTCAGTGATGTATCTGGATGGGTAGTGACAGTGTGAGTGAGGTCAGTGATGTATCTGGATGTGTAGTGACAGTATGAGTGAGGTTAGTGATGTATCTGGATGAGTAGTGACAGTATGAATGAGATCAGTGATGTATCTGGATGGGTAGTGGAAGTATGTGTGAAGAAAGTGATGTACCTGGATGGTAGTGACAGTAAGAGTGAGGTGAGTGATGTTTCTGGATGGGTAGTGACAGTATGAGTGAGGTCAGTGATGTATCTGGATGGTTAGTGACAGTATGAGTAACGTCAGTGATGTATCTGGATGGTAGTGAAAGTGTGAGTGACGTCAGTGATGTATCTGGATGGTAGTGACAGTGTGAGAGACGTCAGTGATTTATCTGGATGTGTAGTGACAGTATGAGTGAGGTCAGTGATATATCTGGATGGGTAGTGACAGTATGTGTGAAGAAAGCGATGTATCTGGATGGGTAGTGACAGTACGAGTGAGGTCAGTGATGTATCTGGATGGGTAGTGACAGTGTGAGTGAGATCAGTGATGTATCTGGATGGGTAGTGACAGTATGAGTGACGTCAGTGATGTATCTGGATGGTAGTGACAGTGTGAGTGACGTCAGTGATGTCTCTGGATGGTAGTAACAGTGTGAGTGACGACAGTGATGTATCTGGATGTGTAGTGACAGTATGAGTGAGGTCAGTGATATATGTGGATGGATAGTGACAGTATGAGTGAGGTCAGTGATGTATCTGTATGAGTAGTGACAGTATGAGTGACATCAGTGAAGTATCTGAATGGGTAGTGAAAGTATGTGTGAAGAAAGTGATGTATCTCGATGGGTAGTGAAAGTATGAGTAAGGTCACTGATGTATCTGGATGGGTAGTGACAGTATGAGTGACGTCAGTGACTTATCCGAATGGCTAGTGACAGTATGAGTGAGGTCAGTGATATATCTGGATGGGTAGTGACAGTATGAGTGACGTCAGTGATGTATCTGGATGGGTAGTGACAGTATGAGTGAAGTCACTGATGTATCTGGATGGGTAGTGACAGTATGAGTGAGGTCAGTGATGTACCTGGATGGGTAGTGTCAGTATGAGTGAGGTCAGTGATGTAACTGGATGGGTAGTGACAGTATGAGTGAGATCAGTGATGTACCTGGATGGGTAGTGACAGTGTGAGTGAGGTCAGTGATGTATCTGGATGTGTCGTGACAGTATGAGTGAGGTCAGTGATATATCTGGATGGGTAGTGACAGTATGAGTGAGGTCAGTGATGTATCTGGATGGGTAGTGACAGTATGAGTGAGGTCAGTGATGTATCTGGATGAGTAGTGACAGTATGAGTGAGATCAGTGATGTATCTGGATGGGGAGTGACAGTATGAGTGAGGTCAGTGACTTATCCGAATGGCTAGTGACAGTACGAGTGAGGTCAGTGATGTATCTGGATGGGTAGTGACAGTGTGAGTGAGATCAGTGATGTATCTGGATGGGTAGTGACAGTTTGAGTGGCGTCAGTGATGCATCTGGATGGTAGTGACAGTGTGAGTGAGGTCAGTGATGTATCTGGATGGTAGTAACAGTATGAGTGAGGTCAGTGATGTATCTGGATGGTAGTGACAGTATGAGTGAGGTCAGTTATGTATCTGGATGGTAGTGACAGTATGAGTGACGTCAGTGATGTATCTGGATGGTAGTGACAGTGTGAGTGACGTCAGTGATGGATCTGGATGTGTAGTGACAGTATGAGTGAGGTCAGTGTTATATCTGGATGGGTAGTGACAGTATGAGTGAGGTCAGTGATGTATCTGGATGGGTAGTGACAGTATGAGTGATGTCAGTGATGTATCTGGATGGGTAGTGACAGTATGAGTGATGTCAGTGATGTATCTGGATGGTAGTGACAGTATGAGTGAAGTCAGTGATGTATCTGGATGGTAGTGACAGTGTGAGTGACGTCAGTGATGTACCTGGATTGGTAGTGACATATTGAGTGATGTCAGAGATGTATCTGTATGGTAGTAACAGTATGAGTGAGATCAGTGATGTATCTGGATGGGGAGTGACAGTATGAGTGAGGTCAGTGACTTATCTGAATGGCTAGTGACGGTATGAGTGAGGTCAGTGATGTATCTGGATGAGTAGTGACAGTATGAATGTGGTCAGTGATGTATCTGGATGGGTAGTGACAGTATGTGTGAAGACAATGATGTATCTTGATGGTTAGTGACAGTATGAGTGAGGTCAGTGATGTATCTGGATGGGTAATGACAGTATGAGTGAGATCAGTGATGTATCTGGATGGGTAGTGACATATGAGTGAGATCAGTGATGTATTTGGATGGGTAGTGACAGTATGTGTTAAGACAATGATGTATCTGGATGGGTAGTGACAGTATGTGTTAAGACATTGATGTATCTGGATGAGTAATGACAGTATGAGTGTGGTCATTGATGTATCTGCATGGGTAGTGACAGTATGTGTGAAGACAATGATGTATCTTGATGGGTAGTGACAGTAAGAGTGTGGTCATTGATGTATCTGCATGGGTAGTGACAGTATGTGTGAAGACAATGATGTATCTTGATGGGTAGTGACAGTATGAGTGAGGTCAGTGATGTATCTGGATGGGTAATGACAGTCTGAGTGAGATCAGTGATGTATCTGGATGGGTAATGACAGTCTGAGTGAGATCAGTGATGTATCTGGATGGGTATTACACACTGTTCCACCACAAATGTTGCAGCTGCGTGTTGATCTGGATATTTCTCCACACCAGGATTTGTATGTCGTGCCATCTGCCTGCACTGGCTTCAACACGCAGGCACACGTTACAATCATATCCCACAGGCTCGATGCTCACACCTGCTGGAGCAAACTTCGGTGCGGGCGGGCTGGCCCTATTTCGGACCCTGTTATCTGGAAACCGCTACAGGCAGGAGCCCTGTGCCACTGTGTATAAGAAAAGCACCAAAATACAGATACTGTGCTGCAAATTGTGGCTTGAAAGAGGGTGCTCTTATAAAGCGCGTTGGCACACTGAACGCTTTAAGCCCTAGAATATCAGATGCAGTGGTGGAGAGAGAGTGGGAGAGAGAAAATGTTGGATAGTGAGTTTGGGCAATTTGATAGTGGGGAGAGAGATAGAGGGGAGAGCGAGATTGTGGAGAGAAAGTGGGAGAGATTGAGAGACAAATTTTGAGGAGTGAGAGATACTGGAATGAGCATGGCTGAGGGAAACCGAGAGAGGGGCTAGAGATTGGGGGAAAGAGAGGGGAGATAGAGAGAGCAGTGGACAGAGAGATAGTGGTTTGAGTGGGAGAGAAACTGAGAGAAACAGTGACAGAGACACAGACAGACATACATTGAAAGAGAGAGCGGGGTCAGAGAGATAGTGGTGTGAGTGAGAGAGAGACTGATAGAAACAGAGACATAGACACAGACAGACATACAGTGACAGAGAGAGAGAGAGAGGGAGAGAGAGATAGAGGTGTGAGTGAGAGAGAGGAGAAAGTCTAGAGAGAAACAGTGACAGAGACACAGACAGACATGCATTGACAGAGAGAGTGAGAGGGAGAGGGACAGAGAGATAGTGGTGTGAGTGAGAGGGAGACTGAGAGAAATACAGACATAAACACAGACAGACATACAGTGACAAAGCAAGAGAGAGGGACAGAGAAATAGTGGTGTGAGTTAGAGAGTGACTTAGAGATACAGAGACAGAGACACAGACCGAAATACAGTGATAGAAAGAGAGAGAGGGAGAGGGACAGTGAGATAGGGGTGTGAGTAAGAGAGGAGAGAGAATGAGAGAAGCAATGACAGAGACACAGACAGACATACGTTGACAGAGAGAGAGGGAGAGGGAGAGAGACAGAGAGATAGTGGTGTGAGTGAGAGAGAGACAGAGAGAAACAGAGACAGAGACACAGACAGACATACAGTGACAGAGAGTGGGACAGAAAGATACTGGTGTGCGTGAGAATGAGACTCAGAGAAACAGTGACAGAGACATAGACAGACATACTGTGACAGAGAGAGAAGGAGAGGACAGAGAGATAGTGGTGTGAGTGAGAGAGAGACTGAGAGATACAGAGACACAAACAGACATACCCTGACAGAGAGAGGGTGAGGGACAGAGATGTAGTGGTGTGAGTGATAGAGCGACTGAGAGAAACAGTGACAGAGACGCAGAAGACATACAGTGACAGAAAGAGAGAGGGACAGAGAGATAGTGCTGTGAGTGAAAGAGAGACTGAGAGAAACAGTGAAAGATCACAGACAGAAATACAGTGACAGAGAGACAGAGGGACAGAGAGATAGTGGTGTGAGTGAGAACAGACTGAGAGAAACAGTGACAGGGACACAGACAGACATACAGTGACAGGGACAGAGAGGGGGAGGTTCAGACAGAGCGAGGGAGACTGCGAGACAGTGTCACACGGAAATGGAGGGAGAGAGATAGACAGCAAAAGAGGGGCAAAGAGAGAGAGAGAGAGAGAGTGAGAGGGAGAGGGACAAAGTAATAGTGGTGTGAGTGAGAGAGAGACTGAGAGAAACAGTGACAGAGACACAGACAGACATAACTTGACAGAGAGAGAGAGGGACAGATTAATAGTGGTGAGAGTGAGAGAGAGACTGAGCGAAACAGACACAGAGACACAGACAGACATACAGAGATAGAGAGGTAGCGGGGTCAGAGAGATAGCGGTGTGAGTGAGAGAGAGACTGAGAAAAACAGTGACAGAGACACAGACAGACATAAAGTGACGGAGAGAGAGAGGGTCAGAGAGATAGTGGTGTGAGTGAGAGAGCGACTGAGAGAAACAGTGACAGAGACACAGAAGGCATACAGTGACAGAGCGAGAGAGTGGGAGAGGGACAGAAAGATAGTGGTGTGAGTGAGTGAGAGAATGAGAGAAACAGTGATAGAGACACAAACAGACATACAGTGACACAGAGAGAGAGAGGGACAGAGAGATAGTGGTGTGAGTGAGAGAGAGACTTAGAGAAACAGTGACTGAGACACAGACAGACATACAGTGACAGTGAAAGAGAGGGAGAGAGAGATAGTGGTGTGAGTGAGAGAGAGACTGAGAGAAACAGAGTGTGAGACACAGACAGACATACAGTGACATAGAGAGAGAGGTACAGAGAAATAGTGGTGTGAGTGAGTGAGAGACTGAGAAAAACAGTGACAGAGACACAGACAGACATACAGAGACAGAGAGAGAGAGAGGGACAGTGAGATAGTGGTGTGAGTGAGAGAGAGACAGAGAGAAATAGTGTCAGAGACACAGAGACGCATACATGACAGAGAGAGAGATTGGGAGAGGGACAGAGAGATCGCGGTGTGAATGAGAGAGAGACTGAGAGAAACAGAGACAGAGACAGAGACAGAAATACAATGACAGAGAGAGAGAGGGACAGAGACATAGTGGTGTGAGTGAGAGAGAGACTGAGAGAATCAGTGACAGAGACACAGAGACGCATACAGTGACAGAGAGAGAGTGGGAGAGGGACAGAGAGATCGCGGTGTGAGTGAGAGAGAGACTGAGAGAAACAGAGACAGAGACACAGACAGACATCCAATGACAGAGAGAGAGAGGGACAGAGGGATAGTGGTGTGAGTGAGAGAGAGAGTGAGAGAAACAGTGACAGACACACAGACAGACATAAAGTGACGGAGAGAGAGATGGTCAGAGAGATAGTGGTGTGAGTGAGAGAGTGACTGAGAGAAACAGAGACACAGACAGACATACAATGACAGAGAGAGAGGGACAGAAATATAGTGGTGTGAGTGAGTGAGAGAATGAGAGAAACAGTGACTGAGACACAGACAGACATAAAATACAGGGACAGAGAGCGGGAAGTTCAGACTGAGCGAGGGAGACTACGAGACAGCGTCACACGGAAATGGAGAGAGTGAGATAGACTGCAAAAGAGGGGGAGAGAGAGAGAGAGTGAGAGCGGGGGACAGAGAAATAGTGTTGTGAGTGAGAGAGAGACTGAGAGAAATAGTGACAGAGGCACAGACAGACATATTGTGACATAGAGAGAGAGGGACAGAGAGACAGTGGTGTGAGTGAGCGAGAGATTGAAAAAACAGTGACAGAGACACAGACCGACATACAGAGACAGAGAGAGAGAGGGACAGCTTGTCGTGGTGAGAGTGAGAGAGAGACTGAGCGAAACAGAGACAGAGACACAGACAGACATACAGTGATAGAGAGAGAGCTGGGATCAGAGAGATAGTGGTGTGAGTGAGAGAGAGACTGAGAGAAACAGTGACAGAGACACAGACAGTCATTCAGTGACAGAGAGAGTCAGTGTGAGAGGGACAGAGAGATAGTGGTGTGAGTGAGAGAGAGACTGAGAGAAACAGAGACACAGGCACAGACAGACATACAGTGACGGAGAGAGAGAGGGACAGAAAGTTACTGGTGTGTGAGCATGAGACTGAGAGAAACAGTGACAGAGACAGCGACAGACATACAGTGACAGAGTGACAGGGAGAGCGACAGAGAAATAGTGGTGTGAGTGAGAGAGAAACTGTGAGAAGCAAAGATAGTGACACAGACAGACATACAGTGACAGAGAGAGAGGGTGAGGGACAGAGAGATAGTGGTGTGAGTGAGAGAGAGACTGAGAGAAACAGTGACAGAGACACAGAAAGACATTCAGTGATAGAGAGAGAGGGAGAGGGACAGAGAAATAGTGGTGTGAGTGAGAGAGAGACTGAGAGAAACATTGACAGAGACAAAGACAGACATACAGTGACAGAGAGAGAGAGGGACAGAGAGATAGTGGTGTGAGTGAGAGTGAGACTGAGAGAAACAGAGACAGAGACTCAGACAGACATACAGTGACAGAGAAAGAGCGGGGGACAGAGAGCTAGCGGTGTGTGTGAGTGAGAGACTGAGAGAAGCAGTGACAGAGACAAAGACAACATACCATGACAGAGAGAGAGGGAGAGGGACAGAGAGATAGTGGTGTGAGTGAGAGAGAGAATGAGAGAAACATTGACAGAGACACAGACAGACATACAGTGACAGAGAGAGAGAGGGACAGAGAGATAGTGCTGTGAGTGAGAGAGAGAAAAGAGAAACAGAGACATAGACAGACATACAGTGACAGAGAGAGAGAGAGAGGGACAGAGAGATAAGGTGTGAGTGAGAGAGAGACTGAGAGAAACAGGTACAGAAGCACAGACAGACATGCAGTGATAGAGCGAGCGAGAGGGAGAGGGACAGAGCGATAGTGGTGTGAGTGAGAGAGAGACTGAGAGAAACAGAGACAGAGACACAAACAGACATATAGTGACAGAGAGAGAGAGGGACAGAGTAATATTGGTGTGAGCGAGAGAGAGACTGAGAGAAACAGAGACAGAGACTCAGACAGACATACAGTGACAGAGAGAGAGTGGGGGACAGAGAGCTAGCGGTGTGTGTGAGAGAGAGACTGAGAGAAGCAGTGATAGAGACACAGACAACATACCATGATAGAGAGAGAGGGAGAGGGACAGAGAGATTTGGTGTGAGTGAGAGAGAGAATGAGAAAAACATTGACAGAGACTCAGACAGACATACATGACAGAGAGAAAGCGGGGGACAGTGAGATAATGGTGTGAGTGAGAGAGAGACTGAGAGAAACAGTGACTGATACACAGACAGACATGAAATGACAGGGACAGAGAGCGGGAGGGTCAGACAGAGCGAGGGAGACTGCGAGACAGTCCCACACGGAAATGGAGAGAGAGAGATAGACAGAAAAAGAGGGGGAGAGAGAGAGAGTGAGAGGGACAAAGTATTAGTGGTGTGATTTTGAGAGAGACTGAGAGAAATAGTGACAGAGACACAGACAGACATAACTTGACAGAGAGAGAGAGGGACAGATTAATTGTGGTGAGAGTGAGAGAGAGACTGAGCGAAACAGAGACAGAGACACAGACAGAAATACTGTGACAGAGAGAGAGAGGGACAGAGAGATAATGCTGTGAGTGAGAGAGAGACTGAGAGAAACAGTGACAGGGACCCAGACAGACATACAGTGACAGGGAGAGAGAGGGAGAGAGAGATAGTGGTGTGAGTGAGAGAGAGTCTGAGATAAACAGAGTCAGAGACACAGACAGACATATAGTGACAGAGAGAGAGCGGGAGACAGAGAAATAGTGGTGTGCGTGAGAGAGAGAGACTGAGAGAAACAGTGACAGAGGCACAGATAGACATACAGTGACATAGAGAGAGAGGGACAGAGAGACAGTGGTGTGAGTGAGTGAGAGACTGAGAAAAACAGTGACAGAGACACAGACAGATAGACAGAGACTGAGAGAGAGAGGGACAGCTTGTAGTGGTGAGAGTAAGAGAGAGACTGAGAGAAGCAGAGACAGAGACTCAGACAGACATACAGTAACAGAGAGAGAATGGGGGACAGAGAGCTAGCGGTGTGTGTGAGAGAGAGACTGAGAGAAGCAGTGACAGAGACACAGACAACATACCATGACAGAGAGAGAGGGAGAGGGACAGAGAGATAGTGGTGTGAGTGAGAGAGAGAATGAGAGAAACAGTGACAGAGACACAGACAGACATACAGTGACAGAGAGAGAGGGACAGAGAGATAGTGCTGTGCGTGAGAGAGAGAGACTGAGAGAAACAGTGACAGAGGCACAGACAGACATACAGTGATGGAGCGAGCGAGAGGCAGAGGGACAGAGTGATAATGGTGTGAGTGAGAGAGAGACTGAGAGAAACAGAGACAGAGACACAAACAGACAAATAGTGACAGTGAGGGAGAGGAACAGAGATATCGTGGTGTGAGTTGGAGAGAGACTGAGAGAAACACAGACAGGGACACAGACATACAGTGACAGAGAGAGAGAGGGAGAGGGACAGAGAGATAGTGTTGCGAGTGAGAGGGAGACTGAGAGAAACAGTGACAGAGACACAGACAGACATACAGTGACAGGGACAGAGAGGGAGAGGGTCAGACAGAGCGAGGGAGACTGCGAGCCAGTGTCACAAGGAAATGGAGAGCGAGATAGACAGCAAAAAGTGGGGAAAGAGTGAGAGAGAGAGAGAGTGAGAGACAGATAAATATTGGTGTGGGTGAGAGAGAGACTGAGAGAAACAGAGACAGAGACTCCGACAGACATACACCGACAGAGAGAGAGAGAGAGGGACAGAGAGATAGTGGTGTGAGTGAGAGAGAGACTTAGAGAAACAGTGTCAGAGACACAGAAGACATACAGTGACAGAGATATAGCGGGGGACAGAGAGATTGTGGTGTGAGTGAGAGAGAAACTGAGAGAAACAGAGACAGAGACACAGACAGACATACAGTGACAGAGAGAGAGAGGGACAGAGAGATCGTGGTGTGAGTGAGAGAGAGACTGATAGAAACAGTGACAGAGACACAGAAGACATACAGTGACAGAGATATAGTGGGGGACAGAGAGATTTTGGTGTGAGTGAGAGAGAGACTAAGAGAAACAGTGACAGAGACACAGACAGTCATACAGTGACAGAGAGAGAGCAGGGGTCAGAGAGATAGTGGTGTGAGTGAGTGAGAGACTGAGGGAAACGGTGACAGAGACACAGACAGACATACAGTGAAAGAGAGAGAGAGGGAGAGATTCAGACAGAGCGAGGGAGACGACGTGACGGTGTCATACGGAAATGGAGAGAGAGAGAGATAGACAGCAAAAGAGGGGGAAAGAGAGAGAGAGAGAGAGAGAGAGAGACAGAGAGAGAGAGAGAGAGAGGGAGAGGGACAGAGCGAGGGTGATGCGAGACAATGTCATACTGCAATGGAGAGAGAGAGATACACAACAAAAGAGGGGGAAGGAGAGAGAGAGAGGTGGAGATACTGTGGTTTGTGTAGTCCTTTCCCGGGGACTGCACAGCAGTCACATGTTGGACCGACAACACCTTCTATTTATATCGTGACTTTAACGTGGCAAAACATCCCAAGTTGCTCAATCGGTATATTATGAGATAAAACAAACTTGACACTGAACCACACAAGTAGAAATTAGTGCCAGTGATCAAGAGGAAGCTTATCAGGAACATCTTTATGGAGAAAAAGAGGTCGGGAGGTGGGGAGGATAAGTGACAAACTCCAGAGCTTGGGGCCCACGCAACAGAAGTCATGGCCACCAATGGTGGAGCGATTATAATCAGGAAAGTCCAAGAGAGCAGAATTATACGGATTGCAGACATCTCCAGGGTTGTAGGGTCGAGGAGGTTAGATAGATAGAGAGGGGCTAAGGGCAATGGAGCGATTTTAAAACAAGGATGAGGATTTTGAAATGGAAACTTTGTTTAACCAGGGAGTCAATGTAGTTCAGCGAGCACAGGGGAGATGGGTGACAGGAATTTTGTGCGAGTTAGGTCATGGGCAGCAGAGTTTCGGATTACCTCTAGTATACGTCGAGTAGAATGTAGGAGGCCTGCCAGGGGTGTGTTTGAATAGTCATGTCTAGAGGTAACGGAGGAATGGACGAGGGTTTCAGCACCGGATGAGCTGAGGCAAAGGGCAGAGACGGGTGATGTTACGGAAATGGAAATAGGTGGTCTTCGCTATGCTGCAGATATGTGGTGGAATGCTCATTTCAGTGTCTAATATAACAGCAAGGTTGTGAACAGCCTGGTTCAGTCTCAGACATAGATGGGGAAAGGGATGGAGTCAGGAGCTCGGGAACGGAGTTTGTGGCGGGGACTGAAAACAATTGCTTTTGTCTTCCCAATATTCAATTGGAGAAAATACCTGCTCATTGTAAACAACACAGGTGGAGGTGCAGCACATGTTCTGTGGCTGTTGGGAGGGGGCTAAATACAACAATCCTTAGGCTCACAGAGTCCCCAGCTCAGTTCCAGTTACATTTTGCGAGGTTTTGTTCCCCTTTTTGAAAGTGTTTCTCCGGGTTGTTCAAATCATGTTACGAGAGACGGGATATGGTTTGTGGACCCGTTTGTACCTCAGAGTCTGTGAGAGACGGAGGGAACGGCAGCAGACAAAGAGAAAACTGATCCCAACTCCTCGCCAAGTCTGAGGGTAGATAAGTTCACCGCCTTCTTAGGAAGTTTCACCACTTTATTCACCACCTTATTTGAGCTCCGTTTGGAATCCGTTTATTTTATTATTCTTGTTGAGTGTTTAACGACAGCATTGAAGCGGGACAAGAAACTTGGTGCAAATTATTCTCGCAATGCTACAACGAGACTAGAAACAGTTCAAAGATATTTAATGAGCCTTTCACAAAAAACGAGTGTTGAAAACACTTTTCCTCCGATTTTTCGCAAATGATTTTGGACGAAACAGCCAAAAATCAGTTTACGCCTCCTCCGAACAAGTCCCAACCTGGTCTTGAAATCCAATCGCTTCTAAAGAGGCACCGAATTGCTTAACACTTTTAATATTGAAGGTGTTCAATATTTGATGTTGAGCGATTGAATAAAGTGAGCAGCTTCACACAAACACGCTCCCCATGTTGTTGAGGAGGGGAGGGCGGGGGAGGAGGTGTCGGAGTTACACGTTACCTGTTATTAACATTAAAAAGTATCAATAAGCCGTTTAGGAAGAGAAGCAAAAAAAAGTTAAAAACATAAACTTTTTATGTTATATAACATAAAAACAGAAATTGCACGAAATACTCAGCAGGACAGGCAGTAACTGTGGAGAGAGAAACAGAGTTAATGTTTCAGGTCTGTCAACTTTCATCAGAACTGTAAAATGATCGAGATGTAACAGATTTAAACCAGCTGCAGAGGTAGAGAAAGTTGGGAGGGGAGGAAAGAACAAAAGGGAAGCTCTGTGTTGTGGTGGAAGACAGGAGAGGTTAAATCTTGCCTCTGCACCTGGTTAAAATCTGTTACATCTCTAACTTCTTCCAATTCTGACCGAAAGCTCAGACCTAAATGGTTACCTTAGTTTCTCTCTCACCAGAAGCTGCCTGAACTCCTGAGTAGTTCCAGCATTTTCTGTTTTAGTTTCTGATTCCAGCATCCGCTGTTTATTGCTGTTGTGCACTATTTTATTTTGTCTGTCGTTCTACAGTCCAAACAAGTCTCAGGGAAAATGTAAATATAGATTTACTCCGAAACATTTTATGGAATGTTAATAGAAACAAGAGTTATATAATGATGTATAAAATAGCAGGAAGCGAGTTTAGAAGAAACCACTATTTGTTTTTGACAACTACACAGAAAATACTTTGATAAACTGACAATGTACAATTTAGATTTTGTATATATGTTTGAAATAGGAGAATAAAAATTGAGAGTACAATCAAGTTTGTTTCCCAATATATAATTGGGAAGTACCTAAACTAATTCAACACTTTTGGTAATAAGAGCAGGAATTAATATCGTGCCGAATGTTTGAGAGAAAAACATTAGAAGCAACATTTGTATTTTAGCATCATTAATTCACCATATTAGTAAACATTTCCAAGTCAGACTGGTTGTCCTGTCCAGGAAGAAAGATGAATGTTTATTTCAGTTAAATCATAGCTCTCCCTGCATTTAGTTTTTAATTCGGTGATGCACAGTGTGGATGTGTTTTTCTGCACTTGTGAAAAAGTTTCTCATTTCTGACATGTTACATGGCATGGTGCTCGTACAAGAAGGCCACCTTTATTAATGGAAGTGGTTGCAGTTGGAAATTGCGGTCCATTTTGTTCAATTCCTTTTTATACCTTTAACTAAAGAATTGCGGCAATTTAATGTGCTGGTTGTCTGTTTGTATTATGATTAATATTCTAATTACTTATGTGGACATACAGGATATCAGCATCCTAGGAAAGTCACTGTTCCTGCTGCTTTTGCTGCTATTGCTATGGTCACATGAGAGATGCGGCTAATAAATTGACAACTTTAAAATTAATACAAATTGCACGAATATATAGGCCTCTTTCAGCTCACCTTGGGCGTTTGGATTGTCTGTCGATGCATAACCGTGTAACTGAGTAATGGTTATGTAGTGTTAATGCATTATTATGCAGTTCTTTTATTTCCACTCATTTGTGATCAGTGATATTTTTTTGAATTGATTTTGTACATGAGGAACTTAAAACTTCTAATTAATTCTATAGTAAACAACATGCATAAGAGTCCTCCAAATATCAAACGATTTTCAATATGGATCAATGTGAGTTGGTAAATTTTGGTAGTAGAGAAAATGACCCAACCAACCCTTGGAAACTAAGAGTACAAATGGGGTAGAAGTGCAAAGGGATCTCTGGGTAATGATACACAAGTCACTAAATGTAGCAATGGAGGAGAATAAGGCCATACAAGTTCAAATGAAGCACTGGAGATCATTTATAGAGGAATAACATTAAACATCAGAGAAGTTATGCAAACCCTGTACCGAACATTGTCTGATTGTCTAATGACCTGAGACGGTGGGCTGCCAATATGGTATAAAACTACATATGATTTCAAGTGGTTGCTGTTGTTGTTGTTGTAAAAGTTGTTGCATATAATGTTGTTGCAAACTTTGCCCAGAGGTGAAAACGTCGCGCAAAAAGGATTTTCTGGACCGCTCAATAAAAACAATTAGAGGCAACATTACTGGGGAGGGTCTGAGGATATTGGGTGGGGTGGGGAGGGTCTGCTCTTATTGGGTGTGGTGGGGAGGGTCTGAGGATATTGGGTGGGATGGGGAGGGTCTGAGGATATTGGGTGTGGTGGGGAGTGTCTGAGGATATTGGGTGGGATGGGGAGGTTCTGAGGATATTGGGTGGGGTGGGGAGTGTCTGAGGATATTGGCTAGGGTGGGTCTGAGGTTATTGGGTGGGGTGTGGAGGGTCTGAAGACATTGGGTGGGGTGGGGAGTGTCTGAGGATATTGGGTGGGGAGGGTCTGAGGATATTGTGTGGGGAGGGCAGTGTCTGAGGATCTTGGGTGGGGTGTGGATGGTCTGAGGATCTTGGGTGGGGTGTGGATGGTCTGAGGATATTGGGTGGGGAGGGGCTGAGGTTATTGGGTGGGGTGTGGATGATCTGAGGATATTGGGTGGGGAGGGTCTGAGGATATTGGGTGGGGTGGGGAGTGTCTGAGGATCTTGGGTGGGGTCGGGATGGTCTGAGGATATTGGGTGTGGATGGTCTGAGGATATTGGGTGGGGAGGGTCTGAGGATATTGGGTGGGGTGTGGAGGGTCTGAGGTTATTGGGTGGGGTGGGGATGATCTGAGGATATTGGGTGGGGAGGGTCTGAGGATATTTGGTGGGGTGTGGAGGGTCTGAGGTTATTGGGTGGGGTGGGCATGGTCTGAGGATATTGGGTGGGGTGTGGAGGGTCTGAGGTTATTGTGTGCGGTGGGGATAGTCTGAGGATATTGGGCGGGGAGGGTCTGAGGATATTTGGTGCGGTGTGGAGGGTCTGAGGATATTGGGTGGGGTGGAGATGGTCTGAGGATATTGGGTGGGGAGGGTCTGAGATATTTGGTGGGGTGTGGAGGGTCTGAGGATATTGGGTGGGGAGGTTCTGAGGATATTTGGTGGGGTGTGGAGGGTCTGAAGATATTGGGTGGGGACGGTCTGAGGATATTTGGTGGGGCGGGGAGGGTCTGAGGATATTTGGTGGGGTGGGGAGGGTCTGAGGATATTGGGTGCGGTGAGGAGGGCCTGAGAATATTGGGTGGGGTGGGGAGGGTCTGAGGATATTGGGTGGGGTGGGTCTGAGGATATTTGGTGGGGTGGGGAGGGTCTGAGGATATTGGGTGGGGTGTGGAGGGTCTGAGGATATTGGGTGAGGAGGGTCTGAGGATATTGGGTGGGGTGGGGAGGGTCTGAGGATATTGGGTGGGGTGGGGAGGGTCTGAGGATATTGGGTGGGGTGGGGAGGTTCTGAGGATATTGGGTGGGGTGGGGAGGGTCTGAGGATATTGGGTGGGGTGGGAAGGTTCTGAGGATATTGGGTGCATTTTTAGATACAGATTGACAAAAAGTGAGGCTGATGTTAAGAGGGCAGCGGTGCTTTTATTTGTAATTAATACTATCTTCACCAACTTTAATGCACATCAGCGGTACCCTGTGACATAACGTGAGGAATAGGAGCAGGAGTGGGTTATTTGTCTCCTCGAGCCTGCTGCACTTTTAACCTTTGGAATTACTGATCAAATTCCCACAACGCTGTGGGTAGCTGCCGTCATTAATTATTGTTGTTTTTATTGAGTAAACAGATGCTCCCCATCCTATATTGAAGAGATAGTTATCTAAAGGAGATTCACAATTGACATTAGAATACATGCAGACTGTGCAGTTATGGCAAGTGAACTTTAATGGAAGTGAATGCGAGGTGATACATTGTGTTGGGAATCCATATATATATATATATATATATATATTCGGTTTTTGATGATGTGTATACAGACTTTCGAAGTGTGTATCACAAACTACCACCTAACTGTTGTGGATAAAATTCCAACCCATGAGATTAAATGGTCAGGGTAGCATGGACATGACAATGGCTCAGAGACAGAAAACAGAGAGCATTGATGACTGGTTGTTGTTCAGACTGGATGGAGCTATACTGCTCCCTCCAATCTTTTTAGTAGGCCTGTCCTTTTTGATATATATTCATGCACCCTCGATCTGGGTGTCTCTGGTACCATTTATAGTTTGTAGATGATACAAGATGACGAAGTGCAGTACACAATGAGGACAATAATAATAGTTTTCAGGCTGCTTATAGACTGACTGGTGAACATGAGAAAGTTTAGGCAGAACATCAGTAAGAAGGACAATGATTTAACATTTTCCAACTAACTCTGAATATCAAGTTATCTCCTCACTCAGTTAAAGGCTATATAGAAACATAGAAACATAGAACATCGATGCAGGAGTCGGTCATTCGGCCCATCTCGCCTGTACAGCCATTCAATAAGATCATGACTGATCATTCCCTAAGTACCCGTTTCCTTCTTTCTCTCCATACACCTTGATCCCCTTAGCCATAAAGGCCATAACTAACTCCCTCTCGAATATTTCCAATGAACTGGCAGCAGCAGCTCTCTGCGGCCGGAATTCCACAGGTTAACATCTCACTGAGTGAAGAAGTTTCTCCTCATCTCGGTCCTAAATGGCCTGGCACTTATCCTAAGACTATGTCCCCTGGTTCTGAACTTCCCCAACATCGGGAATATTCTTCCCGCATCTACCCTCTCCAGTCCTTTCAGAATCTTATACGTTTCCATGAGATCCCCTCGCATCCTTCTAAACTCCAATGAATAAAGCCCAGTTGATCCAGTCTCTTCATATCAAAGTCCAGCCATCCCTAGAATCTCTCTGTTGAAACTTCGCTGCACTCCCTCAATAGCAAGAACGTCCTTCCTCAGATTAGGAGACCAAAACTGAACACAATATTCCAGCTGAGGCCTCACTAAGGCCCTGTGCAACTGCAGAAAGACTTCCCTGCTCCGATACTCAAATCCCCTAGCTATGAAGGCCAACATAACATTTGCCTTCTTCACCGCCTGCTGTACCTGCATGCCCACTTTCAATGACTGATGTACCATGATACCCAGGTCTCGTTGCACCTCCTCTTTTCCTAATCTGCCGCCATTCCGATAATATTCTGCCTTCGTGTTTTTAACCCAAATTAGATAACATCACAGTTATCCACATTATACTGCATCTACCATGTATTTGCCCACTCACCTAACCTGTCCAAGTCACCCTGCAGCCTATTAGCATCCTCCTCACAGCTCACACCGCCACCCAGTTTAGTGTCATCCGCAAACTTGCAGATATTACAATCAATTCCTTCATCGAAATCGTTAATGTATATTGTAAAGAGCTGTGGTCCCAGCACTGAGCCCTGCGGCATTCCACTAGTCACTGACTGCCATTCTGAAAAGGACCCGTTTATCCCGACTCTCTGCTTCCTGTCTACCAATCAGTTCCCTATTTACGTCTGTGCATGACCCCAATACCATGCGCTTTGATTTTGCACACGAATCTCTTGTGAGGTACCTTATCAAAAGCCTTCTGAAATTCCAAATACACCACATCCACTGGATCTCTCTTGTCCAGTCTGCTAGTTACATCCTCAAAAACTTCCAGAAGATTTGTCAAGCATAAATCATAAATCATAAATCATAAATCCATGCTGACTTGGACCGATCCTGTCACTGCTTTCCAAATGCGCTGCTTAATGATTGATTCCAACATTTTTCCCACTACTGATGTCAGGATACCCGGTCTATAATTACCCGTTTTCTCTCTCCCTCCTTTTACAAAAAGTGGTGTTACATTACCTACCCTCCAGTCCATAGGAACTGATCCAGAGTCGATAGACTGTTGGAAAATGATCGCCAATGCATCCATTATTTCTAGGGTCACTTCCTTAATTATTCTGGGATGCAGACTATCAGGCCCCGGGGATTTATTGGCCTTCAATCCCATCACTTTCCGAACACAATTTCCCGCCAAATAAGGATATCCTTCAGTTCCTCCTTCTCACTAGATCAATTGTCACCTAGTACATTCGTGTCTTCATTCGTGAAGACAGAAATTAAGTATTTGCTCAATAGGTCTGCCATTTCTTTGTTCCCCATTATAAATTTACCTGAATCCGACTGCAAGGGACCTACGTTTGTCGTCACTCATCTTTTTCTCTTCACATATTTAAAGAAGCTTTTGCAGTCAGTTTTTATGTTCCTTGCAAGCTTCCTCTCGTAACCTATTTCCCCCCTCTTAATTAAACCCTTATTCCTCCTCTGTTGACTTCTAAATTTCTCCCAGTCCTCAGGTTTGTTGCTTTTTCTAGCCAATTTTTATTCCTCTTCCTTGACTTTAACACTATCTTTAATTTCCCTTGTTAGCCACGGTTGAACCACCTTCCACATTTTTATTTTTACTCCAGACAGGGATGTACAATTGCTGAAGTTTATCCATGTGATCTTTAAATGTTTGCAATTGCTTATCCACCGTCAATCCTTTTAGTATCCAATGCCAGTCTATTGTCGCCAATTCACGCCTCATAAAGTCAAAGTTCCCTTTGATTAAGTTCAGGACCCTAGTTTCCGAATTAACTTTGTCACTCTCCATCTTAATGAAGAATTCTACCATGTTATGGTCACTTTTCCCCAACGGGCCTCGCACAATAAGATTGCTAATGAGTCCTTTCTCATTACACATCACCCAGTCGAGGATGGCCAGCTCTCTAGTTGGTTCCTCGACATATTGTTCTTGAAAACCATCCCGAATACACTTCAGGATATCCTCCTCCATCGCAATTCTACCAGTTAGGTTAGCCCAATCAATATGTAGATTAAAGTCGCCTATGATAACTTTTGTACCTTTATTGCGCACATCTCTAATTTCTTGTTTGATGCTGTCCCCAACCTCACTACTACTGTTTGGTGGTCTGTACACAACTCCCACTAACGTTTATTGACCTTTGGAATTCCACAGTTCCACCCATACCGATTCCACATTATCCAGGCTAATGTCCCTCCTTACTGTTGCATTATTTTCCGCTTTAACCAGCAACGCCACCCAGCCTCCTTTTCCTTTCTTCCTAAATGTTGAATACCCCTGGATGTTGAGTTCCCAGCCTTGGTCACCCTGGAGCCATGTCTCCGTGATGCCAATTACATCATATCCGCTAACTGCTGTCAGCATAGTTAATTCATCCATATTATTGCGAATACTACTAGCATTGAGGCACAGAGCCTTCAGGCTTATCATTTTAACTCACTTTACCCCTTTAGAATTTTGCTGTAAGGTGGCCCTTTTTGTTTTTTGCCTTGGATTTCTCTGCCCTCCACTATTACTAGTCTCCTTTCTATCTTTTGTTTGTGCTCCATTTTATTTCCCTCTGTCTCTCTGCATCGGTTCCCATCCACCTGCCATATTAGTTTAACTCCTCCCCAACAGCACGTGCAAACACCCACCCACCCCTCTAGGACATTGGTTCCGATCCTGCTCAGGTGCAGACCCTCCGGTTTGTACTGGTCCCACCTTCCCCAGAACTGGTTCCAATGTCCCAGTAATTTGAATCCCTCCCTTTTGCACCATTGCTCAAGCCACGTATTCATCTGCGCTATCCTGCGATTCCTACTCTGACTTGCACGTGGCACTGGTAGCAATTCTGAGATGACTACTTTGAGGTCCAACTTTTTAATTTAGCTCCTAGTTCCCTAAATTTGAATCGGAGGACCTCATCCGTTTTATACCTATATCGTTGTTACTTATATGCACAACGACAACTGGCTGTTCAACCTCCCTTTTTAGAATGTCCTGCACCCGCTCCGAGACATCCTTGACCCTTGCACCAGGGAAGCAAAATACCATCCTAGAATCTCGGATGTGGCCGCAGAAACGCCTATCTATTCCCCTTACAATTGAATCTCCTATCACTATCGCTCTTCGACTCATTTTCCTGCCCTCCTTTGCAGCAGAGCCAGCCACGGTGCCATGAACCTGTCTCCTGCTGCTCCACTCCCCTGATGAGTCATCCCCCTCAACAGTACCCAAAGGGGTGCATCTGTTTTGCAGGGGGATGACCGCAAGGGACTCCTGTACTACTTTCCTTGCACTGCTCTTCCTGCTGGTCACCCATTTTCTATCTGGCTGTGTGCCCTTTACCTGCGGTAAGATCAACTCACGAAACGTGCTATTCACGTAATTTGCAGCATCTTGGATGCACCAGAATTCATCCACTCGCAGCTCCAGTGCCGCAATGCGGTCTGTTAGGAGCTGGATGCGGATGTACTTCCCGCACACATCGTCGTCAGGGACACCGGAGGCGGCCCAGATTTCCCACATAGTACAGGAGGAGCATAACACGTGTCGGAGCTGTCCTGCCATGACTTAACCCTTAGAAAAACTTAATTTGGCAACAACAATGCTAAATGTTACTTACTGACAGAAAAAAAAAAAGAAAAGCTACTTACCAACTTTGCATTAATCGAAGCACATAATCAGTGGAGCCTAAAACAGGCCCTAAATGCCCAGCAACTGTATTCAGGCAAGAGGGCCTGAGAGCTACAGAGAAGTCCATGACCTGATCAACATTTCCAGGATGGTGATTCAATCTAAATCCAAACCCTTCGCTTACGACATAACCCTAACTCTGATTCAAATGTGCAGACGCATGGCAGATTAAATTTAACACAGAGAATTGTGAAGTAAGGTATGTTGGTAGGAAGATTGAGGAGGGGCAATATGAACCAAATTTTACAATTTAATGGGAGAGCAAGGACATAGCGACCTGGGGGTGTATTTACACAAATCTTTGAAGGATGCCGGACAAGGTGAAAAGGATGTTAATTGTCCTTCTGTGCCTTATGCTTCATTAATAGAGCAATAGAGCACAAAAGTAAGGAAATCATGTTAAGATATTATAAAACACTGCTTAGGATTCAGCTGGGGTATGGAGTTCATTTCAGGCACCTCACGTTGGGAAAAATGTCAAGGCATTGGAGCATGTACAGAAGAGAAATTCTAGAGTGGTTCCATGGATGAGGGTCTTCAGTACCGTGAAGACACTGTATAACTGGGGTTCTTCTCCTTAGAACAGAGGATGTTAAGGGCAGATTGATCAGTATAATACCAGTAATGGGGACGTCAGTTATGTGGATTGACTGGAGAAGCTGGTGTTGTTCTGATTTGAGCAGAGATGACCAAGAGTTTCTGTAGGTATATCAAATGAAAAAAGTTGCTAAAGTAAATGTTGGTCCCTTAGAGGACGAGACCGGGGAACTAGTAATGGGGAACTTGGAGATGGCAGAAACTCAGAACAATTATTTTTTTTATCAGTCTTTATGGTAGAGGATACTAACAATATTCCAACAGTGGATAATCATGGGGCTATAGCGGGGGAGGAACTTAATACAATCACAATCACAAAGGAGGTGGTCCTCAGTAATATAATGGGACAAAAGGCACGTTAATCCCTTGGACCTGATGGCTTGCTTCCTCGGGACTTACGAGAAGCAGTGGCAGGGATTGTGGATGCATTGGTCCGAATTTACAAAAATTCCCTGGATTCTGGGGAGGTCGCACAGATTGGAAAACTGCAAATTGAACGCAACTATTTAATAAAGGAGGCAAACAAAAAGCAAGAAACTCTAGACCAGTTAGCCTAACATCTGTGCTTGGGAAAATGTTGGACTCCATTATTAAAGAAGTAGTAGCAGGACATTTGGAAAAGCAAATTCGGACAGGCAGAGTGAGCATGTATTATTAAGGGGAAGTAATTTTGATAAACTTGCTGGAGGTCTTTGAGGATGTAACGAACAGGGTACATAAAGGGATGTGGTGTATTTCAAATCTCAGAAGACATTTGGTAAGGAGCCATATAAAAGGTTACTGCACATGATAAAAGTTGACAGGGTTGGAGCTAATATTTTATCATGGATAGAGGATTGGCTAACTAAGAGAAAACTGAGAGTCGGGATAAATGGTTAATTTTTTAGTTGGCAATCAGTTTCGACTGGGGTGCCGCAAGGATCTATGCAGGGACGGCAGCTATTTACAATCTATATTAACGAATTGGAAGAAGGGACTGCGTGTAACGTAGCCAAGTTCACTGACGATACAAAGATGGAAGGAAAAGCAATGTGTTTAGGAGGACACGTAAAATCTGCAAAAGGACATATACAGGCTAAGTGAGTGGGCAAAAAAATGGCAGTTGGAGTATAATGCTGGAAAGTGTGAGGTCATGTACTTTGGCAGAAAAAATCAAAGAGAAAGTTATTATTTAATTGAGAAAGTTTGCAAAGTTCCACAGTACAGCGGGAACGTGGGTTACTTGCGCATGAAACACAAAAGGATAGTATATAGGTACAGATATTTATCAGGAAGGCCAATGGTATATTGGCCTTTATTGCAAAGGGGATGGAGTATAAGAGCAGGGAAGTCTTGCTACAGTTATACAGGGTATTGGTGAGGCCACACCTGGAATACTGCGTGCAGTTTTGGTTTCCGTATTAAAGAAAGGCTATATTTGCTTTGGAGGCAGTTCAGAGAAGGTTCACCATGTTTATTCCGGGGATGGGGAAGTAGACTTATGAGGAAAGGTTGAGTAGGTTGGCTTCTCTTCATTGGAGTTCAGAAGAATGAGATGTGATCTTATCGAAACGTGTAATATTATGAGGGGGCTTGACAAGGTGGATGCAGAGAGGATGTTTCCACTGATGTGGGAGACTAGAACTAGGGGGCATGAACTTAGAATAAGGTGCCCCCCATTTAAAACTGAGGTGAGGAGGAATTTCTTCTCTCAGAGGGTTGTAAATCTGTGGAATTTACCGCCTCGGAGAGCTGTGGAAGCTGAGTCATTAAATATACAAGAGAGAGATAGACATTTTCTTGAGCGATAAGGAGATAAGGGGATATGGGGAGTGGGCGGGGATGTGGAGCTGAGTCCAGGATCAGATCAGACATTATTTTATTGCATGGCGGAGCAGGCTCGAGGGGCCGAATTGCCTATTCCTGTTCCTATTTCTTAAGTACTCATGTTCTTATGTTAATGAGAGATTGACCAGAATGGTTCCCGGAATATGGTCCTTCAGTTACGTGGAGAGACGGGAGATGCTGGGGTTATTCTCCTTTGAGCTGAGATGGTTAAGGGAGATTGACCAGAATTGCTCCAGAGATGGGGGATTTCAGTTATGTGGAGAGATTGTAGAAGCTGTGTATATTGTGCTTCGAGCAGAGAAGGTTAAGAAGAGATTCAATAGAGGTCTTCAAAGTCCTAAATAGTTTCAATAAAGTAGTAAAGGAGCAACTGTTTCCAATGACAGGTGGGCCAGTAATCAGAGACACAGATTTAATGTGATTGCCAAAAGAACCAGGAGCGACTGAAGGAAGATTTTGTTTAAACAGCGAGATGTTGTGATCTGGAATGAACTGTCTGAAAGGGAGCTGGAAGCAGATTCAATAATAACTTTCAAAAGGGAATTTGCCAAAAATACTTGAAGTAAAAAAGATACAGGGGATAGAGCAGAGGAGTGGGATTAATTGGAAAGCTCCACCAAAGACACAAAGCCGGCAGGATTTGACAAATGGACTCTCTCTGCGCTGTACAATTCTATGATTCTACAATCACCTACACTTTAGCAAATAAGATACTGAATGCGTCAGAAGATCAAAGTGAACTTGTGGATCAGATGAACAAATCATTAAAAACTGTATCACAGGTCAGCAAAGCGATTCAAATGAAACAGTGAATTAGGGTGTATTTCTAAGCTAATTTAAATAAAAAGCAGCGAAACTGGCAAAGGTGAGAAGTAATGTTCCACAAGCATCGGTGCTGGGACAACTCCTGTTCAACATTTACATAACCAATTCGGACTCGGGAATCGGGAGTGACATTTCAAACTTTATGGATGCTTCCACAATGGGCGTGTATCGTTAACACTGAGGAGTTAAGCGGCAAAAACATTCAATACAATAATAAACTTGCAGACTGGGCGTGTAATTGGCAAATAAACTTCTGTTGTGTATCTGTAACGCATGCACTCCCATGTTCCGCCACCAGGGCGCGCAACCCCTGAAGTCCCAAGGGATCCCAGCATCCTTTGGAAGCATTGTATATAAGCCGGCCTCTAAGGGCTGTTCCTCAATCTGGAGTGTCTTAATAAAGACTGAGGTCACTGTTACTTTAACATCCCTGTGTGCAGTCTCATCTGTGTTTGGAACACAATACTTCAATATAGAGGAGTGTGAGTTGGGGCGTTTTAATAGGAAGAATATGAAGGTGATATTCTCCTTGGAAAATAATTATCTAAACAGGAATGAGGAACAGAGGGATGGGACAGTAAGTTACACCAATCTCTAAATGCAGCGATGGAGGTTCATCAATCCATAAAAAACAAAGAAAAAGCTTGTGTTCGTGTCTGGAGGGATAGAATTGTAAAACATTGAAGTTATGTAAACTTGATTGGATCCTTGGTGTAAATATTATAAAATGACTTCGAGGCACTGCAGAAGGTGCAAAGTGTATTCCCTGGAATGTTACCAGAACTGAGAGGGTGTATTATCAGGAAATGTTCAACAGTCCGTGGCTCTTTTCTTTAGCAAAGAGAAGACTGAGGAATGGTCAGATTGTGTCTTTTAGGATATGAAAGGCTTTGATAGGGTAAAGGGAGAAAAGATGTTTTCACTTGTGGGAGATACCAAAACTCAGGGACATAGGTTTTAGACAGCCATTTATAAATCCAACAGAGAATAGAGGTCATCTTGACATCGAGGCACAAAATGAGGTTTTAGCAAATACTCTTCATCAAATATTTAGTGTTAAGGGGAATCTTAAAGGAGGAGGAGAGTTAGAGAGGAATAGAGGTTTATGTAGGGAATCTTAGAGCTTGGGACCCAGGTAGCTGAAGGAAGAGGAGAGTTAGGGTGGAGAGGTTTAGGGAGAAAATCCCAGAGCTTGGGACCAAGGTAACTGAAGGAGGAGGAGAGTTAAGGGTGGAGAGGTTTAGGGAGAAAATCCCAGAGCTTGGGACCCAGGTAGCTGAAGGAGGAGGAGAGTTAGAGGTGGAGAGGTTTAGGGAGAGAATTCCAGAGCTTGGGACCCAGGTAACTGAATGAGGAGGAGAGTTAGAGGTGGAGAGGTTTAGGGAGGGAATCTCAGAGATTGGGACCCAGGTAGCTGAAAGCATGTTTACCATTGATGGAGCAGTTTAAATCGGGGATGTGCAATCTGCCAGATTTGGAGCTGCACAGAGATCTCAGGAGGTCGAAGTTATGGTGCAGGTTACAGAGGCCGTGAAGTGATGTGAAAACAAGAATGGTCATTTTAAAATTGAGGCGCTGTGGGACAGGGAGCCAATGAAGGTCAGCGAGCACAGGTATGATGGGGTATTGTGATAAGGTGCAAGTTAGGGAAACAGGCAGCAGAGTTTTGGATGAGCTGAGGTATATGGATGGTGGGAGATTGGAAGCCACCCAGGAGAGCATTGGAGGAGTCATATCTAGAGCTAGTAAAGGCACGTATGAAGTTTTGAGCAGCAAATTAACTGTTACAGAGGCACAAAGATGCCGTCCTGGTGATAGAGTGGATATGGGGACGGAGGGCCATCTCCTGCTCAAATGAGACACTAAGGTTGCGAACGGCTAGGTTCAGCATTAGACTGCTGACAGGAAGAGGGATGGAGTCGGTGGCTAGGGCAATGGAGATGGTGATGGGTGCCACTAGTATGGTCTCACAAATATTTGGTTGAACTGCACCAGAACTGAAAGATAACAGTTATCAGGAACAATTGAACAGGTTGTGCTTGGTTCCTGTAGAAGACAGAGAACAGAGAAGAGTCCTGATCGAAGTCTTGTAAATTATGATTGTTTCGGACCGGGTCGATGGGGAGAGAAAAGTTTATACTCGTGGGAGCATCCAAATCTGTGGAGCCATAAATGCAAGATAATCACTAATAACACCAATAGGGAAATAAAGAAAAATTTATTTACTCAGAGAGTGGTTAGAATGTGGCATTCCCTCCGACAGGAAGTGGTTGAGATGCATAGTTCAGATGCTGTCAAAGGGAAAGTAGACGAGTAAATGAGTGAAAATGAAATAGAAAGATATGCTGAGAGGCTGAGACGAAGTAGTTGCCATGGGATGAGTCTGGTCTGGATCATAAACACCAGCACAGACCAGTAGGCCCGAAGTGTATTTTTCTGTGCTGTATATTCTATGTAATGTAGCCTCTGAACTACAGCTCCACTCTGCCTAGCTACCTATTGACGAGCCTCTCACTCTGGAAGCTGCAATGAATTCCCTCACTAAATAGCTGCAGTGACCATTTACAGAAGAACTCGGACAGAATGCAACAAGCTCGTGGTGCTGACCAGAAAGACAAGGTGGGAAATGTCAATCAGAACATGTGCCGTGTCCTGAACAGGTCGCTGGGTGTATTATCAGATCACCAGCCATTCCTGGTGTAATTCAGTGGATGGAAGTCTGTGGCTAAATATTATATTCCTGGAGTGGAAACACTGGGACCCGCCTCTGAGCTGTGCTCAGTTGTTCTGTTTATTAATTAATTGTATAATTGAGGTAACCGGATATTTCACCGCACTCTTCAACTGCTCTCTGAACTTGGTCTGAGTCACCCCGTAAATAAATGTGTTTGTGCAGCAAGTTAAATTCTGTAGAATATATCCGACTTTTCGAAAGGTATATAAAGAAACACTGTAATGAGTGGGATTTATTGCTGCAATGGTATAATTAAAACATTCTATAACAATTACCAGCCACAGCAGTATGAAACTGCCAGATATGGTGAAGAGTAAAATCATACACTTCCTCCTGCTCTCCATCTCTGGGTCACTGCCATTCTCCCCCTTGCTCTCACCCCTCAGTCCCTTCCGGACTCGACTGGCCACTAAAATATGTCCTACTGTCAGAGCATTGAGCAACAAAATTACAGCGAATGGGAGCAGTGGAGTTAAAACCGTATCAACCCAGTCAAATGCCACCCATCCGGGCTCAGTGCAATAGGCTGTGATTGTGAGGCAGAGCCACGGAACATTGTCGAGTATATATCCAGTTTCTAATGTAAAGTAGTGAGGAATGTTTTTTGAACAGAGCAGAATGCAGCTTGTTGCCAGAACCATAGCCGCAGTTCTCCCGGTGCAATATTTGGTTTTCAGCTTCTCCCAACAAATGGCCACAAATCGGTCAAAGGTGAAAGCGACGGTGAACCAGACAGAACAGTTTGTGGCTGCACGGGCCAGGACAGCTATAACAGTACACACAGGGGTGATATCCAGGAAAGATCCCGGTAAATAATACCAACTGATCCGCCACAGTATGACCTCAGTGATGACCACCAGTAGATCCGCCGCTGCCATGGCCACCAGGTAGCGAGTGGTGCAGGTGGACAGCCCGCATTTTCACCGGGACAGGATCACAATCGCCACCAAATGCACTGAAATAAACAGAAGGGAAAAGAGACAGTCAATTATTGGTTAAACATTGTCGGTGACTGAGTCCAGACAGTAAGGCCTGTGATTTAGCACAAAAACAGCCGGGTGGACAGCGGCTCAGGTGTTAACATGTAAAGTACATCATCCCAACCCAACCTACCTGCAACCCGCTGCTTCCCAGTTTAGCAGAGACGGGGCAGTGGGAGGGAAGCCGAGCCATCATAGTAACATAGAAACATAGAAAATATGTGCAGGAGCAGGCCATTCGGCCCTTCTAGCCTGCACCGCCATTCAATGAGTTCATGGCTGAACATGCAACTTCAGTATCCCATTCCAGCTTTCTCACCATACCCCTTGATTCCCCTAGTAGTAACGACTTCATCTAACTCCTTTTTGAATATATTTAGTGAATTGGCCTCAACAACTTTCTGTGGTAGAGAATTCCACAGGTTCACCACTCTCTGAGTGAAGAAGTTTCTCCTCATCTCGGGACAAGGGGCGGGGCAGTGGGCGGGCCAAGTTGCGGGGCAGTGGGTGGGACAAGGGACATGACAGTGGGCGGGACAAGGGTCGCGAAATTGGTCGGGGCAGTGGGCGTGACATTGGTCGTAACATTGGTCGTGACAAGCGGCCGGGCAGTCGGCCGGACAGTGGTTGGGACAATGGGTAGGAAAAGGGGCGTGGCAGTGAACGGGACAGGTGGCGGGCAGTGGGCAGGACAATGGGCTGGAAAACGGAAGGGGCAAGAGGCGTGTCAGTGGGCGAGACAAAGTGCGTGGTAGTGCGCATTGCAACGAGAGGGGCAGTGGGCGCGGTCGTTGGCAGACAAGGGCCGGGAAAGTCGGTGGAACAATGGGCGGGGCAGTGGGCCGGTCAGTGTTTAGGATAAGGGGCGTGGCAGTGGGATGGGCAAGGGGTGGTGCAAGGGGCGTGGCAGTGGTGCGACAAGGGACGCGGTAAAGTGCGGGACAAGGGGAGCAGCAGTCGGCAGGGCAGTGGGCAGAACATAGGATGTGACAGTGGACGGAGCAAGGGCTGGAAAGTGGGTGGGGCAAGAGGAGGGACAGGAGGCGGTGCAATGGGCGTGGCATTGGAGGCAAAACGGGCCTGGCAGTGGGCAGGACAGGGGGCGGGCAGTGGGCATGGCAATGGTGGAAACAAGGGACGTGATAGTGAGCAGGACAGTTTGCGGGAAAAGGGGTGGAGCAGCGTGAGGGCCAAGAGGCGTGCAGTGGGCTGGACAAGGAGCGGGACTGTGGGCGGGGCAGCGGTTGCGAAAAGGAAATGAACAGTGGGCGGAAACGTTTGCAGGAGCGTGGGCGCGGCAATGGGCGGGACAATGGGTGGGCAGTGAATAGAACAATTGGCATCACAGCGGGCGGAGCAGTGAGCTTGACAGCGGGCGTGGCAGTGGTCGGGGCAAGGGCCGGTACCTTGGGCGGCGCAGTGGGTGTGGCAAGGGGCGTGGCAGTGGGCGGGACCAGTGTCGTTGCAGTGGGCGGGACAAGGGGCGGGAAAGTGGGCGGGACAATGGGCGTGACAATGGAGGGTGAGAGTGGGCGGGACCAGGGTAGGGGCTTTGGGCAGGATATTGGCTGGGACCAGGGGCGGGGAAAGTGGTTGGGAAGTGGGAGGGACAAGTGGGCCCGAGCGGCTGGACTATTAGTCGCAAAGTGGACGGGGCAATGGGTGGTACAAGGATGGGTTAGCGGGCGATTCATTCAGCGAGAATGTGGTCGGCTCTTTGGGCGGGAGAAGTGGCGGGTAAGTGGGTGGGGCAAGGGTCGGTCGATTGGGCGGGTCAAGGGGCGGGGCAGTGGACGCGGCAAGGGGCGGAAGAGTGGAAGGGGCAAGGGGCAGGGCAGTGGGCAGTGCAGTGGGCAGATCAAGGAGAGTGGCACACGGCGGGGCAATTGGCGGGGCAGTGGGAGGCATCAGCGGCGTCAGTGGACAGGGCAGTGGGCTGCGCAGAGTGCGGGGCAGTTGGCGGGAGAAGATGTATGACAGTGGAAGGGAAATTAGCGGGACAAGCGACGTGATAGTGGGCGGGGCAGTGAACAGGACAAGTGCGTCACAGTGGGCGGGGCAGTGGGCGGGACTGCGCGTGTGGCAGTGGTCGGGGCAAGGGCTGATATATTGGGCGGGACAAGGTGCGGGAAAGTGAGCCGTGGGAGTGTGTTCGACTAGGGTAGTAGCTTTGGGCGGGAAATTGGGCGGGACCAGGGGCGGGGAATGTGGTGGGAGAGTGGGAGGGACAAGTGGGCCCAAGCGGCTGGAATTTTGGCGGCAAAATGGGCGGAGCAATGGGCGCGACAAGGGACGGGATAGCGGGCGGGTCATTCAGCGGGAAAGTGGTCGGCACTTTGGGTGGGACAAGGGGGGGGTAAGTGGGCGGGGCAAGTGGCGGCCGATTGGGCAGGGCAAGGGGCGGGAATGTGGGCGGGGCAAGTGGCGGAAAGTGGACGGGGCAAGAGGCAGACCAGTGGGCAGGGCAGTGGGCAGAACAAGGGGCATGGCAGAGTGTGGGCAAGGGGCGGGGCAGTGGGAGGTACCAGCGGCGGGCAGTGGGCAGGGCAGTGGGTTGGGCAGGGTGCATGACTGTAGGCGGGAGAAGGGGCGTGACAGTGGAAGGGTCAGTGGGCGGGAAATGCGATGGAACAGTAGGCCGGTCAGTGGGCGGGTCAAGGAGCGGGTGATTGGGCGGAACAATGGGCGGTACATTGGGTGGCACAAGTTGTGGGACAAGGGGACTAAGTGGGCGGGACAGGTGTTGTGTCAGTGGGCGAGGCATGGTGTGGTACAGTGTGCGGGGCATTGGGCGGGACCGTTTGAAGGAGAAGATGCGTGGCAGTGGGCGGGTCCAGGGGCCTGGCAGTGGGCGGGGCAGTGTGCTGGACTGGCGGTGTGGGCTGTGGGCGTAGCAAGTTACGGTACATTGGGCGGGGTATTGGGCGGGACAAGTGGCCTGGTAGTGTGTGGGACAATGGCAGAGACAGTGGGCGGGGCTTTGGGCGGGAGCAGGATCATGGCAATGGGCGGGACAGTGGGCGGGTCAAACAGCCGTGCAGCTGGCGGGACAAGGGCGATGCAGTGGGCGGGGCAAGTGGCGTGGCACTGGGCGGGATAATGGGCGTGGCAGTGGGCGGGATAAGGGAAATTCCTGTGACTATGTAAGGATAAATAGGTTAGGTGCAAGCAGAATCCAAGGAGAGTAGAGATAAGGGGGTCTGGAAAACATCACGAGGCCAGGGGTAAGTCTCCAGCTAAACATAAGATGATCACGCTGTCTACTGGTGCCTGGGGACCAATTCCATTGGGCCAAATGAATCGATTTGTCACTTCTATTCAGAATGATTGGATTGTGTCCAGCCAACATGGGCTGAGTAATTGTAAAGAATAGTTGCAGAACATATACATATCGACAGATTTCTTTGTTCAGTGGAGAGTAGTGCTGGAGTAACCCAAAGGCATTCTCTCCGCCGGCCTAAATAAACGGTATTGACGAACCGACCTGAGTGACGAGTGATTCTTCCAGAAAACATTTGCGCTAACAGTCCCATTGGAAGAAAAGCCACACTCTGAAGTTTCACAGGATTGTTTCACTGGTTCCGCCCATACCAAGGTCACAACGAGGATGGTTAGAGTTGGATCACCAGGAGCAGTTTGGGTAGGGTGATATCCTTCCTATAATATCGCGACCTGAACTGCATGCAGTACTCCAGCTGTGGTCTTCCAAAGAATTAAACAATTTAAGCAAAACCCCTGCTCTTATATTCTATGCCTTGGCCAATAAAGGCAAGCATTCCATATGCCTTCTAAATCACCTTATCCACCTGGCCTGCTACTTTCAGGAATCGTTGGACAAGTTCTCCAAGATCCCTTTGTTCATCTACACTATTAAGTGGCCTACCGCTTAATGTGTATACCCTTTCCTTATTAGTCCTTCCAAAGTACATCACCTCACACTTCTCTGAATTAAATTCCATTTGCCACTGCACTTCACACCTGACCATTCGTTTGATATCCTCCTGTAGCCCATGACTTTCCTCTTCATTATCAACGACACTGCCAATTTTAGCGTCATCTGAAAACTTCTTAATCATACTCCAAAATATATCCAAATCTAAATCGTTGATATATACCACAAAAAGTAAGGGACCCAGTACTGAGCCCTACGGGACCACACTGGAAACTTCCTTCCAGTCAAAAAAATATCCATCAATCATTTTCCTTTGCTTCCGACCTCATACCTCCTTCCTTCCTATAAAAGAGATGGTGCAGAGCAGAATTATTAGGATGCTTCCTGGAAAGAAGAATCTTAGTTTGCATAGGCTGGGTTTGTTCTCATTGGAACAGAGGAGGTTGAGAGGAGACCCCATTGAGGTGGACAAAATATTGAAGGCCCTGCTCATAGTGGATAATAAGGGCCGATTTGCATTTGTGGAGGTGGCTATTACGAGGAGGCATAGATCCAAGGTTTGTTGGTTTAAAGGTTTGGAGGCGATTTGAGGGTAGGGCTTCTTTACGCAGAAGATTGTGGTGATCTGGAACTCGCTGCCTGGAAGAGTGGTGCATGCTGAAACCCTCACCACATTTAAGAGATGGTTGGATGGGCACTTAAAGTACCATAACCTGCAGGTTTACGGACATCGAGCTCGTAATTGGGATTAGACTGAATGACCTTTTGTTGGACGGCGCAGATATAAAGATAACTGCTGCAGCAAACAGAATACGGCCAGGTTGATCTCCTGGACTATTTTCAAACATCTGGATGGGTCCGAGAAAAGTTTTCCAAGATTTTTTCTCCCTAAACTGACTTTGTTTTTTATCTGTTTTTTTCTCCCAGGAGCTCACATGGCTCTCGTTGGGGCAGAATGTAGAATGTTTCAGGATAAGGGGTTTCACATTTTTGTGAGGCGGACTGGTTGGACTGGGCGCTTTTTGCCTTTCCATCGTTATTCATAGGTTTATATATTTAACCTTTCGGGCTGCTGATCAACTGCCATGCAGCGCTTTTCAGCCGGCGTGGAGAGAAATGGCCGAAATGGCCTCCTTCTCCACTGCAAGTTTCTATGTTACTATGTGAGCAGCGGTCTTGTTAAAGTAAAATTAGCAGCAGTAATTTTAACACCAAAATTATAGAGTTGAGTCACCATCAATAATGTTAAAGTAGTATCAGTTCCAGTCAAATTGGCGTTCGATCACCACAAGTAATGTTAGTATAGGGACAAAACCTGTAATGTTAATTTAGATTAACAGGCAGTACTTAAGAGTATGGAAACCAGAAGGAATGTTAGAATAGCATTACCACCAGTATGGTGGAACAGGACCACCAGCAGTAATGTTAGTGTAGGGACATCAAAAGTTAGTTTGGAGTAGGGTCATCATCATTAATGTAAAACTCTTCTCAAAACCAGTAAAAATAAAGTCGGGTGACCAGGAGTAATGTTAGATTATGGTCAGCACCAGTAATGCTATTCTTGGTTCACCACGACTAATATTGGAGTAGATTCAACATACGTAATGTCAGAGTAGAGTCAGTACCAATAATGTTGTAGTTGGGTTGCCGTCGATAATGCTAGGCTGGGATCAATATCATTAATGTTAAATTAGGGTCAATAACATTATGATCAGTGTAGAATCTGCACCATTAACATTAAAGTAGAATCTCCACCAGTAATGGAAGTGTCGAGTAATCTCCAATAATGTTACAATAGGGTCGCCACCAGTAATGACAGAGAAGGGTCACCACCATTAATGTTACATTAGAGTCACCACTAGACTAGTAATGTTAGCGTAGAATCACCATTAGTAATGTTAGAGTCGAGTTAACACCAATAATGTTCGAGTAGTTTTATCACCAGTAATTTTGGACGAGGTTCACTACCATTAATGTTAGCGTAGGGTCACCACTAGTAATGTTAAAGTAAACTCACCAACAGTAATGTTAGAGCAGCTTCACACCAATAATGTTAGAGTAGGGTCACCACCAGTAATGTTAGATTAGTGTCACCACTAGAAATGTTAAAGTAAACTCACCAACAGTAATGTTAGAGCAGTTTCACACCAATAATGTGAGAGTGGAGCCACCACCAGTAATGTTAGATTGGAGTCACCACAAGTAATGTTAGAGTAGGGTCACCACAAGTAATGTTAGTGTAAGGTCACCAGCAGTAATGATAGAATACGGTCACCACAAATAATGTTAGAGCACGGACACCGCCAGTAATGCGAGAGTAGCTTCACCACGAGTGCTGTTGAAGGGCGGTCACCATCAGTAATGTTGGAATAATGACCAGTAATGTTACAGTAGCATCACCACCAGTGATATTACAGTACGGTCACCATCATTAATGTTAGAATCACAATCAGACATTTTAGAGTAGCGTCATCTCCAGTAATGTTAGTATAGGGGCACACCAGTAATTTTAAAGCCTATTCATAATCACAGTACAGATTAATTGTAATTATGTACAGCTTTCACTGAAGTAATATGAGGTTTCAAGAATCTGATGCAGAACCCGGGCGGGAACTTCCCTTGAGGGAATTTCCCTTGAAAAAATCCCTCTGGTTTTATTTTTCGTTCATTGATTTAATGGACGGAGTTTCACTGACGGAGTTGTACAATTTCCCCAGAGGCCTCTGGCCGCGCTGCAGTGGAAAGTCTAGCCTTGTTTGTTAAGTGACTGGAACTAACGCCAATTATGGATTAAACTGATTTTCTCACCGGGGCAACGATTGTCCTATAAAAGGTGAGCGTTAACGGATCACAGAGGAACTACAGTCAGAATCGTGAAGCCGGACATCAGTCAGATAGTCTTCCAAAAATGGCACAGCCAACAATTCTACAGTTAAGGGAAATTTACTATCCTTTCCCTCGCTGTTCCTGGTAGGTCAATATATCCTTTTGCCGAATAGCTTTTGTCAACGACGCTGTTAATGATTGTATTACAGATTACGAAAAGTCCTTGACTGCAGTCACTGATGCACTGGGAGAAGTCGGTAAATATCATAGGGAATCCTCCCAGTCCGCACAGCTGCTGAGACACTGTTCTGGTTGCTGGTGCTTGGGTTTGGGAGGTCAACTTTTTTCCATATACTGAGGGAGGGCGAGGCTGATGCCCCGGCAACTCTAAAAGTACATAGTTCACTCCAGCTTAGTATAGTCATCAAATATGTGCCCTTGTTCCCTGTCTCCATTAAACTGATAATCCCTTGAACTGCAGCCAGCAGCACGCAACAGGGAACTGTGAAAGATATTTGGAGCAATAATTGCCGCTCAGGGAACGGCTCCACTGACATCCGCTGCCATACGCTGCCAAGAATCTTCGCGGCTCCACCAGCTCCTGCTCTGTGAAATAACAGCTCCCTCTGCGCGAATGTAAATAGAAAATGCACGAAACCTTGACCCAAACTGAATGGTTGTCTCAGCTGGATACTTTATTTGAACTGATATATTTCTGGTAATTGTTTGGAAATTAAATGTAATACAGCTGACAACCGATGCAACTCCCGGGATCCAATTCCCCAATTAAACCGATGAAATTCAATGTAAAACCCCATCGATTACCTCCTGCGGCAGTACATTATATAACTGGCTCCTTGCATCACTCAGTACCAGCCTCATGGTGGATGGTTTAAGCGCTCCACACTGCATTGAAATATGCGTTTGGATGTACGGAAGGGGATCCGCTTCTTTATTGTCTCTCGCATATGAACAAGTTGGAGAAACAGCCAAGTATCCACTTGTAGGTGCTTTTTTCTCTAACTGTACAATCCTGCGAGGTACTGCAGCTTGACCGGGATGCAAAGTTAGTGTGCATCGAGCCTCAAACTGGTGTCCAGGGCGATAGCGATTAGAATAACAATCGGGAGAGATGTATGACGGAAAGCTGATCCAATGTCGCACAGATTCAAAGTTGGCCTCCGACCTCGCCCCAGCCCTTCATCCATCTGTGCCTGGGTGTCGGAGGTGCTGGGGTCGCTCTCCGTTACAATTTCCCCGATTGATTCCGTCTGACCCTTGGCCACAGCCCCGACAATAACTGACTGAATTAAAAACATATAATGCAGTAAATCTCAGCGGGTCAGCCAGCATCTGTGGAGAGAGAAACCGAGTTAACTTGTCAGGCCGCTGACCCTTCGTGAGAACAGGCAATAGTTCGAAAAGTAACAGATTCTTAATGAAGTGCTGGGGCCCTGAAACGGAGAGCAGTGGGTAGGAGGAAAGAAAAAAATGATAGGGGGAAAGGCAGAATGGATTTGAGAGAAAAAAGGAATAATGGGCTGAATTGAGATGGTAATAGCACAAGTTAAGAAACAAAAGGTGAGTCCAGGTGGGGTGTGAATGGCAGACTAATTGCCAGCTACTTTGGAAAACAGAGGGAAACAAAATAAAAATTAAGAAGGGGAATGGTTTTGCAAAAAAATAAGCGAGTAAAGGGAGCAAAGTGTGGGGAGAGATTCTGGTCTTAAATTGTTGATCTCGATGTTGAGTCCAGAAGGCTGCAAATTTCCGAAACGAAAGTTGACGTGCTGTTCCTCGAGCTTGCCTTGAGCTTCATTGGAACAGTGTCGGAAGCCGAAAAGTGAGAGGTCAGAGTGGGAGTGGAGTGGAGAATTAAACTGACATGTGATCGGAAACTCTGGGTCAAACTTGCGGAATGAACACAGGTGTTCCGCAAAGCGGTCACCCAATCTGTGTTTGGTCTCTCCAATGTAGAGGAGAATATTGGACTGAAGTGTGCTGGACTCTGGGTTCTCAGACCCTCGATCTTGAGGACAGAATGATGTGCTACTTTTGCACAAAATGTCATCACCATTCGACTTGATAAAAATGTAATATGAAGGCATTTCAACTTCTCCCTAAAATATCTGTACTTATTATTTACAAGCTATTTTGCAGACTTGGAAGAAAGGCCCGATTGTAATGTAGCCACGTTTGCTGGCAATACAATGATGGGAGGAAAAGTAATTGTGTGAGGAGAACACAAAACATCTGCAAAAGGACATAGACAGGTTAAGTGACTGGGCAAAAAATTGGCAGATGGAGAATAATGTTGCAAAGTGTGAGGTTATGCACTTCGGCATGGAAAGATCAAAGAACAATTTATTATTAAATGGTGAAAGATTACAAGGTGCCGCAGTCCTGCTGGACCTGAGGGTCCTTGGGCATGGAACATAAAAGGATGGTATGCATGTACAGCAAGTGATCAGGAAGGCCAATGGTATCTTAGCCTTTCTTGCAAAGTGGATGGAGTATAAAAACAGGGATGTCTTAAGACAGCTATATAAGGTGTTTGTGAGGCCATTCCTGGAATACTGCGTGCAGTTTTGGTTTCCATATTTACGAAAGGATAGACTTGCTTTGGAGGCAGTTCCCACAAGGTTCACAAGATTGATTCCGGGGATGAGGGGATTGACTTATAAGGAAAGGTTGAGTATGCTGGACCTCTACTCATTGGAATTCAGAAGAATGAGAGGTGATCTTATCGAAACGTAAAAGATTGTGAGGAGCCATGTCAAGGTGGATGCAGAGACGATGTTTCCACTGATGGGGGAGACTAGAACTAGAGGGCACGATCTTAGATTTAGGGGCTATCCATTACAAGCAGAGATGAGAAGACATTTATTCTCTCAGATGTTGTAAATCTGTGGAATTCGCTGCCTCAGAGAGCTGTGGAATCTGGGACCTTGAATAAATTTAAAAAGAAATAGATAGTTTCTTAAACGATAAGGGGATAACGGGCTGGAGGGAGCGGGATGGAAGTGGAGCTGAGTCCATGATGGGTTCAGCCATAATCTTATTAAATGGCGTAGCAGTCTCGAGGGACCACATGATCTACTCCTGCTTCTGTTTCTTATGTTCTTATGTTCTTATGACCTCCTGTCCCTCTCTCCTACAGCGAACCTATTGACAAAAGTGATTCTCTCCCGAGGAAACTGCGGCCTTTCCAAATGTATCTCTATTTGCATGGTGGCCATGGCAACAGCAGATCAACTGGTCATGACCTTCTATGTAATATTGTATCACATTTGTACAATTCACATTCCATATTCCTTCCTGTCCTACACTGCCGTTTGTAAGTTTAATATTTACCTCAATTCAAGCAGCCTGAATATGTCGGTGTGGTTTACAGTCTTGTTCATAGTTGACCGATGTGTAGCGAAATGTTGTCAAAAGTTTAAAACAAAGTATTGCCGAGTGAGAACGGCAGCCACGGTTATAACAACGGTCTCTGTCCTGATTTATTGCAAGTGCCGCCCATTTTGGTTTGCTTATAAATTTGAACGAATAATTAACAATATTCATTGGGGTTGTCGCCCCAGTATTGACTTTTTTACTTCGCTTGCAGGCGACGGATTCTCATGGATGGTATGTCTATTAACGTCAATGTTTCCGTTTGTTGTGATATATCTGTTTAATTGCTTGGCAGTGAGACATATTTAAGTGGCCAGTAGAGACCACAATGGACTCTGGGTTAACAGCAGTGAGAATCGGAGCGATCACGAGATGGAGAACCGAAGGAAATCGATTATTTTACTATTCACCGTATCGGGCAGTTTCTTAATGCTGTGGCTAACACCATTCGTCAGTTTTTTATCTACTGGACTGACAAACATCGCACATTACCGAGGTGATTATAAAGCTCCTGCGTACATCGCCATAGAAACCGGATATATGCTCATATATTTGAGTTAATGCACAAACACGTGTGTCTATGCAGCTACTCAAACTAAATTCAGAGAAGAGCTGAAGAAGGTGGTGAAATCTCATTGGACATTGATTCTGATATTGGTTAAAAAATTAAGAATGCAACCAAAGTCTCATCTCCAAACTAGAGCTAAATTACAACCTGTGTTCCTGTTTAGAATGGCAGCCTTTCTGTTCGAACTAAAATGGTTTGCTTTTGTGATAATGAACAGGTATCAGACAACATTTCTCCCACTTTGTGCCTTACGTGTGATGTCTGCTGCTTTCCCCGGCTGAACATGATCCATCCACGCTGAAACAGCTTTCATCCCATTCAAGATTCAAAGAGATAATGCAAGTTGATGTTTTAGTCTAATTGATAATGTTGTTTGCTGTGACTCGTCAAAAGCTCCCTTACCAACTATAACAAGATTCACAAATTGCACAGATTATTCATGTCATAAAAAAGCAAACCAAGCAGTGGGGTTAATTTCTATGGGGATAGATGGAAAACAGAGAAGTTATGTTGAAATGCATGGAAACATGGTTAGACCATACTTGGAGTACTGAGCATAGCAGTGGTCTCGATATCATAAAACCGATATACAAGCATACTAGAAGATGCAAAAACGACTGATCGAGACAGTAGGAACTTGACTCCTCAATGTGAACTTCGACATTTTTGTACACAGATATTTGCTAAAAATCTGAACTGGTCATCACAATGTTGAAATGTTCGAAGAGCAGAATTAAACATTCGACCCAACCAGTCCAATCGTTGTTTACCCAACACCCTAAAAAATATTTTCAATCACTTTATCAGCTCTGTCTCAACATCCATTCAATCTACATTTCTTTATCGTTCTTCTCAATTTAATCTTGAATATTGACATATTATCTGACTCTGTTAATGCCACTACACCACAACTCTTCCTGTAATAGGGTTCTCCGACTATCCGTTATCAATTGCTTACATTTATCTTGAAGCCCTGGCATTTCTTTATAGATGCCACAAATAATGGAAGCAGCCTGCTTGTACCTGCCATGTCCCATCCCTTCTTAATGCAAATCACTTGTGTACTACGGGACAAATGATATCAGCCTGGTATCAACGGACAATATATTCAAATTAGAAAAGTGCAGCTAAAATTGCTAATTGATACCTTCCTTTTAGAGATGCTTGTGTTTTTGCTTGTCCTGAACAGTGAGAAGAAAATATTTGATTGCTTGATCACCCCCAAAAATTAGGACATCAAGTGGATATTCCACTCAAACACGTCCAGACCCTGGATCCATTGCTAGGTCGCCAAAAGGGGCAGCTTTGGCTTGTGTGAGATATTTGCTGCTTCCTGATCTTAAAACATTGAGGAGAAAATTGCGGTTGGAGGTATCCTTCGGACGAACACATCCGACCCGAATTAAATCTACAAAATTACCTCTCTGTCCCCGAGATATGTTGGATTCCGGTCTGAGGCCTTCATTCACTGCGTACGCAGATATGACTTTCACATACAGATGCCTACATTTCAATGACGTAGGCCTGGACCACCAATCACGATCTATAATTCTGATTGAAGAATGTGCTAACTCGATTTGTACGAGTTCCTATGACCATCATTGAGAATAACCCTTAAGATAAGAAACACAGCACACAAATAATTAAAAAAACAAATCAAATACTTAACTTTAATTGAAATTAAATGTAATTAAATATTTTAGAAAAAAATATATTTTTTCTAACGTGTCTTAATATGGTTAAAATAAACTTACCTTAATGGACCGGGTTTTTAACATAAAAATAAATAATTAAGTGACATTTACTACGCTCCTGCTTTTAGCAGACATATAATTTTGAAGGAGATTCGCTGTGCATGAGTTGGGCAATAGTCCAATCTCTGCCGCGTGGACATCATTCTCCTGGGGATGCGTTCCATCTGTGGAGAGAAATTTTGACAGATCAAAAAACCCAGTTATCGGCGCATGCGCATTGCACCCCGAAATCCGCAGTTTGCGAGGCCTCTCTGGGTCTGCGCACACTTCGCATCGATTCACCGAGACCGCAATCATCGGCCTATTGCTGTATTTGCAGAAATAATGTGTGGTCCATGAAGCAACCAGCATGTGATATGCATGAAGAATGTGTCCTGAGGAATGGTTCCAAAAAATTGTCAGTCACGCTGACAGCATCACTGCATGAAATGGTAAATGTGGCTCAAGAGAGTGAGAACATGTGTAAAACCAAAGTGTGGAGTTCTGCGTAAATGTCGAGATAAATATATGATAATGATGAGGTGTTGTTTCATGAGAGCCTTAAGTGTACTAATGACAACAGAGGAGGCACAGTTAGGAAAGGATTAATCAGACTGCTTTGAACTGGGATACTGCATTGGTTTCTCTTTATATTTCAATAATATCAATCTTGAGCCTTTGCTTGTTAAGTAGCGAAGTATAAATCATTCTAAATTACCTCTTGGCTGATGGGTCAAGGCTAACTGCAGGATGAAGGACTTAGAGATTTAATTAAAGACATGTCACTCTTTACAGATTCATAAATCTCAGCGAAAGTTAATCATTTTAGAAAGCGTAGGATGGTGTTGGTCTGCCAGGGAAAACATCTTGGCACACATCATCATTTTAATAGACATCAGTGATAACTAAACAAAACAAGACAGATAATTCAAGATTTTATTTGGTAGTATTGCAATTATATTTATAACCTAACGAGGTAAGATTATAAAGAAACTGAAGAAATAAAGGACGGTTTCCGATTAAAAATGAAGACATACAAATCGGCCATACTAGTGGGAGAACAGAAGATTGGGAAGCTTTTAAAATAAGCAAAGAATGATAAAAATGATTAAGAAAGGGAAGATAGACAATGAAAATAAACTTGCACAAAATATAAAAACAGACAGTAAGAGTTTCTTTAGCTATATAAAAAGAAAAAGAGTGGCTGAAGTAAATGTTGGTACCTTAGTGGACGAGACCGAGGAATTATTCATGGGGAAAATGGAGATGGCAAAAATTCTAATCAAGTATTTTGTAGCAGTTTTTAAGGTGAGGACATTAACAATATTCCATTAGTGGATAGACAAGGGGCTGTATGGCGGCGGGGGTGGGGGGGGTGGGGGGATGGGGAGGCAATTAACACAATTACAATCACTAAGGAGGTGCTACTAAGTAAGATAATGGAACTAAAGGCAGATAAATCCACTGGACTTGATGGCTTGCATCCTAGGGTCTTAGAGAAGTAGTGGCAGGGGTTGTGAATGCATTGGTTGTAATTTACCAAATTTCCCTGGATTCTGGTGTCCCCTTACTGCCCAAATCTCTCTTTCTAATTAAACACTCACTGTGTTCCCGTTACTATCCCCAGTCGATATTTCCAATTAAACCCCCATTGTGTTCCCCTTACTGCACCTTTCTCTATTTCTATTTAAACACTCACTGTGTTCCCCTTGGTGCTCACAGTCTCTATTTTTAGTTAAACCCTCACTGTGTTCCCCTTACTGTCCGCACTCACTATTTCGAATTAAACATTCACTGACTACACCTGATTGCATCTATCTCTATTTCTAATTACACACTCACTGTGCTCCTCTCACTGCGCCAACTTTCTATTTCTAATTAAACACTCGCTGTGTTCCCCTTACTGCCCCCACACTATATTTCTACGGAAACACTCACTTTGTTATCCTTACCGCCAACACTCCATATTTCGGATGAAACACTCACTGTGTTCCCCTTACTGCCCCCAATCTATATTTCTAATTAAACACTCACTGTGTTCCACGAGTGCCCGCACTGGCTATTTCTAATTAAACACTCACTGTTTTCCCGTTACTTTCCCAACTAATTATTTTTAATGAAACACTCCTTGAGTTCACCTTACAGCCTCCACTCTCTTTTTCTGATTAAACACTCACTGTGTTCCCCTGAGTGCACCTCTCTCTATTTCTCATTAAATACTCAACGTGCTCCTCTTACTGTCCTCACTCTCTATTTCTAATGAAACACTCACTTTGTTACCCTTTATGTCCATTCTCAATTTCTAATTGAACATTCACTGTGATCCCTTTACTGACCCAACTCTCTATTAGAATTTAAACACTCACTCTATTCCCCTTATTGCCCAACTCTCCATTTCTAATTAGACACTAACTGTGTTTTTCTCCCTGCCCCCACTCTCTATTTCTGACTAAACACTCACTGTGTTCAACTTATTGCCCCCAATCTCTATTCGTATTGAAACACTAACTGTGTTCCTCTTACTGCCGCAACTAGCTATTTCTTATTTTACACTCACTGTGTTCCCTTTATACAATGATGCTCTATTTGTGATTAAACACTCACTGTGTTCGCCTTACTGGCCACACTCTCTATTTCTAATTAAACACTCATTGTGTTCTCCTTACTGCCCCCACACTCTATTTCTGATTAAGTATTCAACGTGTTCCACAAACTGTCCTCACTCTCTATTTCGAATGAAACACTCACTGTGTTTCCGTTATTGACCCTACTCTCTATTTCCAATTAAACATTCACTTTCTTCCCCTTACTATCCATTCTCAATTTCTAATTAAACACTCACGGTGATCCCCTTGCTGACCCCAGTCTCTATTACTATTAAAAACACACACTCTATTCCCGTTATTGCCCCACGCTCTATTTCTAATTAAACACTAACTGTGTTCCCGTCACTGCCCCCAATCTCTATTCCTGAGTCAACACTCACTGTGTTCACCTTATTCTCCCCAATCTCTATTTCTATTTAAACAATAACTGTGATCCTCTTACTGCCGCAACCAATTATTTCAAATTTAACACTCACGGTGTTCCCTTTATACACTGATTCTCTATTTGCGATTAAACACTCACTGTGTTCTCCTTACTGCCCCCACTCTCTATTTCTATTAAATATTCACTGTACTCCCCTTACTACCCAAACTGTATATTTCTAAGTAAACACTCACTGTGTTCTTCTTACTGCCCAAGTAGCTCTTTCTAATAAAACACTCACTGTGTTCCTGTTACTATCCCCACTCTCTATTTCCAATTAAACATTCACTGACTTCCCCTTATTGTCTCTACTCTCTATTTCTAATGACACACTCACTGTGTTCCTCTCACTGCGCCAACTCTCTATTTATAATTAAACACTTACTGTGTTTCCCTTACTGCCCCCACACTCTGTTTCTAATGAAACACTCACTGTCTTCCCCTTACTGCCCCCATCTCTATTTCTAACTAAACACTGACTCTGTTCCCCTTACTACCCAAACTGTCTATTTCTAATTAAACACGGACTTTGTTCGTCTGACTGCCCAAGTCGCTAATTCTAATTAAACACGCACTGTGTCCCCGTTACAATCTCCACTCTATATTTCCATTTAAACACTCATTGTGTTCCCCTTAGTGCACTTTCTCGATTTCTAATTAAGCAATCACTATGTTCCCCTTATTGCCCCCACTCTCTATTTTTAGTTAAACCCTCAGTGTGTTCCCCTTACTGTCCCCACTCTCTATTTCTAATTCAACATTCACTGACTACCCTTATTGCCTCTACTCTCTATTTCTAATTGCACACTCACTGTGTTCCTCTCACTGCGCCAACTCTCTATTTCTAATTAAACACTCACTGTGTTCTCCTTACTGCCCCCACTCTCTATTTCTGATTAAGTACTCAACGTGTTCCACAAACTGTCCTCACTCTCGATTTCGAATGAAACACTCACTGTGTTTCCGTTTTTGCCCCTACTCTCTATTTCCAATTCAACATTCACTTTGTTCCCCTTACTGTCCATTCTCAATTTCTAATTAAACACTCACTGTGATCCCTTTGCTGACCCCACTATCTATTACAATTAAAAACACACACTCTATTCCCGTTATTGCCCCACTCTCTATTTCTAATTAAACACTAACTGTGTTCCCGTTGCTGCCCCCACTCTATTTTCCTGAGTAAACACTCACTCTGTTCACCTTATTGTCCCCAATCTCTATTTCTATTTAAACACTAACTGTGATCCTCTTACTGCCGCAAATAGTTATTTCTAATTTAACACTCACTGTGTTCCCTTTATACACTGATTCTCTATTTGGGATTAAACACTCACTGTGTTCTCCTTACTGCCCCCACTCTCTATTTCTGATTAGATACTCACTGCTTTCCCCTTACTACCTCAACTGTCTATTTCTAAGTAAACACTCACTGTGTTCCTCTCACTGCACCAACTCTCCATTTATAATTAAACACTCACTGTGTTCCCCTTACTGTCCCCACTCTCTATTTCTAACTAAACACTGACTCTGTTCCCCTTATTGCCCCCTCTCTCTATTTCTATTTAAAAACTCACTGTGTTCTCCTTGACGCCACCATTCACTATTTCGGACTAAACACTCACTGTGTTCCCCTTACTGCCCCCAATCTCTATTTCTAATAAAACACTCACTGTGTTCCCTTACTGACCCCACACTCTATTTCTAATTAAACACTCACTGTGTTCCCCTTACTGTCCCCACTCTCTATTTCGAATAAAATACTCACGGTGTTCCCATTACTGCCCCATTCTCTATTTCTAACTAAACACTCACTGTGTTCCCGTTACTTTCCCAAAAACCTATTTCTAATTAAACACTCAGTGAGTTCACCTTACTGCCCTCACTCTCTTTTTCTGATTAAACACTCACTATGACTCCCATACTGCACCTCTCTCTATTTGCAATTACACACTCAATTTGTTCCTCTTACTGTCCTCACTCTCTATTTCTAATCTAACACTCACTGTGTTCGCGTTATTGCCCCCACACTCTGTTTCCAATTAAACATTCACTTTGTTCCCCTTACTGCCCCATTCTCATTTTCTAATTAAACAGTCACTGTGATCAACTTACTGACTCCACTCTCTATTACTTTTTAAACACTCACTCTATTCCCCTTATTGCCCCACTCTCTATTTCTAATTAAACACTAACCGTGTTCCCCTTACTGCCCCCACTCTCTATTTCTGATTAAACATTCACTGTATTCTCCTTACTACCCCCACTCTCGATTTCTGATTCAATACTCATTGTTTTCCCCTTACTACCCCAACTGTCTGTTTCGAAGTAAACACTGACAGTGTTCGTCTGACTGCCCAAGTCGCTCTTTCTAATTAAATACTCACTGTGTCCCCGTTACAAACTCCGCTCTATATTTCCAATTAAACACTCATTGTGTTCCCCTTACTGCAATTTCTCGATTTCTAATTAAGCAATCACTATGTTCCCCTTATTGACCCCACTCTCTATTTTTAGTTAAACCCTCACTGTGTTCCCCTTACTGTCCCCACACTCTATTTCTAATTCAACATTCACTGACTCCCCTTATTGCCTCTACTCTCTATTTCTAATTACACACTCACTGTGTTCCTTTCACTGCGCCAACACTCTATTTCTAATTAAACACTCACTGTATTTCACCTTACTGCCCCCACTCTCTATTTCTAATTAAACACTCTATGTTTTCTCCTTAATGCCCCAAGTCTCAATTTCTATTTAAACACTCACTGTATTCTACTTCCCGCCCCCATTCTCTATTTTCTAACTAAACACTTAATGTGTTCCCGTTACTTTACCAACTACCTATTTCTAATGAAACACACATTGAGTTCACCTAAATGCCCCACTCTCTTTTTCTGATAAAACACTCACTGTATTCCCCTTACTGCACCTCCCTCTATTTCTAATTAAATACTCAACGTGTTCCCCTTTCCGTACCCCCACGCTCTATTTCTAATGAAATATTCACTGCGTTCCCCTTACTGCCCCCACTCTCTATTTCGTTTTAAACACTCATTGTGTTCGCTTTACCGCCCCCATTCTCCAGGTCGGATGAAACACTCACTGTGTTCTCCTTACTACCCTCGGCATCAATTTCTATCTAAACTCTGCGTTCCTCTTACAACCCCCAGTCTCTTTTTCTAATTAAACACTCACTGTGTTCAACTTATTGCCCCAACACTCTATTTCTAATTAAACAATCACTGTGTTCCCCTTTCTCCCTGATTCTCTTTTTGTGATTAAACACTCACTGCGGTCCCCTTACTGCCCCCACTCACTATTTCTATTTAAACACTCATTGTATTCGCCTGACCACCCCCATTCTCCAAGTCTGATTAAACACTCACTGTATTCCCATTACGGCCCCCTGCCTCAATTTCTATTTCAACACTGCGTTCCTCTTACTGCCCCCAGTCTTTTTTTCTAAGTAAACACTCACTGTTTTCAACTTATTGCTCCCACTGTCTATTTCGAATTAAACAATCACTGTGTTCCCCTTATTCCCCGATTCTCTATCTGTGATTAAACACTCACTGTGTACACCTCATTGCCCCAACTCTCTATTTCTAATTAAACACTCACTGTGTTCCCCTTACTGCACCCAATCTCGATTGCCCCTTTAACCATTACTCTTTTCCGCTGACTGGCCCCATTCTCTAGTTCTAATTAAACACTCACCGTAATCCCCTTACTGCCCCCAATCTCTCTGTCTAATTAAACACTCACTGCGTTTCGCTTACTGCACCATTCTCTATTTCTCATTAAACGCTCACAATATTCCCCTTACAGCCCCCAATATCAATTACTAATGAAACACTCATTGTGTTCCCCTTACTGCCCCCACTTTCTTCTATTAAATTAAATAGTCACTGTCTTCCCCTTGCTGCCCCCACGCTCTTCTTCGAATTAAATACTCACTGTGTTCCCCTTACTATCCCCACTCTCTTCAACTAATTAAACACTCACAGCGTTCTCCTTACTTACCCACATTCTCTATTCCTTATTAAACAATCACTATGTTCCCGTTACTTTCCCAACTACCTATTTCTAATTAAACAATCATTGAGTTCACCTTCCTGCTCCCACACTCTTTTTCTGATTAAATACTCAACGTGTTCCACTTACTGTCCCGACTGCCCACAGTCTCAATTTCTATTTAAACTCTCAGCGTGTTCCCCTTTCTACCCACACTCTCTATTTCTAATTAAACACTCACTGCTTTTCCCTTACTTCCGCAACTCACTATTTCTATTTAAACACTCATTCTGTTCGCCTTGCTGCCCCCATTCTCTAGATTCGGATTAAACACTCACTGTGTTCCCCTTACTGTCCCTTGTCTACATTTCAAATTAAACACTCACTGTGTTCGCTTTCTGTCCCCAGCCTCATTTTCTATTTAAACACTGCGTTCGTCTTACTGCCCCCAGTCTCTATTTCTAATTAAACACTCACTGTGTTCAACTTATTGCCACCACTCTCTATTTCTAATTAAACCCTCACTGTGTTCCACTTACTGCCCCCAATCTCTATTGCTCTATAAAGACATTACCCTGTTCCCCTTACAGATTCCAATCTATATTTCTCATTAAACACTCACTCTATTCCCCTTACAGCCCCCAATCTCTATTCCCAATAAAACACTCACTGTTTTCCCCTTCCTGCCCCCACCCTCTTCTTCTAATTAAACAAGCACTGTGCTCCCCTAACTGCTCCCACGCTCTTCTTCTAATAAAACTCTCACTGTGTTCCCATTACTGCTCCCACTCTGTTCTTCTAATTCAATACTCACTGTGTTCCACTTACGACTCCAACACTCTTCTGCGAATTAAACACTTACTGGGTTCCCTTCACTTCCCCCACTCTTTATTTCTAATTGAACAGTCACTGAGTTCCCCTCACTGTCCCCACTCACTATTTCTAATTAAACACTCGCTGTGTTCCACTCCAGCCCCCACTCTCTATTTCTAATTAAAAACTCACTGTGTTCCCTTACTACTACCACTCTCTATCTCCAACTAAACACTCACTTTGTTCCCCTATAGCCCCCACCCTCTAATTCTAATGAAACCCTCACTGTGTTCCCCTTACTGCCCCCACACTCTATTTCTTTTTAAACACTCACTCTTTTCCTCTTACTGCCCCATTCTCTTTTCCTAATTAGATACTCACTGTGTTCCCCTCACTGTCCCCACCCTCTATTTCTAATTAAACATTCACTGTGTTCCACTCCAGCCCCCACACTCTATTTCTCGTTAAACACTGACTGTGTTCCCCTTACTGTCGCCACTCTCGTCTTCTAATTAAACACACACAGCGTTCCCCTTATTGACCCCCCACTCTATATTTCTTATCAAACACTCTCTGTGTTCGCTTTACTGCCCCCAATCTCAATTTCTATTTAAACACTCAGCAGGATACCCTTTCTGCCCTCACTCACTTTTGCTAATTAAACACTCACTGTATTCCCCTGACCGCCCCATTGTCTATTTCTGATTAAACACTCACTCTGTTCCCCTCACTGTCCCCACACTCTATTTCTAATTAAACACTCACTGTGTTCCCCTCCAGCCCCCACTCTCTTTTTCTCATTAAAAACTCACTGTGTTCCCCTTACTGCCCCCACTCTCTATTTCTAATTAAATACTCACTGTGATCCCCTTACTGACCCAATTGTCTATTTCTATTTAAACACTCATTGTATTCGACTAAAAACCCCCATTCTCTAGGTCGGATTAAACATTCAGTGTTCCCCTTACTGTCCTTTGTCTCCATTTCAAATTACTCACTCATTGTGTTCGCCTTACTGCTCCAAGCCTCAATTTCTATTTAAACACCGCGTTGCTCTTACTGCCTCCTTTCTCTATTTCTAATTAAACACTCACTGTTTTCCCCTTACAGCCTCCACTCTCAATTTCTAGTTAAACAATCACTCTGTTCCCCTTACTACTCTCACTCTCTATCTCTAATTAAACACTCACTGTGTTCCTATTAGTGCCCTGATTCTCTATTTGCGATTAAACACTGACTATGTTCACCTTATTGCCCCAACTCTCTATTTCTAATTAAGCACTGACTGTGTTCCCCTTACAGCCCCCAATCTCTATTGCTCTATAAACACATTACTCTCTTCCCCTTGCTGCTCCAATTCTCTATTTCTCATTAAACACTCACTGTTTTCCCCTTACTGCCTCCAATATCAATTCTTAATTAAACACTCACTGTGCTCACCTCACTACTCCCACTCTCTTCTGCTGATTAAACACTCACTCTGTTCCCCTTGCTACTCCCACTCTCTATCTCTAATTAGACACTCACTGTGTTCCGCTTAGTGCCCTGATTCTCGATTGGTGATTAAACACTGACTGTGTTCACCTTATTACCCCAACTCTCTATTTCTAATTACATACTCACTGTGTTCGCCTTACTGCCCCCAATATCTATTGCTCTATAAAGACATTACTCTGTTCCCCTTACAGCTTCCAATCTATATTTCTCATTAAACACTCACTCTATTCCCCTTACAGCCCCCAATCTCAATTCCCAATAAAACACTCACTGTTTTCCCCTTCCTGCCCCCACTCTCTCCTTCGAATTAAACAAGCACTGTGCTCCCCTAACTGCTCCCACGCTCTTCTTCTAATTAAACTCTCGCTGTGTTCCCATTACTGCTCCCACTCTGTTCTTCTAATTCAATACTCACTGTGTTCCACTTACGACTCCAAAACTCTTCTGCGAATTAAACACTTACTGTGTTCCCTTCACTTCCCCCACTCTTTATTTCCAATTGAACAGTCACTGAGTTCCCCTCACTGCCCCCACTCACTATGTCTAATTAAACACTCACTGTGTCCCCATCCAGCCCCCACTCTCTATTTCCAAATAAGTACTCAGTGCGTTCCCCTTACTGCCCCCATTCTCTATTTCGAATTATAAATTCACTGTTTTCACCTTACTGCCCCAACTCTCTTCTTCTAATTAATCAATCACAGTATTCCTCTTGCTGACCCCACTCTCTATTTCTAATTAAACACTCAATCTGTTCCCCTTACTGCCCCCACACTTTACTTCAAATTGAACACTCACTGTGTTCCCCTCCAGCCCCCATTCTCTATTTCTAACGAAATACTCACTGTGTTCTCCTTACTGCCCCCACTCTCTATTTCAAATTAAACAAACAAAGTTTTCGCATGACTGCTCCCAGCCTCAATTTCGATTTGAACACTGCGTTCCTCTGAATGCCCCCAGTCTCAATTTCTAATTACACACTCACTGTGCTCCTCTTGCGGACCCCACCCTCTATTTCCAATTAAACACTCATTCTGTTCCCCTTACTGCCCCACTCTTTATTTCTAATTGAACAGTCAATGTATTCCCGTCACTGCCACCACTCTCTATTTCTAATTAAACACTAACTGTGTTCCCCTCCAGCCCCCATTCTCTATTTCGAATGAAATACTTACTGTGTTCCCCTGACTGCACCTTGTCTCTATTTCAAATTAAACACTCACTGTGTTTGCCTTACTGCTCCAAGACTCAATTTATATTTAATCGCCGCGTTCCTCTTACTGCCTCCAGTCTCTATTCCCATTTAAACACTAACTGTGTTCCCCTTACAACCTCCACTCTCTATTTCTAGTTCAACATTCACTCTGTTTCCCTTACTACTCCAACTCTCTATCTCTAATTAAACACTCACTCTGTTCCCCTTAGTGCCCTGATTCTCTATTTGTGATTAAACACTGATTGTGTTCACCTTATTTCCCCCAATCTCTATTGCTCTATAAACACATTACTCTGTTCCCCTTACTGCTCCCATTCTCCATTTCTCATTGCACATTCACTGTATTCCCTTTACAGCCCCCAATCTCAATTCCCAATAAAATACTCACTGTGTTCCCCTTACTGACCAGCTCTCTTCTGTCAATTAAATATCACTGTGCTCCCCTAACTCTCTTCTCCTACTTAAATACTCACTGTGTTCCCCTTACGACTCCAAGTCTCCTCTGCTAATTAAACACCTACTGTGTTCCCATCACTGCCCGCATTCTCTATTTCTAATTCACCTTACTGCCCCTCTCTTCTTCGAATCAAACACTCACTGTGTTCCTCTTGTAGAACTCACTCTCTATTTCTAATTGAACAGTCACTGTGTTCCCCTTACTGCCCCCACTCTATATTTCTAATTAAACACTCAATGTGTTCCCCTCCAGCCCCCACACTCTATTTCTAATTAAAAACTCACCGTGTTCTCCTTACTGCCCCACTCTCTATTTCTAATGAAATACTCACTGTTTTCCCCTTACTGCCCCAATTCTCTATTTCTATTTAAACACTCATTGTGTTCGCCTTGCCGCCCCAATTGTCTAGGTCGGATTAAACACTCACTGTGTTCCCCTGACTGCACCTTGTCTCTATTACAAATTAAACACTCACTGTATTCGTCTTACTGCTCCAAGCCTCAATTTCTATTTAAAAACAGCGTTCCTCTTACTGCCTCCAGACTCTATTTCGAATTAAACACTCACTGTGTTCCCCTTACAGCCTCCACTCTCTATTTCTAGTTAAACACTCACTCTTTTCCCCTTACTACTCCCACTCTCTATCTCAAATTAAACACTCACTGTGTTCCCCTTAGTGCCCTGATTCTCAATTGCTCTATAAATACATTACTCTGTTCCCGCTACTGCTCCCATTCTATAATTTTCATTAAACACTCACTGTATTCCCCTCACAGCCCCAAATCTCAATTACCAATAAAACACTCACTGTGTTCCCCATACTGCCCCAAATGTATTCATCTAATTAAACACCCACTGTGTTCCCTTGCAGTCCCCACTCTCGTCTTCTAATTAAACACTCACAGCATTCCCCTTTCTGCCCTCACTCCCGATTTCAAATTAAACTGTGTTCCCCTTACAGCCCCCATTCTCTATATCTGATTGAACACTCACTCTGTTCACCTTACAGTCCCTTGTCCCTATTTATTTCAAATTAAATACTCACTGTGTCCCTCCCACTGCCCGCACTCTCTATTTCTAACGAAGCACTCACGGTGTTCCCCTCACTGCTCCCACTCACTATTTCTAATTAAACACTCACAGTGTTCTCCTTTCTGCCCCCAGCCTCAATTTCGATTTAAACACTGCGTTCCTCTTACTGCCCCCAGTCTCAATATCTAATTAAACACTGACTGTGTTCACCTTATTGCTCCCACTCTATTTTTCTAATTAAACACTCTCTTTGTTCCCCTTACGGCCCGCACTCTCTCTTTCTAACTAAGCACTCACTGTGTTCCCCTTACTCCTCCCACTCTCTATCTCTAATGAAACACTCACTGTGTTCCCCTTAGTGCCCTGATTCTCTATTTGTGATGAAACACTTACTGTGTTCACCTTATTGCCACCATTCCCTATTTCTAATAAAATAGTCACTGTGTATACCTTTTAGCCCCAACTCGCTATTTGTAATTAAACACATATTGTGTTCCCCTTACTGCCCACCGATCTGTATTTCTCTTTAAACACACTGCTCTGTTCCCCTGACTGCTCTCATTCTCTATTTCGAACTAAACACTCACTGTGATCCCCGTTCTGCGCCCAGTTTCTAGTTCTAATTAAACACTCACTGTGTTCCTCTTACTGCACCATTCTATATTTCTGATGAAACACTCACTGTGTTCCGCTCACAGACTCAATCTCAATTCCTAATTAAACAGTCACTGCGTTCCACTTAATGCCCCCACTCTCTTCTTCTAATTAAATACTCACTTTGTTCCCCTTACTGCACCCACTCTCTTCTGCTAATTAAACACTCAACGTGTTCCCCTTTCTGCCCCACTTTCTATTTCTAATTAACACTCACTGTGTTCCCCTTACGGCCCCCATTCTCTATTGCTGATTAAACACTCACTGCATTCACCTTGATGTCCCTTGTCCCTATTTCAATTTAAAGACTCACTGTATCCCTCTTACTGCCCCCAGTCTCTATATCTAATTAATCATTCACTGTGTTCCCCTTACCACACCCATTCTCGATTTCTAATTAAACATTCACTGTGTTCCACTTACTGCCCCCACTCTATATCTAATTAAACACTCACTGCCTTGCCCTTACTGTCCCCATTCTCTATTTCTCATCAATCTCTCACTGTGTTCCCCTCACTGCCCCATTCCATATTTCTAATTAATCATTCACTGTGTTCCCCTTATTGCCCACACTCGCTATATCTATTTAAACACTTACTGTTTTCCCCTATTGCCCCACTCTCTGCTTCTAATTAAACACTCACTGTGCTCCCCTTACTGCCCCCACTCTCTATATCTAACTAAACACTTACTGTGTTCCCCTTGCTGTTCCCACTCTCTTCTTCTAATTAAAAACTGACAGCGTACGCCTTACTGACCCCCACTCTGTATTTCTAATGAAACAGTCACTGTGTCCCCCTTACTGACCCCCACTATGTATTTATATTTAAACAGTCACTGTGTTCCCCTTACTACCCCCAATCACTATTTCAAATTAAACACTCACTGTGTTTGCCTTACAGCCCCCAGTCTCCATTTCTAATTAAATACTCTATGTGTTCGCCTTACTGCCCCCAGTCTCAATTTTTATTTAAACCCTCAGCATGTTCCCCTTTCTGCCCTCATTTTCTTCTTCTGATTAAAAACTCACTGTGTTCCCCTTAGCGCCCCACCCTCTATTTCTAATTGAACAATCACTGTGTTCCCCTTACTGCCCGCACCCTCATTTCTATTTAAACATCAATGTGTTCCCCTGACTGCTCGCATTCTCTATTTCTATTTAAACACTCACTGTGTTCTCTTCACTGTCCCCACTCTCTTCTTCTAATTAAACACTCACAGCGTTCCCCTTACGGACCCCCACTCTGTATTTCTAATTAAACAGTCACTGTGTTCCCCTTACTGACCCCCACTTAGTATTTCTAATTAAACAGTCACTGTGTTACCCTTACTACCCCCAATTACTATATCTAGTTATACACTCACTGTGCTTGCCGTACAGCCCCCACTCTCAATTTCTAATTAAATACTCACTGTGTTCCCCTTACTGTTCCATTCTCTATTTGAAATTAAACACTCACTTTGTTCCCCTTACTGCCTCCACTCTCGATTTCTATTCATACACTCACTATGTTCCCCTTACCGCCCCGCACTCTCTATTTCGAATTAAACACTCACTGTGTTCTCCTTACTGCCTCATTCTCTATTTGTAATTCAACACTCACTGTGTTTCTCTCATAGCACCCATTCTCTATTTCTAATTAATCACTCACTGTATTGCCCTTACTGCCTCCACTCTCTATTTCTATTATAACACTCATTGTGCTTGCCTTACTGCTGCCATTCTCTCGGTCGGATTAAACACGAACTGTGCTCCCCGTACTGTCCCTTGTGTCTATTTCAAATTAAACACTCACTGTCTTCGCCTCACTGACCCCAGCTTCAATTTGTATTTAAACACTGCGTTCCTCTTACTGCCCCCAGTCTCTGTTTCTAATTAAAGATTCACTGTGTTCATTTATTCCCACCATTCTATATTTCTAATTAAACAGTCACTTCGTTCCCCTGACTGCCCCATTCTGTATTTCGAAGAAAACACTCACTGTGTTCTCCTTACTGCTCCCACTCAATATATCTAATTGAACAGTCACAGTGGTGCCCTTGCTACCCCCAATTTCACTTTCTAATTAAACAGTCACTTTGTTTGCTTTACAGCCCCCACACTCTATTTCTAATTAAGCACTCACTGTGTTCCCCTTACTGTCCCATTCTCTATTTGTAATTAAACACTCACTTTGTTCCCCTTACTGCACCCACTCTCTATTTCTATTTAAACACTCACTGTGTTCCCCTTATTGCCCCTACTCTCTACTTCTTTTTAAACACTCACTGTGTTCCCGTTACAGCATCCACTCTATGTTTCTAATTGAACACTCACTGTGTTCGCTTTACTGCCCCACTCTCTATTTCTAATTAAACATAAACTGTGTTCACCTTATTGCCCCCACTCTCTACTTCCAAGTAAACACTAAATGTGTTCCCCTTACAGCCCCCACACTCTATTTCTAATTAAAAACTCACTATGTTCCCCTTACTGCCCATTCCTTATTTGCAATTAAACACTCACTGTGTTCCTCTTACTGCACCCACCCTCTCTTTCTATTGAAACACTCACTGTGTTCCCCTTACTGCTCCCATTTTCTACTTCTTATTCAACACTCACTGTGTTCGTCTTAAAGCCCCAAATCTCTATTTCTAATCGAACACTCACTGTGTTCCCCTTACTGCCCACACCCTCTATTTATATTTAAAAACTCACTATGTTCCCCTTACTGCCCCCACTCAATATTTCTAATTGAACAGTCATAATGTTGCCCTTACTGCCCCTACTCTCTATTTCTAATTAAACACTAACTGTATTCCACTTATTGCCCCAACTCTCTACTTCTAATTAAACACTCACTGTGTTCCCCTTACTGCCTCAACTCTCTATTTGTAATTAATCACCCACTGTGTTCCCCGTACTGCCCCATTCTCTATTTGTAATTAAACACTCACAGTGAACCCATTACAACACCCACTCTCTGTTTCTATTTAAACAGTCACTGTGTTCCCCTTACTGCCACAACTCTCTATTTCTATTTTAACATACAGTCTGTTCCCCTTACTGCTCTCACTCTCTACTTCTAATTAAACACTAAATATGATCCCCTTACTGCTCTCACTCTCGATGTCTAATCAAACACTCACTCTGTTCCCCTTCCTGCCCCCAATGACGATGTCTAATTAAACACTCACTCTGTTTGCCTTACAGCCGTCAAACTCTATTTCTAATTAAATACTCTATGTGTTCGCCTTCCTGTCCCCAGTCTCAATTTCTACTTAAACCCTCAGCGTGTTCCCCTTTCTGCCCCCACTCCCTACTTCTGATTAAACACTCACTGTGTTCCCCTTTCCGCCCCCATTCTCTATTCCTGATTAAACACTCACTGTGTTCACCTTACTGTCCCTTGGCCCTATTTCAAAATAAACTCTCATTGTGTCCCTCTTACAGACCCCAGTCTTTTTTTCTAATCTAAGACTCACTGTATTCCCCTTACTGCCCTTCTCTCCATTTCTATTTAAACACTCACTGTGTTCCCCTTACTGCCCCCACTCAATATTTCTAATTAAATACTCACTATGTTCCCGTTACAGCCCCCACTCTATGTTTCTAATTGAACACTAATTGTGTTCCCCTTACTGCCACCACTCTCTATTTCTAATTAAACACTAACTGTGTTTCACTTATTGCCCCCACTCTCTACTTCTAATTAAACACTCTCTGTGTTCCCCTTACTGCCCCAACTCTCTATTTCTAATTAACACCCATTGTGTTCCCCTTACTGCTCCATTCTCTATTTGTATTTAAACACTCACTGTGTTCCCCTTACTGCCCCCGCCCTCTATTTCTATTTAAGCACTCACTGATTTCCCCTGACTGCCACAACTCTCGATTTCTATTTCAACACACTCTGTTCCCCTTACTGCCCTCACTCTCTACTTCTAATTAAACACTCACTCTGTTCCCCTTCCTGCCCCCACTCTCTCTTTCTATTCAACACTCAATGTGTTCCCCTTACTACTCTCACTCTCTATTTCTAATTAAACACTCACTGTATTCCCATTTCTGCCTATTCTCTCTGTCGACTTAAACACTCACTGTTTTCCCCTACCTGCGCCCACTCTCTATTTCTAATTAAACATTCACTCTGTTTCCATTAATGCACCCACACTCGATTTCTAATTAAACTCCAACTGTGTTCACCTTACTGTCTCTTGTCCATATTTCAAATTAAACACACACTGTGTCGCTCTTACTGCTCCCAGTCTCTATTTCAAATGAAATACTCACTGTATTCCCCTTAATGTCCTCACTCTCTATTTCTATTTAAATACTCAGTGTGTTCCACTTACTGCCCCCATTCTCTATTTCTAATTAAACACTCACTGTTTTCCCCTGCCTGCGCCCACTCTCTATTTCAGATAAAACTTCACTGTGTTCCCCTTACTGCCCACACTCTCTATTTCTATCTAAACACTCACAGTGTTCACCTTACTGACCCGACTCTTTATTTCTTGTTAAACACTCAGTGTGTTTCCCTGACCGCCCCATTCTCTATTTATAATTAATCACTGACTGCGTTCTCGTTTCTGACACCACTCTCTATTTCGAATTAAACACTGAATGATTCCCCTTTCTGCCCCTTACTCTATTTCTAATTAAACACTCACAGTGTTCCCCTCACTACCCCCACTTTTTATTTCTAATTAAACACACATTGTGCTCCCCTCACTACACCCACTCTCTATTTCAAATTAAACACTCACTGTGATCCCCTTACTGCCGCAATTTCTATTTCTAATTAGATACTCACTATGTTGCCCTTAATGCCCCTATTCTCTATTTCTAATGACACACTCAATGTGTTCGACATACTGTCCCCTTTCTCTACTTCTCTTTGAACACTCACTCTGTTCCCCTTACTGCCCCACTCTCTATTTCCAATTAAACACTCACACTTATCTCTTTACTGCTCCCATTTTCTATTTCTAATTAAACGTTCACTGTGTTCCCCTTACTGCCCCACTCTCTATTTCAAATGAAACAGACACGTTGTCACCCTTACTTCCAACACACATTATTTCTAATTATACTCTCACTATGTTCCCCTGACTGCCCCCACTCTTTATTTCTATTTAAGCACTCATTATATTACTCTTACTGCCCCCACTCTCTATTTCTAATTGAGCAGTCACTGTGTACCCTTTACTGTCCCCACTCTCTATTGCTAATTAAACACTCACTGTATTCCCCTTACTGCCCCCACAATCTATTTCTAATTAAACACTCACTCTTTTCCCCTTACTGCCCCCACTCTTTATGTCTAATTAAGCACTCATTATATTACTCTTACTGCCCCCACTCTCTATTTCTAATTGAGCAGTCACTGTGTACCCTTTACTGTCCCCACTCTCTATTGCTAATTAAACACTCACTGTATTCCCCTTACTGCCCCCACTCTTTTGTTCTAATTAAACACTCTCTGTTCCCCTTGCTTCCCCCACTCTCGATTACTAATTAAACACGCACTGTGTTCCACTTACTGCCCCCATTCTCTACTTCTCTTTGAACACTCACTCTGTTCCCGTTACTGCCTCCACTCTCTATTTCTAATTAAAGACACACTCTTATCTCCTTACTGCCCCCATTTTCTATTTCTAATTAAACGCTCACTGTGTTCCCTTTACTGCCCCACTCTCTATTTCTCATAAAACAGACACGTTGTCAACTTTACTACCACCACACATTGTTTATAATTATACTCTCACTATGTTCCCCTTTCTGCCGCCACTCATTATTTCGAATTAAGCACTCACTATATTACCCTTACTGCCCCACTCTCTATTTCTAATTAAACAGTCACTGCGTACACTTTAATGCCCCACTCTCTGTTTCTAATTAAACACTCTGTGTTCCACTTACTGCCCCTACTTTCTATTTCTAATTAGAAACTCACTGTGTTCCACTTACTGCCCCCACTCTCTATATCTAATTAAACACTCTGTGTTCCACTTACTGCCCCTACTTTCTATTTCTGATTAAAAACTCACTGTGTTCCACTTACTGCCCACACACTTTAATTCTAATTAAACACTCACTGTATTCCCCTTACTGCCCCCACTCTCTATATCTAATTATACACTCACTTTATTCCACGAACTGCACCTTCTCGATTTCTAATTAAACAGTCACCATGCTCCACTTACTGCCCCCATTCTCTACGTCTCTTTGATCACGCACTCTGTTCCCCTTACTGCCCCCACTCTCCATTTCTAAATATACACTCACTATTATCCCTTTACTGCCTCTACTCTATTTCTAATTAAACACTCACTGTTTTCCCCTTACTGCCCCCATTCTTTATTTCTAAGCTAGCATTCACTATGTTCCCTTACTGCTCCCACGCTCTATTTCTAATTAAACAGTCACTGTGTATCATTTACTGCCCCCACTCTCTATTTCGAATTAAACACTCTGTGTTCCCCTTGCTGCCCCTACTTTCTATTTCTAATTAAAAGCTCACTGTGTTCCCCTTACTGCCCCCACTCGCTATTTCTAATTCAACATTCACTGTGTTCCCCTTACTGCTCCCACTTTCTCTTTCGAATTAAACACTCTCTGTGTTCCCCTTACTGCACCCACTCTCTATGTCTAATAAACAGTGACTTTGATCCCCTTACTGCCCCCACTCTTTATTTCTAATCGAGCATTCACTACGTTCCCCTTACTGCCCCCACGCTCTATTTCTAATTAAACAGTCACTGTGTATCATTTACTGCCCCCACTCTCTATTTCGAATTAAACATTCGGTGTTCCCCTTACTGCCTCTACTTTCTATTTCTAATTAAATGCTCACTGTGTTCCCCTTACTGCCCCCACTCGCTATTTCTAAATAAACATTCACTGTATTCCCCTTACTGCTCCCACTCTCTTTTTCGAAATGAACACTCACTGTGTTCCCCTTACTGCACTCACTCTCTATGTCTAATTAAACATTGATTTGTTCCTCTTACTGCCCCCACTCTAAATTGCTAATTAAACTTTCACTGTGTTCCCCTGACTGCCCCCATTCTCTATTTCTAATAAACAGTCACATTGTTACCCCTACTACCCCCACACATTGTTTCTAATTATACCCTCACTTTGTTCGCCTGTCTGCACCAATTCTCCATTTCCAATTAAACACTGACTTTGTTCCCCTTACTGCCCCCACTCTTTATTTCTAATTAAGCACTCTGTGATCCCATTACTGCCCCTACTTCTATTTCTAATTAAAAACTCACTCTCTTCTTCTTACTGCCCCTACTATCCATTTCTCCATTTCTAATTAGCACTCACGGTGTTACAGTTACGACCCCACTCTCTATTTCTAATTCAACACTCATGTATTCGCCTCACTGCCCCCACGCTCTATTTCTAATTAAACACTCTGTGTCTTCCTCTTACTGCACCCATTCTCTATTTCTAATTAAACACTCACTGTGTTCCCCTTATTGCCGCCATTCTCTTTTTCTAATTAGAAACTCACTGTATTGCCCACACTGCCCATACTGTCTATTTCTAATTAAATACTCATTGTATTCCACTTCCAGCCCCATTCTCTACTTCGCTTTGATATTAAACACTCACAGTATTCCCCTTACTGTCCCCACTCTCTATATCTAATTAAACACTCACTGTACTCCACTAACTGCCCATTCTCGATTTCTAATTAAACACTCACTATGTTTCACTTACTGTCCCCATTCTCTACGTCCCTTTCAACACTCACTGCGTTCCCCTTACTGCCCCCACTCTCTATTTCTCATTATACACTAACTATTATCCTCTTAATGCCTCCATTCTCTATTTCGAATGAAACACTCACTGTTTTCCCCTTACTGCCCCCACTCTCTTTTTCCAAGTAACCAGTCATTTTGTTCCATTTACTATACCCACTCTCTTCTTCCAATTAAACGGCCATTGCGTTCCCCTTCCTGCCCCCACTCTCTTCTTCTAATTAAACACTCACTGTGTTCCCCTTACTGTCCCAACTGTCTATTTCTTATTCGAGAATCACTGTGTTCTCCTTGCTGCCCCCACACTCTATTTCTAATAAAACAGTGACGTTGTTACCCAACAGCCCCCAATTTCTATTTCTTATTAAACACTCACTGTGTTCCCCTTACTGCACCCACTCTCTATTTCTAATTAAACAGTCTGTGTTCTCCTTACAGCCCCTATTTTCTATTTCCAATTAAAAACTCACTCTGATCCCCTTACTGCCCCAATCTCTATTTCTAATTAAACGCTCTGTGTTCCCCTTACAGCCCCTACTTTCTATTTCTAATTAAAAACTCACTGTGTTCCTCTTACTGCCCACACTAACCATTTCTAATTAGCATTCACGGTGTTACATTTACTATCCCCACTCTCTATTTGTAATTAGAGACTCTGTGTTCCCCTTCCAGCCCCTACTTTCTATTTCTTATTAAACACTCACTGTGTTCCCCTTACTGCACCCACTCTCTATTTCTAATTAAACAGTCTGTGTTCTCCTTACAGCCCCTATTTTCTATTTCCAATTAAAAACTCACTCTGATCCCCTTACTGCCCCAATCTCTATTTCTAATTAAACGCTCTGTGTTCCCCTTACAGCCCCTACTTTCTATTTCTAATTAAAAACTCACTGTGTTCCTCTTACTGCCCACACTAACCATTTCTAATTAGCATTCACGGTGTTACATTTACTATCCCCACTCTCTATTTGTAATTAGAGACTCTGTGTTCCCCTTCCAGCCCCTACTTTCTATTTCCAATTAAACACTCACTGTGTTCCCCTTGCTGTTCCCACTCTCTTCTTCTAATTAAAAACTCACAGCGTATACCTTACTGACCCCCACTATGTATTTATAATTAAACAGTCACTGTGTTCCCCTTACTACCCCCAATCACTATTTCAAATTAAACACTCATTGTGTTTGCCTTACAGCCCCCAGTCTCCATTTCTAATTAAATACTCTATGTGTTCGCCTTACTGCCCCCAGTCTCAATTTGTATTTAAATACTCAGCATGTTCCCCTTTCCGCCCTCATTTTCTTCTTCTGATTAAACACTCACTGTGTTCCCCTTAGCGCCCCACCCTCTATTTCTAATTGAACAATCACTGTGTTCCCCTTACTGCCCGCACCCTCATTTCTATTTAAACATCAATGTGTTCCCCTGACTGCTCGCATTCTCTATTTCTATTTAAACACTCACTGTGTTCTCTTCACTGTCCCCACTCTCTTCTTCTAATTAAACACTCACAGCGTTCCCCTTACGGACCCCCACTCTGTATTTCTAATGAAACAGTCACTGTGTTCCCCTTACTGACCCCCATATGTATTTCTAATTAAACAGTCACTGTGTTACCCTTAATACCCCCGATTACTATATCTAGTTATACACTCACTGTGCTTGCCGTACAGCCCCCACTCTCAATTTCTAATTAAATACTCACTTTGTTCCCCTTACTGCCTCCACTCTCGATTTCTATTCATACACTCACTGTGTTCCCCTTACTACCCCCAGTCTCTATTTCGAATTAAACACTCACTGTGTTCTCCTTACTGCTTCATTCTCTATTTGTAATTCAACACTCACTGTGTTCCTCTCATAGCACCCATTCTCTATTTCTAATTAATCACTCACTGTATTGCCCTTACTGCCTCCACTCTCTATTTCTATTATAACACTCATTGTGTTCGCCTTACTGCTGCCATTCTCTCGGTCGGATTAAACACGAACTGTGCTCCCCGTACTGTCCCTTGTCTCTATTTCAAATTAAACACTCACTGTCTTCGCCTCACTGGCCCCAGCTTCAATTTGTATTTAAACACTGCGTTCCTCTTACTGCCCCCAGTCTCTAGTTCTAATTAAAGATTCACTGTGTTCATTTATTGCCACCATTCTATATTTCTAATTAAACAGTCACTTCGTTCCCCTGACTGCCCCATTCTGTATTTCGAAGAAAACACTCACTGTGTTCCCCTTACTGCCCCCACTCAATATATCTAATTGAACAGTCACAGTGGTGCCCTTGCTACCCCCAATTACACTTTCTAATTAAACAGTCACTTTGTTTGCCTTACAGCCCCCATTCTCTATTTGTAATTAAACACTCACTTTGTTCCCCTTACTGCACCCACTCTCTATTTCTATTTAAACACTCACTGTGTTCCCCTTATTGCCCCCACTCTCTACTTCTTTTTAAACACTCACTGTGTTCCCGTTACAGCACCGACTCTATGTTTCTAATTGAACACTCACTGTGTTCGCTTTACTGCCCCACTCTCTATTTCTAATTAAACATAAACTGTGTTCACCTTATTGCCCCCACTCTCTACTTAGAAAGTAAACACTAAATGTGTTCCCCTTACAGCCCCCACTCTCTATTTCTAATTAAAAACTCACTATGTTCCCCTTACTGCACATTCCTTATTTGCAATTAAACACTCACTGTGTTCCTCTTACTGCACCCACCCTCTCTTGCTATTGAAACACTCACTGTGTTCCCCTTACTGCTCCCATTCTCTACTTCTTATTCAACACTCACTGTGTTCTTCTTACAGCCCCCACTCTCTATTTCTAATCGAACACTCACTGTGTTCCCCTTACTGCCCACACCCTCTATTTATATTTAAAAACTCACTATGTTCCCCTTAATGCCCCCACTCAATATTTCTAATTGAACAGTCATAGTGTTGCCCTTACTGCCCCTACTCTCTATTTCTATTTGAACATACAGTCTGTTCCCCTTACTGCTCTCACTCTCTACTTCTAATTAAACACTAACTGTGATCCCCTTACTGCCCTCACTCTCGATGTCTAATCAAACACTCACTCTGTTCCCCTTCCTGCCCCAATGACTATGTCTAATTAAACACTCACTCTGTTTGCCTTACAGCCGTCAAACTCTATTTCTAATTAAATACTCTATGTGTTCGCCTTCCTGTCCCCAGTCTCAATTTCTATTTAAACCCTCAGCGTGTTCCCCTTTCTGCCCCCACTCCCTACTTCTGATTAAACACTCACTGTGTTCCCCTTTCCGCCCCCATTCTCTATTCCTGATTAAACACTCACTGTGTTCACCTTACTGTCCCTTGGCCCTATTTCAAAATAAACTCTCATTGTGTCCCTCTTACAGACCCCAGTCTTTTTTTCTAATCTAAGACTCACTGTATTTCCCCTTACTGCCCTTCTCTCCATTTCTATTTAAACACTCACTGTGTTCCCCTTACTGCCCCCACTCAATATTCCTAATTAAATACTCACTATGTTCCCGTTACAGCCCCCACTCTATGTTTCTAATTGAACACTAATTGTGTTCCCCTTACTGCCACCACTCTCTATTTCTAATTAAACACTAACTGTGTTTCACTTATTGCCCCCACTCTCTACTTCTAATTAAACACTCACTGTGTTCCCCTTACTGCCCCAACTCTCTATTTCTAATTAACACCCATTGTGTTCCCCTTACTGCTCCATTCTCTATTTGTATTTAAACACTCACTGTGTTCCCCTTACTGCCCCCGCCCTCTATTTCTATTTAAGCACTCACTGATTTCCCCTGACTGCCACAACTCTCGATTTCTATTTCAACACACTCTGTTCCCCTTACTGCCCTCACTCTCTACTTCTAATTAAACACTCACTCTGTTCCCCTTCCTGCCCCCACTCTCTCTTTCTATTCAACACTCAATGTGTTCCCCTTACTACCCTCACTCTCTATTTCTAATTAAACACTCACTGTATTCGCCTTTCTGCCCATTCTCTCTGTCTACGTAAACACTCACTGTTTTCCCCTACCTGCGCCCACTCTCTATTTCTAATTAAACATTCACTCTGTTTCCATTACTGCACCCACTCTCGATTTCTAATTAAACTCCAGCTGTGTTCACCTTACTATCTCTTGTCCATATTTCAAATTAAACACACACTGTTCGCTCTTACTGCTCCCAGTCTCTATTTCTAATGAAATACTCACTGTATTCCCCTTACTGCCCTCACTCTCTATTTCTATTTAAATACTCAGTGTGTTCCACTTACTGCCCCCATTCTCTATTTCTAATTAAACACTCACTGATTTCCCCTGCCTGCGCCCACTCTCTATTTCAGATAAAACTTCACTGTGTTCCCCTTACTGCCCACACTCTCTATTTCTATCTAAACACTCACAATGTTCACCTTACTGACCCCACTCTTTATTTCTTGTTAAACACTCAGTGTGTTTCCCTGACCGCCCCATTCTCTATTTATAATTAATCACTGACTGCGTTATCGTTTCTGACCCCACTCTCTATTTCGAATTAAACACTGAATGATTCCCCTTTCTGCCCCTTACTCTATTTCTAATTAAACACTCAAAGTGTTCCCCTCACTACCCCCACTTTCTATTTCTAATTAAACACTCATTGTGCTCCCCTCACTACACCCACTCTCTATTTCAAATTAAACACTCACTGTGATCCCCTTACTGCAGCAATTTCTATTTCTAATTAAGTAGTCACTGTGTTGCCCTTACTGCCCCTATTCTCTATTTCTAATGAAATACTCACTGTGTTCGACTTACTGTCCCCTTTCTCGACTTCTCTTTGAACACTCATTCTGTTCCCCTTACTGCCCCACTCTCTATTTCCAATTAAACACCCACTCTTATCTCCTTACTGCTCCCATTTTCTATTTCTAATTAAACGTTCACTGTGTTCCCCTTACTGCCCCACTCTCTATTTCAAATAAAACAGACACGTTGTCACACTTACTTCCAACAGACATTATTTCTAATTATACTCTCACTATGTTCCCCTGACTGCCCCCACTCTTTATTTCTTTTTAAGCACTCATTATATTACTCTTACTGCCCCCACTCTCTATTGCTAATTAAACACTCACTGTATTTCCCTTACTGAACCCACTCTTTATTTCTAATTAAGCAATCATTATATTACTCTTACTGCCCCCACTCTCTATTTCTAATTGAGCAGTCACTGTGTACCCTTTACTGTCCCCACTCTCTATTGCTAATTAAACACTCACTGTATTCCCCTTACTGCCCCCACACTCTATTTCTAATTAAACACTCACTCTTTTCCCCTTACTGCCCCCACTCTTTATGTCTAATTAAGCACTCATTATATTACTCTTACTGCCCCCACTATCTATTTCTAATTGAGCAGTCACTGTGTACCCTTTACTGTCCCCACTCTCTATTGCTAATTAAACACTCACTGTATTCCCCTTACTGCCCCCACTCTATTTTTCTAATTAAACACTCTCTGTTCCCCTTGCTTCCCCCACTCTCGATTACTAATTAAACACGCACTGTGTTCCACTTACTGCCCCCATTCTCTACTTCTCTTTGAACACTCACTCTGTTCCCGTTACTGCCTCCACTCTCTATTTCTAATTAAAGAAACACTCTTATCTCCTTACTGCCCCCATTTTCTATTTCTAATTAAACGCTCACTGTGTTCCCTTTACTGCCCCACTCTCTATTTCTCATAAAACAGACACGTTGTCAACCTTACTACCACCACACATTGTTTATAATTATACTCTCACTATGTTCCCCTTTCTGCCGCCACTCATTATTTCGAATTAAGCACTCACTATATTACCCTTACTGTCGCCACTCTCTATTTCTAATTAAACAGTCACTGCGTACACTTTAATGCCCCACTCTCTGTTTCTAATTAAACACTCTGTGTTCCACTTACTGCCCCTACTTTCTATTTCTAATTAAAAACTCACTGCGTTCCACTTACTGCCCCCACACTCTAATTCTAATTAAACACTCACTGTGTTCCCCTTACTGCCCCCACACTCTATATCTAATTAAACACTCACTTTATTCCACTAACTGCACCTTCTCGATTTCTAATTAAACAGTCACCATGTTCCACTTACTGCCCCCATACTCTACGTCTCTTTGAACACGCACTCTGTTCCCCTTACTGCCAACACTCTCCATTTCTAATTATACACTCACTATTATCCCTTTACTGCCTCTACTCTATTTCTAATTAAACACTCTGTGTTCCCCTTACTGCCCCCATTCATTATTTCTAATCTAGCATTCACTATGTTCCCCTTACTGCTCCCACGCTCTATTTCTAATTAAACAGTCACTGTGTATCATTTACTGACCCCACTCTCGATTTCGAATTAAACACTCTGTGTTCCCCTTACTGCCCCTACTTTCTATTTCTAATTAAAAGCTCACTGTGTTCCCCTTACTGCCCCCACTCGCTATTTCTAATTCAACATTCACTGTGTACCCCTTACTGCTCCCACTTTCTCTTTCGAATTAAACACGCTCTGTGTTCCCCTTACTGCACCCACTCTCTATGTCTAATAAACACTGACTTTGTTCCCCTTACTGCCCCCACTCTTTATTTCGAATCGAGCATTCACTACGTTCCCCTTACTGCCCCCACGCTCTATTTCTAATTAAACAGTCACTGTGTATCATTTACTGCCCCCACTCTCTATTTCGAATTAAACATTCGGTGTTCCCCTTACTTCCCCTACTTTCTATTTCTAATTAAATGCTCACTGTGTTCCCCTTACTGCCCCCACTCGCTATTTCTAAATAAACATTCACTGTATTCCCCTTACTGCTCCCACTCTCTCTTTCGAAATGAACACTCACTGTGTTCCCCTTAATGCTCTCACTCTCTATGTCTAATTAAACATTGATTTGTTCCTCTTACTGCCCCCACTCTAAATTGCTAATTAAACACTCACTGTGTTCCCCTGACTGCCCCCATTCTCTATTTCTAATAAACAGTCACATGGTTACCCCTACTACCCCCACACATTGTTTCTAATTATACCCTCACTTTGTTCGCCTTTCTGCACCAATTCTCCATTTCCAAGTAAACACTGACTTTGTTCCCCTTACTGCCCCCACTCTTTAATTTTAATTAAGCACTCTGTGATCCCCTTACTGCCCCTACTTTCTATTTCTAATTAAAAACTTACTCTCTTCTTCTTACTGCCCCTACTATCCATTTCTAATTAGCACTCACGGTGTTACAGTTACGACCCCACTCTCTATTTCTAATTCAACACTCATGTATTCGCCTCACTGCCCCCACGCTCTATTTCTAATTAAACACTCTGTGTCTTCCACTTACTGCACCCATTCTCTATTTCTAATTAAACACTCACTGTGTTCCTCTTACTGCCGCCATTCTCTTTTTCTAATTAGAAACTCACTGTATTGCCCATACTGCCCATACTGTCTATTTCTAATTAAATACTCATTGTATTCCACTTCCAGCCCCATTCTCTACTTCGCTTTGATATAAAACACTCACAGTATTCCCCTTACTGCCCCCACTCTCTATATATAATTAAACACTCACTATGTTTCACTTACTGTCCCCATTCTCTACGTCCCTTTCAACACTCACTGCGTTCCCCTTACTGCCCCCACTCTCTATTTCTCATTATACACTAACTATTATCCTCTTAATGCCTCCATTCTCTATTTCTAATGAAACACTCACTGTTTTCCCCTTACTGCCCCCACTCTCTTTTTCCAAGTAACGAGTCATTTTGTTCCATTTACTGTACCCACTCTCTTCTTCCAATTAAACGGCCATTGCGTTCCCCTTCCTGCCCCCACTCTCTTCTTCTAATTAAACACTCACTGTGTTCCCCTTACTGCCCCAACTGTCTATTTCTTATTCGAGAATCACTGTGTTCCTCTTACTGCCCACACTAACCATTTCTAATTAGCATTCACGGTGTTACATTTCCTATCCCCACTCTCTATTTGTAATTAGAGACTCTGTGTTCCCCTTCCAGCCCCTACTTTCCATTTCCAATTAAACACTCACTGTGTTCCCCTTACTGCCTTTACACTCTTTTTTCTAAATAAACACTCACTGTATCCCGCTTGCTGCCCCCAATCTCTATTTCTCATTTAACAATCACTGTGTTTCAATTCCTGCCCCCATTCTCTATTTCTAAGTTAACACTCACTGTGTTCTTCTTACTGCCCCACTCTCTGTTTCTGAAAAATAGTCACGTTGTTACCCTTACAAACCCCATACTTTATTTCTAATTACACACTCACTATGTTCCACTTTCTGCCCCCACGCACTATTTCCAAATAAACACTCACTGTGTTCCCCTTACTGCCCCCACTCTCCATTTCTAATTAAACACTCACTGTGTTGCTCTTACTGCCCCCATTATCTATTTCTAATTCGCACTTTCGGTTTTACAGTTACTACCTCCACTCCATTCTTCTAATTAGACACTCACTGTGTTCCCCTTACTGCCCCACTCTCGAATTATAATTAAACATTCTCTGTGTTCCACTTACTGCCACGCTCTCTATTTCAAATAAAACAGTCACGTTGGTACCCTTACAATCCCAAGACATCATTTCTGATTATACATGCACTCTGCTCCACGTAATGCCCCCACTCTATATTTCTAATTAAACACTGACTTTGTTCCACTTACTGCCCCACTTATTATTTCTAAATAAGCACTCACTCTGTTCCCCTGACTGCCCCGACCCTCTATTTCTAATTGAACAGTCACTGTGTACCCTTTACTGCCCACCCTCTCTATTTCTAATTGAACACTCTGTGTTCCCCTTTACTGCCCCTACTTTCTATTTCATTTAATAACTCACTGTGTTCCCCTTACTGCCCCCACTCTGTATTTCTAAATCAGCACTCACTGTGTTCCCCTTATTGCCCGAAATCTCTATTTCTAAATCAGCACTCATGTCTACCCCTTACTGCACCCACTCTCTATTTCTCATTAAACACTCACTGTGTTCCACTTAATGCCTCCAATCTCTATTTGTAATTAAACACTCACTTTGTTCCACTTAATGCCTCCAATCTCTATTTATAATTAAACACTGACTGTGATCCCTTTACTGCCCACACTGTTTATTATGAATTAAACTTTCACTGTGTTCCCCTTGCTACCCCAACACTTTATTTCTAATTAAGCACTCACTCTGTTCCCCTTACTGCCCCCATTCTCTTTTTCTCATTAAATGTTAACAATGTTCCCCTTACTGCCCCAACTCTCTGTCTAATTAAAGACTCTCTGTGGTCCCCTCACTGCGTCCACTCTCTATTTCTAATTCAACACTCACTTTGTTCCACTTACTGCCCCCATTCTCTAGTTCTAATTAAACACTCGCTGTGTTGCCCTTACTGCCCCCATGCTCTATTCCTAATTCAACACTCACTGTGTTCCACTTACTGCCCACACTTTCTATTTCCAATTACACACTCACTGTTTTCCCCTCACTGCCCCACTCTCTATTTCGATTATACACTCACTGTGTTCCGCTAACTGCCCCCATTCTCTGTTCCGAATTCAACACTCACTGCATCCCCTAACTGCCCCTACTCTCTATTTCTAATTTAACACCCACTGTATTCTTCTTATTCCCCCACTCTCTATTTCTAATTATACACTCACTGTTTTCCCCTTACTGCCCCCACAATCTATTTCTAATTCAACACTCAATGTGTTCCCCTTACTGCCTTCATTCTCTATTTCTAATTTAACAGTAACTGTATTCCCCTTACTGCCCCTACACTCTATTTCTAATTAAACAGTCACTGTATTACACATACTGCCCCCACACTCTATTTCTAATTAAACATTCACTGTATTCCCCTTACTGCCCCCACTCTCTATTTCTAATTAAACACTCACTCTTTTCCCCTTACTGCCCCCACTCTCTATTTCTAATGAAACACACACTGTATTACCCTTACTGCCCCCAAAAAATATATTTCTAATTAAACACTCACTGTTTTCCCCTTACTGCCCGACAATCTATTTCTAATTAAACACTCAATGTTTTCCTCTTACTGCCTCCATTCTCTATTCGTAATTCGATACTCATTGTGTCCCCATTACTGCCCCCACGCTCTATCTCTAATTCAACACTCACTGTGCTCCCCTTACTGCCCCCACTCTTTATTTCTAATTGAACACTCAATGTTTCCCCTTACTGCCCCCATTCACTATTCCTAATTTGACACTGACTGTGCTCCCCTTTCTGCCCCCACTCTCTATTTATAATTCAACACTCACTGTATTCCCCTTAGTCCCCTCACTCTCTATTTCTAATTCAACACTCAATGTGTTCCAATTAGTGCCCCCATTCTCTATTTCCAATTAAACACTCACTGTGTTCCCCTTCCTACACCCAAGCTCCATGTCTAATTAAACACTCAGTGTTCCCCTTACTGCCCCACTCTCGATTTCTAATTATACACTCAATGTGTTCCCCTCATTGCCCCACTCTCTATTTCGATTATACACTCACTGTGTTCCCGTTACTGCCCTGAATCTCTATTTCCAACTATTCACTCACTGTATCCCCTTACGGCCCCTTCTCTCTATTTCCCGTTAAACTCTCACTGTATTCCACTTACTGCCCGAATTCTCTATATCTAATGTAACACCCAATCTATTTCACTTATGCCCCCACTCCCTATTTTTAATTATACACTCACTGTTTTCCCCTTACTGCCCTCACACTCTATATCTAATTAAACACTCACTGTGTTCCTCTTACTTCCCCCATTCTCTAATTCTTATTAAACACTCAATGTGTTCCCCTTACTGCCCGAGTTGAGTCTCATTCAGCAGCGGCATTACTGGTTTCCACTTGGAGCCTGTCTTGCTGTGGGTCCTTAACATTAAATATCCAATTAAAACTGGTGGGTGGACTGAGATTCCTTGCTTGTAATTCTGCTGTGGCAAGGTGTGCTCATGTTTTTAAGACCAAAGTGGATAACTTCACGTTTATCCACATTATACTGCATCTGCCATGTGTTCGCCCACTCCCTCAACCTATCTAAATCGCCTTGCAGTGTCTTTGCATCTTGCTCACAACTCACAATCCCACCTAGTTTTATGTTGTCAGCAAACTGGGAAAAATTAAATTTCGTTCCCTCATCCAAAACATTATATATATTATGAAAAGCTGGGGGCCAAACACTGATCCTTGTGGTTCCCAACTAGTCACTGCCCGAACAAAGTCGCGTTTCTTCCTACTCTCTGTTTCCTGTCATTTAGCCAATTTCCCCCAATACTATGTGCTTTAATTTTGCACTGTAACCTCTTATGTGGGACTTTATCAAAGGCCTTCTGAAAATCCAAATAAACCACACCCACTGGTTCTCCCTTATTTATTTAATCAGTTACATCCTCAAAAATCTCCAGTAGGTTTGTCAAATATGATTTTCGTTTCATAAATCTATGTTAACCATGTTTAATCCAGTTGATAGTATCTAAATGTGTCGTTTTCACATCCTTTATAATCGGCTCCCTAATTTTCCCTACTACTCATGTAAAGCTAAACGGTCTGTAGTTCCCCGTTTTCTCTCTCCGTCCTTTTTTAAATATCAGGGTTACATTTGCCACCCTACAATCAGCAGGAACTGTTCCACAATCTATCGATTTTTGGAAGATGACAACCAATGCAGCTCATATTTCCATGGCTACCTCGTTTAGTACTCTGGCATGGCAGATCATGAGGCCCTGGGGATTTATCTTGTCTTCAGTCCCATTAACTTCTTCAGCACTATATGCTTACTAATTATCATTTTATTTAATTCCTCTTGCTCACGAGACCCCTGGTTCCCAAGCATTTCTGGAACATTATTTCTGCCCTCTTGCGTGAAGACAGAACTGAAGTATTTATTTAATTGTTCTGCCATTTCCTTCTTCCCAATACAATTTCTCCTGTTTCTGTCTGTATACGACCTACATTTGTCTTCACTCATCTTTTTTCTTTCTGCGTACTTGTAGAAACTTTTCCAATCGGGTTTTATGTTCCTGGCAAGCTTACTCTCATACTCGATGTATCCATCTTCATCAATTTCTTGATTCTTTTTTGCTGAAATCTAAACAGCTCCCAATCCTCAGGCTTGCTACTTTTTCTGGCAATTTTGTGTAAATTCTTTTTGATCAAATACTATCCTTAATTTCTTTTGTTAGCCATGTTTGGGCCACTTTTCCTTTTGTTTTTTTACGTCAGAAAGGAAAGTGTAACTTTTGAAATTTATGCATTTGTTCCTTACACATTGGCCATTGCCAATCCACTGTCATGCCTTGCAACGAATATCCCCAATCTATCATAGCCAATTAGTTCCTCATACCTTCGCAATTTCCTTTTTTAGAGTGAGGACACTAGTTTCGGTTTGGACTACCTCACTGCCCATTTTAATAATGAATTCATGTTATGGTCACTGCTCACAAAATGACCCCGAACAACAGGACTGTTAATTAACCCCTTCCTATTACACATTACCCTATCTAGGATAACCTGTTACCTATTCGGCTCCTCAACATATTGATATAAAAAAAAGACATCTCGTACACATTCCAGAAATCCGTTTACCACAGTATTATTACGAATATGGTTTGGCTAGTCTATACTTAGATTAAAGTCACTTTGCTGCATGCATCTCTAATTTCCTGTCTTTTACCGTCCCCTGCACTGTCCCTACTTTTTGGAGGCCATATGGCAACTCCCACCAATATTTTCTGCCCATTGGTGCAATTGATTCCATCCAGACTGATTATACATCTTGATTTTCTGAGCGAATATCCTTTCTCTCTATTGCTCTTATTTGATCCTTTACTAACAATGCCACACCAACCGCTCTTCATTTTTGCCTGCCCTTCTTAAAATAGAATGTCCTTCGATATTCAATTCCCAATCATGGTCACGCTGCAACCATGTCTCCATAATTTGAACTATATCGTATCCTTGTACATCTATTTGCGCTGTTAATTCGTTTACCTTATCACAGATGCTTCGTGAATTGAGATACAATGATTTTAAATTTCTGTTTTAACGTTATTAGACATCTTAATATTATTTTTTTACTATTGCCCTATTTGTCTTATCGTTTTTTTTCGGAACTGGACCCTATTTCCTGGTGCACTCTTTTGTTTGTCTGCTCTGTCCCTTCCTGACATAATCTGCTTATCTGTGTGAGAGGAACCACCCCAGATACAGGAGTGTGAGAGTGAGGTTAGAGGGACCTCCCCAGGTACAGGAGTGAGGGAGAGGGGTTTGAGGGACCTTCCCAGATACAGGAGTGTGAGAGGGGGTTAGCTGGACCACCGCAGATACAGGAGTGTGAGAGAGAGGTTAGAGGGACCTCCGCAGATACAGGAGTGTGAGAGAGATGTTAGAGGGACCTCTCCAGGTACAGGAGTGAGAGAGAGGGGTTAGAGGGACCACAAGAGATGCAGGAGTGTGAGAGAGAGGTTAGAGGGACCTCCGCAGATACAGGAGTGTGAGAGAGATGTTAGCGGGACCTCCCCAGATACAGGAGTGTGAGAGAGGATTTCGAAGGACCTCCCCAGATATAGGGGTGTGTTAGAGAGGGGGTTAGAGGGAACTCCCCAGATACTGGAGTGTGAAAGAAGGTTTAGAGGGACTTAACAGATACAGGAGTGAGAGAGAGTCGTTAGAGGGAACTCCCCAGATACAGGAGTGCGAGAGAGGGGTTCGAGGGACCTCGCCTGATACAGGAGTGATAGAGAGGAGTTAGAGGGACATCTCCAGATACAGGAGTGAGAGAGAGGATTCAGGGAGAGATCCCCAGATACAGGATTTTGAGAGAGGGGTTATAGGTATCTCCCCAGATACTGGAGTGTGAGAGAAGGTTTAGAGGGAACTTACCAGATACAGGAATGTGAGTGGTTAGAGGGAACTCCACAGATACAGGTGTGTGAGAGAGAGGTTGGAGGGACCTCCGCAGATACAGGAGTGTGAGGTAGATGTAAGATTGATCTCCCCAGGTACAGGAGTGTGAGAGAGGTGTTGGAGGGACCTTCCCAGATACAGAATTGTGAGAGCAGGGTTAGAAGGACCTTGCCAGACACAGGAGTGTGAGGGTTTAGAGGGACCTTGCTCGATAGAGGAGTGTGAGAGAGTAGTTAGAGGGACCTGCCCCGATACAGGGGTGAGTGAGCGGCTTACAGGGACCTCCCCATATATAGGAGTGAGAGATAGGGATTAGAGGGACCTCCCCAGATACAGGAGTGTGAGAGGGGGTTAGAGAGACCTCCCCAGATACAGGAGTGAGAGAGGGGGTTAGAGGCACCTCTCCAGATACAGGAGTGAGAGAGAGTGGTTAGATGGACCTCCTAGATACAGGGGTGTAAGAGAGGGGTTAGAGGGTCCTCCCCAGGTACAGGAGTGTGAGAGAGATGTTGGAGGGACTACCCAGATACAGGAGTGTGAGAGAAAGGTTAGAGGGACCTCCCCAGGTACAGGATTGTGATAGAGGTGTTAGAGGGACTGCCCCTGATACAGGAGTGAGAGAGAGGGTACAGAGTGAACTGCCAAAATACAGGAGTGTTAGTGAAAGGTTAGAGGGTCTTCCCCAGATACAGGATTGTGAGAGAGAGGTTATAGGGACATCCCCAAAGACAGGAGTGTGAAAGACGGTTTAGAGGGTCCTCTCCAGATACAGCAGTGAGAGAGCGGGGTTAGTGTGACCTCTTCAGTTGCAGGAGTGCGAGAGTGTGGTTGGATGAACGTCCCGAAATACAGGAGTGTGAGAGAGGGGTTCGAGGGACCTCCCCAGATACAGGAGTGAGAGAGACCGATTAGAGGGACCTTGACAGATACAGGAATGTGAGGGGTTTGAGCGACCTACCCAGATAAAGGAGTGAGTGAGAGGGGTTAGAAGGACCTCCCCAGCTACAGGAGTGTGAGAGTGAGGTTAGAGGGACTTCCGCAGACACAAGAGTATGAGAGAGATGTTAGAGCGACCTCCCCAGACACAGCAGTGTGAGAGAATGGTTAATGGGACCTGCACAGGTACAGGAGTGAGAGAGAGGATTTAGAGGGACCTCCCCAGATAGAGGAGTGTGAGAGGGGGTTAGAGGAACCACCGCAGATACAGGAGTGTGAGGGAGATTTTAGAGGCACCTCCCCAGATACAGGAGCGTGTGAGAGAGTGGGTTCGAGGGACCTCCCCAGATGGACGAGTGAGAGAGAGGGGTTAGAGGGACCTCCCCAGATACAGGAGTGTGAGAGGGGGTTCGAGGGAGCTCGCCAGATACAGGTGTGTGAGAGATGAGTTAGAGGGACCGCCCCAGATACAGGATTGTGAGAGAGGGGTTATAGGGATCTCCCCAGATACTGGTGTGTGAGAGAGGGTTAGAGGGACCTCCCCAGATACAGAATTGTGAGAGCAGGGTTAGAAGGACCTTGCCAGACACAGGAGTGTGAGGGGTTAGAGGGACCTTGCCAGATAAAGGAGTGTGAGAGAGGGGTTAGGGGGACCTCCCCAGATACAGGGGTGAGAGTGAGTGGTTAGAGGGACCTCCTAGATACAGGGGTGTGAGAGAGGGGTTAGAGGGTCCTCCCCAGGTACAGGAGTGTGAGAGTGATGTTAGAGGGACTATCCAGATACAGGAGTGTGAGAGAAAGGTTAGAGGGACCTCCCCAGGTACAGGATTGTGAGAGAGGGGTTAGAGGGACTGCCCTGATACAGGAGTGAGAGAGAGGGTTTAGAGTGAACTGCCAAAATACAGGAGTGTTAGGGAAAGTCTGGACGGTCTTCCCCAGATACGGAATTGTGAGAGAGAGGTTATAGGGACTTCCCCAGAGACAGGAGTGTGAAAGACGGTTTAGAGGATCCTCTCCAGATACAGCAGTGAGAGAGCGGGGTTAGTGGGACCTCTTCAGATGCAGGAGTGAGAGGGAGGGGTTAGATGGACATCCCGAAATACAGGAGTGTGAGAGAGGGGTTAGAGGGACCTCCCCAGATACAGGAGTGAGAGAGACCGATTAGAGGGACCTTGCCAGATACAGGAATGTGAGGGGTTTGAGGGATCTCCCCAGATAGAGCACTGTGAGAGAGGGTTTCGAAGGTCCTCCCCAGATACAGGAATGAGAGAGCGCGGTTAGAGGGACGTCTCCACATACAGGAGTGAGAGAGAGGGTTTCGAGGGACCGCCCCAGATACAGGGGCGTGTGAGAGAGCGGGTTAGGGGGACCACACCAGAAACAGAAGTGAGAGAGACGGGTTAGAGGGACCTACCCAGCTACAGTTTTGTTAGAGAGAGGTCAGAGGGACCTCCGCAGATACAGGATTATGAGAGAGATGTTAGAGGGACCTCCCCAGATACAGCAGTGTGAGAGAATGTTTCGAGGGACCACCCCAAGTACAGGAGTGAGAGAGCGGATTTACAGGGTCCTCCCCAGATACAGGAGTGTGAGAGGGGGTTAGAGGGACCACCACAGATACTGGAGTGTGAGAGAGATTTTAGCGGGACCTCCCCAGATACAGGGGCGTGTGAGAGAGGGGGTTCGAGGGACCTCCCCAGATAGAGGAGTGAGAGAGAGGGGTTAGAGCGACCTCCCCAGATACAGAAGTATGAGAGGGGGTTAGAGGGATCTCCCCAGATACAGGATTGTGAGAGAGGCAAAATAGGGAACACCCCAGATACAGCACTGTGAGAGAGGGTTTCGAGTGTCCTCCCCAGATACAGGAATGAGAGAGCGCGGTTAGAGGGACCTCTCCACATACAGGAGTGTGAGTGTGGGGTTCGAGGGACCTGTACAGATACAGGGGCGTGTGAGAAATTGGGTTAGAGGGACCACCCCAGATACAGGAGTGAGATAGAGGGGTTAGACTGACCTCCTCAGATACAGGAGTGTGAGTGGGGGTTGGAGGGACATCCCCAGATACAGGAGTGTGATAGAGGGGTTAGTGGGACCTCTCCAGATAGAGGGGCGTGTGAGAGAGTGGGTTCGAGGGAGCTCCCCAGATACAGGGGTGTGAGAGATGAGTTAGAGGGACCGCCCCAGATACAGGATTGTGAGAGAGGCGTAATAGGGATCTCCCCAGATACAGCACTGTGAGAGAGGGTTTCGAGGGTCCTCCCCAGATACAGGAATGAGAGAGCGCGGTTAGAGGGACCTCTCCACATACAGGAGTATGAGATAGGGGTTCGAGGGACCTGTTCAGATACAGTGGCGTGTGAGAGATTGGGTTAGAGGGACCACCCCAGATACAGGAGTGAGATAGAGGGGTTAGAGGGAACTCCCCAGATACAGGAGTGTGATTATGGGTTAGAGGGACATCCCCAGATACAGGAGTGTGAGAGAGGGGTTAGAGGGACCTCTCCAGATACAGGAGTGAGAGAGAGGTGTTAGAGGGACCTCCCGACATACAGGAGTGTGAGAGATGGGTTCGAGGGACCTCCCCAGATAGAGGAGTTTGAGTGGTTACTGAGATCTGCCCAGATACTGGAGTGTGAGAGAAGGTTTAGAGGGACCTTGCCAGCTACAGGAATGTGAGTGGTTAGAGGGAACTCCACAGATACAGGAGTGTGAGAGAGAGGTTGGAGGGACCTCCGCAGATACAGGAGTGTGAGAGAGATGTAGGAGGGACCTCCCCAGAAACAGGAGTGTTAGAGAGGGTTAGAGGGACCTCCCCAGATACAGAATTGTGAGAGCAGGGTTAGAAGGACCTTGCCAGACACAGGAGTGTGAGGGGTTATGGGGACCTTGCCAGATACAGAAGTGTGAGAGAGGGGTTAGATGGACCTCCCCAGATACAGGGGTGAATGAGAGGTTTAGAGGGACCTCCCCAGATATAGGTGTGAGAGAGAGGGGTTAGAGGGACATCCCCAGATTCAGGAGTGTGAGAGGGGGTTAGATGGACCTCCCCAGATATAGGAGTGAGAGAGGAGGTTAGAGGCACCTCCCCAGATACAGGAGCGAGAGAGAGGGGTTAGAGGGACCTCCTTGATACAGGGGTGTGAGATAGGGGTTAGAGGGTCCTCCCCATGTACAGGAGTGTGAGAGAGATGTTAGAGGGACTACCCAGATACAGGAGTGTGAGAGAGAGGTTTGAGGGAACTCCCCAGGTACAGGATTGTGAGAAAGGTGTTAGAGTGACTGCCCCTGATACAGGAGTGAGAGAGAGGGGTTAGCGTGAACTCCCCAAATAAAGGAGTGTTAGTGAAAGGTAAGAGGTTCCTCCCCAGATAGAGGATTGTGAGAGAGCGGTGTTAGAGGGTCATATTCAGCTACAGGAGCGAGAGAGAGGGGTTAGAATGACGTCCCAAAATACAGGAGTGTGAGAGAGGGGTTAGAGGGACCTCCCCAGATACAGGAGTGTAAGGGGTTAGAAGGACCTCCCCAGATACATGTGTGAGAGAGATGGATCAGAGGGACCTTGTCAGATACAGGAATGTGAGGGGTTTGAGGGACCTACCCAGATACAGGAGTATTAGAGAGGGGCGAGACGGACCATCCAACTGCAGGAGTGTGAGAGAGAGTTAGAGGGACCTTCCCAGATACAGGAGTGAGAAAGAGGGGTTAGAGGGACCTCCCCAGCTACAGGAGTGAGAGAGAGGGGTTAGAGGGACCTCCCCAGCTACAGGAGTGTGAGAGAGAGGATAGACGGACCTCCGCAGATACAGGAGTGTGAGAGACATGTTGGAGTAACCTCCCCAGACACAGCAGTGTGAGAGAGAGGTTAGAGGGACCTCCCCAGGTGCAGGAGTGAGAGAGAGGGTTTAGAGGGACCTCCCCAGATACAGGGGCGTGTGAGACAGGTGGTTATTGGGACCTCCCCAGATAGAGGAGTGAGAGAGAGGGGTTAGTGAGACCTCCCCAGATACAGGGGTGTGAGAGAGGAGTTAGAGGGACCGCCCCAGATACAGGATTGTGAGAGAGGGGTTATTGGGATCTCCCCAGATAGAGCAGTGTGAGAGAGGGTTCCGAGGGTCTACCCGAGATACAGGAATGAGAGAGCGCGGTTAGAGGGACCTCTCCACATACAGAAGTGAGAGGGAGGGTTTCGAGGGACCTCCCCAGACACAGTGGCGTTTGAGAGAGTGGGTTAGAGGGACCACCCCAGATACAGGAGTGGGAGAGAGGAGTTAGAGCGTCCTCCCCATATACAGGAGTGTGAGAGAGGGATTAGATACCTATCCAGATACAGGAGTGAGAGTGAGGTGTTAGAGGGACCTCCAGACATACAGGAGTATGAGAGAGGGGTTCGAGGGTCCTCCCCAAATACAGGAGTGTGAGAGATGAGAGAGACCTCCCCAGATACAGGTGTGTGAGAGGGAGGTTAGAGGGACCTCCCCTGATACAGGAGTGAGAGAAAGGGATTAGAGGGACCTCTCCAGATAAAGGAGTGAGAGAGAAAATTTAGAGGGAGCTCTCCAGACACAGGAGTGAGCAAGAGGTGTTAGATGGACCTTGAAATATACAGGAATGTGAGGGCTTAGAGGGAACTCCACAGATACAGGAGTGTGAGAGTGGGGTTAGAGGGACCTCACCAGATACAGAAGTGTGAGAGAGAGGTGAGAGGGACCTCACCAGATACAGGAGCGTGAGAGAGTGATAAGAGGGACATCCCCAGGTACAGGAGTGAGAGAGAGGGGTTAGAGGGACCTCGCCAGAAACAGGTGTGTGAGGCAGATGTTACAGAGACTTCCCCAGATGCAGGAGTGTGAGGGGTTAGAGAGACCTCCCCAGATACAGGTGTGATAGAGCGGAGTTAGAGGGACCTCCCCAGATACAGGATTGTGAGAGAATGGTTCTAGGGACGTACCCAGATACAGGAGTGTGAGAGGTTAGAGGAACCTCCCCAGATACAGGAGTGTGAGAGGGAGGTTAGAGGGACCACCCCTGATACAGGAGTGAGAGAGACGGGTTAGAGGGACCTTACCAGATACAGGAATGTGAGGGGTTAGATTGACCTCCACAGATACAGGAGTCTGAGAGAGGGGTTAGAGGGAATTCCACAGATACAGGTGAGTGAGAAAGGGGTTTGAGGGAATTCCCCAGGTGCAGGATTGTGAGAGAGGGGTTAGAGGGACCTTGCCAGATACAGGAATGTGAGGGTTTATAGTGACCTCGCCAGATACAGCAGTGTGAGAGAGGGGTTAGATGGACCACCCCAGATACAGGGGTGTGAGAGCGAGGTTAGAGGGACTTCCCCAGAAAGAGGAGTGTGGTAGAGGGGCTAGAGGGACCTCTCCAGAAAAGGTGTGTGAGGCAGAGGTTAGGAAGACCTCCCAAGATACAGGAATGTGAGATCGATGTTAGAGGGACCTCCCCAGATACAGGAGTGTGAGAGAGAGGTCAGAGGGACCAACCCTGATACAGGAGAGTGAGGCTGATGTTCGAGGGACCTCTCCAGATACAGGAGTGACAGAGACGGGTTTGAGGGACCTTGCAAGATCTAGGAATGTGAGGGGTTAGAGGCACGTCCACAGATACAGGAGTGTGAGAGAGGGGTTAGGGGGACGTCCCCAGAATCAGGAGCGTGAGAGAGAGGTTAGAGGGACCTCCCCAGATACAGGAGTGTGATAGAGGGGTTAGAGGGACCTCTCCAGATAGAGGGGCGTGTGAGAGAGTGGGTTCGAGGGAGCTCCCCAGATACAGGGGTGTGAGAGATGAGTTAGAGGGACCGCCCCAGATACAGGATTGTGAGAGAGGCGTAATAGGGATCTCCCCAGATACAGCACTGTGAGAGAGGGTTTCGAGGGTCCTCCCCAGATACAGGAATGAGAGCGCGCGGTTAGAGGGAACTCTCCACATACAGGAGTGAGAGAGAGTGGTTCGAGGGACCGCCCCATATACAGGGGCGTGTGAGAGAGTGGATTAGGGGGACCACCCCAGATACAGGAGTGAGAGAGATGGGGTAGAGGGACCTCCCCAGCTACAGTTTTGTGAGAGAGATGTTAGAGGGACCTCCGCAGATACAGGAGTGTGAGAGAGATGTTAGAGGGACCTCCCCAGATACAGCAGTGTGAGAGAATGGTTCGAGGGACCTCCCCAGGTACAGGAGTGAGAGAGAGGATTTACAGGGACCTCCCCAGATACAGCAGTGTGAGAGGCGGTTAGAGGGACCACCACAGATACTGGAGTGTGAGAGAGATTTTAGAGGGACCTCCCCAGATACAGGGGCGTGTGAGAGAGGGGGTTCGAGGGACCTCCCCAGATAGAGGAGTGAGAGAGAGGGGTTAGAGCGACCTCCCCAGATACAGGAGTGTGAGCGGAGGTTAGAGGGACCTCCCCAGATACAGGATTGTGAGAGAGGCAAAATAGGGATCACCCCAGATACAGCACTGTGAGAGAGGGTTTAGAGTGTCCTCCTCATATACAGGAATGAGAGAGCGCGGTTAGAGGGACCTCTCCACATACAGGAGTGTGAGATAGGGGTTCGAGGGACCTGTTCAGATACAGTGGCGTGTGAGAGATTGGGTTAGAGGGACCACCCCAGATACAGGAGTGAGATAGAGGGGTTAGAGGGAACTCCCCAGATACAGGAGTGTGATTATGGGTTAGAGGGACATCCCCAGATACAGGAGTGTGAGAGAGGGGTTAGAGGGACCTCTCCAGATACAGGAGTGAGAGAGAGGTGTTAGAGGGACCTCCCGACATACAGGAGTTTGAGAGATGGGTTCGAGGGACCTCCCCAGATAGAGGAGTTTGAGTGGTTACTGAGATCTGCCCAGATACTGGAGTGTGAGAGAAGGTTTAGAGGGACCTTGCCAGCTACAGGAATGTGAGTGGTTAGAGGGAACTCCACAGATACAGGAGTGTGAGAGAGAGGTTGGAGGGACCTCCGCAGATACAGGAGTGTGAGAGAGATGTAGGAGGGACCTCCCCAGATACAGGAGTGTTAGAGAGGGTTAGAGGGACCTCCCCAGATAAAGAATTGTGAGAGCAGGGTTAGAAGGACCTTGCCAGACACAGGAGTGTGAGGGGTTATGGGGACCTTGCCAGATACAGAAGTGTGAGAGAGGGGTTAGATGGACCTCCCCAGATACAGGGGTGAATGAGAGGTTTAGAGGGACCTCCCCAGATATAGGTGTGAGAGAGAGGGGTTAGAGGGACCTCCCCAGATACAGGAGTGTGAGAGGGGGTTAGATGGACCTCCCCAGATATAGGAGTGAGAGAGGAGGTTAGAGGCACCTCCCCAGATACAGGAGTGAGAGAGAGGGGTTAGAGGGACCTCCTTGATACAGGGGTGTGAGATAGGGGTTAGAGGGTCCTCCCCATGTACAGGAGTGTGAGAGAGATGTTAGAGGGACTACCCAGATACAGGAGTGTGAGAGAGAGGTTTGAGGGACCTCCCCAGGTACAGGATTGTGAGAAAGGTGTTAGAGTGACTGCCCCTGATACAGGAGTGAGAGAGAGGGGTTAGGGTGAACTCCCCAAATAAAGGAGTGTTAGTGAAAGGTAAGAGGTTCCTACCCAGATAGAGGATTGTGAGAGAACGGTGTTAGAGGGTCATATTCAGCTCTAGGAGCGAGAGAGAGGGGTTAGAATGACGTCCCAAAATACAGGAGTGTGAGAGAGGGGTTAGAGGGACCTCCCCAGATACAGGAGTGTAAGGGGTTAGAAGGACCTCCCCAGATACATGTGTGAGAGAGATGGATCAGAGGGACCTTGTCAGATACAGGAATGTGAGGGGTTTGAGGGACCTACCCAGATACAGGAGTATTAGAGAGGGGCGAGACGGACCATCCAACTGCAGGAGTGTGAGAGAGAGTTAGAGGGACCTTCCCAGATACAGGAGTGAGAAAGAGGGGTTAGAGGGACCTCCCCAGCTACAGGAGTGAGAGAGAGGGGTTAGAGGGACCTCCCCAGCTACAGGAGTGTGAGAGAGAGGATAGACGGACCTCCGCAGATACAGGAGTGTGAGAGACATGTTGGAGTAACCTCCCCAGACACAGCAGTGTGAGAGAGAGGTTAGAGGGACCTCCCCAGGTGCAGGAGTGAGAGAGAGGGTTTAGAGGGACCTCCCCAGATACAGGGGCGTGTGAGACAGGTGGTTATTGGGACCTCCCCAGATAGAGGAGTGAGAGAGAGGGGTTAGTGAGACCTCCCCAGATACAGGGGTGTGAGAGAGGAGTTAGAGGGACCGCCCCAGATACAGGATTGTGAGAGAGGGGTTATTGGGATCTCCCCAGATAGAGCAGTGAGGGAGAGGGTTCCGAGGGTCTACCCGAGATACAGGAATGAGAGAGCGCGGTTAGAGGGACCTCTCCACATACAGAAGTGAGAGAGAGGGTTTCGAGGGACCTCCCCAGACACAGTGGCGTTTGAGAGAGTGGGTTAGAGGGACCACCCCAGATACAGGAGTGGGAGAGAGGAGTTAGAGCGTCCTCCCCATATACAGGAGTGTGAGAGAGGGATTAGAGGGACCTATCCAGATACAGGAGTGAGAGTGAGGTGTTAGAGGGACCTCCCGCCATACAGGAGTATGAGAGAGGGGTTCGAGGGTCCTCCCCAAATACAGGAGTGTGAGAGATGAGAGAGACCTCCCCAGATACAGGTGTGTGAGAGGGAGGTTAGAGGGACCTCCCCTGATACAGGAGTGAGAGAAAGGGATTAGAGGGATCTCTCCAGATACAGGAGTGAGAGAGAAAATTTAGAGGGAGCTCTCCAGACACAGGAGTGAGCAAGAGGTGTTAGATGGACCTTGCAATATACAGGAATGTGAGGGCTTAGAGGGAACTCCACAGATACAGGAGTGTGAGAGTGGGGTTAGAGTGACCTCACCAGATACAGAAGTGTGAGAGAGAGGTGAGAGGGACCTCACCAGATACAGGAGCGTGAGAGAGTGATTAGAGGGACATCCCCAGGTACAGGAGTGAGAGTGAGGGGTTAGAGGGACCTCGCCAGAAACAGGTGTGTGAGGCAGATGTTACAGAGACTTCCCCAGATGCAGGAGTGTGAGGGGTTAGAGAGACCTCCCCAGATACAGGTGTGATAGAGCGGAGTTAGAGGGACCTCCCCAGATACAGGATTGTGAGAGAATGGTTCTAGGGACGTACCCAGATACAGGAGTGTGAGAGGTTAGAGGAACCTCCCCAGATACAGGAGTGTGAGAGGGAGGTTAGAGGGACCACCCCTGATACAGGAGTGAGAGAGACGGGTTAGAGGGACCTTACCAGATACAGGAATGTGAGGGGTTAGATTGACCTCCACAGATACAGGAGTCTGAGAGAGGGGTTAGAGGGAATTCCACAGATACAGGTGAGTGAGAAAGGGGTTTGAGGGAATTCCCTAGGTGCAGGATTGTGAGAGAGGGGTTAGAGGGACCTTGCCAGATACAGGAATGTGAGGGTTTATAGTGACCTCGCCAGATACAGCAGTGTGAGAGAGGGGTTAGATGGACCACCCCAGATACAGGGGTGTGAGAGCGAGGTTAGAGGGACTTCCCCAGAAAGAGGAGTGTGGTAGAGGGGCTAGAGGGACCTCTCCAGAAAAGATGTGTGAGGCAGAGGTTAGGAAGACCTCCCAAGATACAGGAGTGTGAGATCGATGTTAGAGGGACCTCCCCAGATACAGGAGTGTGAGAGAGAGGTCAGAGGGACCAACCCTGATACAGGAGTGTGAGGGGGATGTTCGAGGGACCTCTCCAGATACAGGAGTGACAGAGACGGGTTTGAGGGACCTTGCAAGATCTAGGAATGTGAGGGGTTAGAGGCACGTCCACAGATACAGGAGTGTGAGAGAGGGGTTAGGGGGACGTCCCCAGAATCAGGAGCGTGAGAGAGAGGTTAGAGGGACCTCCCCAGATACAGGAGTGTGATAGAGGGGTTAGAGGGACCTCTCCAGATAGAGGGGCGTGTGAGAGAGTGGGTTCGAGGGAGCTCCCCAGATACAGGGGTGTGAGAGATGAGTTAGAGGGACCGCCCCAGATACAGGATTGTGAGAGAGGCGTAATAGGGATCTCCCCAGATACAGCACTGTGAGAGAGGGTTTTCGAGGGTCCTCCCCAGATACAGGAATGAGAGAGCGCGGTTAGAGGGAACTCTCCACATACAGGAGTGAGAGAGAGTGGTTCGAGGGACCGCCCCAGATACAGGGGCGTGTGAGAGAGTGGATTAGGGGGACCACCCGTGATACAGGAGTGAGAGAGATGGGGTAGAGGGACCTCCCCAGCTACAGTTTTGTGAGAGAGATGTTAGAGGGACCTCCGCAGATACAGGAGTGTGAGAGAGATGTTAGAGGGACCTCCCCAGATACAGCAGTGTGAGAGAATGGTTCGAGGGACCTCCCCAGGTACAGGAGTGAGAGAGAGGATTTACAGGGACCTCCCCAGATACAGCAGTTTGAGAGGCGGTTAGAGGGACCACCACAGATACTGGAGTGTGAGAGAGATTTTAGAGGGACCTCCCCAGATACAGGGGCGTGTGAGAGAGAGGGTTCGAGGGACCTCCCCAGAGAGAGGAGTGAGAGTGAGGGGTTAGAGCGAGCTCCCCAGATACAGGAGTGTGAGAGGGGGTTAGAGGGACCTCCCCAGATACAGGATTGTGAGAGAGACAAAATAGGGATCACCCCAGATACCCCAGGTCAGAGGGACCAACCCTGATACAGGAGTGTGAGGGGGATGTTCGAGGGACCTCTCCAGATACAGGAGTGACAGAGACGGGTTTGAGGGACCTTGCCAGATCTAGGAATGTGAGGGGTTAGAGGCACGTCCACAGATACAGGAGTGTGAGAGAGGGGTTAGTGGGACGTCCCCAGAATCAGGAGCGTGTGGGAGAGGTTAGAGGAACCTCCCCAGATACAGGAGTGTGAAAGAGGGGTTAGAGGGACCTCCCCCGATCCAGGAGTGTGGGAGAGGGTTTCGAAGGACCTCCCCAGAAACAAGTGTGCGAGGCAGATGTTAGAGAGACATGCCCAGATACAGGAGTGTGATGGCGATGTTAGAGGGACCTCCCCAGATACAGGAGTGTGAGAGGGAGGTTAGAGGGACCTCTCTGATACAGGAGTGAGAGAGCGGAGTTAGAGGGACCTTTCCAGACACAGGAGTGAGAGAGAGTGGTTAGAGTGACCTCCCCAGATACAGGAGTGAGAGAGAGCAGTTAGAAGGACCTCCTAGTACATGAATGTGAGGGGTTAGAGGGACCTCCCCAGATACAGGAGTGTGAGAGAGTGTTTGGAGGGTCCTCCCCAGATACAGGAGCGAGAGATAGGGCTTAGTGGGACCTCTCCAGAAACAGGAGTGTGAAGGAGGGGTTAGAGGGACCTTTCCAGATTCAGGAATGTGAGGAGTTTAAAGGGAACTCCTCGGATACAGTAGTGTGAGAGAGGGGTTAGAGGGACCTCCCCAGATACAGGAGTGTGAGAGAGAGGTTTGAGGGACCTCCGGAGATACAGGAGTGTGAGAGAGAATTTAGAGGGACTTCCCCAGATACAGGAGTGTGACAGAGGGGTTAGAGAGATTTCCTCAGATACAGGATTGGGAGATGTGTTAGAGGGACCTCGCCAGATACAGGATTGTGAAAGAGGGGTTAGAGGGTCCTCCCCCAATCCAAGAATGTGGGAGATGTGTTAGAGGGACCTCCCCAGAAACAGGTGTATGAGGCAGATATTAGAGATACCTCCTCCGATACAGGAGTGTGAGGGCGATATTATGGGGACCACCCCAGATACAGGAATGTGAGAGGGAGGTTAGAGGGACCTCCCCTGATACAGGAGTGAGAGAGAAGAGTTATAGGGACCTCTCCAGAGACAGGAGTGGGAGAGAATGGGTGGAGTGACCTCTCCAGATACAGGAGTGTGAGAGGGGGTTAGATAGCTTCCCCAGATACGGGAGTGCGAGAGAAGGTTTAGAGGGAACTCTCCAGATAAAGGAGTGAGAGAGAGGAGTTCGAGGGATTTCTCCAGATACAGGAGTGAGAGAGACGGGTGAGAGGGACATTGCCCGTTGCAGGAATGTGAGGGGTTAGAGGGCCCTCCCCAGATACAGGAGTGTGAGAGAGATGTTAAAGGGACCTCCCCAGATACAGGAGCATGAGATAGAGGTTAGAGGGACCACCCCAGGTGCAGGCGTGAGAGAGAGCGGTTAGATGGACCTCCCCAGAAACAGGTGTGTGAGGCAGATGTTAGAGAGACCTCCCCAGATACAGGAGTGTGTGGGAGATGTTCGAGGGACCTCCCCAGATACAGGAGTGTGAGAGGGAAGTTAGAGGGACTACCCCTGATACAGGACTGTGAGAGAGGGATTAAAGGGACGTCCCTAGATACAAGAGTGTGAGGGGTTAGAGAGATCTCTCCAGATACAGGTGTGTGAGAGAGGTTTAAGAGGGACCTCCCCAGATACAGGATTGTGAGAGAGGGTTTAGATGAACTTTGTCAGATACAGGAATGTGAGGGTTTAGAGGGTCCTCCCCAGATACAAGAGTGTGAGATAGGGGTTAGAGGGTCCTCCCCAGATTCAGGAGTGTGAGAAAGAGGTTAGAGGGATCTACCCATATACAGGAGTGTGAGTGAGGGGTTAGAGGTTCCTCCCCAGATACAGGATTGTGAGAAAGGGGTTTGAGGGACCTCCCCCAGGTTCAGAATTGTGAGGGCGGAGTTAGAAGGTCCTTGCCAGACATAGGAGTGTGAGGGGTTAGAGGGAACTCCCCAGATACAGGAGTGTGAGAGAGATGTTAGAAGGACTAACCAGATACAGGAGAGTGAGAAAGTGGTTAGAGGGACATCCCCCAGATACAGGAGTGTGAGGGGTTAGCGGGACCTCCCCAAATACAGGTGTGTGAGAGAGGGGTTAGAGGGTCTTCCCCAGCTCAGGATTGTGAGAGCGGGGTGAGAGGGACCTTGCCAAATTTAGGAGTGTGACAGGTTCGAGGGAACTCCCCAGATACAGGAGTGAGAGAGAGGTATTAGAGGGTCCTCCCCACATACAGGATTGTGGGAGAGGGGTTAGTGGTAGCTGCGCAGATACAGGCGTGTGGGAGAGGGGTTAGAGGTTCCTCCACCGATACAAGATTGTGAGAGAGATGTTAGAGTGACATCCCCAGATACAGGATTGTGAGAGAGGGGTTAGAGAGACCTCCCCAGATACAGGAGTGTGAGAGAAGGTTTAGAGGGTCCTCCCCAGATACCGGAATGAGAGTGAAAGGTTAGAGCGACCTCTCCAGGTGCAGGAGTGTTTGAGGGGGTTTTAGGGACCTCCTCAGATACAGCTGCGTGAGGTGTTAGAGGGATCTCCCCTGATACAGGTGTGTGCGAGAGGAGTTAGAGGGACTCTTCCAGATAGAGGGGTATGAGAGAGAGGTTAGTGGGAACTCCCCAGACTCAGGAGTGTGAACGAGAGATTAGAGGGACCTCCCCAGATACAGAGGTTTGGGAGAGGGGGCTGGGGAGACCTCCCCAGATACAGGAGTGTGAGGGAGATGTTAGAGAGACATCCCCAGGTACAGCAGTGTGAGAGAGGGGTTAAAGGGGCATCCCAATATACAGGAGTGAGGGAGAGTGTTTAGAGGGATCCTCCAGATACAGCAGTGTGAGGGAGGGGTTAGAGGGACATCCCCAGATACAGGAGTTTGAGAGGGGGTTAGAAGGACCTCCCCAGATACAGGAGTGTGAGAGGGGGTTGTAGGGACCTCCTCAGATACATGAGTCACAGAAACATAGAAACATAGAAAATAGGTGCAGGAGCAGGCCATTCAGCCCTTCTAGCCTTCACCGCCATTCAATGAGTTCATGGCTGAACAAGAAACTTCAGTACCCCCTTCCTGCTTTCTCGCCATAACCCTTGATCCCCCGAGTAGTAAGGACTTCATCTAACTCCCTTTTGAATATATTTAGTGAATTGGCCTCAACTACTTTCTGTGGTAGAGAATTCCACAGGTTCACCACTTTCTGGGTGAAGAAGTTTCTCCTCATCTCGGTCCTAAATGGCTTACCCCTTATCCTCAGACTGTGACCCCTGGTTCTGGACTTCCCCAACATTGGGAACATTCTTTCTGCATCTAACCTGACTAAACCCGTCAGAATTTTAAACGTTTCTATGAGGTCCCCTCTCATTCTTCTGAACTCCAGTGAATACAAGCCCAGTCTGAGGTGTTGGTGGGACCTCCCCTGATACAGGTGTGTGCGAGAGGGGTTAGAGGGACCTTTCCAGATAGAGGGGTGTGAGAGAGAGGTTAGTGGGACCTCCCCAGATACAGGAGTGTGAGAGAGAGGTTAGAGGGACCCCCCCCCGCCAGATACAGGAGTGTGAGAGAGGAGTTAGAGGGACCTCCCAAGATACAGGAGTGTGAGTGAGATTTAAGAGGGTCCTCCCCAGAAGCAGGATTGTAAGAGGGTTGCTAAGGGACCTCCCCAGATACAGGAGTGTGAGAGAGTCTTTAGAGGGACCTCCCCAGATACAGTTATGTGAGATGTTAGAGGGACCTCCCCAGATACAGTTGTGTGAGAGAGGGGTTAGAGGGTCTTCCCTCAGATACAGGAGTGTGAGGCGTCAGAGGGACCTCCCAGATACAGGGGTGTGAGAAAGTGGTAAGAATGACCTCCCCAGATACTGGTGTCTGAGAGAGGGGTTAGAAGGACCTCTCCAGATAGAGGGGTTTGGGAGAGGGGTTAGAGGGAATTCGCGCAGATACAGGAGTATGAGAGAATGGTTAGAGGGGCCTCCCCAGATTCAGGAGTGTGGAAGAGGGGTTAGAGGGACCTCCCCAGATACAGGAGTGTGAGAGATATTAGAGGGAGCTGCCCAGAAGCAGAAGTGTGTGAGAGGGGTTAGAGAGACTTCTCCAGGTACAGCAGTTTGAGAGAGAGGTTAGAGGGACTTCCCCATAAACAGGAGTGCGGGAGAGTGGTTAGAGGGAACTCCCCCGATACAGGAGTGTGAGGGAAGGGTTAGGGTGACCTCCCCAGATAAAGGATTTTGAGAGATATTAGAGGGACCACACCAGATACAGGAGTGTGGGAGAGCGGTTAGAGGTACCTCCACAGATACAGGAGTGTGGGAGGGGGGTTAGAGGGAGCTCCCCATATACAGGAGTGTGGGAGAGGTGTTAGAGGGACCTCCCTAGATGCAGGAGTGAGAAAGAGGGTTTCGAGGGATCTCAGCAGATGCAAGATTGTGAAGGGGGGTTAGAGGGACCACCCCCGACACAGGATTGTGGGAGAGTGATTGTAGGGACCTCCCCAGAAACAGGTGTGTGAGGCAAATGTTCGAGAGACCTCCCCAGTTACAGGAATGTGAGGAAGATGTTTGAGGGTCCTCCATAGATACAGGATTGTGAGAGAGGCATTAGAGGGAACTGCCCAGATACAGGATTTTGAGAGGGGTTTAGAGCGACCTCCTCAGATACAGGAGTGTGAGAGAGGGGTTAGAGAGACCTGCCCATTGCAGGTATGTGAGGGGTTAGAGGGTCCTCCCCCGATACAGGAGTGTGAGAGAGTGGTTAGAGGGGCATCCCGCAGATATAGGAGTGTGAGATGTTAGATGGACCTCCCCAGATACAGGCGTGTGAGAGATAGGTTAGAGGGACCTTCCCAGGTACAGGATTGTGAGAGAGGGGTTTGAGGGACCTTGCCAGACACAACAGTGTGAGGGGTTAGAGTGACCTCCCCAGATACAGTTGTGTGAGAGAGAGGTGAGAGGGACCTCCCCAGATACAGGAGTGTGGGAGAAGGGTTAGAGGGACTTACCCAGATACAGTAGTGTGAGAGAGGTGTTAGAGGGACGTCCCCAGATACAGGATTGTGAAAGACGGGTTGGAGGGACCTCGCCAGGTACAGGAATGAGAGAGATGGTTTAGAGGGTCCTCCCCTGAAAGAGGTGTGTGATGCAGAGGTTAGAGAGACATCCCCAGATACAGGAGTGTGAGGGGTTAGAGAGACCTCCCCAGATACAGGTGTGTGAGAGAGGGGTAGAGGGACTTCCCCAGGTACAGGAGTGAGAGAGGTGTTAGAGGGACCTGTCCAGATACAGGATTGTGAAAGAGGGGTTTGAGGGACTTCCCCCGATCGAGGAGTGTGGGAGAGGAGTTAGAGGGACCTCCGCAGAAACAGGTGTGAGAGTTTGATGATAGAGAGACCTCCCCAGATACAGGAGTGTGAGAGAAGAGTTGGAGGGACCTCTCCAGATACAGGAGTGAGAGATAGGGGTTATAGTGACCTCTCCAGATACAATTTTTTGAGACGGGGGTTAGAGGGACCTCCCCAGATACAGGAGCGCGAGAGACGTGTTAGAGTGTCCTTCCCAGATACAGGAGTGAGAGAGAGGAGTTCGAGGGACCTCCCCAGATGCAGGAGTGTGAGAGAGGGGTTAGAGGGACCTCCCCAGATACAGTTATGTGAGATGTTAGAGGGACCTCCCCAGATACAGTTGTGTGAGAGAGGGGTTAGAGGGACTTCCCTCAGATACAGGAGTGTGAGGCGTCAGAGGGACATCCCAGATACAGCGGTGTGAGAAAGTGGTAAGAGGGACTTCCCCAGATACTGGTGTATGAGAGAGGGGTTAGAGGGACCTCTCCAGATAGAGGGGTGTGGGAGAGGTGTTAGAGGGACTTCCCGCAGAGACAGAAGTGTGAGAGAAACGTTAGAGGGACCTCCCCAGATTCAGGAGTGTGGAAGAGGGGTTAGAAGGACCTCCCCAGCTACAGGAGTGTGAGAGATATTAGAGGGAGCTCAAGATACAGGAGTGTGGGAGAGGGGTGAGAGAGACCTCTCCAGGTACAGTAGTTTGAGAGAGGTGTTACAGGGACTTCCCCATACACAGGAGTGTGCGAGAGTGGTTAGAGGGAACTCCCCCGATACAGGACTGTGAGGGAGGGGTTAGCGGGACGTCCCCAGATACAGGATTTTGAGAGATGTTAGAGGGACCACCCAAGATACAGGAGTGTGAGAGAGGGGTTAGAGGGAGCTCCCCAGATACAGGAGTGAGGGAGAGGTTTTAGAGGGCCTCCCCAGATACAGGATTGTGGGAGAGCGGTTAGAGGTACCTCCGCAGATACAGGAGTGTCGGAGGGCAGTTAGAGGGACCTCCCCAGATACAGGAGTGTGGGACAGGGGTTAGAGGGACCTCCCCAGATGCAGGGATGAGAAAGAGGGGTTAGAGGGACCTCTCCAGATGCAGGATTGTGAGAGGAGGTTAGAGGGACCACCCCGATCCAGGAGTGTGGGAGAGTGGTTACACGGACCTGCCCAGAAACAGGTGTGTGAAGCAAATGTTAGAAAGACCTCCCCAGATACAGGAATGTGAGGGAGATGTTAGAGGGTCCTCCCTAGATACAGGATTGTGAGAGGGGCGTTAGAGGGATCTCCTCAGATACAGGAGTGTGCAAGAGGGGTTAGAGTGACATCCCCATATACAGGAGTGTGAGAGAGGTGTTAGAGTGTCCTCCCAAGATACAGGATTGTGAGAGAGGGGTTAGAGTGACCTCCCCAGATACAGGAGTATGAGAGAGGGGTTAGAGGGACCGCCCCAAAATTGGAGTTTGAAGAGTTAGAGGGACCTACCCAGATACAGGTATGTGAGTGGTTAGAGGGTCCTCCCCAGATACAGGAGTGTGAGAGAGTGGTTAGAGCGACATCCCCCAGGCACAGGAGTGTGAGGGGTAAGAGGGATCTCCCATGATACAGGCGTGTGGGAGATAGGTTACAGGGACCTCCCCAGGTACAGGATTGTGTTAGAGGGGTTAGAGCGACCTTGCCAGAAACAGCAGCGTGAGGGGTTAGATTGACCTTCCCAGATACAGTTGTGTGAGAGATGGGTGAGAGGGACCTCCCCAGATAAAGGATGTGGGAGAATGTTTAGAGGGATTACCCAGATACAGGAGTGAGAGAGAGGTGTTAGAGGGACCTCCCCAGATACAGGATTGTGAAAGAGGGGTTAGAGGGACCTCCCCAGCTACATGAATGAGAGAGAGCGGTTAGAGGCACCTCCCCAGAAACAGGTGTGTGAGGCAGATGTTAGAGAGAACTCCCCAGGTACTGGAGTGTGAGGGAGATGTTAGAGGGACCTCCCCAGATACAGGAGTGTGAGAGGTTAGAGAGGCCTCCCCAGATACAGGTGTGTGAAGGAGGGGCTAGAGGGACTTCCCCAGGTACAGCAGTGAGAGAGAGGTGTTAGAGTGTCCTCCCAAGATACAGGATTGTGAGAGAGGGATTAGAGTGGCCTCCCCAGATACAGGTGTGTGAGTGAGGGGTTAGAGGGACCGCCCCAGAAATAGGAGTGTAAGGAGTTAGAGGGACCTACCCAGATACAGGTATGTGAGGGGTTAGAGGGTCCTCCCCAGATACAGGAGTGTGAGAGAGTGGTTAGAGGGACATCCCCCAGATACAGGAGTGTGAGGGGTTAGAGGGACCTCCCCAGATACAGGCGTGTGGGAGAGAGGTTAGAGGGACCTCCGCAGGTACAGGATTGTGATAGAGGGGTTTGAGCGACCTTACCAGAAACAGCAGTGTGAGGGGTTGAGTGACCTCCGCAGATACATTTGTGTGAATGATGGGTGAGAGGGACCTCCCCAGATACAGGATGTGGGAGAAAGGTTAGAGGGATTACCCAGATACAGGAGTGAGAGAGAGGTGTTAGAGGGACATCCCCAGATACAGGATTGTGAAAGAGGGGTTGGAGGGAACTCCCCCGATCCAGGAGTGTGGGAGAGGAGTTAGAGAGACGTCCCCAGAAACAGGAGTGTGAGACATGAGTTAGAGGGACCTCTATTGGATACAGTTTTCTGAGGGCTGGTTAGAGGGACCTCCCCAGATACAGGAGTGCAAGAGAGGGGTTAGAGTGTCCTTCCCAGATACAGGAGTGAGAAAGAGGGGATTGAGGGATCTCTTCAGATACAGGAGTGAGAGAGAGGAGTTCGAGGCACCTCTCCAGATACAGGAGTGAGTGACAAGGGTTAGAGGGACCTTGCCAGATACAGAAGTGTGAGAGAGAGGTTAGAGCGACCTCCGCAGATACAGGAGTGTGAGAGAGTTGTTAGAGGAAACTCCCCAGTTGCAGGAGTGAGAGAGATGGGTTAGAGGGACCACCACAGGTACAGGAAAGAGAGAGAGGGGTTAGACGGACCTCCCCAGGAACAGGTGTGTGAGGCAGATGTTTCGAGAGACCTCCCCAGATACAGGAGTGTGAGGGAGATGTTAGAGGGACCTCCCCAGATACAGGTGTGTGAGACAGGGATTAGAGGGAACTCTCCAGATAGAGGGCTGTGAGAGAGGCCTCAGACGGACTTCCCCCAGATACAGGAGTGTGGGAGAAGGGTTCCAGGGGCCGTTCCAGAGACAGGAATGTGAGAGAGGGGTTAGAGGGACCACTCCAGGTACAGCAGTGTGAAAGAGGGGTTAGAGGGACATCCCCAGATACAGGATAGTGAGAGAGGGGTTAGAGTGATCTCCCCAGATACAGGAGCAAGAGAGAGGTTTTAGAGGGCCTCCCCAGATACAGGATTGTGGGAGAGGGGTTAGAGGTCCCACCGCAGATCCAGGAGTGTAGGAGAGGGGTTAGAGGGCCCTCCCCAGAAACAGAAGTGTACGCACCATTCCACACATCATTCCACACATCATTCCACACATCATTCCACTCACCATTCCACACTTCATTCCAACCTCATTCCACACATCATTCCTGACATCAATCCACACCTCATTCCAAATCCCATTCGACACATCATTCCACAGGTCATTCGACACATCATTCCACACCACGTCCCTCACATCATTCCACACATCATTCCACACTTCATTCCACACATCCTTCCACACCTCATTCCACACCTCATTCCACACCTCATTCCACACGTCATTCCACACACCTTTCCACACAGCATTCCACATATCATTCCACACATCATGCTACACATCATTCTACACACCATTCTACACATCATTCCACACATGATTCCACACAACATTCCACACGTCATCCCACAAATCATTCCGCACATCATTCGACACATCATTCCAAACATCATTCCACACATCATTACTCATATCATTCCACACGATATTCCACAAAATCATTCTAAACAGCATTCCACATAACATTCAACACATCATTCCACACATCATTCCAAACATCATTCCACACCTTGTTCCACACATCATTTCACACCCCATTCCATACCTCATTCCACACATCATTCCACACAACATACCACACATCATTCCACACCTCATTCGACACCTCATTCCACACATCATTACACACATCATTCCACACATCATTCCACACATCATTCCACACGTAATTCTATACGTCATTCCACACATCATTTCACACATCATTCCTCATATCATTCTACACATCATTCCACACAGCATTCAACACCACATTCCACACCTCATTCCACACTTAACTCTAAGCATCATTACAAACATTATTTCACACATCATTCGACACATCATTCCATACCTCATTCCACACCTCATTCCACACATCATTCCAAATCATTGCACACATCCATTCCACACATCATTCTACACAGCATTCAACACCACATTCCACACCTCATTCCACACTTAACTCTAAGCATCATTACAAACATCATTCCACACATCATTCCACACATCATTCCACACGTAATTCTATACGTCATACCACACCTCATTCCACACATCATTCCACAACATTCCACACATCATTCCACACATCAATTCACACATCATTCCACATATCAGTCCATACCTCATTTCACATCATTCCACAACATTCCACACATCATTCCACACATCATTCCACACGTCATTCCACACATCATTCCACACATAATTCCACATATCATTCCAGATATCATTCGACACATCATTCCACACATCATTCCACACTTCATTCCACACAACATTCCTCACTTCATTCCACTCATCATTGTTCACATCATTCAATACATAATTCAAATATCATTCCACAAATCATTCCACACATCATTCCACACTTTATTCCACACATCATTCTTCACCTCATTCCCCTCCTCATTCAACTCAGCATTCAATACATCATTCCACATATCAATCCACACAGAATTCCACACATCATTGCACACATCATTGCACACCTCATTCCACACCTCATTCCATACATCATTCCACGCAGCATTCCACACATCATTCCACACAACATCCCAAATACCATCCACTCCTCATTCCACATATCATTCCACGCATCATTTCCCATCTCATTCCACACATCATTCCACACATCATTCCACACCTCATTCCACACCTCATTCCACACGTAATTCCACACATCAATTCACACATCATTCCACACATCAATTCACACCTCATTCCAAACATCATTCCACACCTCATTCCCCATATCATTCCACACTTCATTGCACACATCATTCCAAACATCATTCCACACGTCATTCCACACAGCATTCCATGCGTCATTCCATACATCATTCCACACATCATTCCACACATCATTCCACACATCATTCCAAACATCATTCTACACAACATTCCACCCGTCATTCCACACAGCTTTCCACGCGTCATTCCATACATCATTCCACACATCATTCCACACCTCAATCCACACATCATTCCACACCTCACTCAACACACCGTTCCACACATCAATCCACATACCATTCCACACATTATTCTACACATCATTCTACACACCATTCTACACATCATTCCACACACCATTCCACACAACATTACACACATCATCCCACACATCATTCCGCACATCATTCGACACATCATTCCAAACATCATTCCACACATCATTAATCACATCTTTCCACACAATATTCCACAAATCATTCCAAACAGCATTCCACATAACATTCCACACTTCATTCCACACTTCATGACACACATCATTCCTCACAGCATTCCATACACCATTCCACATTTTATTTACCGCGTCATGCCATACATCATTCCACACATCATTCCACACATCATTCCACACATCATTCCGCACAGCATTCCACACATCATTCCACACATCATTGCACACCTCATTCCACATCTCATTCCACATCTCAATCCAATTATCATTCCACGCATCATTCCACACATCATTCCACACAACATTCCAAACCTCTTTCTAATGATCATTCCACTCCTCATTCCACTCAACATTCCACACCTCATTCCACAACTCATTCCACACATCATTCCACACATCATTCAACACGTTATTCCACACTTCATTCTACACATCATTCCAAACATCATTCCACACCTCATTCCATACATCATTCCACACATCATTGACACATCATTCTACAGTTCATTCCACACATCATTCCATAACATTCCACAAATCATTACACACATCAATCCACACATCATTCCACACATTATTCCACACATCATTTCAAACAGCATTCCACACATCATTGCACACATTATTGCACACGTCATTTCACACATCATTCTACACATCTTTCCACACATCATTCCAAACATCATTCCAAACCTCATTCCACACATCATTCCATAACATTCCACATTTCATTGCACACATCAATCCACACATCATTCCAAGCAAAATTCCAAATATCATCCACTCCTCATTCCACATTTCATTCCACGCATCATTCCACATCTCAGTCCACACCTCATTCCAAACTTCATTCCACACCTCATTCCACACATCATTCCACACATCATTGCACACATCATTCCAAACACCATTGCACACATCATTCCACAAAACATACCACACCTCATTGAAACACCTATTCCACACCTCATTCCACAACTCATTCCACACATCATTCTACACATCATTCCACACATCATTCCACACATCATTCCACACTTTATTCCACACGGCATTCCACACATCATTCCATCCCTTATTTCACACCTCATTCCATACGTCACTCCAAACATCATTACACACATCATTGCACACAACATTCCACACATCATTCCGCACACCATTCCATACCTCATTCCAAATATCATTCCACAACATTCAACACATCATTCTACACATCAATCCACACATCATTCCACATATCATTCCACAACATTCAACACATCATTCCTCACATCATGGCGCACCTCATTCCACACATCATTCCAAACATCATTCCACACCTCATTCCACATATCATTCCAGAACATTCAACAAATCATTCCTCACCTCATTCCACACATCATTCAATACATTATTCCACATACCATTCCACACACCATTCCACACATCATTCCACACAACATTCCAAATATCATCCATTCCTCATTCCACATATCATTCCAAGCATCATTCCACATCTCATTCCACACAGCATTTCACACATCATTCCACACATTATTCCCCACCTCATTCCACACATCATTCCACACCTCATTCCACATAGCATTCCAAGCAACATTCCACACATCATTCCACACATCATTCCAAATATCATTCCACACCTCATTCCACACATCATTCCACACATCATTCCACACACCATTCCACACCTCATTCCACACTTCATTCCACGCATCATTCCACACATCAGTCCATACCTCATTCCACACGTCATTCCACACATCATTCCGCACATCATTCCACACATCAGTCCACCCATCATTCCAAACATCATTCCACACCACATTCCACATAACATTCCAGGCATCATTGCACACATCATTCCAAACATCATTCCACACATCTTTCCACACATCATTCCAGATGTCATTCGACACATCATTCCACACATCTTTCCACCCTTCATTCCACACCTCATTCCACACATCATTCAATACATCATTCCACATACCATTCCACACATCATTCCAAACATCATTCCTCTCAACAATCCACACATCATTGCACACATTATTCCACACCTCATTCCACACCTCATTCTACACGTAATTCCACACATCATTCCACACAACATTCCAAATATCACCCACTCCTCATTCCACACATCATTCGACACATCATTCCATACATCATTTCACACCTAATTCCACACATCATTCCACACAGCATTTCACACATCATTCCACACCTAATTCCACATATCATTCCACGCATCATTCCACACATCATTCCACACAACATTCCATATATCATTCCACACATCATTCCACACAACATTCCACATAACATTCCACACATCATTCCAAACATCATTCCACACGTCATTCAACACCTCATTCCACACATCATTCCACACCACATTTCACACCTCATTCCACACATCATTCCAAACATCATTGCATACATCATTCCACACAACATCCCACACATCATTCCACACATCATTCCACACCTCATTGCAAACATCATTCGACACTTCATTCCACATGTCATTCCACACCTCATTCCACACATCATTCCACATATCATTCCAAGCCTCATTCTACACATCATTCCACTACTCATTCCACACATCATTTCACACATCATTCCACACATCATTCCACACATCATTCCACACATCATTCCACACCATTATCGACACCTCATTCCACACATAATTCCAAACATCATTCCACACATCATTCCACACATCATTCCACATATCATTCCACACATCATTCCACACCTCTTTCCACATATCATTCCACACCTCATTCCACAACTCATTCCACACATCATTCTACACTGCATTCCACAACATTCCACACATCATTCCACACATCATTCCACACATTATTCGAAACATCATTCCACACCTCATTCCACATAAAATTGCACACATCATTTCGCACATCAATCCAGATATCTTTCGACACATCATTCCACAACTCATTCCACACAGCATTCCACACGTGATTCTACACATCATTCCACACATGTTTCCACAACTCATTCCACACATCATTCCACACATCATTCAACACATCATTGCACACATCATTCGACACTTCATTCCACACATCATTCCACACATCATTCCACACATCATTCCACACATCATTCCACACATCATTCCCAATATCATTCCACACCTCATTCCACATTACATTCCACACATCATTCCACACAGCATTCCACACATCATTCCACAATATTCTACACATCATTCCACACATCATTCAACACATCATTGCACACATCATTCGACACTTCATTCCACACCTCATTCCATACATCATTCCACACATCAGTCCACACATCATTCCACACATCATTCCAAACATCATTTCTCATCTCATTCCACACATCTTTCCACACATCATTCAATACATCATTCCACATATCATTCCACACATCATTCCACACATCATTCCACACAACATTCCACACGGCATTCAACACATGATTGCACACATCATTCCACACATCATTCAACACATCAGTCCACACCTCATTCCACACCTCATTCGGTACATCATACCACACATCATTCCACACATCATTCCACACATCATTCCAAAAATCATTTCTCACCTCATTCCATATATCTTTCCACACATCATTCAAGACATCATTCCACCTATCATTCCACACATCATTCCACACATCATTCCACACATCATTCCACACGGCATTCAACACATGATTGCACACATCATAACATACATCTATCCACACCTCATTCCACACATCTTTCCACACAACATTGCACATTTCATTACAAACAGCATTCCAAATATCATTCCACAACCTCATTCCACATATCATTCCACGCATCATTCCACATCTCAATCCACACATCATTCCAAACATCAATCCACACCTCATTCCACACAACATTCCGCACGTCATTCCATACTTCATTCCATACATCATTCCACACAGCATTCCATACATAATTCCACACAGCATTCCACACATCATTGCACACAACATTCCAATAATCATTCCACACCTCATTCCACACATCATTCCACGCATCATTCCACACAACATTCCACACAACATTCCAAACCTCTTTCTAATGATCATTCCACTCCTCATTCCACTCAACATTCCACACCTCATTCCACAACTCATTCCACACATCATTCCACACATCATTCAACACGTTATTCCACACTTCATTCTACACATCATTCCAAACATCATTCCACACATCAATCCACACATCATTCCACACATCATTCCACACATCATTTCAAACAGCATTCCACACATCATTGCACACATTATTGCACACATCATTTCACACATCATTCCACACATCTTTCCACACATCATTCCAAACATCATTCCAAACCTCATTCCACACATCATTCCATAACATTCCACTTATCATTGCACACATTAATCCACACATCATTCCAAGCAACATTCCAAATATCATCCACTCCTCATTCCACATTTCATTCCACGCATCATTCCACATCTCAGTCCACACCTCATTCCAAACTTCATTCCACACCTCATTCCACACATCATTCCACACATCATTGCACACATCATTCCAAACACCATTGCACACATCATTCCACAAAACATACCACACCTCATTGAAACACCTATTCCACACCTCATTCCACAACTCATTCCACACATCATTCTACACATCATTCCACACATCATTCCACACATCATTCCACACATTATTCCACACGGCATTCCACACATCATTCCATCCCTTATTTCACACCTCATTCCATACGTCACTCCAAACATCATTACACACATCATTGCACACAACATTCCACACATCATTCCGCACACCATTCCATACCTCATTCCAAATATCATTCCACAACATTCAACACATCATTCTACACATCAATCCACACATCATTCCACATATCATTCCACAACATTCAACACATCATTCCACACATCATTGCGCACCTCATTCCACACATCATTCCAAACATCATTCCACACCTCATTCCACATATCATTCCAGAACATTCAACAAATCATTCCTCACCTCATTCCACACATCATTCAATACATCATTCCACATACCATTCCACACATCATTCCAAACATCATTCCTCTCAACAATCCACACATCATTGCACACATCATTCCACACCTCATTCCACACCTCATTCTACACGTAATTCCACACATCATTCCACACAACATTCCAAATATCACCCACTCCTCATTCCACACATCATTCGACACATCATTCCATACATCATTCCACACCTAATTCCACACATCATTCCACACAGCATTTCACACATCATTCCACACCTCATTCCACATATCATTCCACGCATCATTCCACACATCATTCCACACAACATTCCATATATCATTCCACACATCATTCCACACAACATTCCACATAACATTCCACACATCATTCCAAACATCATTCCACATGTCATTCAACACCTCATTCCACACATCATTCCACACCACATTTCACACCTCATTCCACACATTATTCCAAACATCATTGCATACATCATTCCACACAACATCCCACACATCATTCCACACATCATTCCACACCTCATTCCAAACATCATTCCACATATCATTCCAAGCCTCATTCTACACATCATTCCACTACTCATTCCACACATCATTTCACACATCATTCCACACATCATTCCACACATCATTCCACACATCATTCCACACCATATTCGACACTTCATTCCACACATAATTCCAAACATCATTCCACACATCATTCCACACATCATTCCACATATCATTCCACACATCATTCCACACCTCATTCCACATATCATTCCACACCTCATTCCACAACTCATTCCACACATCATTCTACACTGCATTCCACAACATTCCACACATCATTCCACACATCATTCCACACATTATTCGAAACATCATTCCAAACATCATTCCACACCTCATTCCACATAAAATTGCACACATCATTCCGCACATCAATCCAGATATCTTTCGACACATCATTCCACAACTCATTCCACACAGCATTCCACACGTGATTCTACACATCATTCCACACATGTTTCCACAACTCATTCCACACACCATTCCACACATCATTCCAAACATCATTCCACACATCATTCCACAGAATATTCCACATCTCATTCCAAAGATAATTCCAAACATCATTACATACATCATTTCACACATCATTCCACATATCATTCCACACATCATTCCACACATCATTCCATACCTCATTCCACACATCATTCCACACCTCATTCCACAACTCATTCCACACATCATTCCACACATCATTCAACACATCATTGCACACATCATTCGACACTTCATTCCACACATCATTCCACACATCATTCCACACATCATTCCACACATCATTCCACACATCATTCCCAACATCATTCCACATCTCATTCCACATTACATTCCACACATCATTCCACACAGCATTCCACACATCATTCAACAATATTCTACACATCATTCCACACATCATTCAACACATCATTCGACACTTCATTCCACACCTCATTCCGTACATCATTCCACACATCATTCCACACATCATTCCACACATCATTCCAAACATCATTTCTCATCTCATTCCACACATCTTTCCACACATCATTCAATACATCATTCCACATATCATTCCTCACATCATTCCACACATCATTCCACACATCATTCCACACGGCATTCAACACATGATTGCACACATCATTCCACACATCATTCAACACATCAGTCCACACCTCATTCCACACCTCATTCTGTACATCATACCACACATCATTCCACACATCATTCCACACATCATTCCAAACATCATTTCTCACCTCATTCCATATATCTTTCCACACATCATTCAAGACATCATTCCACATATCATTCCACACATCATTCCACACATCATTCCACACATCATTCCACACGGCATTCAACACATGATTGCACACATCATAACATACATCTATCCACACCTCATTCCACACATCATTCCACACAACATTGCACATTTCATTCCAAACAGCATTCCAAATATCATTCCACAACCTCATTCCACATATCATTCCACGGATCATTCCACATCTCAATCCACACATCATTCCAAACATCAATCCACACCTCATTCCACACAACATTCCGCACGTCATTCCATACTTCATTCCATACATCATTCCACACAGCATTCCATACATAATTCCACACAGCATTCCACACATCATTGCACACAACATTCCAATAATCATTCCACACCTCATTCCACACATCATTCCACATCTCATTCCACACATCATGACACACATCTTTCCACAAATCATTCAAAATATCATTCCACACCTCATTCTACACATCATTGCCCACATCATTCCACACCTCATTCCACAGATCATTCCACACATCATTCCACACATCATTCCACACATCATTCCACACATCATTCCACATATCATTCCAGATATCATTCGACACAGCATTCCACAGAACATTCAATACATCATTCCACACATCATTCCACACATCATTCCAAACATCATTCCAAACATCATTCCACACATCATTCAATACATCATTCCACATATCTTTCCACACATCATGCCATTCATTATTCCACACTTCATTCCACACATCATTCCATAATATTCCACACATCATTACACACGTCAATCCACACATCATGCCACACATCATTCCACACATCATTCCAAACATCATTCCAAACCGCATTCCTCAGATCATTCCAGAACTTTCCACACATCATTAAACACATCAATCCACACATCATTCCAAGCAACATTCTAAATATCATCCACTCCTCATTCCACATATCATTCCACGCATCATTCCACATCTCAGTCCACACCTCGTTCCACACATTATTCCACACATCTTTCCACACTTCATTCCACACATCATTCCTAACTTTATTCCACAAATCATTCCACACATCATTCAATACATCATTCCACATATCATTCCACACATCATTCCACGCATCATTCCACATCTCATTCCGCACATCATTCCACACATCATTCCACACCTCATTTCACACCTCGTTCCACACATCATTCCACACATCTTTCCACACAACATTCCACACATTATTCCACACATCATTCCACACATCATTGCACACCTCATTCCACACATCATTCCACACAGCATTCCACAATTCATTCCACACATCATTGCACACCTCATTCCACATCTCATTCCACACCTCATTCCACATATCATTCCAGGCATCATTCCACACAACATTCCAAACCTCTTTCCAATGATCATTCCACTCCTCATTCCACATAACATTCCACACCTCATTCCACATCTCATTCCACACATCGGTCCACACCACATTCCGCACCTCATTCCAAACATCATTACATAGATCATTCCATATATCATTCCACACATCATTCCACATATCATTCCACATATCATTCCACACCTCATTCCACAACTATATCCACACATCATTCCACACATCATTCCAAACATCATTCCACACCTCATTCCACATAGCATGCCATACATCAATGCACACTTCATTCCATACATCAATCCACACCTCATTCCACACATCATTCAACACATCATTCCAATAGCATTCCAAATATCATTCCACACCTCATTCCACATCTCATTCCACACATCATTCCACGCATCATTCCACACCTCATTCCACACATCGTTGCACGCATCATTCCACACATCTATCCACACCTCATTCCACACATCATTCCACACAAACTTGCACACATCATTCCACACAGCATTCAAAATATCATTCCACACCTCATTCCACATATCATTCCACGCATCATTCCACATCTCATTCCACACATCATTCCACACATCAATCCACACCTTCTTCCACACAACATTCCGCACGTCATTCCAGACATCATTCCACACATCATTACATACAGCATTACACACATAATTCCACACAGCATTCCACACCTCATTGCACACATCATTCCACATCTCATTCCACACATCATTCCGCACCTCATTCCAAACATCATTCTACACTTCATACCACATGTCATTCCACACCTCATTCTACACACATTATCCACCAAAGTGGATAACCTCACATTTATCCACATTATACTTCATCTGCCATGCATTTGCCCACTCACCTAACCTATCCAAGTCGCTCTGCAGCCTCACAGCATCCTCCTCGCAGCTCACACTGCCACCCAACTTAGTGTCATCCGCAAATTTGGAGATACTACATTTAATCCCCTCATCTAAATCATTAATGTACAGTGTAAACAGCTGGGGCCCCAGCACAGAACCTTGCGGTACCCCACTAGTCACTGCCTGCCATTCTGAAAAGTACCCATTTACTCCTACTCTTTGCTTCCTGTCTGACAACCAGTTCTCAATCCATGTCAGTACACTACCCCCAATCCCATGTGCTCTAACTTTGCACATCAATCTCTTGTGTGGAACTTGTCGAACGCCTTCTGAAAGTCCAAATATACCACATCAACTGGTTCTCGCTTATCCACTCTACTGGAAACATCCTCAAAAAATTCCAGAAGATTTGTCAAGCATGATTTCCCTTTCACAAATCCATGCTGACTTGGACCTATCATGTCACCTCTTTCCAAATGCACTGCTATGACATCCTTAATAATTGATTCCATCATTTAACTGGTTGTCAGATAGGAAGCAAAGAGTAGGAGTAAACGGGTACTTTTCAGAATGGCAGGCAGTGACTAGTGGAGTGCCGCAAGGTTCTGTGCTGGGGCCCCAGCTGTTTACATTGTATATTAATGATTTAGACGAGGGGATTAAATGCAGTATCTCCAAATTTGCGGATGATACTAAGTTGGGTGGCAGTGTGAGCTGCGAGGAGGATGCTACTGGGCTGCAGAGTGACTTGGATAGGTTAGGTGAGTGGGCAAATGCATGGCAGATGAAGTATAATGTGGATAAATGTGAGGTTATCCACTTTGGTGGTAAAAACAGAGAGACAGACTATTATCTGAATGGTGACAGATTAGGAAAAGGGAAGGTGCAACTAGACTTGGGTGTCATGGTACATCAGTCATTGAAGGTTAGCATGCAGGTACAGCAGGCGGTTAAGAAAGCAAATGGCATGTTGGCCTTCATAGCGAGGGGATTTGAATATAGGGGCAGGGAGGTGTTGCTACAGTTGTACAGGGCCTTGGTGAGGCCACACCTGGAGTATTGTGTACAGTTTTGGTCTCCTAACTTGAGGAAGGACATTCTTGCCATTGAGGGAGTGCAGCGAGGGTTCACCAGACTGATTCCCGGGATGGCGGGACTGACCTATCAAGAAAGATTGGATCAACTGGGCTTGTATTCACTGGAGTTCAGAAGAATGAGAGGGGACCTCATAGAAACGTTTAAAATTCTGACGGGTTTAGACAGGTTAGATGCAGAAAGAATGTTCCCAATGTTGGGGAAGTCCAGAACCAGGGGTCACAGTCTGAGGATAAGGGGTAAGCCATTTCGGACCGAGATGAGGAGAAACTTCTTCACCCAGAGAGTGGAGAACCTGTGGAATTCTCTACCACAGCAAGTAGTTGAGGCCAATTCACTAAATATATTCAAAAGGGAGTTAGATGAAGTCCTTACTACTCGGGGGATCAAGGGTTATGGCGAGAAAGCAGGAAGGGGGTACTGAAGTTTCATGTTCAGCCATGAACTCATTGAATGGCGGTGCAGGCTAGAAGGGCTGAATGGCCTGCTCCTGCACCTATTTTCTATGTTTCTATGTTTCTATTCCACATATCAATCAACACACCACTCCACACATCTTACAACACATCATTGACACATCATTCCACACATCATTACATACATCAATCCACACATCATTCCATACATCATTCCACACATCATTCCAAACAGCATTCCACACATCATTCCACACATTATTGCACACATCATTTCACTCATCATTCCACACATCTTTCAACACATCATTCCAAACATCATTCCAAACCTCATTCCACACATCATTCCATAACATTCCACACATCATGACATACATCAATCCACAAAACATTCCAAGCAACAATCCAAATATCATCTACTCCTCATTCCACATATCATTCCACGCATCATTACACATCTCAGTCCACACCTCGTTCCGCACATCATTCCACACATCTTTCACACACTTCATTCCTCACCTTATTCCACAAATCATTCCACACATCATTCAATACATCATTCCATATATCATTCCACACATAATTCCACGCATCATTCCACATCTCATTCCACACATCATTCCACACATTATTCCACACCTCATTTCACACCTCGTTCCACACATCATTCCACACATCTTTCCACACAACATTCCACACATTATTCCAGACATCATTCCACACATCATGCCACACATCTTTCCACACTTCATTCCACACTTCATTCCAAACATCATTCCACACAGCATTCCATACACCATTCCACATTTCATTTACCGCGTCATTCCGGACATCATTCCACACATCATTCCACACATCATCCACACATCATTCCACACCTCATTCCACATCTCATTCCACACCTCATTCCGCAAATCATTCCACGAATCATTCCACACATCATTCCACATCACATTCCACTCCTCATTCCACAACTCATTCCACACATCGTTCCACACCACATTCCAAACCTCATTCCAAACATCATTACATCGATCATTCCACACATCATTCCACACATCATTCCACATATCACTCCACATATCATTCCGCACCTCATTCCACGCATCATTCCACACCTCATTCCACAACTCATTCCACACATCATTCAACACATCATTCAACACATTATTCCACAACTCATTCCACACATCATTCCACACTTCATTCCTCACCTTATTCCACAAATCATTCCACACATCATTCAATACATCATTCCACATATCATTCCACACATTATTCCAGACATCATTCCACACATCATGCCACACATCTTTCCACACCTCATTCCACATCTCATTCCACACCTCATTCCACATATCATTCCACGCATCATTCCACACATCATTCCACATAACATTCCACTTCTCATTCCACAATTCATTCCACACATCGTTCCACACCACATTCCACACCTCATTCCAAACATCATTACATCGATCATTCCACACATCATTTCACACATCATTCCACATATCATTCCACATATCATTCCGCACCTCATTCCAAGCATCATTCCACAGCTCATTCCACAACACATTCCACACATCATTCCACACATCATTCAACACATTATTCCACAACTCATTCCACACATCATTCCACACAGCATTTCAAACATCATTCCACACCTCATTCCACATAGCATTCCAAGCATCATTCCACACATCATTCCAAACATCATTCCACACATTATTCCACACATCATTCAGTATATCATTCGACACATCATTGCACACATCATTCGACACTTCATTCCACACAACATTCCTCACCTCATTCCAGACATCATTCAATACATAATTCCACATATCATTCCACACATCAATCCACTCAACATACCACACCTCATTCCATACAGCATGCCATACATCATTGCACACTTCATTCCATACATCAATCCACACCTCATTCCACACATCATTCAACACATCATTCCAATAGCATTCCAAATATCATTCCAAACCTCATTCCACATCTCATTCCACACATCATTCCACACATCATTCCACACCTCATTCCACACATCGTTGCACACATCATTCCACACATCTATCCACACCTCATTCCACACATCATTCCACACATCATTGCACACATCATTCCACACAGCAGTCAAAATTTCATTCCACACATCATTCCACATATCATTCCACGCATCATTCCACGTCTCATTCCACACATCGTTCCACACATCAATCCACAACTTATTCCAAACATCATTCCATACAGCATTACGCACATAATTCCACACAGCATTCCACACCTCATTGCACACATCATTCCACATCTCATTCCACACATCATTCCACACCTCATTCCACAACTCATTCCATACATCATTCCACACATCAATCAACACATCACTCCAAACATCTTACCACACGTCATTGACACATCATTCCACACATCATTGACACATCATTCCACAGTTCATTCCACACATCATTCCATAACATTCCACACATCATTACACACATCAATCCACACATCATTCCACACATCATTCCACACATCATTCCAAACAACATTCCACACATTATTCCACACATTATTGCACACATCATTTCACACATCATTCCACAAATCTTTCCACACATCATTCCAAACATCATTCCAAACGTCATTGCACACATCATTCCATAACATTCCACACATCATTACACACATCAATCCACACATCATTCCAAGCAACATTCCAAATATCATCCACTCCTCATTCCACATATCATTCCACGAATCATTCCACATCTCAGTCCACACCTCGTTCCGCACATCATTCCACACATCTTTCCACACTTCATTCCTCACCTTATTCCACAAATCATTCCACACATCATTCAATACATCATTCCTCATATCATTCCACATGTCATTCCACGCATCATTCCACATCTCATTCCGCACATCATTCCACACATCATTCCGCACCTCATTTCACACCTCGTTCCACACATCATTCCACACATCTTTCCACACAACATTCCACACATTATTCCACACATCATTCCACACATCATTGCACACCTCATTCCACACATCATTCCACACAGCATTCCACAATTCATTCCACACATCATTGCACACCTCATTCCACATCTCATTCCACACCTCATTCCACATATCATTCCACGCATCATTCCACACAACATTCCAAACCTCTTTCCAATGATCATTCCACTCCTCATTCCACATAACATTCCCCACCTCATTCCACATCTCATTCCACACATCGTTCCACACCACATTCCGCACCTCATTCCAAACATCATTACATAGATCATTCCATATATCATTCCACACATCATTCCACATATCATTCCACATATCATTCCACACCTCATTCCACAACTAAATCCACACATCATTCCACACATCATTCCAAAGATCATTCCACACCTCATTCCACATAGCATGCCATACATCAATGCACACTTCATTCCATACATCAATCCACACCTCATTCCACACATCATTCAACACATCATTCCAATAGCATTCCAAATATCATTCCACACCTCATTCCACATCTCATTCCACACATCATTCCACACATCATTCCACACCTCATTCCACACATCGTTGCACGCATCATTCCACACATCTATCCACACCTCATTCCACACATCATTCCACACACACTTGCACACATCATTCCACACAGCATTCAAAATATCATTCCACACCTCATTCCACATATCATTCCACGCATCATTCCACATCTCATTCCACACATCATTCCACACATCAATCCACACCTTCTTCCACACAACATTCCGCACGTCATTCCAGACATCATTCCACACAACATTCCATACAGCATTACACACATAATTCCACACAGCATTCCACACCTCATTGCACACATCATTCCAAATCTCATTCCACACATCATTCCGCACCTCATTCCAACCATCATTCTACACTTCATTCCACATGTCATTCCACACCTCATTCTACACATCATTCCACACATCATTCTCAACCTCATTCCACAACTCATTCCACACATCATACCACACATCAATCAACACATCACTCCACACATCTTACCACACATCATTGACACATCATTCCACACATCATTACACACATCAATCCACACTTCATTCCACACATCATTCCACACATCATTCCAACAGCATTCCACACATCATTCCACACATTATTGCACACATCATTTCACACATCATTCCACACATCTTTCCACACATCATTCCAAACATCATTCCAAACCTCATTCCACACATCATTCCATAACATTCCACACATCATTACACACATCAATCCACACATCATTCCAAGCAACAATCCAAATATCATCCACTCCTCTTCCACATATCATTCCACGCATCATTCCACATCTCAGTCCACACCTCGTTCCGCACATCATTCCACACATCTTTCCACACTTCATTCCTCACCTTATTCCACAAATCATTCCACACATCATTCAATACATCATTCCACATATCATTCCACACATAATTCCACGCATCATTCCACATCTCATTCCACACATCATTCCACACATCGTTCCACACCTCATTTCACACCTCGTTCCACACATCATTCCACACATCTTTCCACACAACATTCCACACGTTATTCCAGACATCATTCAATACATAATTCCACATATCATTCCACACATCAATCCACTCAACATACCACACCTCATTCCATACAGCATGCCATACATCATTGCACACTTCATTCCATACTTCAATCCATACCTCATTCCACACATCATTCAATACATCTTTCCAATAGCATTCCAAATATCATTCCAAACCTCATTCCACATCTCATTCCACACATCATTCCACACATCATTCCACACCTCATTCCACACATCATTCCACACATCATTGCACACATCATTCCACACAGCAGTCAAAATTTCATTCCACACATCATTCCACATATCATTCCACGCATCATTCCACGTCTCATTCCACACATCGTTCCACACATCAATCCACAACTTATTCCAAACATCATTCCATACAGCATTACGCACATAATTCCACACAGCATTCCACACCTCATTGCACACATCATTCCACATCTCATTCCACACATCATTCCACACCTCATTCCACAACTCATTCCATACATCATTCCACACATCAATCAAACATCACTCCACACATCTTACCACACGTCATTGACACATCATTCCACACATCATTGACACATCATTCCACAGTTCATTCCACACATCATTCCATAACATTCCACACATCATTACACACATCAATCCACACATCATTCCACACATCATTCCACACATCATTCCAAACAACATTCCACACATCATTCCACACATTATTGCACACATCATTTCACACATCATTCCACAAATCTTTCCACACATCATTCCAAACATCATTCCAAACGTCATTGCAAACAGCATTCCATAACATTCCACACATCATTACACACATCAATCCACACATCATTCCAAGCAACATTCCAAATATCATCCACTCCTCATTCCACATATCATTCCACGAATCATTCCACATCTCAGTCCACACCTCGTTCCACACATCATTCCACACATCTTTCCACACTTCATTCCTCACCTTATTCCACAAATCATTCCACACATCATTCAATACTTCATTCCACATATCATTCCACATGTCATTCCACGCATCATTCCACATCTCAGTCCACACATCGTTCCATACATCATTCCACACATCTTTCCACACACATTCCAAACCTCTTTCCAATGATCATACAACTCCTCATTCCACATAAAATTCCACACCTCATTCCACATCTCATTCCACACATCGTTCCACACCACATTCCGCACCTCATTCCAAACATCATTACATAATTCATTCCATACATCATTCCACACACCATTCCAAACCTCATTCCACACATCATTCCATAACATTCCACACATCATTACATACATCAATCCACAAAACATTCCAAGCAACAATTCAAATATCATGTACTCCTCATTCCACATATCATTCCACGCATCATTACACATCTCAGTCCACACCTCGTTCCGCACATCATTCCAAACATCTTTCCACACTTCATTCCTCACCTTATTCCACAAATCATTCCACACATCATTCAATACATCATTCCAGATATCATTCCACACATAATTCCACGCATCATTCCACATCTCATTTCACACATCTTTCCACACTACATTCTACACATTATTCCAGACATCATTCCACACATCATGCCACACATCTTTCCACACTTCATTCCACACTTCATTCCGAACATCATTCCACACAGCATTCCATACACCATTCCACATTTCATTTACCGCGTCATTCCGGACATCATTCCACACATCATTCGACACATCATCCACACATCATTCCACACCTCATTCCACATCTCATTCCACACCTCATTCCACAAATCATTCCACGAATCATTCCACACAGCATTCCACATAACATTCCACTCCTCATTCCACAACTCATTCCACACATCGTTCCACACCACATTCCACACCTCATTCCAAACATCATTACATCGATCATTCCACACCTCATTCCACAACTCATTCCACACATCATTCAACACATCATTCAACACATTATTCCACAACTCATTCCACACATCATTCCACACTTCATTCCTCACCTTATTCCACAAATCATTCCACACATCATTCAATACATCATTCCACATATCATTCCACACATTATTCCAGACATCATTCCACACATCATGCCACACATCTTTCCACACCTCATTCCACATCTCATTCCACACCTCATTCCACATATCATTCCACGCATCATTCCACACATCATTCCACATAACATTCCACTCCTCATTCCACAACTCATTCCACACATCGTTCCACACCACATTCCACACCTCATTCCAAACATCATTACATCGATCATTCCACACATCATTCCACACATCATTCCACATATCATTCCACATATCATTCCGCACCTCATTCCAAGCATCATTCCACAGCTCATTCCACAACACATTCCACACATCATTCCACACATCATTCAACACATTATTCCACAACTCATTCCACACATCATTCCACACAGCATTTCAAACATCATTCCACACCTCATTCCACATAGCATTCCACGCATCATTCCACACATCATTCCAAACATCATTCCACACATTATTCCACACATCATTCAGTATATCATTCGACACATCATTGCACACATCATTCGACACTTCATTCCACACATCATTCCTCACCTCATTCCACACATCATTCAATACATAATTCCAAATATCATTCCACACATCAATCCACTCAACATACCACACCTCATTCCATACAGGATGCCACACATCATTGCACACTTCAGTCCATACATCAATCCACACCTCATTCCACACATCATTCAACACATCATTCCAATAGCATTCCAAATATCATTCCAAACCTCATTCCACATCTCATTCCACACATCATTCCACACATCATTTCACACCTCATTCCACACATCGTTGCATACATCATTCCACACATCATTCCTCACTTCATTCCACACATCATTCAATACATCACTCCACATCTCATTCCACACATCGTTCCACACATCAATCCACAACTTATTCCAAACATCATTCCATACAGCATTACGCACATAATTCCACACAGCATTCCACACCTCATTGCACACATCATTCCACATCTCATTCCACACAACATTCCACATCTCATACCACAACTCCATTCGATACATCATTCCACACATCAATCAACACATCACTCCACACATCTTACCACACGTCATTGACACATCAGTCCACACATCATTGACACATCATTCCACAGTTCATTCCACACATCATTCCATAACATTCCACACATCATTACACACATCAATCCACACATCTTTCCAAACAACATTCCACACATCATTCCACACATTATTGCACACATCATTTCACACATCATTCCACAAATCTTTCCACACATCATTCCAAACATCATTCCAAACGTCATTGCAAACAACATTCAATAACATTCCACACATCATTACACACATCAATCCACACATCATTCCAAGCAACATTCCAAATATCATCCACTCCTCATTCCACATATCATTCCACGAATCATTCCACATCTCAGTCCACACCTCGTTCCACACATCATTCCACACATCTTTCCACACTTCATTCCTCACCTTATTCCACAAATCATTCCACACATCATTCAATACATCATTCCACATATCATTCCACATATCATTCTACGCATCATTCCACATCTCAGTCCACACCTCGTTCCATACATCATTCCACACATCTTTCCACACTCACTCCAAACCTCTTTCCAATGATCATTCCACTCCTCATTCCACATAACATTCCACACCTCATTCCACATCTCAATCCACACATCGTTCCACACCACATTCCGCACCTCATTCCAAACATCATTACATAATTCATTCCATACATCATTCCACACATCATTCCACATATCATTCCACATATAATTCCACACCTCATTCCACGCATCATTCCACATCTCATTCCACAACTCATTCCACACATCATTCCACGCATCATTCAACACATTATTCCACATTTCATTCTATACATCATTCCAAACATCATTCCACACCTCATTCCACACATCATTCCACACATCATTCCACACCTCATTCCACAACTAAATCCACACAACATTCCGCACATCATTCCAAACATCATTCCACACCACATTCCACATAGCATTCCACGCATCATTCCACACATCATTCCAAACATCATCCGCACATTATTCCACACATCATTCAATACATCATTCCACATATAATTCCACACATCAATCCACTCAACATTCCACACCTCATTCCATACAGCATGCCATACATCAATGCCCACTTCATTCCATACATCAAACCACACCTCATTCCACACATCATTCAAAACATCATTCCAATAGCATTCCAAATATCATTCCACACCTCATTCCACATCTCATTGCACACATAATTCCACACATCATTCCACACCTCATTTCACACATCGTTGCACACATCATTCCACACATCTATACACACCTCATTCCACACATCATTCCACACCACATTCCACACATCATTCAACATAATCATTGCACACCTCATTCCACATCTCATTCCACACCTCATTCCACATATCATTCTACGCATCATTCCACACATCATTCCACACAACATTCCAAACCTCTTTCCAATGATCATTCCACTCCTCATTCCACATAACATTCCACACCTCATTCCACATCTCATTCCACACATCGTTCCACATCACATTCCGCACGTCATTGCAAACATCATTACATAGATCATTCCAAACATCATTCCACACATCATTCCACATATCATTCCACATTTCATTCCACACCTCATTCCACAACTAAATCCACACATCATTCCACACATCATTCCAAACATCATTCCACACCTCATTCCACGCATCATTCCACATCTCATTCCTCACATCATTCCAAACATCAATCCACACCGCATTCCACACATCATTCCGCACGTCATTCCATACTTCATTCCAGACATCATTCCACACAGCATTCTACACATAATTCCACACAGCATTCCACACATCATTGCACACAACATTCCACACATCATTCCACACCTCATTCCACACATCATTCCACATCTCATTCCACACCTCATTCCACACTTCATTCCACAACTCATTCCACACATCATTCCACACAACATTCAACACATTATTCCGCACTTCATTCTATACATCATTCCAAACATCATTCCACACCTCATTCCACACTTCATTCCACACACGATTCCACACCACATTCCACAACTCAATCCACACATCGTTCCACACATCATTCCAAACATCATTCCACACCTCATTCCACATAGCATTCCACGAATCATTCCATACATCATTCCAAACATCATTCCACACATTATTCAACACATCATTACAGATATCATTCGACACATCATTGCACACATCATTCCACACTTCATTCCACACACCATTCCTCACCTCATTCCAAACATCATTCAATACATCATTCCACATATTATTCCACACATCAATCCACTCAACATTCCACACCTCATTCCATACAGCATGCCATACATCATTGCACACTTCATTCCATACATCAATCCACACCTCATTCCACACATCATTCAACACATCATTCCAATAGCATTCCAAATATCATTTCACACCTCATTCCACATCTCATTCCACACATTATTCCACACATCATTCCACACCTCATTCCACACATCGTTGCACACATCATTCCACACATCATTCAACACATCATTCCAATAGCATTCCAAATATCATTCCACACCTCATTCCACATCTCATTCCACACATCATTCCACACATCATTCCACACCTCATTCCACACATCGTGGCACACATCATTCCACACATCTATCCACACCTCATTCCACACATCATTCCACACATCATTGTACACATCATTCCACACAGCATTCAAAATATCATTCCACACCTCATTCCACATATCATTCCACGCATCATTCCACATCTCATTCCACACATCATTCCACACATCAATCCACACCTTCTTCCACACGACATTCCGCTTGTCATTCCAGACATCATTTCACACATCATTCCATACAGCATTACACACATAATTCCACACAGCATTCCACACCTCATTGCACACATCATTCCACATCTCATTCCACACATCATTCCACACATCTTTCCACAAATCATTCAACACATCATTCCACAGATCATTCTATACATCATTCCACACATCATTCCAAACCTCATTCCACAACTCATTCCACACATCATTCCACACATCAATCAACACATCACTCCACACAACTTACCACACATCATTGACACATCATTCCACACATCATTACACACATCAATCCACACATCATTCCACACATCATTCCACACATCATTCCAAACAGCATTCCACACATCATTCCACACATTATTGCACACATCATTTCACACATCATTCCACACATCTTTCCACACATCATTGCAAACATCATTCCAAACATCATTCCACACATCATTCCATAACATTCCACACATCATTACACACATCAATCCACACATCATTCCAAGCAACAATCCAAATATCATCCACTCCTCAATCCACATATCATTCCACGCATCATTCCACATCTCAGTCCACACCTCGTTCCGCACATCATTCCACACATCTTTGCACACTTCATTCCTCACCTTATTCCACAAATCATTCCACACAACTTTCAATACATCATTCCACATATCATTCCACACATAATTCCACGCATCATTCCACATCTCATTCCACACATCATTCCACACATCATTCCACACCTCATTTCAGGACCCCGTTCCACACATCATTCCAAACATCTTTCCACACAACATCCCACACATTATTCCAGACATCATTACACACATCATGCCAAACATCTTTCCACAGTTCATTCCACACTTCAGTCCATACATCATTCCACACATCATTCCATACACCATTCCACATTTCATTTACCGCGTCATTCCATACAGCATTCCACACATCATTCCACACATCATTCCACACATCATTCAACACCTCATTCCACATCTCATTCCACACATTATTCTACATATCATTCCACGCATCATTCCACACATCATTCCACATAACATTCCACTTCTCATTCCACAACTCATTCCACACATCGTTCTACACCACATTCCACACCTCATTCCAAACATCATTACATAGATCATTCCACACATCATTCCACACATCAATCAACACATCACTCCACACATCTTACCACACATCATTGACACATCATTCCACACATCATTACATACATCAATCCACACATCATTCCACACATCATTCCACACATCATTCCAAACAGCATTCCACACATCATTCCACACATTATTGCACACATCATTTCACACATCATTCCACACATCTTTCCACACTTCATTCCAAACATCATTCCAAACCTCATTCCACACATCATTCCATAACATTCCACACATCATTACACAAATCAATCCACACATCATTCCAAGCAACAAACCAAATATCATCCACTCCTCATTCCACATATCATTCCACGCATCATTCCACATCTCAGTCCAAACCTCGTTCCGCACATCATTCCACACATCTTTCCACACTTCATTCCTCACCTTATTCCACAAATCATTCCACACATCATTCAATACATCATTCCACATATCATTCCACACATAATTCCACGCATCATACCACATCTCATTCCACACACCATTCCACACATCATTCCACACCTCATTCCACACTTCATTCCATACATCATTCCACACAGCATTCCATACACCATTCCACATTTCATTTACCGCGTCATTCCGTACATCATTCCACACATCATTCCACACATCATTCCACACATCATTCCACACCTCATTCCACATCTCATTCCACACCTCATTCCACATATCATTCCGCGCATCATTCCAAACATCATTCCACATAACATTCCACTCCTCATTCCACAACTCATTCCACACATCGTTCCACACCACATTCCAGACCTCATTCCAAACATCATTACAAAGATCATTCCACACATCATTCCACACAACATTCCACATATCATTCCACATATCATTCCGCACTTCATTCCACCCATCATTCCGCACCTCATTCCATCACTCATTCCACACATCATTCCACACATCATTCAACACATTATTCCACAACTCATTCCACACATCATTCCACACAGCATTTCAAACATCATTCCAGACCTCATTCCACATAGCATTCCAGGCATCATTCCACACATCATTCCAAACATCATTCCACACATTATTCCACACATCATTCAGTATATCATTCGACACATCATTGCACACATCATTCGACACTTCATTCCACACATCATTCCTCACCTCATTCCACACATCATTCAATACATCATTCCACATATCATTCCACACATCAATCCACTCCACATTCCACACCTCATTCCATACAGCATGCCATACATCATTGCACACTTCATTCCATACATCAATCCACACCTCATTCCACACATCATTCAACACATGATTCCAATAGCATTCCAAATATCATTCCACACCTCATTCCACATCTCATTCCACACATCATTCCACACATCATTCCACACCTCATTCCACACATCGTTGCATACATCATTCCACACATCTATCCACACCTCATTCCACACATCATTCCACACCTCATTCCAAACATCATAACAAAGATCATTCCACAACTCATTCCACACATCATTCCACACATCATTCAACACATTATTCCACACTTCATTCTATACATCATTCCAAACATCATTCCACACCTCATTCCACACATCATTCCACACATCATTCCACACCTAATTCCACAACTAAATCCACACATACTTCCACACATCATTCCAAACATCATCCCACACCACATTCCACATAGCATTCCACGCATCATTCCACACATCATTCCAAACATCATCCACACATTATTCCACACATCATTCAATACATCATTCCACATATCATTCCACACATCAATCCACTCAACATTCCACACCACATTCCATACAGCATGCCATACATCAATGCACACTTCATTCCATACATCAATCCACACCTCATTCCACACATCATCCAAAACATGATTCCAATAGCATTCCAAATATCATTCCACACCTCATGCCACATCTCATTCCACACATCATTCCACGCATCATTCCACACCTCATTCCACACATCGTTGCACACATCATTCCACACATCTATACACATCTCATTCCACACATCATTCCACCCATCATTGCACACATTATTCCACACAGCATTCAAAATATCATTCCACACCTCATTCCACATATCATTCCACGCATCATTCCACATCTCATTCCACACATCATTCCACAAATCAATCCACACCTTCTTCCACGCAACATTCCGCACGTCATTCCAGACCTCATTCCACACATCATTCCATACATCATTACACACATAATTCCACACAGCATTCCACACCTCATTTCACACATCATTTCACATCTCATTCCACACATCATTCCACAAATCTTTCCACAAATCATTCAACACATCATTCCACAGATCATTCTACACATCATTCCACACATCATTTCAAACCTCAGTCCACAACTCATTCCACACATCATTCAACAAATCAATCAATACATCTCTCCACACATCTTACCACACATCATTGACATATCATTCCACACATCATTACACACATCAATCCATACATCATTCCACACCACATTCCACTCATCATTCCAAACAGCATTCCACACATCATTCCACACATTATTGCACACATCATTTCACACATCATTCCACACATCTTTCCATACATCATTCCAAACATCATTCCAAACCTCATTCCACACATCATTCCATAACATTCCACACGTCATTACACACATCAATCCACACACCATTCCAAGCAACAAACCAAATATTATCCACTCCTCATTCCACATATCATTCCACGCATCATTCCACATATCAGTCCACACCTCGTTCCGCACATCATTCCACACATCTTTCCACACTTCATTCCTCAGCTTATTATATAAATCATTCCACACATCATTAAATACATCATTCCACATATCATTCCACACATAATTCCACGCATCATTCCACACCTCATTCCACACATCATTCCACACATCATTCCACACCTCATTACACACCTCGTTCCACACATCATTCAACACATCTTTCCACACAACATTCCACACATTATTCTAGACATCATTCCACACCTCATGGCACACATCTTTCCACACTTCATTCCACACTTCATTCCATACATCATTCCACACAGCATTCCATACACCATTCCATATTTCATTTACCGCGTCATTCCATACATCATTCCACACATCATTCCACACATCATTCCACACCTCATTCCACATCTCATTCCACACCTCATTCCACATATCATTCCACGCATCATTCCACACATCATTCCACATAACAGTCCACTCCTCATTCCACAACTCATTCCACACATCGTTCCACACCACATTCCACACCTCATTCCAAACATCATTCCATAGATCATTCCACACATCATTCCACACATCATTCCACATATCATTCCACATATCATTCCGCACCTCATTCCACGCATCATTCCACACCTCTTTCCCCAACTCATTCCACACATCATTCCATACATCATTCAACACATTATTCCACAACTCATTCCACACATCATTCCACACATCATTTCAAAGATCATTCCACACCTCATTCCACATAGCATTCCACGCATCATTCCACACATCATTCCAAACATCATTCCACACATTATTCCACACATCATTCAGTATATCATTCGACACAACATTGCACACGTTATTCCACACTTCATTCCACACATCATTCTTCACCTCATTCCACACATCATTAAATACATCATTCCACATATCATTCCACACATCAATCCACTCAACATTCCACACCTCATTCCATACAGCATGCCATACATCATTGCACACTTCATTCCATACATCAATCCACACCTCATTCACACATCATTCAACACATCATTCAAATAGCATTCCAAATATCATTCCACACCTCATTCCACATCTCATTCCACACATCATTCCACACATCATTCAACACCTCAGTCCACACATCATTCCACGCATCAATCAAAACATCACTCCATACATCTTACCACCCATCATTGACACATCATTCCACACAGCATTCAAAATATCATTCCACAACTCATTCCACTTATCATTCCACACATCATTCCATAACATTCCACACATCATTACACACATCAATCCACACATCATTCCACACATCATTCCACACATCATTCCAAACAACATTCCTCACATCATTCCACACATTATTGCACACATCATTTCACACATAATTCCACAAGTCTTTCCACACATCATTCCAAACATCATTCCAAACCTCATTGCAAACATCATTCCATAACATTCCACACATCATTGCACACATCAATCCACACATCATTCCTAGCAACATTCCAAATATCATCCACTCCTCATTTCACATATCAGTCCACGCATCATTCCACATCACAGTCCACACCTCGTTCCACACACCATTCCACACATCTTTCCACACTTCATTCCTCACCTTATTCCACAAATCATTCCACACATCATTCAATACATCATTCCACATATCATTGCACATATCATTCCACGCATCATTCCACATCTCAGTCCACACCTCGTTCCACACATCATTCCACACATCTTTCCACACTTCATTCCACACATCATTCCTAACCTTATTCCACAAATCATTCCACACATCATTCAATACATCATTCCACATATCATTCCACACATCATTCCACGCATCATTCCACATCTCATTCCACACATCATTCCACACATCATTCCGCACCTCATTTCACACCTCGTTCCACAGATCATTACACACATCTTTCCACACAACATTCCACACATTATTCCACACATCATTCTACACATCATTCCACACATCTTTCCACACTTCATTCCACACTTCATTACACACATCATTCCACACAGCATTCCATACACCATTCCACATTTCATTTATCGCGTCATTCCATACATCATTCCACACATCATTCCACACATCATTCCACACAGCATTCAACACATCATCCCACACATCATTGCACACGTCATTCCACATCTCATTCCACACCTCATTCCAAATATCATTCCACGCATCATTCCACACATCATTCCACACAACATTCCAAACCTCTTTCCAATGATCATTCCACTCCTCATTCCACATAACATTCCACACCTCATTCCACAACTCATTCCACACATCGTTCCACACCACATTCCGCACCTCATTCCAAGCATCATTACATAGATCATTCCACGCATCATTCCACAGATCATTCCACATATCATTCCACACATCATTCTCCCCTTCATTCCGCTGTTCATTCTACACTTCATTCCACACCTCATTACACAACTCATTCCACACATCGTTCCACACCGCATTCCGCACCTCATTCCAAACATCATGACATAGATCATTCCACGCATCATTCTACACTTCATTCCACACCTCATTCCTCACTTCATTCCACACATCATTCCAAACATCTTTTCACACCTCATTCCATTCAACATTCCACACAACATTACACACATAACTCCAGATATCATTCGACACGTTATTCCACTCATCATTCCGCACATCATTCCAGATATCATTCGACACATCATTCGATACATCATTCCACACATCATTCCACACATCATTCCACAACATTTCACACATCATTCCACACATCATTCCACACATCAGTCCATACCTCATTCCACACCTCATTCCACACAGCATTCCACACATTATTACACATATCATTCCACATATCATTCCACACCTCAATCCATATAATATTCCACACTTCATTCCACACATCATTCCACACTTCATTCCACACTTTATTACTCACCTCATTCCACATATCATTGCACACATCAGTCCATACCTCATTGCACACCTCATTCCACACAACATTCCACACATCACTCCAGATATCATTCGACACATCATTCCACTCATCATTCCACACATCATTCCAGATATCAGTCGACACATCATTCGATACATCATTCCACACATCATTCCACACATCATTCCACAACATTTCACACATCATTCCACACATCATTCCACACATCAGTCCATATCTCATTCTACACCTCATTCCACACAGCATTCCACACATTAATACACATATCATTCCACATATCATTCCACACCTCATTCCACATAACATTCCACACATCATTCCACACATCATTCCACACTTCATTCCAAACTTCATTCCATATATCATTCGAGACATCCTTCCACACCTCATTGCAAACTTCATTCCACACAACATTCCTCACGTCATTTCACTCATCATTCCACACTTCATTCCACACAACATTCCTTACCTCATTCCACACATCATTTCACACAGCATTCCACACAGCATTCCACACATTATTACACATATCATTCCACACATCATCCCACACCTCATTCCACATAATATTCCACACTTCATTCCACACATCATTCCACACTTTATTCCATACTTCATTTCTCACCTCATTCCACACATAATTCCACACATCAGTCCAAACCTCATTCCACACCACATTCGACACCTCATTCCACACATTATTTCACATATCATTGCACACATCAGTCCATACCTCATTGCACACCTCATTCCACACATCATTCCACACATCATTCCAAACATCTTTCCACACCTCATTCCATTTAACATTCCACACAACATTCCACACATCACTCCAGATATCATGCGACACGTCATTCCACTCATCATTCCACACATCATTCCAGATATCAGTCGACACATCATTCCAGATATCATTCCACACATCATTCCACACATCATTCCACAACATTTCACACATCATTCCGCACATCATTCCACACATCAGTCCATATCTCATTCCACACCTCATTCCACACAGCATTACACACATTAATACACATATCATTCCACATATCATTCCACACCTCTTTCCACAAAACATTCCACACATCATTCCACACATCATTCCACACTTCATTCCACACTTCATTCCTCATCTCATTCCACACATAATTCCACACATAATTCCAAACCTCATTCCACACCACATTCCACACGTCATTCCACACGTCATTCCACACATCATTCCACACATCAATCCTCACTTCATTCCACACTTCATTCCACACAACATTCCTCACCTCATTTCACTCTTCATTCCACACTTTATTCCACACAACATTCCTTACCTCATTCCACACATCATTTCACACAGCATTCCACACATCATTCCACACAACGTTCCAAATATCATCCAATCCTCATTCCACATATCATCAACTCATCATTCCACATCTCATTCCACATATCATTCCACACATGATTTCACACCTCATTCCACAATTCATTCCACAATCATTCCACACATCATTCCACACTTCATTCCACACATCATTCCACACATCATTTCACACCTCATTTCACACATCATTCCACACGTAATTCCACGCGTCCTTAGATACATCATTCCACACATCATTCCACACATCATTCCAAACGTCATTCCACACATCATTCCATACAGCATTACACACATCATTCCACACATCATTCCACATCGCATTCCACAACCCATTCCACATATCATTCCACACATCATTCAACACATCATTCCACTCATCATTCTCCCCTTCATTCCACAGATCATTCTACCCTTCATTCCACACATCATTCCACATATCATTCCACACATCATTCCACAACTTTCCCCAAATCATTCCACATATCATTGCACACATCAGTCCATACCTCATTCGACACTTCATTCCACACATCATTCCAAACATCTTTCCACACCTCCTTCCATATAACATTCCACACAACATTCCACACATCACTCCAGATATCATTCGACACGTTATTCCACTCATCATTCCACACATCATTCCAGATATCATTCGACACATCATTCGATACAACATTCCACACATCATTCCACATATCATTCCACAACATTTCACGCATCATTCCACACATCATTCCACACATCAGTCCATACCTCATTCAACACCACATTCCACACAGCATTCCACACATTATTACACATATCATTCCACACATCATTCCACACCTCATTCCACATTACATTCCAAACATCATTCCACACATCATTCCACACTTCATTCCACACTTCATTCCTCACCTCATTCCACACATAATTCCACACATCAGTCCAAACCTCAATCCACACTACATTCCACACCGTATTCCACACATCATTCCAAACATCATTCCACACATCATTCCACTCATCAGTCCACACATTATTACACATATCATTCGACACATCATTCCACACTTCATTCCACACATCATTCCAAACATCTTTCCACACCTCATTCCATATAACATTCAACACAACATTCCACACATCACTCCAGATATAATTCGACACGATATTCCACTCATCATTCCACACATCTTGCCAGATATCATTCGACACATCATTCGATACATCATTCCACACATCATTCCACACATCATTCCACAACATTTCACACATCATTCCACACATCATGCCACACTTCATTCTCATCGCATTCCACACATAATTCCACACAACAGTCCAAATCTCATTCCACACCACATTCCACACATCATTCCACACATCATTCGACATAACATTCCACACATCATTCCACACATCATTCCAGACTTCATTCCACACTTCATTCTCATCGCATTCCACACATAATACCACACATCAGTACAAATCTCATTCCACACCACATTCCACACATCATTCCACACATCATTCCACACATCATTCCACACATCATTCGAGATATCATTCGAGACATCATTCCACACCTCATTGCAAACTTCATTCCACACATTTTTCCTCACCTCATTCACTTATCATTCCACACATCATTCAATACATCATTCAACATATCATTCCACACATAATTCCACACATCATTCCACACATAATTCCACACAGCATTCCACACATCATTGCACACTTCATTCCACACCTCATTCCAAACCTCATTCCCCCCATCATTCCACACATCATTCCACACATCATTCCACCCATCATTCCACATCTCATTCCACACGACCTTTCATACCTCATGCCACACATCATTCCACACATTATTCCACACATCATTCCACACAGCATTACACACATCATTCCACACATCAATTCACACTTGATTCCACACCTCATTCCACATCTTATTCCACACATCATTCCACAGAGCATTGCACACATCATTCCACAAATCATTCCACACCTCAGTTAAACACCTTATTCCACACATCATGCCACGCATCCTTCCACACCGCATTCCACAACTCATTCCACACATCATTCCACACATCATTCCACACATCATTCCAAACATCAATCCACACATTATTCCAAACATCATTACACACCTCATTCCACATATCATTCCACGCATCATTCCACACATCATTCCACACATAATTCTACATATCATTTCACACATCATTCCACACATCATTGCACACCTCATTTCACACATCATTCCACACGTAATTCCACGCGTCCTTCCATACATCATTGCACACATCATTCCACACCTCATTCCACAACCCATTCCACATATCATACCACACATCATTCAAGACATCATTTCACACATCATTCTACTCTTCATTCCACACATCATTCCACACATCATTCCACAATTTTCCACACATGATTCCACATGTCATTGCACACATTAGTCCATACCTCATTGCACACCTCATTCCACACATCATTCCACACATCATTCCAAACATCTTTCCACACCTCATTCCACATAACATTCCACACATCATTCCACACATCATTCCAGATATCATTCGACACATCATTCCATGCATCATTCCACACATCATTTCAGATATCATTCGACACAACATTCGATACATCATTCCACACATCATTACACACATTATTCCACAACATTTCACACATCATTCCACACATCATACCACACATCATTCCACAACATTTTACACATCATTCCACACATCGTTCCACACCACATTCCGCACCTCATTCCAAACATAATTACATAGATCATTCCATGCATCATTCCACAGATCATTCCACATATCATTCCACACATCATTCTCCCCTTCATTCCACAGATCATTCTATACTTCATTCCACACCTCATTGCACAACTCATTCCACACATCGTTCCACACCACATTCCGCACCTCATTCCAAACATCATGACATAGATCATTCCACGCATCATTCTACACTTCATTCCACACCTCATTCCTCACTTCATTCCACACATCATTCCAAACATCTTTTCACACCTCATTCCATTTAACATTCCACACAACATTACACACATAACTCCAGATATCATTCGACACGTTATTCCACTCATCATTCCGCACATCATTCCAGATATCATTCGACACATCATTCGATACATCATTCCACACATCATTCCACACATCATTCCACAACATTTCACACATCATTCCACACATCATTCCACACATCAGTCCATACCTCATTCCACACCTCATTCCACACAGCATTCCACACATTATTACACATATCATTCCACACATCATTCCACACCTCATTCCACATAACATTCCACACTTCATTCCACACATCATTCCACACTTCATTCCACACTTCATTACTCACCTCATTCCACACATAATTCCACACATCAGTCCAAACCTCATTCCACACCATATTCGACACCACATTCCACACATCATTCCACATATCATTACACACATCAGTCCATACCTCATTGCACACTTCATTCCACACATCATTCCACACAACGTTCCAAATATCATCCACTCCTCATTCCACATATCATCAACGCATCATTCTACATCTCATTCCACATATCATTCCACACATGATTTCACACCTCATTCCACAATTCATTCCACAATCATTCCACACTTCATTCCACACATCATTCCACAAATCATTACACACATCATTCCAAACATCATTCCACACATTATTCGACACATCATTCCACACATCATTGCACTCTTCATTCCATACAACATTCCTCACCTCATTTCACTCTTCATTCCACACAACATTCCTTACCTCATTCCACACATCATTTCACACAGCATTCCACACATCATTCCACACAACGTTCCAAATATCATCCACTCCTCATTCCACATATCATCAACGCATCATTCCACATCTCATTCCACATGTCATTCCACACATGATTTCAAACCTCATTCCACAATTCAGTCCACAATCATTCCACACATCATTCCACACTTCATTCCACACATCATTCCACACATCATTTCACACCTCATTTCACACATCATTCCACACGTAATTCCACGCGTCCTTCCATACATCATTCCACACATCATTCCACACTTCATTCCAAACGTCATTCCACACATCATTCCATACAGCATTACACACATCATTCCACACATCATTCCACATCGCATTCCACAACCCATTCCACATATCATTCCACATATCATTCAACACATCATTCCACTCATCATTCTCCCCTTCATTCCACAGATCATTCTACCCTTCATTCCACACATCATTCCAACATCATTCCACACATCATTCCACAACTTTCCAGACATCATTCCACATATCATTGCACACATCAGTCCATACCTCATTGCACACCTCATTCCACACTTCATTCCACACATCATTCCAAACATCTTTCCACACCTCCTTCCATATAATATTCCACACAACATTCCACACATCACTCCAGATATCATTCGACACGTTATTCCACTCATCATTCCACACATCATTCCAGATATCATTCGACACATCATTCGATACATCATTCCACACATCATTCCACACATCATTCCACAACAATTCACACATCATTCCACACATCATTCCACACATCAGTCCAAACCTCATTCCACACCACATTCCACACCTCATTCCACACATCATTCCACATACCATTGCACACATCAGTCCATACCACATTGCACACCTCATTCCACACGTCATTCCACACATCATTCCAAACATTTTTCCACACATAATTCCATATTACATTCCACACAACATTCCACACATCACTCCAGATATCATTCGACACATCATTCCACACATCATTCCACAAATCAGTCCATACCTCATTCCACACCTCATTCCACAGAAGCATTCCACACATTATTACACATATCATTCCACACATCATTCCACACCTCATTCCTCATAACATTCCACACATTATTCCACACATCATTCCACACCTCATTCCACACTTCATTCCTCATCTCATTCCACATAACATTCCACACATCATTCCACACATCATTCCATACAACATACCACACATTATTTGAAACATCATTCCACACATCATTCCACACATCATTCCACACATCATTTCGCACCTCATTTCACGCAACATTCCACACGTAATTCCACGCGTCCTTCCATACATCATTCCACACATCATTCCACACATCATTCCAAACGTCATTCCGCACATCATTCCACACAGCATTGCACACATCATTCCAGATATCATTCGACACATCATTCGATACATCATTCCACACATCCTTCCACACATCATTCCACAAAATTTCACACATCATTCCACACATTCCACACATCATTCCACACAGCAGTCCATACCTCATTCCACACCTCATTCTACATAGCATTCCACACATTATTACACATATCATTCCACACATCATTCCACAACCCATTCCACATATCATTCCACACATCATTCAAAACATCATTCCACTCATCATTCTCCCCTTCATTCCACAGATCATTCTACCCTTCATTCCAAACATCATTCCACATATCATTCCACACATCATTCCACAACTTTCCACACATTATTCCACATATCATTGCACACATCAGTCCATACCTCATTGCACACCTCATTCCACACTTCATTCCACACATCATTCCAAACATCTTTCCACACCTCATTCCATATAACATTCCACACAACATTCTACAAATCACTCCAGATATCATTCGACACATTATTCCACTCATCATTCCACACATCATTCCAGATATCGTTCGACACATCATTCGATACATCATTCCACACATCATTCCACACATCATTCCACAAAATTTCACACATCATTCCACACATCATTCCACACATCAGTCCATACCTCATTCCACACCTCATTCAACATAGCATTCCACACATTATTACACATATCATTCCACACATCATTCCACACCTCATTCCACATAACATTCCAAACATCATTCCACACCACATTCCACACCTCATTCCACACATCATTCCACACAGCATTCCACACATCATTCCAGATCTGATTCGATACATCATTCCACACATCATTGCAAACTTCATTCCACACATCTTTCCTCACCTCATTCACTCATCATTCCAAACATCATTCAAGACATCATTCAACATATCATTCCCCACATAATTCCACACATCATTCCACACATAATTCCACACAGCATTCCACACATCATTGCACACATCATTCCACACCTCATTCCATACCTCATTCCACACATCATTTCACACAGCATTCCACACATCATTCCACACATTCCAAATATCATCCACTCCTCGATCCACATATCATCCACGCATCATTCCACATCTCATTCCACACATAATTCCACACATCATTCCACACCTCATTCCAAACCTCATTCCACACATCATTCCACACATCATTCCACACATCATTCCACACAGCATTGCACACATCATTCCACACATCAATTCACACCTGATTCCACACCTCATTCCACATCTCATTCCACACATCATTCCACAGAGCATTGCACACATCATTCCAAACTTCTTTCCACACATCATTCCACAATCATTCCACACCTCATTTAAACACCTCATTCCACACATCATGCCACGCATCCTTCCACACCGCATTCCACAACTCATTCCACACATCATTCCATACATCAATCCACAAATTATTCCAAACATCATTACACACCTCATTCCACATATCATTCCACGCATCATTCCACACATCATTCCACACATAATTCTACATATCATTCCACACATCATTCCACACATCATTGCACACCTCATTTCACACATCATTCCACACGTAATTCCACGCGTCCTTCCATACATCATTCCACACATCATTCGACACATCATTCCAAACATCCTTCCACACATCATTCCACACAGCATTACACACCTCATTACACACATCATTCCACACCTCATTCCACAACCCATTCCACATATCATTCCACACATCATTCCACACATCATTCCACACATCATTCCAAACGTCATTCCACACATCATTCCAAACGTCATTCCAGATCTGATTCGATACATCATTCCACACATCATTGCAAACTTCATTCCACACTTCATTCCTCATCTCATTCCACATAACATTCCATACCTCATTCCACACCTCATTCCACAGAAGCATTCCACACATTATTACACATATCATTCCACACATCATTCCACACCTCATTCCACACATCATTCCACACTTCATTCCTCATCTCATTCCACATAACATTCCACACATCATTCCACACCTCATTCCATACAACAAACCACACATTATTTGAAACATCATTCCACACATCATTCCGCACATTATTCCACACATCATTTCACACCTGATTTCACACAACATTCCACACGTAATTCCACGCGTCCTTCCATACATCATTCCACACATCATTCCACACATCATTCCAAACGTCATTCCACACATCATTCCACACAGCATTGCACACATCATTCCACACATCATTCCACACCTCATTCCACAACCTATTCCACATATCATTCCACACATCATTCAACACATCATTCCACTCATCATTCTCCCCTTCATTCCACACATCATTCTACCCTTCATTACAAACATCATTCCACATATATTTCCACACTTCATCCCACACTTCATTTCACACTTTATTCCACACATCATTCACTATATCATTCCACATATCATTCCACACATCATTCCACACATAATTCCACACATCATTCCACACAACATTCCACACATCATTGAACACATCATTCCACACATCATTCCTCATTTCATTCCACGCGTCATTCCATACATCATTCCACGCATCATTCCACACATCATTCCACACAGCATTCCAAACATCATTCCACACATTATTCCACACCTCATTACACATCTCATTCCACACGTCATTCCAGATATAATTCCACGCATCATTCCACACATCATTCCACACATCATTCCAAAGCTCATTTCAAAGAATATTCCAAACCTCATTCCATATAACATTCCACACGTCATTCCACAACTCATTCCACACATCATTCCATCCAACATTCCACACTTCTTTGCACACATCATTCCACACATCATTCCACACCAAATTCCGCAACTCATGCCACACATAATTCCAAACATTCATCATTCAACACATCATTCCACACATCATTCCACCATCATTCCACACAACATTCCAAACATCATTCCACACCTCATTCCACGTATCATTCCACGCATCATTCCAGGCATCATTCCACACATCATTCCACATATCATTCCACACGGCATTCCATACATCATTCCATTCAGCATTCCACACATCATTCCACACATCATTCCACACATCACTCCACATATCATTCCACTCATTATTCCACACCACATTCCAAACCTCAGTCCACACATAATTCCAAACATCATTGCATACATCATTCCACACATCATCCCACACATCATTCCACACATCATTCCACACCTCATTCCACACATCATTCCAAACCTCATTCCACACCTCATTCCACATATCATTCCACACTTCATTCAACAAATCTTTCCGCACATCATTCTACACTTCATTCCACATGTCAATCCACACCTCATTCCACACAACATTCCACACATCATTCCAAACCTCATTCCACACATCATTCCACAACTCATTCCACACATCATTCCACACGTCATTATGCACATCATTCCATACATTATTCCACAACTCATTCAACACATCATTCCACACATCATTCCACACATCATTCCACACATCATTCCACACCATATTCCACACCACATTCTGCACATAATTCCAAACATCTTTACATACATCATTCCAGACATCATTCCACACATCATTCCACACATCATTCCACACCTCATTCCACAATTCATTCCGCAACTCATTCCACAACTCATTCCACATATCATTCCACACATCATTCAACACATCTTTCCACACATCATTCTACACTTCATTCCACATGTCAATCCACACCTCATTCGACATCTCATTCCACACATCATTCCACACATCATTCCACACTTCATTCCACACAACAGTCCATACTGCATTCCACACCTCATTCCACACATCATTCCACACATCATTCCACACATGATTCACCACATCATTCCAAACATCATTCCACACAACATTCCACAGAACATTCCAGACATCATTCTACGCATCTTTCCAAACATAATTCCACAACATTCCACACATCATTCCACACATTATTCCAAACAACAATTCACACCACATACCACATAACATTCCACGCATCATTCCACACATCATTCAAAACATGATTCCACATATCATTCCACACATCATTCCACTCAACAATCCACACATCATTGCACACATCATTCCAGAACTCATTCCACACCTCATTCTTCACATCATTCCACTCATCATTACACACATCATTCCACACAACATTCCAAATGTCATCCACTCCGCATTCCACACATCATTCTACACATCATCTGACATATCATTCCACACATCATTCCATCCAACATTCCACACTTCTTTGCACACATCATTCCACACATCATTCCACACCAAATTCCGCACCTCATGCCACACATAATTCCAAACATTCATCATTCAACACATCATTCCACACATCATTCCACCATCATTCCACACATCATTCCAAACATCATTCCACACCTCATTCCACGTATCATTCCACGCATCATTCCAGGCATCATTCCACACATCATTCCACATATCATTCCACACGGCATTCCACACATCATTCCATTCAGCATTCCACACATCATTCCACACATCATTCCACACATCACTCCACATATCATTCCTCTCATTATTCCACACCACATTCCAAGCCTCAGTCCACACATAATTCCAAACATCATTGCATACATCATTCCACACATCATCCCACACATCATTCCACATATCATTCCACACCTCATTCCACACATCATTCCAAACCTCATTCCACACCTCATTCCACATATCATTCCACACTTCATTCAACAAATCTTTCCGCACATCATTCTACACTTCATTCCACATGTCAATCCACACCTCATTCCACACAACATTCCACACATCATTCCAAACCTCATTCCACACATCATTCCACAACTCATTCCACACATCATTCCACACGTCATTATGCACATCATTCCATACATTATTCCACAACTCATTCAACACATCGTTCCACACATCATTCCACACATCATTCCACACATCATTCCACACCATATTCCACACCACATTCTGCACATAATTCCAAACATCTTTACATACATCATTCCAGACATCATTCCACACATCATTCCACACATCATTCCACACCTCATTCCACACATCATTCCGCAACTCATTCCACAACTCATTCCACATATCATTCCACACATCATTCAACACATCTTTCCACACATCATTCTACACTTCATTCCACATGTCAATCCACACCTCATTCGACATCTCATTCCACACATCATTCCACACATCATTCCACACTTCATTCCACACAACAGTCCATACTGCATTCCACACCTCATTCCACACATCCTTCCACACATCATTCCACACATGATTCACCACATCATTCCAAACATTATTCCACGCATCATTCCACACATCATTCCACACAACATTCCAAACCTCTTTCCAATGATCATTCCACTCCTCATTCCACATAACATTCCACACCTCATTCCACAACTCATTCCACACATCGTTCCACACCACATTCCGCACCTCATTCCAAGCATCATTACATAGATCATTCCACGCATCATTCCACAGATCATTCCACATATCATTCCACACATCATTCTCCCCTTCATTCCGCTGTTCATTCTACACTTCATTCCACACCTCATTACACAACTCATTCCACACATCGTTCCACACCGCATTCCGCACCTCATTCCAAACATTATGACATAGATCATTCCACGCATCATTCTACACTTCATTCCACACCTCATTCCTCACTTCATTCCACACATCATTCCAAACATCTTTTCACACCTCATTCCATTCAACATTCCACACAACATTACACACATAACTCCAGATATCATTCGACACGTTATTCCACTCATCATTCCGCACATCATTCCAGATATCATTCGACACATCATTCGATACATCATTCCACACATCATTCCACACATCATTCCACAACATTTCACACATCATTCCACACATCATTCCACACATCAGTCCATACCTCATTGCACACCTCATTCCACACGTCATTCCACACATCATTCCAAACATCTTTCCACACCTCATTCCATATACCATTCCACACAACATTCCACACATCACTCCAGATATCATTCGACACATCATTCCACTCATCATTCCACACATCATTCCAGATATCAGTCGACACATCATTCGATACATCATTCCACACATCATTCCACACACCATTCCACAACATTTCACACATCATTCCACACATCATTCCACACATCAGTCCATATCTCATTCTACACCTCATTCCACACAGCATTCCACACATTAATACACATATCATTCCACATATCATTCCACACCTCATTCCACATAACATTCCACACATCATTCCACACATCATTCCACACTTCATTCCAAACTTCATTCCATATATCATTCGAGACATCCTTCCACACCTCATTGCAAACTTCATTCCACACAACATTCCTCACGTCATTTCACTCATCATTCCACACTTCATTCCACACAACATTCCTTACCTCATTCCACACATCATTTCACACAGCATTCCACACATCATTCCACACAAAGTTCCAAATATCATCCACTCCTCAATCCACATATCATCAACGCATCATTCCACATTTCATTCCACATATCATTCCACACATGATGTCACACCTCATTCCACAATTCATTCCACAATAATTCCACACATAATTCCACAACATTTCACACATCATTCCACACATCATTCCACACGTCAGTCCATACCTCATTCCACACCTCATTCCACACAGCATTCCACACATTATTACACATATCATTCCACACATCATCCCACACCTCATTCCACATAATATTCCACACTTCATTCCACACATCATTCCACACTTCATTCCATACTTCATTTCTCACCTCATTCCACACATAATTCCACACATCAGTCCAAACCTCATTCCACACCACATTCGACACCTCATTCCACACATTATTTCACATATCATTGCACACATCAGTCCATACCTCATTGCACACCTCATTCCACACATCATTCCACACATCATTCCAAACATCTTTCCACACCTCATTCCATTTAACATTCCACACAACATTCCACACATCACTCCAGATATCATTCGACACGTCATTCCACTCATCATTCCACACATCATTCCAGATATCAGTCGACACATCATTCGATACATCATTCCACACATCATTCCACACATCATTCCACAACATTTCACACATCATTCCGCACATCATTCCACACATCAGTCCATATCTCATTCCACACCTCATTCCACACAGCATTACACACATTAATACACATATCATTCCACATATCATTCCACACCTCTTTCCACAAAACATTCCACACATCATTCCACACATCATTCCACACTTCATTCCACACTTCATTCCTCATCTCATTCCACACATAATTCCACACATAATTCCAAACCTCATTCCACACCACATTCCACACGTCATTCCACACGTCATTCCACACATCATTCCACACATCACTCCTCACATCATTCCACACTTCATTCCACACAACATTCCTCACCTCATTTCACTCTTCATTCCACTCTTCATTCCACACTTCATTCCACACAACATTCCTTACCTCATTCCACACATCATTTCACACAGCATTCCACACATCATTCCACACAACGTTCCAAATATCATCCAATCCTCATTCCACATATCATCAACTCATCATTCCACATCTCATTCCACATATCATTCCACACATGATTTCACACCTCATTCCACAATTCATTCCACAATCATTCCACACATCATTCCACACATCATTTCACACCTCATTTCACACATCATTCCACACGTAATTCCACGCGTCCTTAGATACATCATTCCACACATCATTCCACACATCATTCCAAACGTCATTCCACACATCATTCCATACAGCATTACACACATCATTCCACACATCATTCCACATCGCATTCCACAACCTATTCCACATATCATTCCACACATCATTCAACACATCATTCCACTCATCATTCTCCCCTTCATTCCACAGATCATTCTACCCTTCATTCCACACATCATTCCACATATCATTCCACACATCATTCCACAACTTTCCACAAATCATTCCACATATCATTCCACACATCATTTCAAACATCTTTCCACACCTCCTTCCATATAACATTCCACACAACATTCCACACATCACTCCAGATATCATTCGACACGTTATTCCACTCATCATTCCACACATCATTCCAGATATCATTCGACACATCATTCGATACAACATTCCACACATCATTCCACATATCATTCCACAACATTTCACACATCATTCCACACATCATTCCACACATCAGTCCATACCTCATTCAACACCACATTCCACACAGCATTCCACACATTATTACACATATCATTCCACACATCATTCCACACTTCATTCCACACTTCATTCCTCACCTCATTCCACACATAATTCCACACATCAGTCCAAACCTCAATCCACACTACATTCCACACCGTATTCCACACATCATTCCAAACATCATTCCACACATCATTCCACTCATCAGTCCACACATTATTACACATATCATTCGACACATCATTCCACACTTCATTCCACACATCATTCCAAACATCTTTCCACACCTCATTCCATATAACATTCAACACAACATTGCACACATCACTCCAGATATAATTCGACACGATATTCCACTCATCATTCCACACATCTTTCCAGATATCATTCGACACATCATTCGATACATCATTCCACACATCATTCCACACATCATTCCACAACATTTCACACATCATTCCAACATCATGCCACACTTCATTCTCATCGCATTCCACACATAATTCCACACAACAGTCCAAATCTCATTCCACACCACATTCCACACATCATTCCACACATCATTCGACATAACATTCCACACATCATTCCACACATCATTCCAGACTTCATTCCACACTTCATTCTCATCGCATTCCACACATAATACCACACATCAGTACAAATCTCATTCCACACCACATTCCACACATCATTCCACACATCATTCCACACATCATTCCACACATCATTCGAGATATCATTCGAGACATCATTCCACACCTCATTGCAAACTTCATTCCACACATCTTTCCTCACCTCATTCACTTATCATTCCACACATCATTCAATACATCATTCAACATATCATTCCACACATAATTACACACAGCATTCCACACATCATTGCACACTTCATTCCACACCTCATTCCAAACCTCATTCCCCCCATCATTCCACACATCATTCCACACATCATTCCACCCATCATTCCACACCTCATTCCACACGACCTTTCATACCTCATGCCACACATCATTCCACACATTATTCCACACATCATTCCACACAGCATTACACACATCATTCCACACATCAATTCACACTTGATTCCACACCTCATTCCACATCTTATTCCACACATCATTCCACAGAGCATTGCACACATCATTCCACAAATCATTCCACACCTCATTTAAACACCTTATTCCACACATCATGCCATGCATCCTTCCACACCGCATTCCACAACTCATTCCACACATCATTCCACACATCATTCCACACATCATTCCAAACATCAATCCACACATTATTCCAAACATCATTACACACCTCATTCCACATATCATTCCACGCATCATTCCACACATCATTCCACACATAATTCTACATATCATTTCACACATCATTCCACACATCATTGCACACCTCATTTCACACATCATTCCACACGTAATTCCACGCGTCCTTCCATACATCATTGCACACATCATTCCACACCTCATTCCACAACCCATTCCACATATCATACCACACATCATTCAAGACATCATTTCACACATCATTCTACTCTTCATTCCACACATCATTCCACACATCATTCCACAATTTTCCACACATGATTCCACATGTCATTGCACACATTAGTCCATACCTCATTGCACACCTCATTCCACACATCATTCCACACATCATTCCAAACATCTTTCCACACCTCATTCCACATAACATTCCACACATCATTCCACACATCATTCCAGATATCATTCGACACATCATTCCATGCATCATTCCACACATCATTTCAGATATCATTCGACACAACATTCGATACATCATTCCACACATCATTACACACATTATTCCACAACATTTCACACATCATTCCACACATCATACCACACATCATTCCACAACATTTTACACATCATTCCACACATCGTTCCACACCACATTCCGCACCTCATTCCAAACATAATTACATAGATCATTCCATGCATCATTCCACAGATCATTCCACATATCATTCCACACATCATTCTCCCCTCCATTCCACAGATCATTCTATACTTCATTCCACACCTCATTGCACAACTCATTCCACACATCGTTCCACACCACATTCCGCACCTCATTCCAAACATCATGACATAGATCATTCCACGCATCATTCTACACTTCATTCCACACCTCATTCCTCACTTCATTCCACACATCATTCCAAACATCTTTTCACACCTCATTCCATTTAACATTCCACACAACATTACACACATAACTCCAGATATCATTCGACACGATATTCCACTCATCATTCCGCACATCATTCCAGATATCATTCGACACATCATTCGATACATCATTCCACACATCATTCCACACATCATTCCACAACATTTCACACATCATTCCACACATCATTCCACTCATCAGTCCATACCTCATTCCACACCTCATTCCACACAGCATTCCACACATTATTACACATATCATTCCACACATCATTCCACACCTCATTCCACATAACATTCCACACTTCATTCCACACATCATTCCACACTTCATTCCACACTTCATTCCTCACCTCATTCCACACATAATTCCACACATCAGTCCAAACCTCATTCCACACCATATTCGACACCACATTCCACACATCATTCCACATATCATTACACACATCAGTCCATACCTCATTGCACACTTCATTCCACACATCATTCCACACAACGTTCCAAATATCATCCACTCCTCATTCCACATATCATCAACGCATCATTCTACATCTCATTCCACATATCATTCCACACATGATTTCACACCTCATTCCACAATTCATTCCACAATCATTCCACACTTCATTCCACACATCATTCCACAAATCATTACACACATCATTCCAAACATCATTCCACACATTATTCGACACATCATTCCACACATCATTGCACTCTTCATTCCATACAACATTCCTCACCTCATTTCACTCTTCATTCCACACAACATTCCTTACCTCATTCCACACATCATTTCACACAGCATTCCACACATCATTCCACACAACGTTCCAAATATCATCCACTCCTCATTCCAACTATCATCAACGCATCATTCCACATCTCATTCCACATGTCATTCCACACATGATTTCAAACCTCATTCCACAATTCAGTCCACAATCATTCCACACATCATTCCACACTTCATTCCACACATCATTCCACACATCATTTCACACCTCATTTCACACATCATTCCACACGTAATTCCACGCGTCCTTCCATACATCATTCCACACATCATTCCACACTTCATTCCAAACGTCATTCCACACATCATTCCATACAGCATTACACACATCATTCCACACATCATTCCACATCGCATTCCACAACCCATTCCACATATCATTCCACATATCATTCAACACATCATTCCACTCATCATTCTCCCCGTCATTCCACAGATCATTCTACCCTTCATTCCACACATCATTCCAACATCATTCCACACATCATTCCACAACTTTCCAGACATCATTCCACATATCATTGCACACATCAGTCCATACCTCATTGCACACCTCATTCCACACTTCATTCCACACATCATTCCAAACATCTTTCCACACCTCCTTCCATATAATATTCCACACAACATTCCACACATCACTCCAGATATCATTCGACACGTTATTCCACTCATCATTCCACACATCATTCCAGATATCATTCGACACATCATTCGATACATCATTCCACACATCATTCCACACATCATTCCACAACAATTCACACATCATTCCACACATCATTCCACACATCAGTCCAAACCTCATTCCACACCACATTCCACACCTCATTCCACACATCATTCCACATACCATTGCACACATCAGTCCATACCACATTGCACACCTCATTCCACACGTCATTCCACACATCATTCCAAACATTTTTCCACACATAATTCCATATTACATTCCACACAACATTCCACACATCACTCCAGATATCATTCGACACATCATTCCACACATCATTCCACAAATCAGTCCATACCTCATTCCACACCTCATTCCACAGAAGCATTCCACACATTATTACACATATCATTCCACACATCATTCCACACCTCATTCCTCATAACATTCCACACATTATTCCACACATCATTCCACACCTCATTCCACACTTCATTCCTCATCTCATTCCACATAACATTCCACACATCATTCCACACATCATTCCATACAACATACCACACATTATTTGAAACATCATTCCACACATCATTCCACACATCATTCCACACATCATTTCGCACCTCATTTCACGCAACATTCCACACGTAATTCCACGCGTCCTTCCATACATCATTCCACACATCATTCCACACATCATTCCAAACGTCATTCCACACATCATTCCACACAGCATTGCACACATCATTCCAGATATCATTCGACACATCATTCGATACATCATTCCACACATCCTTCCACACATCATTCCACAAAATTTCACACATCATTCCACACATTCCACACATCATTCCACACAGCAGTCCATACCTCATTCCACACCTCATTCTACATAGCATTCCACACATTATTACACATATCATTCCACACATCATTCCACAACCCATTCCACATATCATTCCACACATCATTCAAAACATCATTCCACTCATCATTCTCCCCTTCATTCCACAGATCATTCTACCCTTCATTCCAAACATCATTCCACATATCATTCCACACATCATTCCACAACTTTCCACACATTATTCCACATATCATTGCACACATCAGTCCATACCTCATTGCACACCTCATTCCACACTTCATTCCACACATCATTCCAAACATCTTTCCACACCTCATTCCATATAACATTCCACACAACATTCTACAAATCACTCCAGATATCATTCGACACGTTATTCCACTCATCATTCCACACATCATTCCAGATATCATTCGACACATCATTCGATACATCATTCCACACATCATTCCACACATCATTCCACAAAATTTCACACATCATTCCACACATCATTCCACACATCAGTCCATACCTCATTCCACACCTCATTCAACATAGCATTCCACACATTATTACACATATCATTCCACACATCATTCCACACCTCATTCCACATAACATTCCAAACATCATTCCACACCACATTCCACACCTCATTCCACACATCATTCCACACAGCATTCCACACATCATTCCAGATCTGATTCGATACATCATTCCACACATCATTGCAAACTTCATTCCACACATCTTTCCTCACCTCATTCACTCATCATTCCAAACATCATTCAAGACATCATTCAACATATCATTCCCCACATAATTCCACACATCATTCCACACATAATTCCACACAGCATTCCACACATCATTGCACACATCATTCCACACCTCATTCCATACCTCATTCCACACATCATTTCACACAGCATTCCACACATCATTCCACACATTCCAAATATCATCCACTCCTCGATCCACATATCATCCACGCATCATTCCACATCTCATTCCACACATAATTCCACACATCATTCCACACCTCATCCAAACCTCATTCCACACATCATTCCACACATCATTCCACACATCATTCCACACAGCATTGCACACATCATTCCACACATCAATTCACACCTGATTCCACACCTCATTCCACATCTCATTCCACACATCATTCCACAGAGCATTGCACACATCATTCCAAACTTCTTTCCACACATCATTCCACAATCATTCCACACCTCATTTAAACACCTCATTCCACACATCATGCCACGCATCCTTCCACACCGCATTCCACAACTCATTCCACACATCATTCCATACATCAATCCACACATTATTCCAAACATCATTACACACCTCATTCCACATATCATTCCACGCATCATTCCACACATCATTCCACACATAATTCTACATATCATTCCACACATCATTCCACACATCATTGCACACCTCATTTCACACATCATTCCACACGTAATTCCACGCGTCCTTCCATACATCATTCCACACATCATTCCACACATCATTCCAAACATCCTTCCACACATCATTCCACACAGCATTACACACCTCATTACACACATCATTCCACACCTCATTCCACAACCCATTCCACATATCATTCCACACATCATTCCACACATCATTCCACACATCATTCCAAACGTCATTCCACACATCATTCCAAACGTCATTCCAGATCTGATTCGATACATCATTCCACACATCATTGCAAACTTCATTCCACACTTCATTCCTCATCTCATTCCACATAACATTCCATACCTCATTCCACACCTCATTCCACAGAAGCATTCCACACATTATTACACATATCATTCCACACATCATTCCACACCTCATTCCACACTTCATTCCACACTTCATTCCTCATCTCATTCCACATAACATTGCACACATCATTCCACACCTCATTCCATACAACATACCACACATTATTTGAAACATCATTCCACACATCATTCCGCACATTATTCCACACATCATTTCACACCTCATTTCACACAACATTCCACACGTAATTCCACGCGTCCTTCCATACATCATTCCACACATCATTCCACACATCATTCCAAACGTCATTCCACACATCATTCCACACAGCATTGCACACATCATTCCACACATCATTCCACACCTCATTCCACAACCTATTCCACATATCATTCCACACATCATTCAACACATCATTCCACTCATCATTCTCCCCTTCATTCCACACATCATTCTACCCTTCATTACAAACATCATTCCACATATATTTCCACACTTCATCCCACACTTCATTTCACACTTTATTCCACACATCATTCACTATATCATTCCACATATCATTCCACACATCATTCCACACATAATTCCACACATCATTCCACACAATATTCCACACATCATTGAACACATCATTCCACACATCATTCCTCATTTCATTCCACGCGTCATTCCATACATCATTCCACGCATCATTCCACACATCATTCCACACAGCATTCCAAACATCATTCCACACATTATTCCACACCTCATTACACATCTCATTCCACACGTCATTCCAGATATCATTCCACGCATCATTCCACACATCATTCCACACATCATTCCAAAGCTCATTTCAAAGAATATTCCAAACCTCATTCCATATAACATTCCACACGTCATTCCACAACTCATTCCACACATCATTCCATCCAACATTCCACACTTCTTTGCACACATCATTCCACACATCATTCCACACCAAATTCCGCAACTCATGCCACACATAATTCCAAACATTCATCATTCAACACATCATTCCACACATCATTCCACCATCATTCCACACAACATTCCAAACATCATTCCACACCTCATTCCACGTATCATTCCACGCATCATTCCAGGCATCATTCCACACATCATTCCACATATCATTCCACACGGCATTCCACACATCATTCCATTCAGCATTCCACACATCATTCCACACATCATTCCACACATCACTCCACATATCATTCCACTCATTATTCCACACCACATTCCAAACCTCAGTCCACACATAATTCCAGACATCATTGCATACATCATTCCACACATCATCCCACACATCATTCCACACATCATTCCACACCTCATTCCACACATCATTCCAAACCTCATTCCACACCTCATTCCACATATCATTCCACACTTCATTCAACAAATCTTTCCGCACATCATTCTACACTTCATTCCACATGTCAATCCACACCTCATTCCACACAACATTCCACACATCATTCCAAACCTCATTCCACACATCATTCCACAACTCATTCCACACATCATTCCACACGTCATTATGCACATCATTCCATACATTATTCCACAACTCATTCAACACATCATTCCACACATCATTCCACACATCATTCCACACATCATTCCACACCATATTCCACACCACATTCTGCACATAATTCCAAACATCTTTACATACATCATTCCAGACATCATTCCACACATCATTCCACACATCATTCCACACCTCATTCCACACATCATTCCGCAACTCATTCCACAACTCATTCCACATATCATTCCACACATCATTCAACACATCTTTCCACACATCATTCTACACTTCATTCCACATGTCAATCCACACCTCATTCGACATCTCATTCCACACATCATTCCACACATCATTCCACACTTCATTCCACACAACAGTCCATACTGCATTCCACACCTCATTCCACACATCATTCCACACATCATTCCACACATGATTCACCACATCATTCCAAACATCATTCCACACAACATTCCACAGAACATTCCAGACATCATTCTACGCATCTTTCCAAACATAATTCCACAACATTCCACACATCATTCCACACATCATTCCAAACAACAATTCACACCACATACCACATAACATTCCACGCATCATTCCACACATCATTCAAAACATGATTCCACATATCATTCCACACATCATTCCACTCAACAATCCACACATCATTGCACACATCATTCCAGAACGCATTCCACACCTCATTCTTCACATCATTCCACTCATCATTACACACATCATTCCACACAACATTCCAAATGTCATCCACTCCTCATTCCACACATCATTCTACACATCATCTGACATATCATTCCACACCTCATTCAACACATCATTCCACACAGCATTTCACACTTAATTACATACTCCATTCCACACCTCATTCCACACCTCATTCCACACCTCATTCCGCATATCATTCCACGCATGATTCTACACATCATTCCACACATCATTCCAAACATCATTCCACACCTCATTCCACGTATCATTCCACGCATCATCCCAGGCATCATTCCACATATCATTCCACATTTCATTCCACACAGCATTCCACACATCATTCCACACCTCATTCCACACCTCATTCCACAACATTCCACACATCATTACACACATCATTCCACACATCATTCCACACCTCATTACACACATCATGCAATACCACATTCCGCACCTCATTCCACACGTAATTCCAAACATCATTACATACACCATTCCAAACATCATTCCACACCTCATTCCACACATCATTCCACACCTCATTCCATAACTCATTCACACATCATTCCACACATCAATCCACACATCATTCCACACTTCATTCCACACATCATTCCACACATTATTCCACACCTCATTCCACACCTCATTCCACACATCATTCCACAAAACATTCCACACTTCATTGCACATATCATTCCACACATCATTCCACACCACAATCCGCACCTCATTCCAAACATAATTCCAAACATAATTACATACATCATTCCACACATCATTCCACACATCATTCCACACATTATTCCACAACATTCCACACATCATTCCACACATTATTCTACACATCAGTCCATACCTCATTCCTCACCTCATTCCACACATCATTCCACATATCAATCCACACATGATTCCACACATCATTCCAAACATCATTCCACACCTTATTCCACATAACATTCCGAACATCATTCCACACATCATTCCACACATCATTTCACACATCATTCCACACATCATTCCAAACATCATTCCACACCTCATTCCACATAACATTCCACGCATCATTCGACACATCATTCCAAACATCATTCCACACATATTTCCACACTTCATCCCACACTTCATTTCACACTTTATTCCACACATCATTCACTATATCATTCCACATATCATTCCACACATCATTCCGCACATAATTCCACACATCATTCCACACAACATTCCACACATCATTGAACACATCATTCCACACATCATTCCACACATCATTCCTCATTTCATTCCACGCTTCATTCCATACATCATTCCACGCATCATTCAACACATCATTCCACACAGCATTCCAAACATCATTCCACACATTATTCCACACCTCATTACACATCTCATTCCACACGTCATTCCAGATATCATTCCACGCATCATTCCACACATCATTCCACACATCATTCCAAACCTCATTTCAAAGAATATTCCAAACCTCATTCCATATAACATTCCACACGTCATTCCACAACTCATTCCACACATCATTCCATCCAACATTCCACACTTCTTTGCACACATCATTCCACACATCATTCCACACCAAATTCCGCACCTCATGCCACACATAATTCCAAACATTCATCATTCAACACATCATTCCACACATCATTCCACCATCATTCCACACATCATTCCAAACATCATTCCACACCTCATTCCACGTATCATTCCACGCATCATTCCAGGCATCATTCCACACATCATTCCACATATCATTCCACACGGCATTCCACACATCATTCCATTCAGCATTCCACACATCATTCCACACATCATTCCACACATCACTCCACATATCATTCCTCTCATTATTCCACACCACATTCCAAGCCTCAGTCCACACATAATTCCAAACATCATTGCATACATCATTCCACACATCATCCCACACATCATTCCACACATCATTCCACACCTCATTCCACACATCATTCCAAACCTCATTCCACACCTCATTCCACATATCATTCCACACTTCATTCAACAAATCTTTCCGCACATCATTCTACACTTCATTCCACATGTCAATCCACACCTCATTCCACACAACATTCCACACATCATTCCAAACCTCATTCCACACATCATTCCACAACTCATTCCACACATCATTCCACACGTCATTATGCACATCATTCCATACATTATTCCACAACTCATTCAACACATCGTTCCACACATCATTCCACACATCATTCCAAACATCATTCCACACCATATTCCACACCACATTCTGCACATAATTCCAAACATCTTTACATACATCATTCCAGACATCATTCCACACATCATTCCACACATCATTCCACACCTCATTCCACACATCATTCCGCAACTCATTCCACAACTCATTCCACATATCATTCCACACATCATTCAACACATCTTTCCACACATCATTCTACACTTCATTCCACATGTCAATCCACACCTCATTCGACATCTCATTCCACACATCATTCCACACATCATTCCACACTTCATTCCACACAACAGTCCATACTGCATTCCACACCTCATTCCACACATCCTTCCACACATCATTCCACACATGATTCACCACATCATTCCAAACATTATTCCACGCATCATTCCACACATCATTCCACACAACATTCCAAACCTCCTTCCAATGATCATTCCACTCCTCATTCCACATAACATTCCACACCTCATTCCACAACTCATTCCACACATCGTTCCACACCACATTCCGCACCTCATTCCAAGCATCATTACATAGATCATTCCACGCATCATTCCACAGATCATTCCACATATCATTCCACACATCATTCTCCCCTTCATTCCGCTGTTCATTCTACACTTCATTCCACACCTCATTACACAACTCATTCCACACATCGTTCCACACCGCATTCCGCACCTCATTCCAAACATCATGACATAGATCATTCCACGCATCATTCTACACTTCATTCCACACCTCATTCCTCACTTCATTCCACACATCATTCCAAACATCTTTTCACACCTCATTCCATTCAACATTCCACACAACATTACACACATAACTCCAGATATCATTCGACACGTTATTCCACTCATCATTCCGCACATCATTCCAGATATCATTCGACACATCATTCGATACATCATTCCACACATCATTCCACACATCATTCCACAACATTTCACACATCATTCCACACATCATTCCACACATCAGTCCATACCTCATTCCACACTTTATTACTCACCTCATTCCACACATAATTCCACACATCAGTCCAAACCTCATTCCACACCACATTCGACACCTCATTCCACACATTATTCCACATATCATTGCACACATCAGTCCATACCTCATTGCACACCTCATTCCACACGTCATTCCACACATCATTCCAAACAACTTTCCACACCTCATTCCATATACCATTCCACACAACATTCCACACATCACTCCAGATATCATTCGACACATCATTCCACTCATCATTCCACACATCATTCCAGATATCAGTCGACACATCATTCGATACATCATTCCACACATCATTCCACACATCATTCCACAACATTTCACACATCATTCCACACATCATTCCACACATCAGTCCATATCTCATTCTACACCTCATTCCACACAGCATTCCACACATTAATACACATATCATTCCACATATCATTCCACACCTCATTCCACATAACATTCCACACATCATTCCACACATCATTCCACACTTCATTCCAAACTTCATTCCATATATCATTCGAGACATCCTTCCACACCTCATTGCAAACTTCATTCCACACAACATTCCTCACGTCATTTCACTCATCATTCCACACTTCATTCCACACAACATTCCTTACCTCATTCCACACATCATTTCACACAGCATTCCACACATCATTCCACACAAAGTTCCAAATATCATCCACTCCTCAATCCACATATCATCAACGCATCATTCCACATTTCATTCCACATATCATTCCACACATGATGTCACACCTCATTCCACAATTCATTCCACAATAATTCCACACATAATTCCACAACATTTCACACATCATTCCACACATCATTCCACACGTCAGTCCATATCTCATTCCACACCTCATTCCACACAGCATTCCACACATTATTACACATATCATTCCACACATCATCCCACACCTCATTCCACATAATATTCCACACTTCATTCCACACATCATTCCACACTTCATTCCATACTTCATTTCTCACCTCATTCCACACATAATTCCACACATCAGTCCAAACCTCATTCCACACCACATTCGACACCTCATTCCACACATTATTTCACAGATCATTGCACACATCAGTCCATACCTCATTGCACACCTCATTCCACACATCATTCCACACATCATTCCAAACATCTTTCCACACCTCATTCCATTTAACATTCCACACAACATTCCACACATCACTCCAGATATCATTCGACACGTCATTCCACTCATCATTCCACACATCATTCCAGATATCAGTCGACACATCATTCGATACATCATTCCACACATCATTCCACACATCATTCCACAACATTTCACACATCATTCCGCACATCATTCCACACATCATTCCATATCTCATTCCACACCTCATTCCACACAGCATTACACACATTAATACACATATCATTCCACATATCATTCCACACCTCTTTCCACAAAACATTCCACACATCATTCCACACATCATTCCACACTTCATTCCACACTTCAATCCTCATCTCATTCCACACATAATTCCACACATAATTCCAAACCTCATTCCACACCACATTCCACACGTCATTCCACACGTCATTCCACACATCATTCCACACATCACTCCTCACATCATTCCACACTTCATTCCACACAACATTCCTCACCTCATTTCACTCTTCATTCCACACTTCATTCCACACAACATTCCTTACCTCATTCCACACATCATTTCACACAGCATTCCACACATCATTCCACACAACGTTCCAAATATCATCCAATCCTCATTCCACATATCATCAACTCATCATTCCACATCTCATTCCACATATCATTCCACACATGATTTCACACCTCATTCCACAATTCATTCCACAATCATTCCACACATCATTCCACACTTCATTCCACACATCATTCCACACATCATTTCACACCTCATTTCACACATCATTCCACACGTAATTCCACGCGTCCTTAGATACATCATTCCATACATCATTCCACACATCATTCCAAACGTCATTCCACACATCATTCCATACAGCATTACACACATCATTCCACACATCATTCCACATCGCATTCCACAACCCATTCCACATATCATTCCACACATCATTCAACACATCATTCCACTCATCATTCTCCCCTTCATTCCACAGATCATTCTACCCTTCATTCCACACATCATTCCACATATCATTCCACACATCATTCCAAACCTCATTCCACACCTCATTCCACATATCATTCCACACTTCATTCAACAAATCTTTCCGCACATCATTCTACACTTCATTCCACATGTCAATCCACACCTCATTCCACACAACATTCCACACATCATTCCAAACCTCATTCCACACATCATTCCACAACTCATTCCACACATCATTCCACACGTCATGATGCACATCATTCCATACATTATTCCACAACTCATTCAACACATCGTTCCACACATCATTCCACACATCATTCCACACATCATTCCACACCATATTCCACACCACATTCTGCACATAATTTCAAACATCTTTACATACATCATTCCAGACATCATTCCACACATCATTCCACACATCATTCCACACCTCATTCCACACATCATTCCGCAACTCATTCCACAACTCATTCCACATATCATTCCACACATCATTCAACACATCTTTCCACACATCATTCTACACTTCATTCCACATGTCAATCCACACCTCATTCGACATCTCATTCCACACATCATTCCACACATCATTCCACACTTCATTCCACACAACAGTCCATACTGCATTCCACACCTCATTCCACACATCATTCCACACATCATTCCACACATGATTCACCACATCATTCCAAACATTATTCCACACAACATTCCACAGAACATTCCAGACATCATTCTACGCATCTTTCCAAACATAATTCCACAACATTCCACGCATCATTCCACACATCATTCAAAACATGATTCCACATATCATTCCACACATCCTTCCACTCAACAATCCACACATCATTGCACACATCATTCCAGAACTCATTCCACACCTCATTCTTCACATCATTCCACTCATCATTACACACATCATTCCACACAACATTCCAAATGTCATCCACTCCTCATTCCACACATCATTCTACACATCATCTGACATATCATTCCACACCTCATTCAACACATCATTCCACACAGCATTTCACACTTAATTACACACTCCATTCCACAACTCATTCCACACCTCATTCCACACCTCATTCCGCATATCATTCCACGCATGATTCTACACATCATTCCACACATCATTCCAAACATCATTCCACACCTCATTCCACGTATCATTCCACGCATCATTCCAGGCATCATTCCACATATCATTCCATATTTCATTCCACACAGCATTCCACACATCATTCCACACCTCATTCCACACCTCATTCCACAACATTCCACACGTCATTACACACATCATTCCACACATCATTCCACACCTCATTACACACATCATGCAATACCACATTCCGCACCTCATTCCACACGTAATTCCAAACATCATTACATACACCATTCCAAACATCATTCCACACATCATTCCATACCTCATTCCACAACTCATTCACACATCATTCCACACATCAATCCACACATCATTCCACACTTCATTCCACACATCATTCCACACATCATTCCACAGCTCATTCCACACCTCATTCCAGAACATTCCACACATCATTCCAGACATCAATCCACACATCATTCCACACATCAGTCCATACCTCATTCCACATCTCATTCCACACTTCATCCCACACATCATTCCACACATCATTCCACACATCATTCCACTCCTCATTCCACACCTTATTCCACACATCATTCCACACATCATTCCACACCGATGCACTCATCATTCCACACCTCATTCCACACAACATTCCACAACATTCCACACATCAATCCACACATCATTTGATACTTCATTTCACACATCATTCCACACATCATTCCACACCTCATTCCACACCTCATTCCACAACATTCCACACATCATTCCACACATCATTCCACACAGCGATGCACTCATCATTCCACACCTCATTCCACACAACATTCCACAACATTCCACACATCATTCCACACATCATTCCACACATCATTCCACTCCTCATTCCACACCTTATTCCAAACATCATTCCACACATCATTCCACACCGATGCACTCATCATTCCACACCTCATTCCACACAACATTCCACAACATTCCACACATCAATCCACACATTATTCCACACTTCATTCCACACATCATTCCACACATCATTCCACACCTCATTCCACACCTCATTCCACAACATTCCACACATCATTCCACACATCATTCCACACCGATGCACTCATCATTCCACACCTCATTCCACACAACATTCCACAACATTCCACACATCAATCCACACATCATTCCACACTTCATTCCACACATCATTCCACACATAATTCCACACCTCATTCCACACCTCATTCCACATCATTCCACACGTCATTCCACACATCATTCCACACAGCGATGCACTCATCATTCCACACCTCATTCCACACAACATTCCACAACATTCCACACATCATTCCACACATCAATCCACACATCATTCCACACATCATTCCAAACATCATTCCACACCTCATACAACATAACATTCCACGAATCATTCCACACATCATTCCAAACAACATTCCACACATTATTCCACACATCATTCCAGATATTATTCGACACATCATTCCACACATCATTCCAATCATCATTCCACATTATTCCACACATCATTTCACACATCATTCCACACATCAAACCATACCTCATTCCTCAACTCATTCCACACATCATTCCTCACATCATTCCAAACATCATTCCACACCTCATTGCACATAACATTGCACACATCATTCCACACATTACTCCACACAACATTCCACACATCATTCCACAAATCATTCCAAACATCATTCCACACATCATTCCACATAAGATTCCACGCATCATTCCACACATCATTCCAAACATCACTCCACACATCTTTCCACACTTCATCCCACACATCATTCCTCACCTCATTCCACACTTCATTCCACACTTCATTCAATACATCATTATACATATCATTCCACACATCATTTCACACATCATTCCACACATCGTTCCACACAACATTCCACACATCATTGCACACATCATTCCACACATCATTCCACACCTCATTCCACATCTCATTCTACACGTCATTCCACATTTCATTCCACGCAACATTCCACACATCATTCCACACATCATTCCAAGCCTCATTTCAAACATCATTCCACACCATATTCCACATAACATTCCACACATCATTCCACAACTCATTCCACACATCATTCCACAAAACATTCCACACTTCATTGCACACATCATTCCACACATCATTCCACACCACAATCCGCACCTCATTCCAAACATAATTCCAAACATAATTACATACATCATTCCACACATCATTCCACACATCATTCCACACATTATTCCACAACGTTCCACACATCATTCCACACATTATTCTACACATCAGTCCATACCTCATTCCTCACCTCATTCCACACATCATTCCACCTATCAATCCACACATGATTCCACACATCATTCCAAACATCATTCCACACCTTATTCCACATAACATTCCGAACATCATTCCACACATCATTCCACACATCATTTCACACATCATTCCACACATCATTCCAAACATCATTCCACACCTCATTCCACATAACATTCCACGCATCATTCGACACATCATTCCAAACATCATTCCACACATATTTCCACACTTCATCCCACACTTCATTTCACACTTTATTCCACACATCATTCACTATATCATTCCACATATCATTCCACACATCATTCCACACATAATTCCACACATCATTCCACACAACATTCCACACATCATTGAACACATCATTCCACACATCATTCCACACATCATTCCTCATTTCATTCCACGCGTCATTCCATACATCATTCCACGCATCATTCCACACATCATTCCACACAGCATTCCAAACATCATTCCACACATTATTCCACACCTCATTACACATCTCATTCCACACGTCATTCCAGATATCATTCCACGCATCATTCCACACATCATTCCACACATCATTCCAAACCTCATTTCAAAGAATATTCCAAACCTCATTCCATATAACATTCCACACGTCATTCCACAACTCATTCCACACATCATTCCATCCAACATTCCACACTTCTTTGCACACATCATTCCACACATCATTCCACACCAAATTCCGCACCTCATGCCACACATAATTCCAAACATTCATCATTCAACACATCAATCCACACATCATTCCACCATCATTCCACACATCATTCCAAACATCATTCCACACCTCATTCCACGTATCATTCCATGCATCATTCCAGGCATCATTCCACACATCATTCCACATATCATTCCACACGGCATTCCACACATCATTCCATTCAGCATTCTACACATCATTCCACACATCATTCCACACATCACTCCACATATCATTCCACTCATTATTCCACACCACATTCCAAACCTCAGTCCACACATAATTCCAAACATCATTGCATACATATTCCACACATCATCCCACACATCATTCCACACATCATTCCACACCTCATTCCACACATCATTCCAAACCTCATTCCACACCTCATTCCAAATATCATTCCACACTTCATTCAACAAATCTTTCCGCACATCATTCTACACTTCATTCCACATGTCAATCCACACCTCATTCCACACAACATTCCACACATCATTCCAAACCTCATTCCACACATCATTCCACAACTCATTCCACACATCATTCCACACATCATTCCACACCATATTCCACACCACATTCTGCACATAATTCCAAACATCTTTACATACATCATTCCAGACATCATTCCACACATCATTCCACACATCATTCCACACCTCATTCCACACATCATTCCGCAACTCATTCCACAACTCATTCCACATCTCATTCCACACATCATTCCACACATCATTCCACACTTCATTCCACACAACAGTCCATACTGCATTCCACACCTCATTCCACACATCATTCCACATATCATTCCACACATGATTCACCACATCATTCCAAACATCATTCCACACAACATTCCACAGAACATTCCAGACATCATTCTACGCATCTTTCCAAACATAATTCCACAACATTCCACACATCATTCCACACATCATTCCAAACAACAATTCACACCACATACCACATAACATTCCACGCATCATTCCACACATCATTCAAAACATGATTCCACATATCATTCCACACATCATTCCACTCAACAATCCACACATCATTGCACACATCATTCCAGAACTCATTCCACACCTCATTCTTCACATCATTCCACTCATCATTACACACATCATTCCACACAACATTCCAAATGTCATCCACTCCTCATTCCACACATCATTCTACACATCATCTGACATATCATTCCACACCTCATTCAACACATCATTCCACACAGCATTTCACACTTAATTACACACTCCATTCCACACCTCATTCCACACCTCATTCCACACCTCATTCCGCATATCATTCCACGCATGATTCTACACATCATTCCACACATCATTCCAAACATCATTCCACACCTCATTCCACGTATCATTCCACGCATCATTCCAGGCATCATTCCACATATCATTCCACATTTCATTCCACACAGCATTCCACACATCATTCCACACAACATTCCACACATCATTCCAGACATCATTCCACACGTCATTCTACACATCATTCCAAACATCATTCCACACATCATTCCACACATCATTCCACACATCATTCCACACCACATTCCAAACCTCATTCCACACATACTTCCAAACATCATTGCATACAGCGTTCCACACATCATCCCACACATCATTCCACACATCCTTCCACACCTCATTCCACACATCATTCCAAACCTCATTCCACAACTCATTCCAGATATCATTCCACACATCATTCAACACATCTTTCCACACATCATTCTACACTTCATTCCAAATGTCATTCCACACCTCATTCCTCACGTCATTCCACACATCATTCCAAACCTCATTCCACAGATCATTCCACAACTCATTACACACATGATTCCACACGTCATTATGCACATCATTCCACACATTATTCCACAACTCATTCAACACATCATTCCACACATCATTCCACACATCATTCCACACATCAGTCCACACCATATTCCACACCTCATTCCACACATAATTCCAAACATCATTGCATACATCATTCCAGACATCATTCCACACTTTATTCCACATATCATTCCACACCTCATTCCACAAAACATTCCGCACCTCATTCCACAACTCATTCCACACATTATTCAACACATCATTCCACACATCATTCCAAATATCATTGCACACATCATTCCATACCTCATTACATAACTCATTCCACATATCATTCCACACATCATTCAGCACATCATTCCACACATCATGCCACACATCATTCCGCACATCATTCCACACATCATTCCACACATCATTCCACACATCAGTCCATACCGCATTCCACACCTCATTGCACGCATCATTCCACACATCATTCCACACATGATTCCACTCATCATTCCAAACATCATTCTGCACCTCATTCCGCATAACATTCCACACATCATTACATGATTCATTCCACACATCATTCCACAACATTCCACACATCATTCCACACATCATTCCACACATCAGTCCATACCTCATTCCACACCTCATTCCACATTTAATTCCACACATCATTCCACACATCATTCCACACCTCATTCCACACATCATTCCACACCGCATTCCACATATCATTCCAAATATCATTCCACACATCAGTAACACATCATTCCACACTTAATTTTACACATCATTCCAAATATCATTCAACACATCACTCCACACATCATTCCACACAACATTCTAAAAAAGCATTTGACACATCATTCCACACAACATTCCACAACTCATTCCACATAACATTCCACACCTGAATCAACATATCATTCCACGCATCATTCCACACATAATTCTACATATCATTCCAAACATCATTTCACATCACATTCCACATATCATTCCACGCATCGTTCCCCACATCATTTCACACATTATTCAACATATTATTCAACACATCATTCCATACATCATTCCACATATCATTCCACACATCATTTCATACATCATTCCACAAATCATTCCAAACCTCATTCCACAAATCATTCCACAACTCATTCCTCACATCATTCCACACCTCATTCCATACATCATTCCACACATCATTCCACTACTCATTCCACACATCATTCCACACGTCATTATGCACATCATTCCACACATTATTCCACAACTCATTCAACACATCATTCCACACATCATTCCACACATCATTCCACACCATATTCCACACCACATTCTACACATAATTCCAAACATCATTACATACATCATTTCAGACATCATTCCACACATCATTCCACACATCATTCCACAACCTCATTCCACACATCATTCCGCAACTCATTCCACAACTCATTCCACATATCATTCCACACCATCATTCAACACGTCTTTCCACACATCATTCTACACTTCATTCCACATGTCAATCCACACCACATTCCACATCTCATTCCACACTTCATTCCACACAACAGTCCATAACGCATTCCACACCTCATTCCACACATCATTCCACACATCATTCCACACATGATTCACCACATCATTCCAAACTTCATTCCAGACCTCATTCCACAGAACATTCCAGACATCATTCTACGCATCTTTCCAAACATAATTCCACAACATTCCACACATCATTCCACACATCATTCCAAACCTCAATTCACACCACATACCACATAACATTCCACGCATCATTTCACACATCATTCAAAACATGATTCCAACCATCATTCCACACATCATTCCACTCAACAATCCACACATCATTGCACACATCATTCCACACCTCATTCCACACCTCATTCTTCACATCATTCCACTCATCATTACACACATCATTCCACACAACATTCCAAATATCATCCACTCCTCATTTCACACATCATTCTACACATCATCTGACATATCATTCCACACCTCATTCAACACATCATTCCACACAGCATTTCACACTTAATTCCACACTCCATTCCACACCTCATTCCACACCTCATTCCACACCTCATTCCGCATAACATTCCACACATCATTCCACACATCATTCCACACATCATTCCAAACATCATTCCACACCTCATTCCACGTATCATTCCACGCATTTCCAGGCATCATTCCACACATCATTCCACATATCATTCCACACAGCATTCCACACATCATTCCACACAACATTCCACACATCATTCCAGACATCATTCCACACGTCATTCCACACATCATTCCACACATCATTCCACACATCATTCCACACATCATTCCACACATCATTCCACACCACATTCCAAACCTCATTCCACACATAATTCCAAACATCATTGCATATATCATTCCACACATCATCCCACACATCATTCCACACAACCTTCCACACCTAATTCCACACATAATTCCAAACCTCATTCCAAAACTCATTCCAGATATCATTCCACACATCATTCAACACATCTTTCCACACATCATTCTGCACTTTATTCCACATGTCATTCTACACCTCATTCCACACGTCATTCCACACATCATTCCAAACCTAATTCCACAAATTATTCCACAAACTCATTCCACACATCATTCCACACGTCATTATGCACATCATTCCACACATTATTCCACAACTCATTCAACACATCATTCCACACATCATTCCACACATCAGTCCACACCATATTCCACACCTCATTCCACACATAATTCCAAACATCATTACATACATCATTCCAGACATCATTCCACACATTATTCCACACATCACTCCACACCTCATTCCACACAACATTCCGCATCTCATTCCACAACTCATTCCACACATTATTCAACACATCATTCCACACATCATTCCACACATCATTGCACATATCATTCCATACCTCATTACATAACTCATTCCACATATCATTCCACACATCATTCAGCACATCATTCCACACATCATGCCACACTTCATTCCACACATCATTCCACACATCAGTCCATACCGCATTCCACACCACATTGCACACATCATTCCACACATCATTCCACACATGATTCCACTCATCATTCCAAACATCATTCTGCACCTCATTCCGCATAACATTCCACACATCATTACATGCATCATTCCACACATCATTCCACAACATTCCACACATCATTCCACACATCATTCCACACATCAGTCCATACCTCATTCCACACCTCATTCCACATTTGATTCCATACATCATTCCACACATTATTCCACACCTCATTCCACACCTCATTCCACACCGCATTCCACAACTCATTCCAAATATCATTCCACACATCATGAACACATCATTCCACACTTAATTCTAAACGTCATTCCAAACATCATTCCACACCTCATTCCACATTTAATTCCACACATCATTCCACACATCATTCCACACCTCATTCCACATATCATTCCACACCACATTCCACAACTCATTCCACACATAATTCAAAACATCATTGCATACATCATTCCACACATCATTCCAAACATCATTCCACACATCATTCCACAACTCATTCCACACATCATTCCACACGTCATTATGCATATCATTCCACACATTATTCCACAACTCATTCAACACATCATTCCACACATCATTCCACACATCATTCCACACATCATTCCGCAACTCATTCCACAACTCATTCCACATATCATTCCACACTTCAATCAACACATCTTTCCACACATCATTCTACACTTCATTACACATGTCAATCCACACCTCATTCCACATCTCATTCCACACATCATTCCACACTTCATTCCACACAACAGTCCATACCGCATTCCACACCTCATTCCACACATCAGTCCACACATCATTCCACACATGATTCACCACATCATTCCAAACATCATTCCACAACTCATTCCACAGAACATTCCAGACATCATTCTACGCATCTTTCCAAACATAATTCCACAACATTCCACACATCATTCCACACATCGTTCCAAACATCAATTCACACCACATACCACATAACATTCCACGCATCATTCCACACATCATTCAAAACATGATTCCACACATCATTCCACACATCATTCCACTCAACAATCCACACATCATTGCACACATCATTCCACACCTCATTCCACACCTCATTCTTCACATCATTCCACTCATCATTACACACATCATTCCACACAACATTCCAAATATCATCCACTCCTCATTCCACACATCATTCTACACATCATCTGACATATCATTCCACACCTCATTCAACACGTCATTCCACACAGCATTTCACACTTAATTCCACACTCCATTCCACACCTCATTCCACACCTAATTCCACACCTCATTCCGCATATCATTCCACGCATGATTCCACACATCATTCCACACATCATTCCAAACATCATTCCACACCTCATTCCACGTATCATTCCACGCATCATTCCAGGCATCATTCCACATATCATTCCACATTTCATTCCACACAGCATTCCACACATCATTCCACACAACATTCCACACATCATTCCAGACATCATTCCACACGTCATTCCACACATCATTCCAATCATCATTCCACACATCATTCCACACATCATTCCACACATCATTCCACACCACATTCCAAACCTCATTCCACACATAATTCCAAACATCATTGCATACAGCGTTCCACACATCATTCCACACAACATTCCACACATCATTCCAGACATCATTCCACACGTCATTCCACACATCATTCCACGCATCATTCCAGGCATCATTCCACATATCATTCCACATTTCATTCCACACAGCATTCACACATCATTCCACACAACATTCCACACATCATTCCAGACATCATTCCACACGTCATCCCACACATCATTCCACACATCCTTCCACACCTCATTCCACACATCATTCCAAACCTCATTCCACACCTCATTCTTCACATCATTCCACTCATCATTACACACATCTTTCCACACAACATTCCAAATATCATCCACTCTTCATTCCACACATCATTCTACACATCATCTGACATATCATTCCATACCTCATTCAACACATCATTCCACACAGCATTTCACACTTAATTCCACACTCCATTCCACACCTCATTCCATACCTCATTCCACACCTCATTCCGCATATCATTCCACGCATCATTCCACACATCATTCCACACATCATTCCAAACCTCATTCCACACCTCATTCCACGTATCATTCCACGCATCATTCCAGGTATCATTCAACACATCATTCCACATATCATTCCACACAGCATTCCACACATCATTCCACACAACATTCCACACATCATTCCAGACATCATTCCACACGTCATTCCACACATCATTCCACACATCATTCCACACATCATTCCACACATCATTCCACACATCATTCCACACCACATTCCAAACCTCATTCCACACAGAATTCCAAACATCATTGCATACATCATTCCACACATAATCCCACACATCATCCCACACATCCTTCCACACCTCATTCCACACATCATTCCAAACCTCATTCCACAACTCATTCCAGATATCATTCCACACATCATTCAACACATCTTTCCACACATCATTCTACACTTCATTCCACATGTCATTCCACACCTCATTCCACACGTCATTCCACACACCATTCCAAACCTCATTCCACACATCATTCCACAACTCATTCCACACAACATTCCACACGTCATTATGCACATCATTCCACACATTATTCCACAACTCATTCAAGACATCATTCCACACATCATTCCACACATCATTCCACACATCAGTCCACACCATATTCCACACCTCATTCCACACATAATTCCAAACATCATTACATACATCATTCCAGACATCATTCCACACATTATTCCACACATCATTCCACACCTCATTCCACACAACATTCCGCACCTTATTCCACAACTCATTCCACACATTATTCAACACATCATTCCACACAGCATTCCACACATCATTGCACACATCATTCCATACCTCATTACATAACTCATTCCACATATCATTGCACACATCATTCAGCACATCATTCCACACATCATGCCACACATCATTCCGCACATCATTCCACTCATCATTCCACACATCATTCCACACATCAGTCCATACCGCATTCCACACCTCATTGCACACATCATTCCACACATCATTCCACACATCATTCCACAACATTCCACACATCATTCCACACATCATTCCACACATCAGTCCATACCTCATTCCACACCTCATTCCACATTTAATTCCACACATCATTCCACACATCATTCCACACCTCATTCCACACATCATTCCACACCGCATTCCACATTTAATTCCACACATCATTCCACACAACATTCCACACCGCATTCCACAAATCATTCCAAATATCATTCCACACATCATTAACACATCATTCCACACTTAATTCTACACATCATTCCAAATATCATTCAACACATCACTCCACACATCATTCCACACAACATTCTCAAAAAGCATTTGACACATCATTGCACACATCATTCCTCAACTCATTCCACATATCATTCCACACCTGAATCAACATATCATTCCACGCATCATTCCACACATAATTCTACACATCATTCCAAACATAATTTCACATCACATTCCACATATCATTCCACGCATCATTCCCCACATCATTTCACACATTATTCAACATATTATTCAACACATCATTCCACACATCATACCACATATCATTCCACACATCATTTCATACATCATTCCACAAATCATTCCAAACCTCATTCCACAAATCATTCCACAACTCCTTCCTCACATCATTCCACACCTCATTCCATACATCATTCCACACATCATTCCACACCTCATTCCACTACTCAATCCACACATCATTCCACTGATCATTCCACACATCATTCCACATATCATTCCACACATCATTCCACAACTCATTCCACACATCATTCTAAACCTCATTCCACAACTCATCCCACACATCATTCCACACATCATTCAACACATCATTCCACACATCATTCTACACTTCATTCCACATGTCATTCCACACCTCATTCCACACATCATTCCACACATCATTACAAACCGCATTTCACACATCATTCCACAACTCATTCCACAAATCATTCGACACATCATTCCAAACATCGTTCCACGCAATATTCCACATCATATTACACACATCACTCCACACATCATTCCACACATAATTCCAAACATCATTCCACTCATCATACCACACCTCATTCCACAAATCATTCCACACATCATTCCACACACGATTCCACACCTGATTCCACATATCATTCCACGCATCATTCCACACATAATTCGACACATCATTTCAAACATCATTCCACACCTCATTCCACATATCATTCCACGCATCATTCCCCACATCATTTCACACATCATTCCACATATCATTCAATACATCATTCCACACATCATTCCACATATCATTCCACCCATCATTTCATACATCATTCCGCAAGTCATTCCAAACCTCATTCCACACATCATTCCACAACTCATTCCACACACCATTCCACACCTCATTCAGTACATCATTCCACACATCATTCCACACCTCATTCCACACATAATGCCAAACATCATTGCATACATCATTCCACACATCATTCCAAAAATCATTCCACACTTCATTCCACAACTCATTCCACACATCATTCCAAACCTCATTCCACAACTCATCCCACACATCATTCCACACATCATTCAACACATCATTCCACACATCATTCTACACTTCATTCCACATGTCATTCCACACCTCAGTCCACACATCATTCCACACATCGTTACAAACCTCATTTCACACATCATTCCACACATCATTTCATACATCATTCCACAAGTCATTCCAAAACTCATTCCACACATCATTCCACAACTCATTCCACACATCATTCCACACCTCATTCCATACATCACTCCAGACATCATTCCACACCTGATATCACAACTTATTCCACACGTCATTCCACAGATCATTCCACACATCATTCCACACAACATTCCACATCATATTCCACACATCACTCCACACATCATTCCACACATTATTCCAAACATCATTCCACACATCATTCCACACCTCATTCCACATATCATTCCACGCATCATTACCCACACCATTTCACACATCATTCCACATATCATTCAACACATCATTCCACACATCATTCCACATATCATTCCACACATCATTTCATACATCATTCCACAAGTCATTCCAATCCTCATTCCACACATCATTCCACAACTCATTCCACACACCATTCCACATCTCATTCCGTAAATCATTCCACACATCATTCCACACCTCATTCCACACATAATTCCAAACATCATTGCATACATCATTCCACACATCATTCCAAACATCATTCCAAACCTCATTCCACAACTCATCCCACACATCATTCCACACATCATTCAACACTTCATTCCACGCATCATTCTACACTTCATTCCACATGTCATTCCACACCTCATTCCACACATCATTCCACACCTCATTCCATACTTCATTCCACATATCATTCCACACCTCATATCACAACTCATTACACGCGTCATTCCACAGATCATTCCACACATCATTCCACACATCATTCCACACATCATTCCACACCACATTCCACACCTCATTCCACACATAATTCCAAACATCATTCCACAGATCATTCCACACATCATTCCACACATCATTCCACACATCATTCCACACCACATTCCACACCTCATTCCACACATAATTCCAAACATCATTACATACATCATTCCACACATCATTGCACACATCATTCCACACATCATTCAACACCACATTCCACACCTCATTCCACACATAATTCCAAACATCATTACATACATCATTCCACACATCATTGCACACATCATTCCACACATCATTCCACAACTCATTCCACACATCATTCCAAACCTCATTCCACAACTCATCCCACACATCATTGCACACATCATTCAACACTTCATTCCACACATCATTCTACACTTCATTCCACATGTCATTCCACACCTCATTCCACACATCATTCCACACATCGTTACAAACCTCATTTCACACATCATTTCTCACATCATTTCATACATCATTCCACAAGTCATTCCATAACTCATTCCACACATCATTCCACAACTCATTCCACACATCATTCCACACCTCATTCCATACATCATTCCACATATCATTCCACACCTCATATCACAATTCATTACACACGTCATTCCACAGATCATTCCACACATCATTCCACACATCATTCCACACCATATTCCACACCTCATTCCACACATAATTCCAAACATCATTACATACATCATTCCACACATCATTGCACACATCATTCCACATATCATTCCACACCTCATTACACACATCATGCCATACCACATTCCGCACCTCATTCCACACGTAATTCCAAACATCATTACATACACCATTCCAAACATCATTCCACACCTCATTCCACACATCATTCCACACCTCATTCCACAACTCATTCACACATCATTCCACACATCAATCCACACATCATTCCACACTTCATTCCACACATCATTCCACACATCATTCCACACCTCATTCCACACCTCATTCCACAACATTCCACACATCATTCCAGACATCAATCCACACATCATTCCACACATCAGTCCATACCTCATTCCACATCTCATTCCACACTTCATCCCACATATCATTCCACACATCATTCCACACAACATTCCACTCCTCATTCCACACCTTATTCCACACATCATTCCACACATCATTCCACACCGATGCACTCATCATTCCACACCTCATTCCACACAACATTCCACAACATTCCACACACCAATCCACACATAATTCCACACTTCATTCCACACATCATTCCACACATCATTCCACACCTCATTCCACACCTCATTCCACAACATTCCACACATCATTCCACACATCATTCCACACAGCGATGCACTCATCATTCCACACCTCATTCCACACAACATTCCACAACATTCCACACATCATTCCACACATCATTCCACACATCATTCCACTCCTCATTCCACATATCATTCCACGCATCATTCCACACATAATTCGACACATCATTTCAAACATCATTCCACACCTCATTCCACATATCATTCCACGCATCATTCCCCACATCATTTCACACATCATTCCACATATCATTCAATACATCATTCCACACATCATTCCACATATCATTCCACCCATCATTTCATACATCATTCCGCAAGTCATTCCAAACCTCATTCCACACATCATTCCACAACTCATTCCACACACCATTCCACACCTCATTCAGTACATCATTCCACACATCATTCCACACCTCATTCCACACATAATGCCAAACATCATTGCATACATCATTCCACACATCATTCCAAAAATCATTCCACACTTCATTCCACAACTCATTCCACACATCATTCCAAACCTCATTCCACAACTCATCCCACACATCATTCCACACATCATTCAACACATCATTCCACACATCATTCTACACTTCATTCCACATGTCATTCCACACCTCAGTCCACACATCATTCCACACATCGTTACAAACCTCATTTCACACATCATTCCACACATCATTTCATACATCATTCCACAAGTCATTCCAAAACTCATTCCACACATCATTCCACAACTCATTCCACACATCATTCCACACCTCATTCCATACATCACTCCAGACATCATTCCACACCTGATATCACAACTTATTCCACACGTCATTCCACAGATCATTCCACACATCATTCCACACAACATTCCACATCATATTCCACACATCACTCCACACATCATTCCACACATTATTCCAAACATCATTCCACACATCATTCCACACCTCATTCCACATATCATTCCACGCATCATTACCCACACCATTTCACACATCATTCCACATATCATTCAACACATCATTCCACACATCATTCCACATATCATTCCACACATCATTTCATACATCATTCCACAAGTCATTCCAATCCTCATTCCACACATCATTCCACAACTCATTCCACACACCATTCCACATCTCATTCCGTAAATCATTCCACACATCATTCCACACCTCATTCCACACATAATTCCAAACATCATTGCATACATCATTCCACACATCATTCCAAACATCATTCCAAACCTCATTCCACAACTCATCCCACACATCATTCCACACATCATTCAACACTTCATTCCACACATCATTCTACACTTCATTCCACATGTCATTCCACACCTCATTCCACACATCATTCCACACCTCATTCCATACATCATTCCACATATCATTCCACACCTCATATCACAACTCATTACACACGTCATTCCACAGATCATTCCACACATCATTCCACACATCATTCCACACATCATTCCACACCACATTCCACACCTCATTCCACACATAATTCCAAACATCATTCCACAGATCATTCCACACATCATTCCACACATCATTCCACACATCATTCCACACCACATTCCACACCTCATTCCACACATAATTCCAAACATCATTACATACATCATTCCACACATCATTGCACACATCATTCCACACATCATTCAACACCACATTCCACACCTCATTCCACACATAATTCCAAACATCATTACATACATCATTCCACACATCATTGCACACATCATTCCACACATCATTCCACAACTCATTCCACACATCATTCCAAACCTCATTCCACAACTCATCCCACACATCATTGCACACATCATTCAACACTTCATTCCACACATCATTCTACACTTCATTCCACATGTCATTCCACACCTCATTCCACACATCATTCCACACATCGTTACAAACCTCATTTCACACATCATTTCTCACATCATTTCATACATCATTCCACAAGTCATTCCATAACTCATTCCACACATCATTCCACAACTCATTCCACACATCATTCCACACCTCATTCCATACATCATTCCACATATCATTCCACACCTCATATCACAATTCATTACACACGTCATTCCACAGATCATTCCACACATCATTCCACACATCATTCCACACCATATTCCACACCTCATTCCACACATAATTCCAAACATCATTACATACATCATTCCACACATCATTGCACACATCATTCCACATATCATTCCACACCTCATTACACACATCATGCCATACCACATTCCGCACCTCATTCCACACGTAATTCCAAACATCATTACATACACCATTCCAAACATCATTCCACACCTCATTCCACACATCATTCCACACCTCATTCCACAACTCATTCACACATCATTCCACACATCAATCCACACATCATTCCACACTTCATTCCACACATCATTCCACACATCATTCCACACCTCATTCCACACCTCATTCCAGAACATTCCACACATCATTCCAGACATCAATCCACACATCATTCCACACATCAGTCCATACCTCATTCCACATCTCATTCCACACTTCATCCCACACATCATTCCACACATCATTCCACACAACATTCCACTCCTCATTCCACACCTTATTCCACACATCATTCCACACATCATTCCACACCGATGCACTCATCATTCCACACCTCATTCCACACAACATTCCACAACATTCCACACATCAATCCACACATAATTCCACACTTCATTCCACACATCATTCCACACATCATTCCACACCTCATTCCACACCTCATTCCACAACATTCCACACATCATTCCACACATCATTCCACACAGCGATGCACTCATCATTCCACACCTCATTCCACACAACATTCCACAACATTCCACACATCATTCCACACATCATTCCACACATCATTCCACTCCTCATTCCACACCTTATTCCACACATCATTCCACACATCATTCCACACCGATGCACTCATCATTCCACACCTCATTCCACACAACATTCCACAACATTCCACACATCAATCCACACATCATTCCACACTTCATTCCACACATCATTCCACACATCATTCCACACCTCATTCCACACCTCATTCCACAACATTCCACACATCATTCCACACATCATTCCACACAGCGATGCACTCATCATTCCACACCTCATTCCACACAACATTCCACATGATTCCACACATCATTCCACACATCATTCCACACCTCATTCCACACCTCATTCCACATCATTCCACACATCATTCCACACATCATTCCACACAGCGATGCACTCATCATTCCACACCTCATTCCACACAACATTCCACAACATTCCACACATCATTCCACACATCAATCCACACATCATTCCACACATCAGTCCATACCTCATTCCACACCTCATTCCACACATTATTCCAAACATCTTTCCACACATCATTCCACACATCATTCCAAACATCATTCCACACCTCATACAACATAACATTCCACGAATCATTCCACACATCATTCCAAACAACATTCCACACATTATTCCACACATCATTCCAGATATTATTCGACACATCATTCCACACATCATGCCAATCATCATTCCACATTATTCCACACATCATTCCACACATCATTCCACACATCACACCATACCTCATTCCTCAACTCATTCCACACATCATTCCTCACATCATTCCAAACATCATTCCACACCTCATTGCACATAACATTGCACACATCATTCCACACATTACTCCACGCAACATTCCACACATCATTCCACACATCATTCCAAACATCATTCCACACATCATTCCACATAAGATTCCACGCATCATTCCACACATCATTCCAAACATCATTCCACACATCTTTCCACACTTCATCCCACACATCATTCCTCACCTCATTCCACACTTCATTTCACATCTCATTCTACACGTCATTCCACATTTCATTCCACGCAACATTCCACACATCATTCCACACATCATTCCAAGCCTCATTTCAAAGATCATTCCACACCATATTCCACATAACATTCCACACATCATTCCACACCTCATTCCACACCTCATTCCACAACATTCCACACATCATTCCACACATCATTCCACACAGCGATGCACTCATCATTCCACACCTCATTCCACACAACATTCCACAACATTCCACACATCATTCCACACATCATTCCACACATCATTCCACTCCTCATTCCACATATCATTCCACGCATCATTCCACACATAATTCGACACATCATTTCAAACATCATTCCACACCTCATTCCACATATCATTCACGCATCATTCCCCACATCATTTCACACATCATTCCACATATCATTCAATACATCATTCCACACATCATTCCACATATCATTCCACCCATCATTTCATACATCATTCCGCAAGTCATTCCAAACCTCATTCCACACATCATTCCACAACTCATTCCACACACCATTCCACACCTCATTCAGTACATCATTCCACACATCATTCCACACCTCATTCCACACATAATGCCAAACATCATTGCATACATCATTCCACACATCATTCCAAAAATCATTCCACACTTCATTCCACAACTCATTCCACACATCATTCAAAACCTCATTCCACAACTCATCCCACACATCATTCCACACATCATTCAACACATCATTCCACACATCATTCTACACTTCATTCCACATGTCATTCCACACCTCAGTCCACACATCATTCCACACATCGTTACAAACCTCATTTCACACATCATTCCACACATCATTTCATACATCATTCCACAAGTCATTCCAAAACTCATTCCACACATCATTCCACAACTCATTCCACACATCATTCCACACCTCATTCCATACATCACTCCAGACATCATTCCACACCTGATATCACAACTTATTCCACACGTCATTCCACAGATCATTCCACACATCATTCCACACAACATTCCACATCATATTCCACACATCACTCCACACATCATTCCACACATTATTCCAAACATCATTCCACACATCATTCCACACCTCATTCCACATATCATTCCACGCATCATTACCCACACCATTTCACACATCATTCCACATATCATTCAACACATCATTCCACACATCATTCCACATATCATTCCACACATCATTTCATACATCATTCCACAAGTCATTCCAATCCTCATTCCACACATCATTCCACAACTCATTCCACACACCATTCCACATCTCATTCCGTAAATCATTCCACACATCATTCCACACCTCATTCCACACATAATTCCAAACATCATTGCATACATCATTCCACACATCATTCCAAACATCATTCCAAACCTCATTCCACAACTCATCCCACACATCATTCCACACATCATTCAACACTTCATTCCACACATCATTCTACACTTCATTCCACATGTCATTCCACACCTCATTCCACACATCATTCCACACCTCATTCCATACATCATTCCACATATCATTCCACACCTCATATCACAACTCATTACACACGTCATTCCACAGATCATTCCACACATCATTCCACACATCATTCCACACATCATTCCACACCACATTCCACACCTCATTCCACACATAATTCCAAACATCATTCCACAGATCATTCCACACATCATTCCACACATCATTCCACACATCATTCCACACCACATTCCACACCTCATTCCACACATAATTCCAAACATCATTACATACATCATTCCACACATCATTGCACACATCATTCCACACATCATTCAACACCACATTCCACACCTCATTCCACACATAATTCCAAACATCATTACATACATCATTCCACACATCATTGCACACATCATTCCACACATCATTCCACAACTCATTCCACACATCATTCCAAACCTCATTCCACAACTCATCCCACACATCATTGCACACATCATTCAACACTTCATTCCACACATCATTCTACACTTCATTCCACATGTCATTCCACACCTCATTCCACACATCATTCCACACATCGTTACAAACCTCATTTCACACATCATTTCTCACATCATTTCATACATCATTCCACAAGTCATTCCATAACTCATTCCACACATCATTCCACAACTCATTCCACACATCATTCCACACCTCATTCCATACATCATTCCACATATCATTCCACACCTCATATCACAATTCATTACACACGTCATTCCACAGATCATTCCACACATCATTCCACACATCATTCCACACCATATTCCACACCTCATTCCACACATAATTCCAAACATCATTACATACATCATTCCACACATCATTGCACACATCATTCCACATATCATTCCACACCTCATTACACACATCATGCCATACCACATTCCGCACCTCATTCCACACGTAATTCCAAACATCATTACATACACCATTCCAAACATCATTCCACACCTCATTCCACACATCATTCCACACCTCATTCCACAACTCATTCACACATCATTCCACACATCAATCCACACATCATTCCACACTTCATTCCACACATCATTCCACACATCATTCCACACCTCATTCCACACCTCATTCCAGAACATTCCACACATCATTCCAGACATCAATCCACACATCATTCCACACATCAGTCCATACCTCATTCCACATCTCATTCCACACTTCATCCCACACATCATTCCACACATCATTCCACACAACATTCCACTCCTCATTCCACACCTTATTCCACACATCATTCCACACATCATTCCACACCGATGCACTCATCATTCCACACCTCATTCCACACAACATTCCACAACATTCCACACATCAATCCACACATAATTCCACACTTCATTCCACACATCATTCCACACATCATTCCACACCTCATTCCACACCTCATTCCACAACATTCCACACATCATTCCACACATCATTCCACACAGCGATGCACTCATCATTCCACACCTCATTCCACACAACATTCCACAACATTCCACACATCATTCCACACATCATTCCACACATCATTCCACTCCTCATTCCACACCTTATTCCACACATCATTCCACACATCATTCCACACCGATGCACTCATCATTCCACACCTCATTCCACACAACATTCCACAACATTCCACAGATCATTCCACACATCATTCCACACATCATTCCACACATCATTCCACACCACATTCCACACCTCATTCCACACATAATTCCAAACATCATTACATACATCATTCCACACATCATTGCACACATCATTCCACACATCATTCCACACCTCATTCCACACCTCATTCCAGAACATTCCACACATCATTCCAGACATCAATCCACACATCATTCCACACATCAGTCCATACCTCATTCCACATCTCATTCCACACTTCATCCCACACATCATTCCACACATCATTCCACACAACATTCCACTCCTCATTCCACACCTTATTCCACACATCATTCCACACATCATTCCACACCGATGCACTCATCATTCCACACCTCATTCCACACAACATTCCACAACATTCCACACATCAATCCACACATAATTCCACACTTCATTCCACACATCATTCCACACATCATTCCACACCTCATTCCACACCTCATTCCACAACATTCCACACATCATTCCACACATCATTCCACACAGCGATGCACTCATCATTCCACACCTCATTCCACACAACATTCCACAACATTCCACACATCATTCCACACATCATTCCACACATCATTCCACTCCTCATTCCACACCTTATTCCACACATCATTCCACACATCATTCCACACCGATGCACTCATCATTCCACACCTCATTCCACACAACATTCCACAACATTCCACACATCAATCCACACATCATTCCACACTTCATTCCACACATCATTCCACACATCATTCCACACCTCATTCCACACCTCATTCCACAACATTCCACACATCATTCCACACATCATTCCACACAGCGATGCACTCATCATTCCACACTTCATTCCACACAACATTCCACATGATTCCACACATCATTCCACACATCATTCCACACCTCATTCCACACCTCATTCCACATCATTCCACACATCATTCCACACATCATTCCACACAGCGATGCACTCATCATTCCACACCTCATTCCACACAACATTCCACAACATTCCACACATCATTCCACACATCAATCCACACATCATTCCACACATCAGTCCATACCTCATTCCACACCTCATTCCACACATTATTCCAAACATCTTTCCACACATCATTCCACACATCATTCCAAACATCATTCCACACCTCATACAACATAACATTCCACGAATCATTCCACACATCATTCCAAACAACATTCCACACATTATTCCACACATCATTCCAGATATTATTCGACACATCATTCCACACATCATGCCAATCATCATTCCACATTATTCCACACATCATTCCACACATCATTCCACACATCACACCATACCTCATTCCTCAACTCATTCCACACATCATTCCTCACATCATTCCAAACATCATTCCACACCTCATTGCACATAACATTGCACACATCATTCCACACATTACTCCACGCAACATTCCACACATCATTCCACACATCATTCCAAACATCATTCCACACATCATTCCACATAAGATTCCACGCATCATTCCACACATCATTCCAAACATCATTCCACACATCTTTCCACACTTCATCCCACACATCATTCCTCACCTCATTCCACACTTCATTTCACATCTCATTCTACACGTCATTCCACATTTCATTCCACGCAACATTCCACACATCATTCCACACATCATTCCAAGCCTCATTTCAAACATCATTCCACACCATATTCCACATAACATTCCACACATCATTCCACACATCATTCCACACATCAGTCCACAAAACATTCCACACTTCATTGCACACATCATTCCACACATCATTCCACACCACAATCCGCACCTCATTCCAAACATAATTCCAAACATAATTACATACATCATTCCACACATCATTCCACACATCATTCCACACATTATTCCACAACATTCCACACATCATTCCACACATTATTCTACACATCAGTCCATACCTCATTCCTCACCTCATTCCACACATCATTCCACATATCAATCCACACATGATTCCACACATCATTCCAAACATCATTCCACACCTTATTCCACATAACATTCCGAACATCATTCCACACATCATTCCACACATCATTTCACACATCATTCCACACATCATTCCAAACATCATTCCACACCTCATTCCACATAACATTCCACGCATCATTCGACACATCATTCCAAACATCATTCCACACATATTTCCACACTTCATCCCACACTTCATTTCACACTTTATTCCACACATCATTCACTATATCATTCCACATATCATTCCACACATCATTCCACACATAATTCCACACATCATTCCACACAACATTCCACACATCATTGAACACATCATTCCACACATCATTCCACACATCATTCCTCATTTCATTCCACGCGTCATTCCATACATCATTCCACGCATCATTCCACACATCATTCCACGCAGCATTCCAAACATCATTCCACACATTATTCCACACCTCATTACACATCTCATTCCACACGTCATTCCAGATATCATTCCACGCATCATTCCACACATCATTCCACACATCATTCCAAACCTCATTTCAAAGAATATTCCAAACCTCATTCCATATAACATTCCACACGTCATTCCACAACTCATTCCACACATCATTCCATCCAACATTCCACACTTCTTTGCACACATCATTCCAAACATCATTCCACACCAAATTCCGCACCTCATGCCACACATAATTTCAAACATTCATCATTCAACACATCATTCCACACATCATTCCACACCTCATTCCACACCTCATTCCAGACCGCATTCTACAACTCATTCCAAATATCATTCCACACATCATTAGCACATCATTCCACACTTATATCTACACATCATTCCAAACATCATTCCACACCTCATTCCACACATCATTCCATACATCATTCCACACCTCATTCCACACGTCATTCCACATATCATTCCACGCATCATTCCACACATCATTCCACACATCATTCCACAAAATATTCCACACTTCATTGCACACATCATTCCACTCATCATTCCACACCACATTCCACACATCATTCCACACCGCATTCCACAACTCATTCCACATATCATCCCACAGATCATTATCACATCATTCCAAACTTAATTCTACACATCATTCCAAACATCATTCCACACCTCATTCCACACATCATTCCACACATCATTCCACACCTCATTCCACAACTCATTCACACATCATTCCACACATCAATCCACACATCATTCCACTCCTCATTCCAAACATCATTCCACACATCATTCCACACAGCATTCCACACATTATTCCACATCTCATTCCACACATCAGTCCATAAGTCATTCCACAACTCATTTCACACATCATCCCACACATCATTCCACACATCATTCCACACATCATTCCAAAACTCATTCCTCACCTTATTCCACACATCATTCCACACATCATTCCACACGTCAATCCCACACATCATTCCACACGTTATTCTACACCTCATTCCACACATGATTCCACACATCATTCCACACGTGATTCCACACATCATTCCACGCAACATTCCACACATCATTCCACACCTCATTCCACACTTCATTCCACACCTCATTCCACACATCATTGCACACAGCTTTCCACACATCATTCCAAACATCATTCCACACATCAATCCTCACCTAATTCTACACATCATTCCACACATTATTCCATAAATCATTCCACATATCATTCCACACATCATCCCGCACATCATTCCACAATTCATTCGACACATCATTCCACACCTCAATCCAAACCTCGTTCCACGCAACATTCCACACATCATTCTACACATCATTCTACACATCATTCTACACATCATTCTACACATCATTCTACACATCATTCTACATATCATTCTACACATCATTCTGCACATCATTCTACACATCATTCTACAAATCATTCTGCACAACATTCTACACATCATTCTACACATCATTCTGCATGTCATTCTACACATCATTCGAAACATAATTCTGCACATCACTGTACAAATTATTCTACACATCATTCTACACATCATTCTACACAACCTCATTCGACACATCATTCTACACATTATTCCACACGTCATTCGACACAACATTCTACACATCATGCTTCACCTCATTCTGCACATCATTCTACACGTCATTCTTCAGATCATTCTACACAATATTCCACACAATAGCATTCCACAAAACATCATTCTACACAACATCATTCGACACATCATTCCACACATCATTCTGCACATCATTCTAAACATCACTCAACACATCATTCTGCACATCTTTCTACACATCATTCCATTCTGCACATCATTCTACATATCATTCCAGACAACATCATTCTACATATCATTCTTCGCATCATTCTGCACATCATTCGACACATCTTTCTACAGATCATTCTTCACGTGATTACACGCAACATCATTCTACACAACATTATTCTACACATCATTCTACACATCATTCTATACATCATTCCACACAACATCATTCTACTCATCATTCTACACATCATTCGACACATCATTCTGCACATCATTCTGCACATCATTCGTCACATCATTCTGCACATCATTTTACACATCATTCTACACAACATTCAACACATCATTCTGCACATCATTCTGCACAACATTATTCCACACATCATTTTACACATCTTTCTACACATCATTCTGCACATCGTTCTGCACATCTTTCGACACAACTTCATACGACACATCATTCTAAACATCATTCCACACAACATCATTCTACACATCACTCAGCACATCATTCTACACATCTTTCTACACATCATTCTACACATCATTCTACACAAATTCATTCGACATATCATTCCACAGATCATTCTACACATCATTCTACACATCACTCTGCACATCATTCTACACATCTGTCTGCACATCATTCCATTCTGCACGTCGTTCTACATATCATTCCACACAACATCATTCTACACATCATTCTTCACATCATTCTGCACATCATTCGACACATCATTCTACAGATTATTCTTCACGTGATTCCACGCAACATCATTCTACTCAACATTATTCTACACATCATTCTACACATCATTCTATATATCATTCCACACAACATCATTCTAACATCATTCTACACATCATTCGACACATCATTCTGCACATCATTCTACACATCATTCTACACAACTTCATTCGACACATCATTCTACACAACATTATTCTACACATCATTCTGCACATCATTCTATACATCATTCTACTGATCATTCTACACATCATTCTAAACATCATTCCACACAACATCATTCTACACATCATTCTACACATCATTCTACATATCATCCTACAAATCATTCTACACATCATGCTACACATCAATCTGCACGTCATTCTACACATCATTCTACACATAATTCTGCACTTCATTGTACACATCACTCTACACATCATTCCACGCATCATTCTATACAACATCTTTCTACACATCACTCTACACATCATTCCACACATCATTCGACACAACTTACTACACATCATTCTACACATAATTCTGCACCTCATTCCACACATCATTCTACATATCATTCTACACATCATTCCACACAACATCATTCTACACAACCTCATTCTACGCATCATTCTACACACCATTCCACACATCTTCTACACAACTTCATTCGACACATCATTCTACACAACATCATTCTACACATCATTTTGCACATCATTCTACACATCATTCTACATATCATTCTGCACATCATTCTACACATCATTCTACAGATCATTCCACACATCATTCCACACAACATCATTCTACTCATCAATATAATACACATCATTCTACACGTCATTCTACACAACATTATTCCACACATCATTTTACACATCATTCGACACATCATTCTACACATCATTCTGCACATCATTCCACACATCATTCTACAGATCATTCCACACATCATTCCACACAACATCATTCTACTCATCAATATAATACACATCATTCTACGCGTCATTCTACACAACATTATTCCACACATCATTTTACACATCATTCGACACATCATTCTACACATCATTCTGCACATCATTCTACACATCATTCTTCACATCATTCCTCACATCATTCTACACATCATTTTACAAATCATTCTACACACCATTCAACACATCATTCTATATAACATCATTCTACACATCATTCTACTCATCATTCCGCACGTCATTCTACACATCATTCTACAGATCATTCCACACATCATTCCACACAACATCATTCTACTCATCAATATAATACACATCATTCTACACAACATTATTCCACACATCATTTTACACATCATTCGATACATCATTCTGCACATCATTCTGCACATCATTCTACACAACTTCATTCAACACATCATTCCACACAACATTATTCTACACATCATTCTGTACATCATTCTACTGATTATTCTACACATCATTCGAAACATCATTCTACGCAACATCATTCTACCCATCATTCTGCGCATCATTCTACACATCATTCTGCACTTCATTGTACACATCATTCTACACATCATTCCACGCATCATTCTACACAACATCTTTCTACACATCATTCTACACATCATTCCACACATCATTCGACACAACTTACCACACATCATTCTACACATAATTATGCACATCATTCTACACATCATTCTGCACCTCATTCTACACATCATTCTACAGATCATTCTACACATCATTCCACACAACATCATTCTACACAACCTCATTCTACACATCATTCTACACATCATTCCACACATCTTCTACAAAACTTCATTCGACACATCATTCTACACAACATCATTCTACACATCATTTTGCATATCATTCTACACATCATTCTACATATCATTCTGCACATCATTCTACACATCATTCTACACTTCATTCTACACATCATTCTACACATCATTCCTCACATCATTCTACACAACATTTTACACATCATTCTACATAACATCATTCTGCACATCATTCTACACATCATTCTGCACATCATTCTACAGATCATTCCCCACATCATTCCACACAACATCATTCCACTCATCATCATAATACACATCATTCTACACGTCATTCTACACAACATTATTCCACACATCATTTTACACATCTTTCGACACATAATTCTGCACATCATTCTGCACATCATTCTACACAACTTCTTTCTACACATCATTCCACACAACATTATTCTGCACATCATTCTACACATAATTCTATACATCATTCTACTGATCATTCTACACATCATTCTAAACATCATTCTACGCAATATCATTCTACCCATCATTCTACACATCATTCCACACATCATTCTACACAACATCTTTCTGCACATCATTCGACACATAATTCAACACATCATTCGACACAACTTACTAGACATCATTCGACACATCATTCTACACATCATTCTAAACATCATTCCACACATCATTCGACACAACTTACTACACATCATTCTACACATCATTCTACACATCATTCTACACATTATTCTACAGATCATTCTACACATCATTGCACACAACATCATTCTACACAACATCATTCTACACATCATTCTACACATCATTCCACACATCATTCTACACAAATTCATTCGACACATCATTCTACACGTCATTCAACACATCATTCTACTGATCATTCTGCACATCATTCGACACATCATGATACACAACATCATTCCTCACATCATTCTACATATAATTTTACACATCATTCTACACATCATTCAACACATCATTCTATATAACATCATTCTACACATCATTCTACTCATCATTCCGCACATCATTCTACACATCATTATACAGATCATTCCACACATCATTCCACACAACATCATTCTACTCATCAATATAATACACATCATTCTACACGTCATTCTACACAACATTATTCCACACATCATTTTACACATCATTCGACACATCATTCTACACATTATTCTGCACATCATTCTACACATCATTCTACACATCATTCCTCACATCATTCTACACATCATTTTGCACATCATTCTGCACATCATTCAACACATCATTCTATATAACATCATTCTACACATCATTCTACTCATCATTCCGCACATCATTCTACACATCATTCTATAGATCATTCCACACATCATTCCACACAACATCATTCTACTCATCAATATAATACACATCATTCTACACGTCATTCTACACAACATTATTCCACACATCATTTTACACATCATTCGACACATCATTCTGCATATCAATCTGCACATCATTCTACACATCATTCTGTACATCATTCTACTGATTATTCTACACATCATTCGAAAAATCATTCTAGGCAACATCATTCTACCCATCATTCTACGCATCATTCTACACATCATTCTGCACGTCATTCTAAACGTCATTCTGTACATCATTCTACTGATTATTCTACACATCATTCGAAACATCATTCTACGCAACATCATTCTACCCATCATTCTGCACTTTATTCTGCACATCATTCTACACAACTTCATTCGACTCATCATTCCACACAACATTATTCGACACATCATTCTACACATCATTCTATACATCATTCTACTGATCATTCAACACATCATTCTGCACGTCATTCTGCACAACATTCTACACGTCATTCTGCACATCTTGTACACATCATTCGACACATCATTCTACACATCATTCCACACTTCATTCCACACCTCATTCCACACATCATTCCACACATCATTCCACACCTCATTCCACACATCATTGCACGCAACATTCTCACATCGTTCCACACATCATTCCACACATTGCACACAACTTTCCACACGTTATTCCAAACATCATTCCACACATCAATCATCACCTAATTCTACACAACATTCCACACAGTATTCCACAATTTATTCGACACATCATTCCACACCTCATTCCACACATCTTTCTACACATCATTCTACAAATCATTCTGCATTTCATTGTACACATCATTCTACACATCATTCCACACATCATTCTACACAACATCTTTCTGCACATCATTCTACAAATCATTCTTCACTTCATTGTACACATCATTCTACACATCATTCCACACATCATTCTACACATCATTCGAGACAACTTACTACACATCATTCTACAAATCATTCTGCACATCATTCTACACATCATTCTACACATCATTCTACACATCATTCCACACATCATTCGACACAACTTAATACACATCATTCCAAAAATCATTCTCCACATCATTCTACACATCATTCGATATATCATTCTGCACATCATTCCAAACAACATCATTCTGCACAACATCATTCAACACATCATTCTGCACATCATTCTGCACATCATTCTACACAACTTCATTCAACACATCATTCCACACAACATTATTCTACTCATCATTCTACACATCATTCTGTACATCATTCTACTGATTATTCTACACATCATTCGAAACATCATTCTGCGCAACATCATTCTACTCATCATTCTACGCATCATTCTACACATCATTCTGCACTTCATTGTACACATCATTCTACACATCATTCCACGCATCATTCTACACAACATCTTTCTACACATCATTCTACACATCATTCCAATCATTCCACTCATCTTCTAAAAAACTTCATTCGACACATCATTCTACACAACATCATTCTACACATCATTTTGCATATCATTCTACACATCATTCTACATATCATTCTGCACATCATTCTAAACATCATTCTACACATCATTCTACACATCATTATACACATCATTCCTCACATCATTCTACACATCATTTTACACATCATTCTACATAACATCATTCTGCACATCATTCTACACATCATTCTATACATCATTCTACAGATCATTCCCCACATCATTCCACACAACATCATTCCACTCATCATCATAATACACATCATTCTACACGTCATGCTACACAACATTATTCCACACATCATTTTACACATCTTTCGACACATAATTCTGCACATCATTCTGCACATCATTCTACACAACTTCATTCTACACATCATTCCACACAACATTATTCTGCACATCATTCTACACATAATTCTATACATCATTCTACTGATCATTCTACACATCATTCTAAACATCATTCTAGGCAATATCATTCTACCCATCATTCTACACATCATTCCACACATCATTCTACACAACAACTTTCTGCACAACATTCGACACATAATTCAACACATCATTCGCCACAACTTACTAGACATCATTCGACACATCATTCTACACATCATTCCACACATCATTCCACACATCATTCGACACAACTTACTACACATCATTCTACACATCATTCTACACATCATTCTACACATTATTCTACAGATCATTCCACACATCATTGCACACAACATCATTCTACACAACATCATTCTACACATCATTCTACACATCATTCCACACATCATTCTACACAACTTCATTCGACACATCATTCTACACGTCATTCAACACATCATTCTACTGATCATTCTGCACATCATTCGACACATCATGATACACAACATCAGTCTACACATCATTTTACACATCATTCTACACATCATTCTACACATCATTCTGCACATCATTCTACACATCATTCTTCACATCATTCCTCACATCATTCTACACATCATTTTACACATCATTCTACACATCATTCAACACATCATTCTATATAACATCATTCTACACATCATTCTACTCATCATTCCGCACATCATTCTACACATCATTCTACAGATCATTCCACACATCATTCCACACAACATCATTCTACTCATCAATATAATACACATCATTCTACACGTCATTCTACACAACATTATTCCACACATCATTTTACACATCATTCGACACATCATTCTACACATCATTCTGCACATCATTCTACACATCATTCTACACATCATTCCTCACATCATTCTACACATCATTTTACACATCATTCTACACATCATTCAACACATCATTCTATATAACATCATTGTACACATCATTCTACTCATCATTCCGCACATCATTCTACACATCATTCTACACATCATTCTACACATCATTCCACACAACATCATTCTACACATCATTCTACACATCATCCTACACATCATTCGACACAACATTCTACACATCAATCTGCACATCATTCTACACATCATTCCACACAGCATCATTCTACTCATCATCATTATACACATCATTCTACACGTCATTCTACACAACATTATTCCACACATCATTTCACACATCATTCGACACGTCATTCTGCACATCATTCTGCACATCGTTCCACACAACTTCATTCGACACATCATTCCACACAACATTATTCTACACATCATTCTACACATCATTCTATACCTCATTCCACTGATCATTCTACAAATCATTCTAAACATCATTCTACGCAACATCATTCTACCTAACATTCTACACATCATTCTACACATCATTCGGTACGTGATTCTGCACATCATTCTACACATCATTCTGCACATCTTGTACACTTCATTTTGTACATATCATTCCACACAACATTATTCTACACATCATTCTACACATCATTCCACATAACATTATTGAACACTTCATTGTGCACATCATTCGACAAATAATTCTGCACATCACTCTACACATCATTCTACACAACCTCATTCGGAAAATCATTCTGCACATCATTCTGCACATCATTCGACGCAACTTCATTCGACACATCATTCGACACAACATGATTCTACACATCATTCTGCACATCATTCTACACATCATTCTACACATCATTCGACGCAACTTCATTCGACACATCATTCGACACAACATGATTCTACACATCATTCTACACATCATTCTACACATCTTTCGACACAACATTCTACACATCATTCTGCACATCATTCTACACTTCATTCCACACAACATCATTCTACTCATCATCATTATAGACATCATTCTACACGTCATTCTACACAACATTATTCCACACATCATATCACACATCATTCGACACATCATTCTGCACATCATTCCACATGAATTCATTCGACACATAATTCCACACAACATTATTCTACACATCATTCTACAAATCATTCGATACATCATTCCACTGATCATTCTACACATCATTCTAAACATCATTCTACGCAACATCATTCTACCTAACATTCTACACATCATTGTACACATCATTCGGCACGTGATTCTGCACATCATTCTACACATCATTCTGCACATCTTGTACACTTCATTTTTGTACATATCATTCCACACAACATTATTCTACACATCATTCTACACATCATTCCACATAACATTATTGAACACTTCATTCTGCACGTCATTATGCACAGCATTCTACTCATCATTCTACACAACTTCATTCGACACAACATTATTCGGCACATCATTCTGCACATCATTCTATACATCATTCTACTGACCATTCCACACATCATTCTAAACATTATTCCACACAACATCATTCTGCACATCATTCTACACATCATTCTACACATCATCCTACAAATCATTCTACACATCATTCTACACATCAATCTGCACGTCATTCTACACATCATTCTACACATCATTCTGCACTTCATTGTACACATCATTCTACACATCATTCCACACATCAATCTACACAACATCTTTCTACACATCATTCTACTCAACTTTCCACACATCATTCGACACAACTTCATTCGACACATCATTCCACACAACATTATTCTACACGTCATTCATCACATCATTCTATACATCATTCTACTGATCATTCTACACATCATTCTAAACATCATTCTACGCAACATCATTCTACCCATCATTCTACACATCATTCTACAAATCATTCTGCACGTCATTCTACACATCATTCTACACATCATTCTGCACATCTTGTACACATCATTCTACACATCATTCTACACATCATTCCACACCTCATTCCACACATCATTCCACACATCAGTCCACACCTCATTTCACACATCATTGCACACATCATTCACACATCGTTCCACACATCATTACACACATCATTGCACACAACTTTCCATGCATCATTCCAAACATCATTCCACGCATCAATCCTCACCTAATTCTACACATCATTCCAAACATTATTCCACAAATTATTCCACATATCATTCCATACATCATCCCACACATCATTCCACAATACATTCTGCACATCATTCTACACAACCTCATTCGACACATCATTCTACACATTATTCCACACATCATTCGACACAACATTCTACACATCATTTTACACATCTTACTGCACATCATTCTACATATCATTCTACAGATCATTCGACACATCCTTCCACACAACATCATTCTACACAGCATCATTCTACACATCATTGTACACGTCATTCTACACAACATTATTCCACACATCATTGTACGCAGCATTCTACAAAACATTATCGACACAACATCATTCGACACATCATTCCACACATCATTCTGCACATCATTCTACACATCTTTCTACACATCATTCTACACATCATTCTGCACAAATTCATTCGACACATCATTCCACACATCATTCTACACATCATTCTGCACATCACTCTGCACATCATTCTGCACAACATTATTGCACACATTATTCTACATATCATTCTTTCCATCATTCCACACAACATCATTCTGCACATCATTCTACCCATCATTCGACACATCATTCTTCACATCATTCGACACATCATACTACACAACTTAATTCGACACATCATTCTACACAACATTATTCTACACATCATTCTTCACATCATTCTGCACATCATTCTACACATCATTCTCCAGATTATTCTTCACGTGATTCCACGCAACATCATTCTACACAACATCATTCTAGACATCATTCTACACATCATTCTACACATCATTCTACACATCATTCGACACATCATTATGCACATCATTCTACTCATCATTCTACACAACTTCATTCGACACAACATTATTCGACACATCATTCTGCACATCATTCTATACATCATTCTACTGATCATTCTACACATCATTCTGAACATCATTCCACACAACATCATTCTGTACATCATTCTACACATCATTCTACACATCATCCTACAAATCATTCTACACATCATTCTACACATCATTCTCCACGTCATTCTACACATCATTCTACACATCATTCTGCACTTCATTGTACACATCATTCTACACATCATTCCACACATCATTCTACACATCATTCGACACAACTTACTACACATCATTCTAAAAATCATTCTGCACATCATTCTACACATCATTCTACAGATCATTCTACACATCATTCCACACAACTTCATTCTACACATCGTTTTACACATCATTCTACACTTCATTCAACACATCATTCTGCGCATCATTGTACATATCATTCTACACATCATTCTGCACATCATTCGACACATCATTCTACACATCATTCAACATATCATTCGACACAACATAATTCCACACAACTTCATTCTACACATCATTCTGCACATCATTCTGCACAACATTATTCTACACATAATTCTTCACAACATTCTACACAACATCATTCTGCACAGCATTCTACATATAATTGCACACATTAATCGACACATCATTCTAAACATCATTCTATACATCATTCTACGAAACATCATGCAACACAGCATTCTACACAGCATTCTACAAATCATTCTAGACATCATTCTACACAACATTCTAAACATCATTCTACACAACATCATTCCACACAACAGTCTGCACATCATTCATCAGAGCATTCTACACATCATTCGACACATCAGTCGACACATCAGGCGACACTTCATTCTGCACATCATTCTACACATCATTCTGCACGTCATTCTGCACATCATTCCACACATCATTCCAAACATCATTCGACACAACTTTCAACACATCTGTCCACACATCATTCTGCACATCATTCTACACATCATTCTACAGATCATTCTACACATCATTCCGCACAACATCGTTCTACACAACATTATTCTACACATCATTCTACACAGCATTCTTCACAACGTCATTCTACACATCATTCTGCACATCATTCTGCACATCATTCGACATATCATTCCATGCATCATTCGACACATCATTCTACACAACATTATTCTACACATCATTCTACACATCATTCTACAAATCATTCTCCTGGTCAATCTACACATCATTCTACACATCATTCTACTGATCATTCTACACATCATTCTACACATCATCATTCTACACATCATTCTACACGTCATTCTTCACATCATTCTACACATCATTCTGCACATCATTCCACATGTCATTCTTCACATCATTCTACACTTCATTTTGTACATCATGCGACACAACATCATTCTGCACATCATTCTACACATCATTCTGCACATCATTCTACACATCAGTCGACGCAACATCGTTCTACACATCATTCCAGACATTATTCCACACATCATTCGCAACACGTTCTACACATCTTTCTACACATCATTCTGCACATCATTCAACACATCATTCTACAGATCATTCTACACATCATTCCGCACAACATCATTCTACACAACATCATTCTGCACGTCATTGTACACGTCATTCTACACAACATTATTCAACACATTATTCGACACAGCATTCTACGCAACATCATTCTACACATCATTCTGCACAGCATTCTACATATCATGCGATACATCATTCGACTCATCATTCTACACATAATTCTATACATCATTTTACACAACATCATAATACATAGCATTCGACACGTCTTTCTACACAGCATTCTACAAATCATTCTAGACATCATTCGACGCATCATTCTACACAACTTCATTCGACATATCATTCCACACAACATTATACTACACTTCATTCGACACATCATTCTATCCATCATTCTACTGATAATTCGACACATCATTCTAAACATCATTCTACACAACATCATTCCACACAACATTCTACACAGCATTCTACACATCATTCTACATATCATTCAACACATCAGCCGACACTTCATTCTGCACTTCATTTTACACATCATTCCACACATCATTCCACACATCATTCTCCACAACATTCTACACATCATTCTGCACATCATTTTGCACATCATTCTACACATCATTCTACAGATCATTCTACACATAAGTCTAAACAACATCATTCAACACATCATTCTACACATAATTCCAGACATCATTCGACACAACACTGTACAAATCATTTTACACATCATTATGCACATCATTCTACATATCATTCTGCACATCATTCTACACATCATTCTACACATCATTCTACACATAATTCTACACATCTTTCTACACATCATTCCACACATCATCCGACACAACATTTTACACATCATTCTACACATCATTCTGCACATCATTCTACACATCATTCTACAGATCATTCTACACATCAATCTACACAACATCATTCCACAGAACATCATTCTACATGTCATTCTACACGACATCATTTTACACATCATTCTACTGCTCATTCTACACATCAATCAATACTACATTATTCTACATATCATTCTAAACATCATTCTACACATCATTCTACTGACCATTCTACACATCATTCTAAACATCATTCTAAGCAACATCGTTCTACACATCATTCTACACATCATTCGACACACCATTCTACAAATCATTCTACACATCATTCTACACAACATAATTCTGCACATCATTCTACGCAGCATTCTACACATCATTCTAATGATCATTCTGCACATCATTCGACACACCTTTCTACAAATCATTCTACACATCATTCTACACAGCATTCTACACAACATAATTCTACACATCATACTACACATCATTCTACACATCATTCTACACATAATTCTCCTCATAAGCCTACACATCTTTCTGCACATCATTCTGCACAACATTCTACACATCTTTCTGCACATCATTCTACACATCGTTCTTCACATCATTCTACACAACATCTTTCTAAACAGCATTCTGCACATCATTGCACACATCATTCTACACAACATTATTCTACACATCATTCTACACATCATTCTACATATCATTCTTCACATCATTCCACACATCATTCCACACATCATTCGACACATCTTTCAACACATCTGTCCACACATCATTCTGCACATCATTCTACACATCATTCTACAGATCATTCTACACATCATTCCACACAACATCATTCTACACAACATCATTCTACACATCATTGTACACGTAATTCTACACAACATTATTCTACACATCATTCTACACAGCATTCTTCACAACGTCATTCTACACATCATTCTGCACATCATTCGACATATCATTCAATGCATCATTCGACACATCATTCTACACATCATTCTATGCATCATTCTATGCATCATTCTACACAACATCATACTACACAGCATTCTACACATCATTCAGCCCAATATTCTACACATCATTATTCACATCATTCGACACGTCATTCTGTTCAACTTCATTCGACACATCATTCGACACAACATTATTCTACACATCATTCTACACATCATTCTACAAATCATTCTCCTGGTCAATCTACACATCATTCTACACATCATTCTACTGATCATTCTACACGTCATTCTACACATCATTCGACACATCATTCTGCACATCATTCCACATGTCACTCTTCACATCATTCTACATATCATTTTATACATCATGCGACACAACATCATTCTGCACATCATTCTACACATCATTCTGCACATCATTCTACACATCATTCTACGCAACATCGTTCTACACATCATTCCAGACATTATTCCACACATCATTCGCAACACGTTCTACACATCTTTCTACACATCATTCTGCACATCATTCTACACATCATTCTACAGATCATTCTACACATCATTCCGCACAACATCATTCTACACAACATCATTCTGCACATCATTGTACACGTCATTCTACACAACATTATTCGACACATTATTCGACACAGCATTCTACGCAACATCATTCTACACATCATTCTGCACAGCATTCTACATATCATGCGATACATCATTCGACTCATCATTCTACACATAATTCTATACATCATTTTACACAACATCATAATACATAGCATTCGACACGTCTTTCTACACAGCATTCTACAAATCATTCTAGACATCATTCGACGCATCATGCTACCCAACTTCATTCGACATATCATTCTACACAACATTATACTACACTTCATTCGACACATCATTCTATCCATCATTCTACTGATAATTCGACACATCATTCTAAACATCATTCTACACAACATCATTCCACACAACATACTACACAGCATTCTACACATCATTCTACATATCATTCGACACGTCAGCCGACACTTCATTCTGCACTTCATTCTACACATCATTCTACACATCATTCCACACATCATTCTCCACAACATTCTACACATCATTCTGCACATCATTTTGCACATCATTCTACACATCATTCTACAGATCATTCTACACATAAGTCTAAACAACATCATTCAACACATCATTCTACACATAATTCCAGACATCATTCGACACAACACTGTACAAATCATTTTACACATCATTATGCACATCATTCTACATATCATTCTGCACATCATTATACACATCATTCTACACATCATTCTACACATAATTCTACACATCATTCTACACATCATTCCACACATCATCCGACACAACATTTTACACATCATTCTACACATCATTCTGCACATCATTCTACACATCATTCTACAGATCATTCTACACATCAATCTACACAACATCATTCCACAGAACATCATTCTACATGTCATTCTACACGACATCATTCTACACATCATTCTACTGCTCATTCTACACATCAATCTACACATCAATCAATACTACATTATTCTACATATCATTCTACACATCATTCTACACATCATTCTACTGACCATTCCACACATCATTCTAAACATCATTCTAAGCAACATCATTCTACACATCATTCTACACATCATTCCACACATCATTCGACACACCATTCTACAAATCATTCTACACATCATTCTGCACAGCATTCTACACAACATAATTCTGCACATCATTCTACACAGCATTCTACACATCATTCTAATGATCATTCTGCACATCATTCGACACACCATTCTACAAATCATTCTCCACATAAGTCTACACATCATTCTGCACATCATTCTGCACAACATTCTACACATCATTCTACACATCATTCTACACATCGTTCTTCACATCATTCTACACAACATTATTCGACACATCATTCTACACATCATTCTACATATCATTCTTCACATCATTCCACACATCATTCCACACAACTTTCAACACATCTGTCCACACATCATTCTGCACATCATTCTACACATCATTCTACAGATCATTCTACACATCATTCCGCACAACATCATTCTACACAACATCATTCTACACATCATTATACACATCATTCTACACAACATTATTCTACACATCATTCTACACAGCATTCTACACAACGTCATTCTACACATCATTCTGCGCATCATTCGACATATCATTCCATGCATCATTCGAAACATCATTCCACGCATCATTCTATGCATCATTCTATGCATCATTCTACACAACATCATACTACACAGCATTCTACACATCATTCTGCCCAGCATTCTACACATGATTATTCACATCATTCGACACGTCATTCTGTTCAACTTCATTCGACACCTCATTCGACACAACATTATTCTACACATCATTCTACACATCATTCTACAAAATCATTCTCCTGATCAGTCTACACATCATTCTACACATCATTCTACTGATCATTCTACACATCATTCTACACATCATCATTCTACAATTCATTCTACACATCATTCTACACATAATTCGACACATCATTCTGCACATCATTCTGCACATCATTCTACACATCATTCTGCACATCATTCTACACATCATTCTACGCAACATCATTCTACACATCATTCCAGACATTATTCCACACATCATTCGCAACACTTTCTACACATCTTTCTACACACCATTCTGCACATCATTCTACACATCATTCTTGAGATCATTCTACTTATCATTCCGCACAACTTCATTCTACACAACATCATTCTGCACATCATTGTACACGTCATTCTACACAACATTATTCGACACATTATTCGACACAGCATTCTACGCAACATCATTCCACACATCATTCTGATAAGCATTCTAAATATCAAGCGATACATCATTCGACTCATCATTCTACACATAATTCTATACATCATTTTACACAACATCATAATACATAGCATTCGACACGTCTTTCTTCACAGCATTCTACAAATCATTCCAGACATCATTCGACGCATCATTCTACACAACTTCATTCGACATATCATTCTACACAACATTATACTACACTTCATTCGACACATCATTCTATCCATCATTCTACTGATCATTCGACACATCATTCTAAACATCATTCTACACAACATCATTCCACACAACATTCTACACAGCATTCTACACATCATTCTACATATCATTCGACACATAAGCCGAAACTTCATTCAGCACTTCATTCTACACATCATTCCACACATCATTCGCCACAATGTTCTACACATCATTCTGCACATCATTCTGCACATCATTCTACAGATCATTCTACAGATCATTCTACACATCATTCCACACAACATCATTCTACGCAACATCATTCTACATATCATTCTCCACGTCATTCTACACAACATTATTCTGCACATTATTCTACACAGCATTCTACACAACATCATTCTACACATCATTCTACTGCTCATTCTGCACATCATTCGACACATCAATCTGCACAACATTATACTGCACATCATTCTACACATCATTTTACTCATCATTCTACTGATCATTCTACACATCATTCTACTGATCATTCTGTACATCATTCTACACAAAATCATTCTACACTTCATTCTACACATCATTCTACACATAATTCTACACATCATTCTGCGGATCATTCTACACATCATTCTACACATCATTCTACTAATCATTCTACACATCATTCTAAAGATAATTCTAAACAACATCATTCTACACATCATTGTACACATCATTCCACCCATCATTCGACAAAACATTCTACAAATCATTCTACACATAATTCTGCACATCATTCTACACATCATTTTGCACATCATTCGACACATCATTCTACGCAACATCATTCTACACATCATTCCACACATTATTCCACACATCATTCGACAGAACTTTCTACACATCTTTCTACACATCATTCTACACATCATTCCACACAACATTATTCTATACAACATCATTCTACACATCATTGTACACACCATTCTACACAACATAATTCTACACATCATTCTTCACAGCATTCTACACAGCATTCTAATGATCATTCTACACATCATTATACACATCATTCTATACATAATTCTACACAAAATCATTCTACACATTATTCTACACATCATTCTACACATAATTCTCCACATAATTCTACACATCATTCTTCACATCATTCTACACAACATTCTACACATCATTCTACACATCATTCTGCACATCATTCTTCACATCATTCTACACAACATCTTTCTACACATCATTCTACACATCATTCGATACATCATTCTACTGATCAATTTACACAGCATTCTAAACATCATTCTACACAACATAATTCTACACATCATTCGACACGTCATTCTACACATCATTCTACACATCATTCTAAACATCATTCTGCACGTCATTCTACACATCATTTTACACATCATTCTACACATCATTCTACACATCATTCTACACATCATTCTACACATCATTTTGCACATCATTCTACACATCATTCAACATATCATTCGACACAACAATCTACACATCATTCTACACATCATTCTGCACATCATTCTACACATCATTCTACAGATTATTCTACACATCATTCCACACAACATCATGAAACACAACTTCATTCTACACATCATTCTGCATAACATTATTCTACACTTAATACTACACAGCATTCTACACAACATCATTCTACACATCATTCTGCACAGCATTCTACATATAATTCCATACATCATTCGACACATCATTCTACACATCATTCTATACATCATTCTACGAAACATCATGCTACACAGCATTCTGCACATCATTCTACACATCATTCTGCACGTCATTCCACACATCATTCTGCACATCATTCTATACAACATCATTCGATACAACATTCTATACATCATTCTACACATCATTCTAAACAACATCATTCTACACATCATTCTACACAGCATTCTACACAACGTCATTCTACACATCATTCTGCACATCATTTGACCTATCATTCCATGCATCATTCGACACATCATTCTACACATCATTCTATGCATCATTCTATGCATCATTCTACACAACATCATACTACACAGCATTCTACACCTCATTCTACCCAGCATTCTACACATCATTATACACGTCATTCGACACGTCATTCTGTTCAATTTCATTCGACACATCATTCTACACAACATTAATCTACACATCATTCAACACATCATTCTACAAATCATTCTCCTGATCAGTCTACACATCATTCTACACATCATTCTACTGATCATTCTACACATCATTCTAAACATCATCATTCTACACATCATTCTACACGTCATTCTACACGTCATTCTACACATAATTCTGCACATAATTCTGCACATCATTCTACATGTCATTCTTCACATCATTCTACACATCATTTTATACAGCATTCGACACAACATCATTCTACACCACATTCGACACAATATTCTACACATCATTCCACACATCATTCGACACATCATTCTACAATTAATTCTACTCATCATTCCACACAACATCATTGTACACAACAGCATTCTACACATCATTCTACACATCATTCCACACATCATCCGAAACAACATTCTACACTTCATTCGACACATCATTCTGCAAATCGTTCTACACATCATTCTACAGATCATTCTACACATCATTCCACACAACATCATTCTACACATCATTCTACATGTCATTCTGCACAACATTATTCTACACATGATTCTACACAGCATTCTACACAACATCATTCTACACATCATTCTACTGCTCATTTTGCACATCATTCAACACATAAATCTACACAACATTATTCTACACATCATTCTGCACATCATTCTGCACATCATTCTACTGATCATTCTACACATCATGCTACACGTCATTCTACACAGCATTATTCTACACATCATTCTACACTGCATTCCACTTAACATCATTCTACAGATCATTCTACTGATCATTCTACATATCATTCTACACATCATTCTACACATCATTCTACACATCATTCTACACAACATTCTACATATCATTCTACACATAATTCTACACATCAATCTACACGTCATTCTGCGCATCATTCTACACATCATTCTGCAGATCATTCGAAACATCATTCCACACAACATCATTGTACACAACATCATTCTACACATCATTCTACACGTCATTCTACACAACATTATTCTACACATCATTCCACACAACATTCTACACAGCATTCTACACATCATTCTACACATCATTCTACACATCATTCTACACATAATTCTACACATAATACCACACATAATTCTACACATCATTCTACACGTCATTCTACACACTATTCTGCACATCATTCTACACAACATTCCACACATCATTATACATTTCATTCTACACATCATTCTTCACATCATTCTACACAACATCATTCTACACAGCATTCTACACATCATTCTACAATCATTCCACTCATCATTCTACACTTCATTCTGCACAGCATTCTACAGATCATTCTGCACATCATTCTGCACAGCATTGTACACATCATTCCACACAACATCATTCTACAAATCATTATTCACATCATTCTACACAACATCATTCTACAAAGCATTCTACACATCATTCTACACATGATTCTACACATCATCCTGCACATCATTCTACACAGCATTCAACAAATCATTCTGCACATCATTGTACACATCATTCGACACATCATTCTACACATCATTCTGCACCTCATTCTACACATCATTCTACACATCATTCTACACATCATTCTACACAACATCATTCCACACAACATTCTACACAGCATTCTAAACATCATTCTATACATCATTCGACACATCAGTCGACACTTCATTCTGCACATTATTCTACACATCATTCTACACATCATTCTGCACATCATTCTACACATCAAACTGCACAACATTCTACACATCATTCCACACATCATTCTACACATGATTCTGCACATCATTCTACACATCAAACTGCACAACATTCTACACATCATTCCACACATCATTCTGCAAATCATTCTACACAACATCATTCGACACATCATTCTACACATCATTCCACACATCATCCGAAACTACATTCTACACATCATTCTACACAACATTATTCTACACATCATTCTACACAGCATTGTACACAACGTCATTCAACACATCATTCTACTGATCATTCTACACATCATTCTACACATCATTCGACAGAAAATCATTCTGCACATCATTCTACACAGCATTCTACACATCATTCTTCACATCATTTTACACAACATCATTCTACACAAGATCATTCTACACAGCATTCTACACATCATTCTACACATCATTCTACACATCATTCTGCACAGCATTCGACAAAAATCATTCTGCACATCATTCTGCACAGCATTGCACACATCATTCCACACAACATCATTCTACCTAGCATTCTACACTTCATTCTACACATCATCCTACAAATCATTCTACACATCATTCTGCACCTCATTCTACACTTCATTCTACACATCATTCTCACATCATTCTACATATCATTCAACACGTTATTCTGCACTTTATTCGACATATCATTCTACACGTCATTCTACACATAATTCTACACATCAATCTAGATATCATTCCACACATCATTTTACTCATCATTCTACACATCATTCTACACATCATTCTACACATCATTCTACACATCATTCTGTACATCAATCTACACATCACATTACACATCATACGACACATCATTCGACAGATCATTCGACACATTATTCTACACATCATTCTGCACATCATTCTGCACATTATTCTATACATCATTCTACACTTCATTCTACACATCATTCGACACGTCATTCCACACATCATTCGACACAACATTCTACACATCATTCTGCACATCTTTCTGCACATCATTCTACACATCATTCTACAGATCATTCTACACATAATTCCACACAACAACATTCTACACAACATCATTCTACATATCATTCTCCACGTCGTTCTACACAACGTTATTCTACACATTATTCTACACAGCATTCTACACAACATCATTCTACACATCATTCTACTGCTAATTCTGCACATCATTCTACACATCATTCTACACATCATTATTCTACACATCATTCTACACATCATTCTACTCATCATTCTACTGATCATTCTACACATCATTCTATTGATCATTCTACACATCATTCTACACAACATCATTCTACACATCATTCTACACATCATCCTACACATAATTCTACACATCATTCTTCCCATTATTCTACACATCATTCTACATATCATTCTACTGATCATTCTCCACATCATTCTAAATATCATTCTAAACAACATAATTCTACACATCATTCTACACATCATTCTGCACAATATTCTACACATCATTCTACACTTCATTCTACACATCATTCGACACGTCATTCCACACATCATTCGAGACAACATTCTACACATCATTCTGCACATCTTTCTGCACATCATTCTACACATCATTCTACAGATCATTCTACACATAAATCCACACAACATCATTCTACACAACATCATTCTACATATCATTCTCCACGTCGTTCTACACAACGTTATTCTACACATTATTCTACACAGCATTCTACACAACATCATTCTACACATCATTCTACTGCTAATTCTGCACATCATTCTACACATCATTTTACACATCATTATTCTACACATCATTCTACACATCATTCTACTCATCATTCTACTGATCATTCTACACGTCATTCTACTGATCTTTCTACACATCATTCTACACAACATCATTCTACACATCATTCTACGCATCATCCTACACATAATTCTACTCATCATTCTTCCCATTATTCTACACATCATTCTACACATCATTCTACTGATCATTCTCCACATCATTCTAAATATCATTCTAAACAACATCATTCTACACATCATTCTACACATCATTCCACACATCATTCGACACAACATTCTACAAATCATTCTACACATCATTCTGCACATCTTTCTACACAGCATTCTGCACATCATTCTACACATCATTCTGAGCAACATCATTCTACACATCATTCCACACATTATTCCACACATCATTCGTCACAAATTTCTACACATCTTTCGACACATCATTCTGCACATCATTTTGCACATCATTCCACACATCATTCTACACACCATTCTGCACAGCATTCAACACAACATCATTCTACACGTAATTCTGCACATCATTCTGCACATTATTCGACACATCATTGTACACTTCATTCTACACATCATTCGACACATCATTCCACTCATCATCCGACACAACATTCTACACATCATTCTGCACATCATTCTGCACGTCATTCTACACTTCATTCTACAGATCATTCTACACATAATTCCACACAACATCATTCCACACAACATTATTCTACATATCATTCTCCACGTCATTCTACACAACGTTATTCTTCACATCATTCTACACAGCATTCTACATAACATCATTCTACACATCATTCTACTGCTCATTCTGCACATCATTCTACACATCAAACTGCACATCATTATTCTACACATCATTCTACACATAATTCTACTCATCATTCTACTGATCATTCTACACATCATTCTACACAACATCATTCTACACATCATTCTACACATCATCCTACACATAATTCTACACATCATTCTGCCCATCATTATACACATCATTCTACACATCATTCTACTGATCATTCTGCACATCATTCTAAATATCATTCTAAACAACATCATTCTACACATCATTCTACACATCATTTCTACACATCATTCCACACGTCATTCGACACAACATTCTACAAATCATTCTACACATCATTCTGCACATCATTCTACACAACATTCTGCACATCATTCTACACATCATTCCTCACAACATCATTCTACACATCATTCCACACATTATTCCACACATCATTCGACACAACTTTCTAAACATCTTTCTACACATCATACTGCACATCATTCTGCACATCATTCTACACATCATTCTACACATCATTCCGCACAACATCATTCTACACAACATCATTCTACACATCATTGTACACGTCATTCTACACAAGATTATTCTACACATCATTCTACACAGCATTCTACACAACATAATTCTACACATCATTCTACACAGCATTCTACACATCATTCGACTGATCATTCTACACATTATTCAACACATCATTCTATACATCATTCTGCACAAAATCATTCTACACATCATTCTACACATCATTCTACACATAATTCTACACATAATTCTACACATCATTCTGCACATCATTCTACACAACATTCTACACATCATTCTTCACATCATTCTACACAGCATTCTTCACATCATTCTACACAACATCTTTCTATGCAGCATTCTACACATCATTTGACACATCATTCCACACAACATTATTCTACACATCATTCTACACATCATTCGATACATCATTCTACTGTTCATTCTACACATCATTCGAAACATCATTCTACACAACATAATTCTACACATCATCCGACACATCATTTAGCACATCATTCTACACATCATTTTGCACATCATTCTACACAACATTTTACATATCATTCTACACATCATTCTACACATCATTCTTCACATCATTCTACACAACATAATTCTACACATCATTCTACACATCATTCAACATATCATTCGACACAACAATCTACACATCATTCTACACATCATTCTGCACAACATTCCACACATCAATCTACAGAATATTCTACACATCATTCCACACAACATCAATCTACACAACTTCTTTCTACACATCATTCTACACGTCATTTTGCACAACATTATTCTGCACATAATTCTACACAGCATTCAACACAACATCATTCTGCACATCATTCTGCACAGCATTCTATACATCTTTCTACGAAACATCATGCTGCACAGCATTCTACACAGCATTCTACAAATCATTCTAGACATCATTCTACACATCATTCTAAACATCATTCTAAACAACATCATTCCACACAAAATTCTACACATCATTCTACACATCATTCGACACGTCATTCCACACATCATTCGACACAACATTCTACACATCATTCTGCACATCTTTCTGCACATCATTCTACACATCATTCTACAGATCATTCTACACATAATTCCACACAACAACATTCTACACAACATCATTCTACATATCATTCTCCACGTCGTTCTACACAACGTTATTCTACACATTATTCTACACAGCATTCTACACAACATCATTCTACACATCATTCTACTGCTAATTCTGCACATCATTCTACACATCATTCTACACATCATTATTCTACACATCATTCTACACATCATTCTACTCATCATTCTACTGATCATTCTACACATCATTCTATTGATCATTCTACACATCATTCTACACAACATCATTCTACACATCATTCTACACATCATCCTACACATAATTCTACACATCATTCTTCCCATTATTCTACACATCATTCTACATATCATTCTACTGATCATTCTCCACATAATTCTAAATATCATTCTAAACAACATAATTCTACACATCATTCTACACATCATTCTGCACAATATTCTACACATCATTCTACACTTCATTCTACACATCATTCGACACGTCATTCCACACATCATTCGAGACAACATTCTACACATCATTCTGCACATATTTCTGCACATCATTCTACACATCATTCTACAGATCATTCTACACATAAATCCACACAACATCATTCTACACAACATCATTCTACATATCATTCTCCACGTCGTTCTACACAACGTTATTCTACACATTATTCTACACAGCATTCTACACAACATCATTCTACACATCATTCTACTGCTAATTCTGCACATCATTCTACACATCATTTTACACATCATTATTCTACACATCATTCTACACATCATTCTACTCATCATTCTACTGATCATTCTACACATCATTCTACTGATCTTTCTACACATCATTCTACACAACATCATTCTACACATCATTCTACGCATCATCCTACACATAATTCTACTCATCATTCTTCCCATTATTCTACACATCATTCTACACATCATTCTACTGATCATTCTCCACATCATTCTAAATATCATTCTAAACAACATCATTCTACACATCATTCTACACATCATTCCACACATCATTCGACACAACATTCTACAAATCATTCTACACATCATTCTGCACATCTTTCTACACAGCATTCTGCACATCATTCTACACATCATTCTGAGCAACATCATTCTACACATCATTCCACACATTATTCCACACATCATTCGTCACAAATTTCTACACATCTTTCGACACATCATTCTGCACATCATTTTGCACATCATTCCACACATCATTCTACACACCATTCTGCACAGCATTCAACACAACATCATTCTACACGTAATTCTGCACATCATTCTGCACATTATTCGACACATCATTGTACACTTCATTCTACACATCATTCGACACATCATTCCACTCATCATCCGACACAACATTCTACACATCATTCTGCACATCATTCTGCACGTCATTCTACACTTCATTCTACAGATCATTCTACGCATAATTCCACACAACATCATTCCACACAACATTATTCTACATATCATTCTCCACGTCTTTCTACACAACGTTATTCTTCACATCATTCTACACAGCATTCTACACAACATCATTCTACACATCATTCTACTGCTCATTCTGCACATCATTCTACACATCAAACTGCACATCATTATTCTACACATCATTCTACACATAATTCTACTCATCATTCTACTGATCATTCTACACATCATTCTACACAACATCATTCTACACATCATTCTACACATCATCCTACACATAATTCTACACATCATTCTGCCCATCATTATACACATCATTCTACACATCATTCTACTGATCATTCTGCACATCATTCTAAATATCATTCTAAACAACATCATTCTACACATCATTCTACACATCATTTCTACACATCATTCCACACATCATTCGACACAACATTCTACAAATCATTCTACACATCATTCTGCACATCATTCTACACAACATTCTGCACATCATTCTACACATCATTCCTCACAACATCATTCTACACATCATTCCACACATTATTCCACACATCATTCGACACAACTTTCTAAACATCTTTCTACACATCATTCTGCACATCATTCTGCACATCATTCCACACATCATTCTACACATCATTCCGCACAACATCATTCTACACAACATCATTCTACACATCATTGTACACGTCATTCTGCACAAGATTATTCTACACATCATTCTACACAGCATTCTACACAACATAATTCTACACATCATTCTACACAGCATTCTACACATCATTCGACTGATCATTCTACACATTATTCAACACATCATTCTATACATCATTCTGCACAAAATCATTCTACACATCATTCTACACATCATTCTACACATAATTCTACACATAATTCTACACATCATTCTGCACATCATTCTACACAACATTCTACACATCATTCTTCACATCATTCTACACAGCATTCTTCACATCATTCTACACAACATCTTTCTATGCAGCATTCTACACATCATTCGACACATCATTCCACACAACATTATTATACACATCATTCTACACATCATTCGATACATCATTCTACTGTTCATTCTACACATCATTCGAAACATCATTCTACACAACATAATTCTACACATCATCCGACACATCATTTAGCACATCATTCTACACATCATTTTGCACATCATTCTACACAACATTTTACATATCATTCTACACATCATTCTACACATCATTCTTCACATCATTCTACACAACATAATTCTACACATCATTCTACACATCATTCAACATATCATTCGACACAACAATCTACACATCATTCTACACATCATTCTGCACAACATTCCACACATCAATCTACAGAATATTCTACACATCATTCCACACAACATCAATCTACACAACTTCTTTCTACACATCATTCTACACGTCATTTTGCACAACATTATTCTGCACATAATTCTACACAGCATTCAACACAACATCATTCTGCACATCATTCTGCAGAGCATTCTACATATAATTTCATACATCATTCGACACATCATTCTACACATCATTCTATACATCTTTCTACGAAACATCATGCTGCACCGCATTCTACACAGCATTCTACAAATCATTCTAGACATCATTCTACACATCATTCTAAACATCATTCTAAACAACATCATTCCACACAAAATTCTACACATCATTCTACATAATCATTCTGCACATCCTTCTACACATCATTCTGCACGACTTCATTCGACACATCATTCGACTCATCATTCTAAACAACATCATTCTACACATCATTCTACACATCATTCCACACATCATTCGACACAACATTGTGCAAATCATTTTACACGTCATTATGCACTGCATTCTACACATCATTCTGCAGATCATTCTACACATCATTCGACGCAAAATCATTTTACACATCATTCCACACATCATTCCACACATCATTCCACACAACTTTCAACACATCTATCCACACATCATTCTGCACATCATTCTACACATCATTCTACAGATCATTCTACACATCATTCCGCACAACATCATTCTACACAACATCATTCTACACATCATTATACACGTCATTCTACACAACATTATTCTACACATCATTCTACACGGCATTCTACACAATATAATTCTACAAATCATGCTGCACATCATTTGACATATCATTCCATGCATCATTCGACACATCATTCCACACATCATTCTATATATCATTCTAGACAACATCATTCGACATAGCATTCTACACCTCATTCTACCCAGCATTCTACACATCATTTCTGGAGTGCATAAGGGATGGTTTCTGGAGTGCATAAGGGATGGTTTCTGGAGTGCATAAGGGATGGTTTCTGGAGTGCATAAGGGATGGTTTTTTAGACCAATATGTCGAGGAACCAACTAGGGCGGAGGCCATCTTAGACTGGGTGTTATGTAATGAGAAAGGATTAATTAGCAATCTCGTTGTGCAAGGCCCCTTGGGGAAGAGTGACCATAATATGGTGGAATTCTGCATTAGGATGGAGAATGAAACAGTTAATTCAGAGACCATGGTCCAGAACTTAAAGAAGGCTAACTTTGAAGGTATGAGGCGTGAATTGGCTGAGATGGATTGGCGAATGATACTTAAGGGGTTGACAGTGGATGGGCAATGGCAGACATTTAGAGACCGTATGGATGAATTACAACAATTGTACATTCCTGTCTGGCATAGAAATAAAAAAGGGAAGGTGGCTCAACCGTGGCTATCAAGGGAAATCAGGGATAGTATTAAAGCCAAGGAAGTGGCATACAAATTGGCCAGAAATAGCAGCGAACCTGGGGACTGGGAGAAATTTAGAACTCAGCAGAGGAGGACAAAGGGTTTGATTAGGGCAGGGAAAATGGAGTATGAGAAGAAGCTTGCAGGGAACATTAAGACGGATTGCAAAAGTTTCTATAGATATGTAAAGAGAAAAAGGTTAGTAAAGACAAATGTAGGTCCCCTGCAGTCAGAATCAGGGGAAGTCATAACTGGGAACAAAGAAATGGCGGACCAATTGAACAAGTACTTTGGTTCGGTATTCACGAAGGAGGACACGAACAACCTTCCGGTTATAAAAGGGGTCGGGGGGTCTAGTAAGGAGGAGGAACTGAGGGAAATCCTTATTAGCCGGGAAATTGTGTTGGGGAAATTGATGGGATTGAAGGCCGATAAATCCCCAGGGCCTGATGGACTGCATCCCAGAGTACTTAAGGAGGTGGCCTTGGAAATAGTGGATGCGTTGACAGTCATTTTCCAACATTCCATTGACTCTGGATCAGTTCCTATGGAGTGGAGGGTAGCCAATGTAACCCCACTTTTTAAAAAAGGAGGGAGAGAGAAAACAGGGAATTATAGACCGGTCAGCCTGACATCGGTAGTGGGTAAAATGATGGAATCAATTATTAAGGATGTCATAGCAGTGCATTTGGAAAGAGGTGACATGATAGGTCCAAGTCAGCATGGATTTGTGAAAGGGAAATCGTGCTTGACAAATCTTCTGGAATTTTTTGAGGATGTTTCCAGTAGAGTGGATAAGGGAGAACAAGTTGATGTGGTATATTTGGACTTTCAGAAGGCGTTCGACAAGGTCCCACACAAGAGATTGATGTGCAAAGTTAGAGCACATGGGATTGGGGGTAGTGTACTGACATGGATTGAGAACTGGTTGTCAGACAGGAAGCAAAGAGTAGGAGTAAATGGGTACTTTTCAGAATGGCAGGCAGTGACTAGTGGGGTACCGCAAGGTTCTGTGCTGGGGCCCCAGCTGTTTACACTGTATATTAATGATTTAGATGAGGGGATTAAATGTAGTATCTCCAAATTTGCGGATGACACTAAGTTGGGTGGCAGTGTGAGCTGCGAGGAGGATGCTGTGAGGCTGCAGAGCGACTTGGATAGGTTAGGTGAGTGGGCAAATGCATGGCAGATGAAGTATAATGTGGATAAATGTGAGGTTATCCACTTTGGTGGTAAAAACAGAGAGACAGACTATTATCTGAATGGTGACAGATTAGGAAAAGGGGAGGTGCAAAGAGACCTGGGTGTCATGGTACATCATTCATTGAAGGTTGGCATGCAGGTGCAGCAGGCGGTTAAGAAAGCAAATGGCATGTTGGCCTTCATAGCAAGGGGATTTGAGTACAGGGGCAGGGAGGTGTTACTACAATTGTACAGGGCCTTGGTGAGGCCACACCTGGCGTATTGTGCACAGTTTTGGTCTCCTAACCTGAGGAAGGACATTCTTGCTATTGAGGGAGTGCAGCGAAGGTTCACCAGACTGATTCCCGGGATGGCGGGACTGACCTATCAAGAAAGACTGGATCAACTGGGCTTGTATTCACTGGAGTTCAGAAGAATGAGAGGGGACCTCATAGAAACATATAAAATTCTGACGGGGTTAGACAGGTTAGATGCAGGAAGAATGTTCCCAATGTTGGGGAAGTCCAGAACCAGGGGTCACAGTCTAAGGATAAGGGGTAAGCCATTTAGGACCGAGATGCGGAGGAACTTCTTCACCCAGAGAGTGGTGAACCTGTGGAATTCTCTACCACAGAAAGTTGTTGAGGCCAGTTCACTAAATATATTCAAAAAGGAGTTAGATGAGGTCCTTACTGCTAGGGGGATCAAGGGGTATGGCGAGAAAGCAGGAATGGGGTACTGAAGTTGAATGTTCAGCCATGAACTCATTGAATGGCGGTGCAGGCTAGAAGGGCCGAATGGCCTACTCCTGCACCTATTTTCTATGTTTCTATGTTTCTATTCTACACATCATTCTACAAATCATTCTACACACCATTCTACACATCATCATTCTACACATCATTCTACACGTCATTCTACACATCATACGACACATCATTCTGCACATCATTCTGCACATCATTCTACATGTCATTCTTCACGTCATTCTACGCATCATTTTACACATCATTCGACACAACATCATTCTACGCATCATTCGACACAATATTCTGTACATCATTCTACACATCATTCTGCACATCATTCTGTACATCATTCTACAATTAATTCTACTCATCATTCCACACAACATCATTGTACACAACAGCATTCTTCACATCATTCTACACGTCACTCTACACAACATTATTCTACACATCATTCGACACAGCATTCTACACATCATTCTGCACAGCATTCTACATATCATTCCGTACATCATTCGACACTTCATCCTACACATCATTCTATGCATCATTCTACACAACATCATACTACACAGCATTCTACACGTTATTCTACAAAGCATTCTACAAATCATTCGAGACATCATTCGACGCATCATTCTACACAACTTCATTGGACATTCCATTCTACACAACATTATACGACAATTCATTCTACACATCATCCTACATATCATTCTACTGATCATTCTACACATCATTCTAAACATCATTCTAAACAACATAATTCCACACAACATTCTACAGAGCATTCTACACGTTATTCTACACATCATTCGACACATCATTCGACGCATCAGTCGACATATCAGTCGACACTTCATTCTGCACATCATTCCACACAACATTCTACAGAGCATTCTACACGTTATTCTACACATCATTCGACACATCATTCGACGCATCAGTCGACATATCAGTCGACACTTCATTCTGCACATCATTCTACACATCATTCTACACATCATTCTGCACATCATTCTACACATCATTCTGCACAACATTCTACACATCATTCCACACATCATCCGACACAACATTCTACACATCATTCGACACATCATTCTGCACATCGTTCTACACATCATTCTACAGATCATTCTACACTTCATTCCACACAACATCATTCAACACATCATCATTCTACACATCATTCTGCACGTCATTCTACACAACATTATTCTACACATCATTCTACCCAGGATTCTACACAACATCATTCTACACATCATTCTACTGCGCATTTTATACATCATTCTACACATCAATCTGCACAACATTATTCTACACATCATTCTACACATCATTCTACACATCATTCTACTGATCATTCTACACATCATGCTACAAATCATTCTACACAGCATTATTCTACACATCATTCTACACTGCATTCCACATAACATCATTCGACACATCATTCTACTGATCATCTACACATCATTCTACACATCATTCTACACATCTTTCTACACATCATTCTACATAACATTCTACACAACATTCTGCACATAATTCAACACATCATTCTGCACATCATTCTGCGCATCATTCTACACGTCATTCTACATATCATTCGACACATTATTCCACACAACATTATTGTACACAACATCATTCTGCACATCATTCTACACGTCTTTCTACACAACATTATTCTACACATCATTCTACACAGCATTCTACGCAACATCATTCTACATATCATTCTGCACAGCATTCTACATATCATTCCATACATCATTCAACATATCATTCTGCACATCATTCTATACATCATTCCACACAACATCATACTACACAGCATTCTACACGTCATTCTACACAGCATTCTACAAATCATTCTACACATCATTCGACGCATCATTCTACACAACTTCATTCGACATATCATTCTACACAACATTATACTACACTTCATTCTACACATCATTCCACACATCATTCTACTGATCATTCGACACATCATTCTAAACATCATTCTGCACAACATCATTCGACACATCATTCTAGACGTCATTCTACACGTCATTCTACACAACATTATACAACACATCATTCTACACAGCATTCTACACAACATCATTCTGCACATCATTCTGCTGCTCATTCTACACATCATTCGAGACATCAATCGACACATCATCATTCTACATATCATTCTGCACAACATTCCACACATCATTCTACACATCATTCTGCACATCTTTCTACACATCATACTACACATCATTCTACAAAAAATCATTCTACACATCATTATACACATCATTCTACACATCATTCTGCACGTCCTTCTACACATCATTCTAAACATCATTCTACACAACATTCTACACATCATTCTACACATCATTCTATACATCATTCTTCACATCATTCTACAAAACATCTTTCTACACAGCATTCTACACGTCATTCTACACATCATTCCACACAACATTATTCTACACATCATTCTACACATCATTCGATACATCATTCTACTTATCATTCTACACATCATTCTAAACATCATTCTGCACAACATAATTCTACACATCATTCGACACATCATTCTACACATCATTCTACACATCATTCTAAACATCATTCTGCACATCATTTTACACATCTTTCTACACATCATCTTGCACATCATTCTACACATCAATCTCGCATCGTTCTACATATCACTCGAAAGAACAATCTACACATCATTCTACACATCATTCTGCACATCATTCTACACATCATTCCACAAGATTATTCTACACATCATTCCACACAACATAATTCTACACAACTTCATTCTACACATCATTCTACACGTCATTCTGCACAACATTATTCTACACATAATTCTACACAGCATTCGACACAACATCATTCTACACGTCATTCTGCACAGCATTCTACATATAATTCCATACATCATTCGGCACATCATTCTACACATCATTCTACACATCATTCTACGAAACATCATGCTACACAGCATTCTACACAGCATTCTACAAATCATTCTAGACATCATTCTACACATCATTCTAAACATCATTCTACACAACATCATTCCACACAACATTCTACACATCATTCTACACAGCATTCTACACATCATTCTACACATCATTCTGCACGTCATTCTACTCATCATTCTGCACTTCATTCTACACAACATCATTCGACACAACATTCTATACATTATTCTACACATCATTCTACACATCATTCTACACATCATTCTGCACATCCTTCTTCACATCATTCTGCTCGACTTCATTCGACACATCATTCTACACAACATTATTCAACACTTCATTGTACTCATCATTCTAAACAACATCATTCTACACGTCATTCCACACATCATTCCACACATAATTCGACAAAACATTCGACGCAACATCATTCTACACATCATTCCACACATCATTCCACACATCATTCCACACATCATTCCACACAACTTGCAACACATCTGTCCACACATCATGCTGCACATCATTCTACACATCATTCTACAGATTATTCTACACATCATTCCGCACAACATCATTCTACACAACATAATTCGACACAACATTCTATACATCATTCTACACATCATTCTGCACATCCTTCTTCACATCATTCTGCTCGACTTCATTCGACACATCATTCTACACAACATTATTCAACACTTCATTGCACTCATCATTCTAAACAACATCATTCTACACATCATTCTACACATCATTCCACACATCATTCGACACAACATTCGACGCAACATCATTCTCCACATCATTCCACACATCATTCCACACATCATTCCACACATCATTCCACACAACTTGCAACACATCTGTCCACACATCATGCTGCACATCATTCTACACATCATTCTACAGATTATTCGACACATCATTCCGCACAACATCATTGTACACAACATCATTCTACACATCATTGTACACGCTTTCTACACAACATTATTCTACACATCATTCTACACGGCATTCTACACAACATCATTCGACATAGCATTCTACACCTCATTCTATCCAGCATTCCACACATCATTATACACATCATTCGACACGTCATTCTGTTCAACTTCATTCGACACATCATTCTACACAACATTATTCGACACATCATTATACACATCATTCTGCAAATCATTCTACTGATCAGTCTACACATCATTCTACACATCATTCTAAACATCATCATTCTACACATCATTCTACACGTCATTCTACACATCATTCTGCACATCATACTGCACATCATTCTGCACATCATTTTACATGTCATTCTTCACATCATTCTACACATCATTTTACACATCATTCGACACAACATCATTCTACACATCATTCGACACAATATTCTACACATCATTCTGCACATAATTCTGCACATCATTCCGCACATCATTCTACAATTAATTCTACTCATCATTCCACACAACATCATTGTACACAACAGTATTCTACACATCATTCTACACAACATTATTCGACACATCATTATACACATCATTCTGCAAATCATTCTACTGATCAGTCTACACATCATTCTACACATCATTCTAAACATCATCATTCTACACATCATTCTACACGTCATTCTACACATCATTCTGCACATCATTCTGCACATCATTCTGCACATCATTTTACATGTCATTCTTCACATCATTCTACACATCATTTTACACATCATTCGACACAACATTATTCTACACATTATTCGACACAATATTCTACACATCATTCTGCACATCATTCTGCACATCATTCCGCACATCATTCTACAATTAATTCTACTCATCATTCCACACAACATCATTGTACACAACAGTATTCTACACATCATTCTACACGTCACTCTGCACAAGTTTATTCTACACATCATTCTACACAGCATTCTACACATCATTCTGCACAGCATTCTACATATTATTCCGTACATCATTCGACACATCATTCTACACATCATTCCATGCATCATTCTACACAACATCATACTACACAGCATTCTACACATCATTCTAAACAGCATTCTACAAATCATTCGACACATCATTCGACGCATCATTCTACACAACTTCATTGGACATTCCATTCTACACAACATTATTCGACAGTTCATTCTACACATCATTCTATATATCATTCTACTGGTCATTCTACACATCATTCTAAACATCATTCTAAACAACATCATTCCACACAACATTCTACACAGCATTCTACACATCATTCTACACATCATTCGACACATCATTCGACACATCAGTCGACATATCAGTCGACAATTCATTCTGCACATCATTCTACACATCATTGTACACATCATTCTGCACATCATTCTGCACAACATTCTACACATCATTCTACAAATCATTCTACACAACATCATTCGACACATCATTCTACACATCATTCCACACATCATCCGACACAACATTCTACACATCATTCGACACATCATTCTGCACATCGTTCTACACATCATTCTACAGATCATTCTACATATCATTCCATAGAACATAAATCAACACATCATCATTCGACACTTCATTCTACACGTCATTCTACCCAACATTATTCTACACATCATTCTACACAGCATTCTACACACCATCATTCTACACATCATTCTACTGATCATTTTACACATCATTCAACACATCAAGCTACACAACATTATTCTATACATCATTCTACACATCAATCTACACATCATTCTACTGATCATTCTACACATCATGCTACACGTCATTCTACACAGCATTATTCTACACATCATTCTGCACTGCATTCCACATAACATCATTCGACACATCATTCTACTGATCATTATACACATCATTCTACATATCATTCTAGACATCATGCTACACATCATTCTACATAGCATTCTACACATAATTCTACACATCATTCTACACATCATTTTGCGCATCATTCTACAACTCATTCTACAGAACATTCGACACATCATTCCACACAACATCATTGTACACAACATCATTCTACACATCATTCTACACGTCTTTCTACACAACATTATTCTACACATCATTCTACACAGCATTCTACACAACATCATTTACACATCATTCTTCACAGCATTCTACATATCATTCCATACATCATTCGACATATCATTCTGCACATCATTCTATACATCATTCCACACAACATTCTACACAGCATTCTACACATCATTTTACACATCATTCGACACATCAGTCGACACTTCATTCTGCACGTTATTCTATACAAATTTCTACACATAATTCTACACATCATTCTGCACGACATTATACACATCATTCTACAGATCATTCTACACATCATTCCACACAACATCATTCTACGCAACATCATTCTACACATCAATCTACACGTCATTCTACACGTCATTCTACACAACATTATTCAACACATCATTCTACACAGCATTCTGCACAACATCATTCTACACATCTTTCTACTGCTCATTCCACACATCATTCTCGACATCAATCTACACATCATCATTCTACACATCATTCTGCACAACATTCTACACATCATTCTACACATCAATCTGCACATCTTTCTACACATCATTCTACACATCATTCTACAAATCATTCTACACAACATTATTCTACACATCATTCTACACATCATTCGATACATCATTCTACTGATCATTCTACACATCATTCTAAAAATCATTCTGCACAACATAATTATACACATCATTCGACACATCATTCTACACATCATTCTACACATCATTCTAAACATCATTCTGCACATCATTGTACACATCATTCTACACATCATTCTACACATCATTCTACACATCATTCTACAAATTATACAACATATCATTCAAAACAACAATCTACACATCATTGTACACATCATTCTGCACATCATTCTACACATCATTCTACAGATTATTCTACACATCATTCCACACAACATCATTCTACAGAACTTCATTTTACACATCATTCTACACGTCATTCTGCACAACATTATTCTACACATAATTCTACACAGCATTCGACACAACATCATTCTACACATCATTCTGCACAGCATTCTACATATAATTCCATACATCATTCGACACATCATTCTACACATCATTCTACACATCATGCTACGAAACATCATGCTACACAGCATTCTACACAGCATTCAACATATCATTCTAGACATCATTCTACACATCATTCTAAACTGCATTCTACACAACATCATTCCACACAACATTCTACACATCATTCTACACAGCATTCTACACATCATTCTACACATCATTCTGCACGTCATTCTACTCATCATTCTGCGCATCATTCTACACAACATCATTCGACACAACATTCTATACTTCATTCTACACATCATTCTGCACATCCTTCTAAACATTATTCTGCACGACTTCATTCGACACATCATTCTACACAACATTATTCAACACTTCATTCTACTCATCATTCAAACAACATCATTCTACGCATCATTCTACACATCATTCCACACATCATTCGACACAACATTGTACAAATCATTTTACACATCATTATGCACGTCATTCTGCACATCATTCTGCACATCATTCTACACATCATTCCACACACCATTCCACACATCATTCCACACAACTTTCAACACATCTGTCCACACCTCATTCTGCACATCATTCTGCACATCATTCTACAGATCATTCTACACATCATTCCGCACAACTTCATTCTACACAACATCATTCTACACGTCATTCTACACGTCATTCTACACAACATTATTCAACACATCATTCTACACAGCATTCTGCACAACATCATTCTACACATCTTTCTACTGCTCATTCCACACATCATTCTCGACATCAATCTACACATCATCATTCTACACATCATTCTGCACAACATTCTACACATCATTCTACACATCAATCTGCACATCTTTCTACACATCATTCTACACATCATTCTACAAATCATTCTACACAACATTATTCTACACATCATTCTACACATCATTCGATACATCATTCTACTGATCATTCTACACATCATTCTAAACATCATTCTGCACAACATAATTATACACATCATTCGACACATCATTCTACACATCATTCTACACATCATTCTAAACATCATTCTGCACATCATTGTACACATCATTCTACACATCATTCTACACATCATTCTACACATCATTCTACAAATTATACAACATATCATTCGAAACAACAATCTACACATCATTGTACACATCATTCTGCACATCATTCTACACATCATTCTACAGATTATTCTACACATCATTCCACACAATATCATTCTACAGAACTTCATTTTACACATCATTCTACACGTCATTCTGCACAACATTATTCTACACATAATTCTACACAGCATTCGACACAACATCATTCTACACATCATTCTGCACAGCATTCTACATATAATTCCATACATCATTCGACACATCATTCTACACATCATTCTGCACATCATGCTACGAAACATCATGCTACACAGCATTCTACACAGCATTCTACATATCATTCTAGACATCATTCTACACATCATTCTAAACAGCATTCTACACAACATCATTCCACACAACATTCTACACATCATTCTACACAGCATTCTACACATCATTCTACACATCATTCTGCGCATCATTCTACACAACATCATTCGACACAACATTCTATACTTCATTCTACACTTCATTCTGCACATCCTTCTACACATTATTCTGCACGACTTCATTCGACACATCATTCTACACAACATTATTCAACACTTCATTCTACTCATCATTCAAACAACATCATTCTACGCATCATTCTACACATCATTCCACACATCATTCGACACAACATTGTACACATCATTTTACACATCATTATGCACGTCATTCTACACATCATTCTGCACATCATTCTACACATCATTCCACACACCATTCCACACATCATTCCACACAACTTTCAACACATCTGTCCACACATCATTCTGCACATCATTCTGCACATCATTCTACAGATCATTCTACACATCATTCCGCACAACTTCATTCTGCACAACATCATTCTACACATCATTGTACACGTCATTCTACACAACATTATTCTACACATCATTCGACACGACATTCTGTTCAACTTCATTCGACACAACATTCTACACAACATAATTCTACACATCATTCTACACATCATTCTGCAAATCATTCTGCTGATCAGTCTACACATCATTCTACACATCATTCTATACATCATCATTCTACACATCATTCTACACGTCATTCTACACATCATTCTACACATCATTCTGCACATCATTCTACATGTCATTCTTCACGTCATTCTACACATCATTTTACACATCATTCGACACAACATCATTCTACACATCATTCGACACAATATTCCACACATCATTCTACACATCATTCTGCACATCATCCTGCACATTATTCTATAATTAATTCTACTCATCATTCCACACAACATCATTGTACACAACAGCATTCTATACATCATTCTACACGTCACTCTACACAACATTATTCTACACATCATTCGACAAAGCATTCTACACATCATTCTACACAGCATTCTACACAACTTTCCGTACATCATTCGGCACATCAATCTACACATCATTCTATGCATCATTCTACACAACATCATACTACAAAGAATTCTACACGTCATTCTACACAGCATTCTACAAATCATTCGAGACATCATTCGACGCATCATTCTACACAACTTCATTGGACCTTCCATTCTACACAACATTATTCGACAGTTCATTCTACACATCATTCTATATATCATTCTACTGATCATTCTACACATCATTCGAAACATCATTCTAAACAACATCGTTCCAAACAACATTCTACACATCAGTCGACATATCAGTCGACACTTCATTCTGCACATCATTCTACACATCATTCTACACATCATTCTGCACATCATTCTACACATCATTCTACACATCATTCTACAAATCATTCTACAAATCATTCTGCACAACATCATTCGACACATCATTCTACACATCATTCCACACATCATCCGACACAACATTCTACACATCATTAGACACATCATTCTGCACATCGTTCTACACATCATTCGACAGATCATTCTACATGTCATTCCACACAACATCATTCAACACATCATCATTCTACACATCATTCGTTACATCATTCTACTGATCATTCTACAAATCATTCTAAACATCATTCTACACATCATTCTCAACATCATTCTAAACATCATTCTGCACATCATTGCACACATCATTCTACACATCATTCCACACAACATTCTACACAGCATTCAACACATCATTTTACACATCATTCGACACATCAGTCGACACTTCATTCTGCACATTATTCTACACATCATTCTACACATAATTCTAACCACCATTCTGCACATCATTCCACACAACATCGTTCTACGCAACATCATTCTACACATCATTCTACACATCATTCTACTGCTCATTCTACACATCATTCTAGACATCAATCTACACATCATCATTCTACAATCATTCTACACATCATTCTACTGATCATTCTACACATAATACTACACATCATTCTACACATCATTCTACACGTCATTCTACACACCATTAAGCACATCATTCTACACAACATTCTACACATCATACTACACATCATTCTACACATCATTCTTCACATTATTCTACACAACTTCATTCTACACAGCATTCTACACATCATTTACAATCATTCGACACATCATTCTACACTGCATTCTACACATCATTCTTCACATCATTGTGCACAACATCCTTCTACAAAACATTCTACACATTATTCGACACATCATTCTAGACATCATCCTGCACATCATTCTACACAGCATTCTACAAATCATTCTGCACATTATGCTACACATCATTCTACACATCATTCTGCACATCATTCTACAAATCATTCTGCACAACATTCTGCACATCATTCTACACATCATTCTGCACATCTTTCTACACATCATTCTACACATCATTCTACAAATCATTCTACACAACATCATTCGACACATCATTCTACACATCATTCCACACATCATCCGAAACAACATTCTACACATCATTCTACACAACATTATTCTGCACATCATCCTATAGAGCATTCTACACAACATCATTCTACACATCATTCTAATGCTCATTCTACACATCATTCTACACATCATTCTACTGATTATTCTGTACATCATTCTACACATCATACTACAAAAAATCATTCTACACATCATTCTACACATAGTTCTACACATAATTCAACACATAATTCTACACATCATTCTACACATCATTCTACACATCATTCTGCACGTAATTCTACACAGCATTCTACACATCATTCTTCACATCATTCGACACATCATTCTACACAACATCATTCTACACTACATTCTACACATCATTCCACACATTATTCCACACATCATTCTGCACATGATTGTACACATGAATCTATACATCATTCTACTCAACATTATTCTACACATCATTCTACACAGCATTCTACACAACATCATTCTACACGTCATTCTGCACATTATTCTACACATCATTCTGCACTTCATTCTAAACATCATTCTACACATCATTCTACACATCATTTTGCACAGCATTCTACACATCATTCTACACATCATTCTCACATCATTCCACATATCATTCTGCACGTTATTCTGCACGTTATTCTACAAATCATTCGACACATCATTCTTCACAACATCATTCGACACATCATTCTACACATCATTCTACACATCATACTACACATAATTCTACACATTATTCTAGATATCATTCCACACATCATTTTACTCATCATTCTACACATCATTCTACACATCATTCTACACATCATACTACACATCATTCTGCACAGCATTCTACACATCATTCTACACATCATTCGATACATCAATCTACACATCATATTACACATCATACTACACATTATTCGACAGATCATTCAACCACCATTGTACACATCATTCTGCACATCATTCGACTCATCATTCTACACATCATATTGCACAACATCATTCGACACAACTTAATTCTACACATCATTCTACACGTCATTCTGCACAACATTATTCTACACATCATTCTACACAGCATTCTACACAACATCATTCTACACATCATTCTGCTCAGCTTTCTACATATAATTCCATACATCATTCGACACATCATTCTACACATCATTCTATACATCATTCTACAAAACATCATGCTACACAGCATTCTACACAGCATTCTACAAATCATTCTACAAATCATTCTACACATCATTCTATAGATCATTCTACGAAACATCATGCTACACAGCATTCTACACAGCATTCTACAAATCATTCTACAAATCATTCTACACAACATCATTCGACACATCATTCTACACATCATTCCACACATCATCCGACACAACATTCTACACATCATTCTACAGATCATTCGACACAACATTCTATACATCATTCAACACATCATTCTGCACATCCTTCTACACATCATTCTGAACGACTTCATTCGACACATCATTCCACACAACATTATTCTACACATCATTCTACACATCATTCTATACATCATTCTACTGATCATTCTACACATCATTCGAAACATCATTCTAAACAACATCATTCTACACATCATTCCACACATCATTCGACACAACTCTCTGCACATCTGTCTACACATCATTCTACGCATCATTCTACACATCATTCTTCTGATCATTCTACACATAATTCCGAACAACATCATTCTGCACAACATCATTCTACACATCATTCCACACAACATAATTCTACACATCATTCTGCACATCATTCTGCACAACATCATTCTGCACATCATTCTGCAGATCATTCGACATATCATTCCATGCATCATTCGACACATCATTCCACACATCATTCTATACATCATTCTACACAACATCATTCTACATAGCATTCTACACCTCATTCTACCCAGCATTCTAGACATCATTATACTCATCATTCGACACGTCATTCTGTTCAACTTTATTCGACACATCATTCTACACAACATTATTCCACTCATCATTCTACACATCATTCTACAAATCATTCTACAGATCAGTATACACATCATTCTGCACATAATTCTAATGATCATTCTACACATCATTCTACACATCATCATTCCACACCTCATTCTCCACATCATTCTACATGTCATTCTTCACATCATTCTACACATCATTCTACACGTCATTCTGCACAACATTATTCTACACATCATTCTACACAGCATTCTACACAACATCATTCTACACATCATTCTGCTCAGCTTTCTACATATAATTCCATACATCATTCGACACATCATTCTACACATCATTCTATACATCATTCTACGAAACATCATGCTACACAGCATTCTACACAGCATTCTACAAATCATTCTACAAATCATTCTACAAATCATTCTACACAACATCATTCGACACATCATTCTACACATCATTCCACACATCATCCGACACAACATTCTACACATCATTCTGCACATCATTCTGCACATCGTTCTACACATCATTCTACAGATCATTCGACACAACATTCTATACTTCATTCAACACATCATTCTGCACATCCTTCTACACATCATTCTGAACGACTTCATTCGACACATCATTCCACACAACATTATTCTACACATCATTCTACACATCATAATATACATCATTCTACTGATCATTCTACACATCATTCTGAACATCATTCTAAACAACATCTTTCTACACATCATTCCACACATCATTCCACACATCTTTCGACACAACTATCTACACATCTGTCTACACATCATTCTGCGCATCATTCTACACATCACTCTTCTGATCATTCTACACTTCATTCCGCACAACATCATTCTGCACAACATCATTCTACACATCATGCTACACAACATAATTCTACACATCATTCTGCACATCATTCTGCACAACATCATTCTGCACATCATTCTGCAGATCATTCGACATATCATTCCATGCATCATTCGACACATCATTCCACACATCATTCTATGCATCATTCTACACAACATAATTCTACACATCATTCTACACGTCATTCTACACAGCATTATTCTACACATCATTCTACACAGCATTCTACAAATAATTCTAGACATCATTCGACGCATCATTCTACACAACTTCATTCGACATACCATTCTACACAACATTATTCGACACTTCATTCTACACATCATTCTATATATCATTCTACTGATCATTCTACACATCATTCTAAACAACATTCTAAACAACATCATTCCACACACCATTCTACACAGCATTCCACACATCATTCTACACATCATTCGACACATCATTCGACACATCAGTCGACACATTAGTCGACACATCAGTCGGCACTTCATTCTGCACATCATTCTGCACATCATTCTACACATCATTCTGCACATCATTCTACATATCATTCCACACATTATTTCCCACATCATTCTGCACATGATTCTGCACTTCATTGTACACATCATTCTACACGTCGTTCTACACATCATTCTACAAATCATTCCACATATCATTCTACACAACATCATTAGACACATCATTCTAACACATCATTCCACACATCATCCGACACATCATTCAACACATCATTCTACACATCAGCCCACACAACATCATTCTACACAACATCATTCTACACATCATTCCACACGTCATTCTACACAGCATTATTTTAAACATCATTCTACGCAGCATTCTACACAACATCATTCTACACGTCATTCTACACATCATTCTACTGATCATTCTACACATCATTCTACACGTCATTCTACACAGCATTATTCTACACATCATTCTACACTGCATTCACCATAACATCATTCTACACATCATTCTACTGGTCATTCTACACATCATTCTACACATCATTCTACACATCATCATTCCACACATCATTCTGCACATCATTCTACATGTCATTCTTCACATCATTCTACACATCATTCTACTCATCATTCGACACAACATCATTCTACACATCATTCGACACAACATCATTCTATACATCATTCGACACAACATTCTACACATCTTTCTATACATCATTCTGCACATCATTCTACAGATCATTCTACAATTAATTTTACTCATCGCTCCACACATCATCATTGTACACAAGATCATTCCACACATCATTCTTCACTTCATTCTACACATCATTCTATACATAATTCTACACATCATTCTACAAATCATTCGACAAATCATTCTGCACAACATCGTTCGACACATCATTCTACACATCATTTCACACATCATCCGACACAACATTCTACACATCATTCTACACATCATTCTGCACATCGTTCTACACGTCATTCTACAGATCATTCTACACATCATTCCACACAACATCATTCTACACATCATTACACACGTCATTCTACACAACATTATTCTATACATCATTCGATTGATCATTCTACACATCATTCTACACGTAATTCTACACAGCATTATTCTACACATCATTCTACACTGCATTCCACATAACATCATTCTACACATCATTCTACTGATCATTCAACACATCATTCTACACATCATTCGACACAACATAATTCTACACATCATTCGACACAACATCATTCGACACATCATTCGACACAACATTCTATACATCATTCCACACATCATTCAGCACATCGTTCTACACATCATTCTACAGATCATTCTACACATCATTCCACACAACATCATTCCACACAACATCATTCTACACATCATTCCACACGTCATTCTACACAACATTATTCTACACATCATTCTACACAGCATTCTACACATAATTCTACTGATCATTCTACACATCATTCTACACATCATTCTACACATAATTCCACACATCATTCTTAACATCATTCTGCACATCATTCTACACATCATTCTGCACATCATTCTACACATCATTCTACAGATCATTCTACACATCATTCCACGCAACATCATTTTACACAACATCATTCTACACATCATTCTACACAACATAATTCTACACATCATTCTGCACATCATTCTGCACAACATAATTCTACACATCATTCTGCACATCATTCGACATATCATTCCATGCATCATTCGACACATCATTCCACACATCATTCTATACATCATTCTACACAACATCATTCTACATAGCATTCTACACCTCATTCTACCCAGCATTCTACACATCATTATACACATCATTCGACACGTCATTCTACACAGCATTATTCTACACGTCATTCTACACAGCATTCTACAAATCATTCTGGACATCATTCGACGCATCATTCTACACAACTTCATTCGACATACCATTCTACACAACATTATTCGACACTTCATTTTACTCATCATTCTATATATCATTCCACTGATCATTCTACACACAATTCTAAACATCATTCTAAACAACATCAATCCACACAACATTCTGCACAGCATTCTACACATCATTCTACACATCATTCGACACATCATTCGACACATCAGTCCACACATTAGTCGACACATCAGTCGGCACTTCATTCTGCACCCCATTCTGCACATCATTATACACATCGTTCTGCGCATCATTCGACACATCATTCTGCACAACATTATTCTGCACCTCATTCTACACAGCATTCTGCACTTCATTCTACACATCATTCTACACATCATTCTACACATCATTCTACAAATCATTCGACAAATCATTCTACACAACATCGTTCGACACATCATTCTACACATCATTCCACACATCATCCGACACAACATTCTACACATCATTCTACATGTCATTCTACACAGCATTATTCGACACATCATTCTACACAGCATTCTACAACTCATTCTGGACAACATTCGACGCATCATTCTACACAACTTCATTCGACATACCATTCTACACAACATTATTCGACATTTAATTTTACACATCATTCTATATATCATTCCACTGATCATTCTACACATCATTCTAAACATCATTCTAAACAACATCAATCCACACATCATTCTACACATCATTCTACACATCATTCGACACATCAGTCGACACATTAGTCGACACCAGTCGGCAATTCATTCTGCACAACATTCTGCACGTCATTATACACTTCATTCTGCGCATAATTCTACACATCATTCTGCACAACATTTTACACATCATTGTACACACCATTCTGCACTTCATTCTACACATCATTCTACACATCATTCTACACATCATTCTACACATCATTCTACAAATCATTCGACAAATCATTCTACACAACATCGTTCGACACATATTTCTACACATCATTCCACACATCAACCGACACAACATTCTACACATCATTCTACACATAATTCTGCACATCGTTCTACACATCATTCTACAGATCATTCTACACATCATTCCACACAACATCATTCCACACAACATCATTCTACACAGCATTCCACACGTCATTCTACACAACATTATTCTACACATCATTCTACACACATTCTACACAACATCATTCTACACGTCATTCTACACATCATTCGACTGATCATTCTACACATCATTCTACACGTCATTCTGCAAAACATTATTCTACACATCATTCTACACTGCATTCCACATAACATCATTCTACACATCATTCTACTGAACATTCTACACATCATTCTACACATCATTCTACACGTCATTCTACTCATCATTCTACACATCATTCTAAACATCATTCTACATATAATTCCACATATCATTCTTAACATCATTCTGCACATCATTCGACACATCATTCTACAGATCATTCTACACATCATTCCACGCAACATCATTGTACACAACATCATTCTACACATCATTCTACACAACATAACTCTACACATCATTCTGCACATCATTCTACGCAACATAATTCTACACATCATTCTGCACATCATTCGACATATCATTCCATGCACCATTCGACACATCATTCCACACATCATTCTGTAACATCATTCTACACAACATCATTCTACATAGCATTCTACAGCTCCTTCTACCAAGCATTCTACACATCATTATACACATCATTCGACACGTCATTCTGTTCAACTTCATTCGACACATCATTCTACACAACAATATTCCACACATCATTCTAAACATCATTCTACAAATCATTCTACTGATTAGTCTACACATCGTTCTGTACATCATTCTACTGATCATTCTACAGATCATTCTACACATCATCATCCCACACATCATCCTGCACATCATTCTACATGTCATTCTTCACATTATTCTACACATCATTCTATACATCATTCGACACAACATCATTCTACACATCATTCGACACAACATCATTCTACACATCATTCTACACATCATTCTGCACATCATTCTACACATCATTCTACAATTAATTCTACTCATCACTCCACACAACATCATTGTACACAAGATCATTCTGCATATCATTCTACACAACATTATTCGACACTTCATTCTACACAGCATTCTACACATCATTCTGAACAGCATTCTACATATCATTCTGTACATCATTCGACAAATCATTCTACACATCATTCTAAACATCATTCTAAACAACATCAATCCACACATCATTCTTCACATCATTCGACACATCATTCGACACATCAGTCGACACATTAGTCGACACCAGTCGGCAATTCATTCTGCACAACATTCTGCACGTCATTATACACTTCATTCTGCGCATAATTCTACACATCATTCTGCACAACATTTTACACATCATTGTACACACCATTCTGCACTTCATTCTACACATCATTCTACACATCATTCTACACATCATTCTACACATCATTCTACAAATCATTCGACAAATCATTCTACACAACATCGTTCGACACATATTTCTACACATCATTCCACACATCAACCGACACAACATTCTACACATCATTCTACACATAATTCTGCACATCGTTCTACACATCATTCTACAGATCATTCTACACATCATTCCACACAACATCATTCCACACAACATCATTCTACACAGCATTCCACACGTCATTCTACACAACATTATTCTACACATCATTCTACACACATTCTACACAACATCATTCTACACGTCATTCTACACATCATTCGACTGATCATTCTACACATCATTCTACACGTCATTCTGCAAAACATTATTCTACACATCATTCTACACTGCATTCCACATAACATCATTCTACACATCATTCTACTGAACATTCTACACATCATTCTACACATCATTCTACACGTCATTCTACTCATTATTCTACACATCATTCTAAACATCATTCTACATATAATTCCACATATCATTCTTAACATCATTCTGCACATCATTCGACACATCATTCTACAGATCATTCTACACATCATTCCACGCAACATCATTGTACACAACATCATTCTACACATCATTCTACACAACATAACTCTACACATCATTCTGCACATCATTCTACGCAACATAATTCTACACATCATTCTGCACATCATTCGACATATCATTCCATGCACCATTCGACACATCATTCCACACATCATTCTGTAACATCATTCTACACAACATCATTCTACATAGCATTCTACAGCTCCTTCTACCAAGCATTCTACACATCATTATACACATCATTCGACACGTCATTCTGTTCAACTTCATTCGACACATCATTCTACACAACAATATTCCACACATCATTCTAAACATCATTCTACAAATCATTCTACTGATTAGTCTACACATCGTTCTGTACATCATTCTACTGATCATTCTACAGATCATTCTACACATCATCATTCCACACATCATCCTGCACATCATTCTACATGTCATTCTTCACATTATTCTACACATCATTCTATACATCATTCGACACAACATCATTCTACACATCATTCGACACAACATCATTCTACACATCATTCTACACATCATTCTGCACATCATTCTACACATCATTCTACAATTAATTCTACTCATCACTCCACACAACATCATTGTACACAAGATCATTCTGCATATCATTCTACACAACATTATTCGACACTTCATTCTACACAGCATTCTACACATCATTCTGAACAGCATTCTACATATCATTCTGTACATCATTCGACAAATCATTCTACACATCATTCTATGCATCATTCTACACAACATCATTCTACACATCATTCTACACGTCATTCTACACAGCATTATTCTACACATCATTCTACACAGAATTCTACAAATCATTCTAGACATCATTCGACGCATCATTCTACACAACTTCATTCGACATACCATTCTACAAAACATTATTCGACACTTCATTTTACACATCATTCTGTATATCATTCTACTGATCATTTTACACATCATTCTAAACATCAATCTAAACAACATCATTCCACACAACATTCTACCCAGCATTCTACACATCATTCTACACATAATTCGACACATCATTCGACACTTCAGTTGACACATTAGTCGACACATCAGTCGGCACTTCATTCTGCACATCATTCTGCACATCATTCTACACATCATTCTGCACATCATTCTACACATCATTCTGCACATCATTCCACACAGCATTCTGCACAACATTCTACACATCATTCTACACATCATTCTACAGATCAGTATACACATCATTCTGCACATAATTCTAATGATCATTCTACACATCATTCTACACATCATCATTCCACACATCATTCTCCACATCATTCTACATGTCATTCTTCACATCATTTTACACATCATTCTACACATCATTCTACACATCATTCTACAAATCATTCTACAAATCATTCTCCACAACATCATTCGACACATCATTCTACACATCATTCCACACATCATCCGACACAACATTCTACACAGCATTCTACACATCATTCTGCACATCGTTCTTCACATCATTCTACAGATCATTCTACACATCATTCCACACAACATCATTCTACACAACATCATTCTACACATAATTCCACACGTCATTCTACATAAAATTATTCGACACATCATTCTACACAGCATTCTACACAACATCATTCTACACGTCATTCTACACAACATTCTACTGATCATTCTACACATCATTCTAAACATCATTCTAAACAACATCATACGACACATCATTCTACACATCATTCCACACATCATTCGCCTCAACATTCAACAAATCATTTTACACATCATTATGCACATCATTCTACACATCATTCTACACATCATTCTGCACATCATTCTACACATAATTCTACGCAAGATCATTCTACATATCATTCCGCACATCATTCCACACATCATTCGACACAACTATCTACACATCTGTCTACACATCATTATGCGCATCATTCTACACATCATTCTACACATCATTCTACAAATCATTCTACTGATCAGTCTACATATCATTCTGCACATCATTCTACTGATCATTCTACACATCATTCTACACATCATCATTCCACACATCATTCTGCACATCATTCTACATGTCATTCTTCACATCATTCTACACATCATTCTACACATCATTCGACACAACATCATTCCACACATCATTCGACACAACATCATTCTACACATCATTCGACACAACATTCTACACATCATTCTACAATTAATTATACTCATCACTCCACACAACATCATTGTACACAAGATCATTCTACAAATCATTCCACACAACATTATTCTACACATCATTCTACACAGCATTCTACACATCATTCTGAACAGCATTCCAAATATCATTCCATACATCATTCGACAAATCATTCTACACATCATTCTATGCATCATTCTACACAACATCATTCATCACATCATTCTACACGTAATTCTACACAGTATTATTCGACACATCATTCTACACAGCATTCAACAAATCATTCTAGACATCATTCGACGCATCATTCTACACAACATCATTCTACACATAAATTCACACTGAATTCTACACATTATTCAACACATCATTCGAGACATCATTTTACACATCATCATTCTACACATCATTCTAAACAACATTGTTCCACACATCATTCTACACATCATTCTAGTCATCATTCTACACATCATTCTACACTTCATTCTAAACATCATTCTACACATCATTCTACACATCATTCTATACATCATTCTACATATCATTCCACACATCATTCTACACATTATTCCACACATCATTCGACACAACATTCTACACATCATTCTGCACAACATCCTACACAAAATCATTCTACACATCATGCTACACATCATTCTACACATCATTGTTCATATCATTCCACACATCATTCTACACATTATTCCACACATCATTCGACACAACATTCTACACATCATTCTACACATCATTCCGAACATCATTCTACACATCATTCCACACAACATCATTCTACACAACCTCATTCTACACATCATTCCACGCATCATTCTACACAACATTATTCTGCACATCATTCTGCACAGCATTCTACAAAAAATCATTCTACACATCATGCTACACATCATTCTACACATCATTCTACACATCATTAGATACATCATTCCTCATATCATTCTGCACATCATTCGACACGTCATTCTACTAAACATCATTCGACACTTCATTCTGCACAGCATTCTACACAGCATTCTACACAGCATTCTACACAACTTCATTCTACACATCATTCTATACATCATTCTACACATCAGTCTACACATCATTCTACACATCATTCCAGATAGCATTCTACACATCATTCTGCACGTCATTCTGCACAGCATTGTACACATCATTATTTACAACATCATTCTACACAAACCATTCTGCACTTCATTCTACACATCATCCTGCACATCATTCTACACATCCTTCTACACTTGATTCTACACCTCATTCTACACATCATTCTACACATCATTCCACACAACAAAACTACACAACATTATCCAAATCCTTCTACACATCATTCTACACATCATTCCACACAACTTCATTTTACACATCATTCTATACATCATTCGACACCACATCATTCTACACATCATTCTTCACATCATTCCACACAGAATCCTAAACAACATTCTTCACATCATTCCACACAGCATTCTACACATCATTCTACACATCATTCTACATATCATTCTACTCGTCATTCTACACATCATTCTACACAACATCATTCTACACATCATTCTACACATCATTCCACACATCATTCTACACGTCATTCCGCACATCATTCTACACAACATCAATCTACACATCATTCTACATATAATTCTACACATCATTCTACACATCATTATACACATCATTCTACACAACATCATTCTACACACCATTCCACACTTCATTCGACACATCATTCTACACATCATTCTACACATCATTCGACACATCATCTTTTAACACATCATTCTTCACACTATTATTCCACACATCATTCTGCACATCATTCTAGTCATCATTCTACACTTCATTCTGCGCATCATTCTGCACATCATTTACACAACATCATTCTACACATCATTATGCACATCATTATACACATCATTCTACACAACATCATTCTACACATCATTCCACACTTAATTCTACACATCATTCAACACATCATTCGAGACATTATTTTACACATCGTAATTCTACACATCATTCTAAACAACATTATTCCACACATCATTCCACACATCATTCTGCACATCATTCTAGTCATCATTCTACACTTCATCTGCGCATCATTCTGCACATCATTTACACAACATCATTCGACACATCATTCGACACAACATCATTCTACACATCATTCGACACAAGTTCATTCTACACATCATTCGACACAACAATCTACACATCATTCTACACATGATTCTGCACATCATTCTATACATCATTCTACAATTAATTCTACTCATCACTCCACACAACATCATTGTACACAAGATCATTCTACACATCATTCTACACAACATTATTCTACACATCATTCTACACAGCATTCTACGCATCATTGTGAACAGCATTCTACATATCATTCCGTACATCATTCGCCAAATCGTTCTACACATCATTCTATGCATCATTCTACACAACATCATTCTTCACATCATTCTACACGTCATTCTACACAGCATTACTCTGCACATCATTCTACACAGCATTCTACAAATCATTCTAGATATCATTCGACGCATCATTCCACACAACTTCATTCGACATACCATTCTACACAACATTATTCGACACTTCATTTTACACATCATTCTGTATATCATTCTACTGATCATTCCACACATCATTCTAAACATCATTCTAAACAACATCATTCTACACAGCATTCTACACATCATTCTACACATCATTCGACACATCATTCGACAAATCAGTTGACACATTAGTCGACACATCAGTCGGCACTTCATTCTGCACATCATTCTATACATCATTCTGCACATCATTCTACACATCATTCTGCACAACATTCTACACATCATTCTGCACAACATTCTAAACATCATTCTACACATCATTCTGCACTTCATTATACACATCATTCTACACATCATTCTACACATCATTCTACAAATCATTCTACAAATCATTCTACACAACATCATTCGACACATCATTCTACACATCATTCCACACGTCATCCGACACAACATTCTACACAGCATTCTACACATCCTTCTGCACATCGTTCTGCACATCATTCTATAGATCATTGTATACATCATTCCACACAACAGCATTCTACACAACATCATTCTACACGTCATTCTACACATCATTCGACTGATCATACTACACATCATTCTAAACATCATTCTAAACAACATCAGTCTACACATCATTCTACACATCATTCCACACATCATTCGACTCAACATTCTACAAATCATTTTTCACATCATTATGCACATCATTCTACACATCATTCTACACATCATTCTGCACATCATTCTACACATCATTCTACGCAACATCATTCTACACATCATTCCGCACATCATTCCACACATCATTCGACACCACTATCCACACATCTGTCTACACATCATTCTGCGCATCATTCTACACATCATTCTACTGATCATTCTACACGTCATTCCGCAAAACATCATTTTGCACAACATCATTCTACACATCATTCGACACAACATTCTACACAACATTATTCCACACATCATTCTACACATCATTCTACAAATCATTCTACTGATCAGTCTACATATCATTCTGCACATCATTCTACTAATCATTCTACACATCATTCTACACATCATCATTCCACACATCATTCTGCACATCATTCTACATGTCATTCTTCACATCATTCTACACATCATTCTACACATCATTCGACACAACATCATTCCACACATCATTCGACACAACATCATTCTACACATCATTCGACACAACATTCGACACATCATTCTACAATTAATTATACTCATCACTCAACACAACATCATTGTACACAAGATCATTCTACAAATCATTCCACACAACATTATTCTACACATCATTCTACACAGCATTCTACACATCATTCTGAACAGCATTCCAAATATCATTCCATCCATCATTCGACAAATCATTCTACACATCATTCTATACATCATTCTACACAACATCATTCATCACATCATTCTACACGTAATTCTACACAGTATTATTCGACACATCATTCTACACAGCATTCAACAAATCATTCTAGACATCATTCGACGCATCATTCTACACAACATCATTCTACAAATAAATTTACACTGAATTCTACACATTATTCAACACATCATTCGAGACATCATTTTACACATCATCATTCTACACATCATCTAAACAACATTGTTCCACACATCATTCTACACATCATTCTAGTCATCATTCTACACATCATTCTACACTTCATTCTAAACATCATTCTACACATCATTCTACACATCATTCTATACATCATTCTACATATCATTCCACACATCATTCTACACATTATTCCACACATCATTCGACACAACATTCTACACATCATTCTGCACATCATTCTACACATCATTCTGAACATCATTCTGCACATCATTCCACACAACAACATTCTACACAAAATCATTCTACACATCATTCCACGCATCATTCTACACAATATTATTCTGCACATCATTCTGCACATCATTCTACACATCATTCTGAACATCATTCTGCACATCATTCCACACAACAACATTCTACACAAAATCATTCTACACATCATGCTACACATCATTCTACACATCATTGTTCATATCATTCCACACATCATTCTACACATTATTCCACACATCATTCGACACAACATTCTACACATCATTCTACACATCATTCCGAACATCATTCTACACATCATTCCACACAACATCATTCTACACATCATCATTCTACACATCATTCCACGCATCATTCTACACAACATTATTCTGCACATCATTCTGCACAGCATTCTACAAAAAATCATTCTACACATCATGCTACACATCATTCTACACATCATTCTACACATCATTAGATACATCATTCCTCATATCATTCTGCACATCATTCGACACGTCATTCTACTAAACATCATTCGACACTTCATTCTGCACAGCATTCTACACAGCATTCTACACAGCATTCTACACAACTTCATTCTACACATCATTCTATACATCATTCTACACATCAGTCTACACATCATTCTACACATCATTCCAGATAGCATTCTACACATCATTCTGCACGTCATTCTGCACAGCATTGTACACATCATTATTTACAACATCATTCTACACAAACCATTCTGCACTTCATTCTACACATCATCCTGCACATCATTCTACACATCCTTCTACACTTGATTCTACACCTCATTCTACACATCATTCTACACATCATTCCACACAACAAAACTACACAACATTATCCAAATCCTTCTACACATCATTCTACACATCATTCCACACAACTTCATTTTAAACATCATTCTATACATCATTCGACACCACATCATTCTACACATCATTCTTCACATCATTCCACACAGAATCCTAAACAACATTCTTCACATCATTCCACACAGCATTCTACACATCATTCTACACATCATTCTACATATCATTCTACTCGTCATTCTACACATCATTCTACACAACATTCTACACATCATTCTACACAACATCATTCTACACATCATTCTACACATCATTCCACACATCATTCTACACGTCATTCCGCACATCATTCTACACAACATCAATCTACACATCATTCTACATATAATTCTACACATCATTCTACACATCATTATACACATCATTCTACACAACATCATTCTACACACCATTCCACACTTCATTCGACACATCATTCTACACATCATTCTACACATCATTCGACACATCATCTTTTAACACATCATTCTTCACACTATTATTCCACACATCATTCTGCACATCATTCTAGTCTTCATTCTACACTTCATTCTGCGCATCATTCTGCACATCATTTACACAACATCATTCTACACATCATTATACACATCATTCTACACAACATCATTCTACACATCATTCCACACTTAATTCTACACATCATTCAACACATCATTCGAGACATTATTTTACACATCGTAATTCTACACATCATTCTAAACAACATTATTCCACACATTATTCCACACATCATTCTGCACATCATTCTAGTCATCATTCTACACATCATTCTACACATCATTCTGCACCTCATTCTACACATCATTCTACAGATCATTCGACACATCATTCGACACAACATCATTCTACACATCATTCGACACAAGTTCATTCTACACATCATTCGACACAACAATCTACACATCATTCTACACATGGTTCTGCACATCATTCTATACATCATTCTACAATTAATTCTACTCATCACTCCACACAACATCATTGTACACAAGATCATTCTACACATCATTCTACACAACATTATTCTACACATCATTCTACACAGCATTCTACGCATCATTGTGAACAGCATTCTACATATCATTCCGTACATCATTCGCCAAATCGTTCTACACATCATTCTATGCATCATTCTACACAACATCATTCTTCACATCATTCTACACGTCATTCTACACAGCATTACTCTACACATCATTCTACACAGCATTCTACACATCATTCTACACAACATCATTCTACATAACAGCACTCTACACATCATTCTACACATCATTCTACACTTAATTCTGCACATCATTCTACACATCATTATACACAACATGATTATACATATCTTTCTACACAATTATACACATCATTCTGCAAAACATCATTCTATACATCATTAAAATTATCATTCTACACATCATCCTAAAACATCATTCTAAACATCATTCTACACTTCATTCTACACATCATTCTACACATCATTCTACACAACATCATTCTACACATCATTCTACACATCATTCTGTACATCATTCTACACATCATACTACACATCATTCAACACATCATTCTAAACAACATCATTCTATGCATCATACTACATATCATTCTACACATCATTCTACACATCATTCTGCACATCCTTGTACAAATCATCATTGTACACATCATTATACACATCATTCTACTCGTCATTCTACACATCATTCGACTCATCATTCTACACGAATTAACTGTACACATCATTCTACACATCATTCTACACATCATTCCAGATATCATTCTACACATCATTCGACACATCATTCCACACAGCATTCTGCACATCAGTCTACGCAACATCATTCTAACCATCATTCGACACATCATTCTGCACATCATTCCACATATCATTCTGCACATCATTCTACACAACATCATTCTACACATCATTCGACACATCATTCTGCACATCATTCTACACATCATTCTAAAAAACATGATTATACATATTTCTACACATCATTCCACATAACATTCTGCACATCTTTCTACACAACATCATTCTACACATCATTCTACACATCATACTACATATCATTCTACACATCATTCTACACATCATTCTGCACATCCTTGTACAATTCATCATTGTATACATCATTATACACATCATTCTACTCGTCATTCTACACATCATTCTACACATCATTCTAAACAACATGATTATACACATCATTCTACACATCATTCCACATAACATTCTGCACATCTTTCTACACATCATTATCCACATCATTCGGCACATCATTCTACACGAATTAACTATACACATCATTCTACTCATCATTCTACACATCATTCCACACATCATTCTACACATCATTCTACACAACATCATTCTGCTCATCATTCGACACATGATTCTGCACATCATTCTACACATCATTCTACACATCATTCTACACAACATCATTCTAAACATCATTCTGCACAACATCATTCTCCACATAATTCTGCACATCATTCTACACATCATTCTACACATCATTCGACAAATCATCATTGTATATATAATTATGCACATCATTCTACTCGTCATTCTATACATCATTCCACACATCATTCTAAACAACATGATTATACACATCATTCTACACATCATTCCACATAACATTCTGCACATCTTTCTACACATCATTATACACATAATGCTGAAAAACATCATTTTGCACATCATTCCACATATGATTCTACACATCTTTCTACACATCATTGTACACATCATTCGACACATCATTCTACACGAATTAACTATACACATCATTCTAATCATCATTCTACTCATCATTCTACACATCATCCTGCACATCATTCTGCACAACTTCATTCTGCACATCATTCGACACATGATTCTGCAAATCATTCTACACATCATTCTGCACAACATGATCATAAACATCATTCTACACATCATTCCACATATCATTCGACACATCTTTCTGCACAACATTCTAAACAACATCATTTTACACATCATTCTACACAACATTGTTAGCGTTAGTGTTTTCTCAGAAGAATCACTCAACACTCAGAGTCGGTTCCAATGCTGATGCGGCCTTTATTACGCTTAGCGGGGAGGAAATCACAATACTGAATCCAGGCTTCTCTCCACAGACCAAAGGGTTACATTCACTTTTATATGTTTCACAACAGTTACAAACTGTTTACTACAGTTACACAGCCCATCACGGCTGGACACAAGCCAATCACAACGATTATAGATTACATATAGGTTATTTTAACCCAATAGAATTCCCCTTATGTCTCAGAAACCATGTGTTCGTCTCTTGTCAGCTTGGGCTGATTGATATAGGTTCTCTCACTAGTTCTTTCTTCTTGGAGAAATAATTAGTTTATAACCTTGTTTACAGGAGATGGGTTCTCTTATCTCTTTCTTCCTGGGGAATTAATAGGTTTATGGCCTTGAATACGGGAGATGGGTTCTCTCCTCATTATTGTTATCCTGCATCCAAGGCATTCCTATAGTGGGCCTCACAGTGTTATTGCTCGGTCATTGAACATTCAACAGTTCACAGCTTGACTACCTGATTTCCCATCATGCCTGGGCAGTCATTTTATGTGTGGCCACTTTAAATTTATATGCGTTTAGATATATCTAGCAGGTGCCTAATGCCTAGTATTCTGGGATATTTTAAAGTTGCCTACCTCCTACAACAACACCCCTTTCGGTAAAGGGACTAGTCCTAGTCCCCTTTTAACCGACCATTCGCCCTTTATTAGATTTTGTGCACGGCCCGGTACTCCCTGCCTCAACGTGCTGGCCAGTCACGCGGTTTCAGGAGTCCCGGTTGCTTAAATCGAATTGACAAAGGCCAAATCCTCCTGCCCCCTTATAAAACAGGCTTGTTTAGTATCCGGTGAACGGTGATTTGTCCGTCTTCGTTGTGCGTGGTGTCTGCATGCCTGGCAGGCCATTATGCCCCATGTTATTGCTAAGATCAATTGTATTCCGACCAGTATGTGTGAAATAATTCGAATCCATGGGTGGATGTTCACATTTATTCCCCAGTCCCAGACCATTCTCCACCAACTCTGACTTTGTAAGTCTACATCGATATCTTCTTCCAATTCTTTGATTTTAGTTTGCAGTTGGTGATAGAGTTTTACGGATTGACCCACTCTGAGCCTCAACTCACGTAATACTTCGGTTAGATGTGGGATAGGGACCTGATCTGGCTGGTCATAATCCTGTAAATGATCATGGAGCTGATCAGTTACTTCAATAACTTCAGACTTCCGGCGCCTAACCTGGGTGATGTGCGCTTGCCCAATCGCGACAGGTCGTAGTGGTGTAAAGCAAACGTTTGGCTGCGGTATACGGCACTGCAGGTCATTATACTGGTATGAACGCTATGTGGTAGAGAGGCAGTATCTTCCCCTCCCTCCGTTGCCTGCCCTCGCGAAGTGCATGTGTGCGGGCACTATTTCTAGTACACGCCCGTCGGTTCGGTGAAACCCGCACTCGTCTAGCTCACCTCGGCCCACCGGGTGAGGGCATACTGTGATTGCCCCCCTTTGCTTGCAATCTGCTAGGGAAATCCAGGTAAGTATGTTGTTTCGACGAACGGCAGAGGTGGTGGTCAGGTAGTAGCGTATGGAGAAATTTTCCGGTATTTCTCCGATATTCTCTAGTTGGTATAGGGGGAACGGCCCTGAGTCCTGCGTAGCTAAAGGGATCATCAGGACTATCCCTATCCCGGTAGTCCTACCCATCTGGCAATCTGGAATTGCTGCGTATACTCGGGTCAGTCCCTTCAGAATACAATTATCCAGTGCCCCCCTTTGGTTCGCCAACTGAGCTAAATGTGAACTGTCTAGGCAATCGGGTACTTCCCCGCGTTGGATCTGGTCGAGGTTGTGGCGGATCTGTCCCACCATCCACAGACCATAAGCGTGACAGAGTTGCCCCTGTCTTTGCTTTTCTGTATCTTCCTGTTCTCTATCAATGAGGTGATTGATGGTTCTGGCGTGAGCTTCCATGACTGAGATGCCATCCAGCTGGATTTTGGCACCCTCCTTTCCTAGGTTGGCTTGGTCTTCCTCGTTTTGCTCCACCCTCTCCAATAACCGCTTCATCACCCCTCTAAGCTGTTCCACCCTCTCATTTAATCCTTGTATGTCCATCGAGTTCACTACGGAGGTCCCTGTATTGAAAACGGTAGCAACATCATTAACTATTTCCCGCTTCATCCTGGGGGCTAACCCCTGTCCCCGGAACCTACTGCACCAATTGCATCGGAAGCCTGCTGCATTACAACATTACTTAATATATTGTACATCTTCCTTGACTGTTCTGTACAGTATTCCGGCATCTGGATGCCTGAAATATTGATCAGAACAGGCACAATTTCATGTTAAACATTATCATACAACAGTTCCCCCTCGTTGTACATTACAATCCCATTCTCTGGTCCCTTCGCAGTTATGGGACAAGGCAGTTCCTCGGGCAATGTAGTGATTCTTATGGGGCGCGGTGTCGGAGGGGGTGAGAAACATACATACAATAATATTGCATCCGCCCCCGCCTCCTCGTAATACCTACACAGCCCCATTCCCTTCTTGCGGATGACTGATTGCTGGGATTGTCCCGGAGGCGCGCAAATTATGCCGAAAGTACATTCATCCCTCCGTTTAATGCATCTGCTCCTTATACCTGTGGAGCACTGTACACATACTCTTATTCTTATTAGGATTCTTATTAGGATTCACTTGTAACCATGCATTAAAATAAGTCCTGTCCTTGCTCCAGTCCTTGGCTGCTGGGATGCACATTCCGTCCGTTAAATTAAACAAGACTCCATAGTTCATGTAGTTGTTTATTTCCAGCGTGCTCTGTTGTCCGTCGGTGTTGCCCAGGGTACGTGCATGTCGCAGGGCTATCCATATTACGAGTGGCGCCGTTCGTATTCCCATTCCGGTATGTATTATCTGTAATTTTAAACAGACGACTTGGTCGTCACCAGGGGTTAAGTTTTTCGCTCGACGAGTGTCCCTGTCACCCTGCAAAATCAGAAGCACAAGGTTATAATCGAACCATTTCGAGCTGAATCTGTAGGGCGTGCGCCCATGTCTTTACCCACTTAAATATTACCCAAACTCCTATTATGACCAAGGCCAAAGCTATTCCTCCAAACATCGCTCTCTGCTTAATGGTTAGGTTGGGTTTGTGGACTACACCTACCCACCATGGGGTACATTGGCTCTATTGCCAGAGGTGATGGTGCTATGGCTGCGCACTGCACTACCCGTCTAGTCCCGTTATCTCTTCCAGCCTGTTTATATTAGCGTTTAACTCTTCAATTTGTTTTATTGAGTATCTATTTCTTTATTGTATCAGGCAAGTATTATTACATAAGCTAGTTCTGTTTTTATTTTTGTTTCCTCTGTTAGGTGAGTCTTTTTTTCCGATTAAGAAATCCAAATTAATAATGTTCAGTATAAAACGGCTGTCAATGGAAAGGGTTAACTCCTTTCTTGGTTTGTAAGAAGACCTGATGTCATTACGTGAGTTCACGTAATCATCTGACAAAAAGTCTTTGTGCCTTCAAAACTGGCTTCGAAATTAGGAATCCGTTAAAAACAGCATAAAGCATCAGAGTAAACTCCAATGTATTCTTAACTTTTATTTCAAGTACTTGCCAAATAATTTTTTTTTTAAATTGTTTTAATACAAGACCACACATACAATAGCAATTTTGTTTACTGAAATTCAATTCTGTTTTTTTTTTATTTCTCTCTTTCTCCTCGTTATCTTCAAAACCCTCCTGCTTGTTTAGACTGTTCGGGACTTTTTTTGATAAACACTGTCCATTTTGGAAATCTTTTCAAACTGCATTGAAATGTTTTCATAATTTAAAATTCGAATCCATGTAGAGTGTTTTTTACTCATTCCAATTTTTTTTTCCTTCTAATTAAACCAATATCTTTTTTCACAGCAAACATCAACTAGTATTTAGTAAGTTATGTCTTTTTCCATTTCGTCCGTTGCATCTTTTTTTTCTTTCTTCAAATTAAGTTTTTTATTTTACACGGAGGGTTCGTAACTCCATAAAGTTGTAAATTTAAAATCAGTTGTTTACTTTCAAAGTGGCGTCTTTATCTTTTTCTTTTTCTCCATAACTGGAATGGAGTCCAGCTTTGAGAGTTTGAGGGCTCCCTTTCGTTATCTCAAAATGCTCTAGTTTCAAAGTCGTTACTGAAGCTTGCTGTTTTTAACATTTTCCAAAAGTCCCTTTTACACCTTCGCAGATAGCTCGTCACTCGCCCAGATGTTTGACCTGATCAGATTTAATTTAATAATTTTTTTTTTGAATCCACCTCAGTATTTTCTGTGCCTTCTCTGAATATCTGAAAATCCCAATTCAAACTTTGTAATTTCAATCTTTATTTAAAACTTATTTTTTGCTAGAAGCTCTTTTTTTTTAAAGCATTCTTCATCTCATTCCGAGACTAAATTTATGTCTTTTAACCCAATCAATCATTGCATGTTTTCTTTCGGCAATTAAGTGATCATGTCAAATAAATCTTTTGCTCAACAAACCTATCCTTTATTTGTTTATTTTCCTAGCTCGTTAACTTATCATCCGAATAAATCCACACCTGCGTTTCTAACTTAAATGTCTTAAAACTTCCCACATACAGGACAAGATTACAAAGCGTTAAAAAAAGACTTTCACTCTGTTTCTAAAATAAACAGACACTTGCATTCCTCTTCCAACCAGGCTTTCTGACCATGAAAACATAATAAATTAATTCTGTAGTCAAAAATCACCCACACTTCTCACTCAACGATCAGACATTTACAACAGTCTCTCTTCTTGTTTTGGCCGGCTCTATTTTAGGATCCATGACCTTTCAGGGAATTCATAGTTTTATCTTAATAATTCCTCACATAACTAGTTCCTGAGGATTCCACCCTGCTTTAATCATTTTTTCGATTGGCTTCTTTTGTTTTTCCGCCAGGTGGCGGGTAGGTGACCCTTCTGGTTCCCACTCGAGTTTACTTGTTTTCATGACCATTCCTGGGTAGAACTAGTACCGTTAGGAATCTACTCTCAGAGGTCCGCTTTCTTTCTAGCGCGACTTGTAGTAAACTGTCTCTTGGCTACTGTCAGGTCACAAGTTCTGCTGTTACACAAACTTATACAATTCTTAAAAACGCGTTTAAGCAATTCCCGCAGTGCTCTACATATCCATAACGACTACCAACCACCGCTCGGCCCGTTGGTCCGACCCTGTTCACAGGTTTGGACTCCGTTAGCCGCTGTACATCGCTTGGTTCTACCCCGGGGTATTTCAAATTACACGACTGGGTCCGGAAGATGTCTCTCGGTATTACGATCCCACGGTCTAAGTGTGTTCCCTACGCCTACTTGGTTCCTGGCCGTCACGTGGGACAAAAGTCCTCTTAATTCAGGCTCAGGTTGGGCGTTTGAGATATTAGACCGTCTCCTCGTGTCGATGAACCAGCTTCCACCTTCCGCACCCTTTATACTTAAAAATCGTTTTTTTTTATACTCACCCGGGTTTTTCCAAGGGCGTCCAGCGACTCCGGGAAATCCCGTCGACTACGCCAGTGTTAGCGTTAGTGCTTTCTCAGAAGATTCACTCAACACTCAGAGTCGGTTCCAATGCTGATGCGGCCTGTATTACGCTTAGCGGGGAGGAAATCACAAGACTGAGTCCAGGCTTCTCTCCACAGAACAAAGGGTTACATTCACTTTTATATGTTTCACAACAGTTACAAACAGTTTACTACAGTTACACAGCCCATCACGGCTGGACACAAGCCAATCACAACGATTATAGATTACATATAGGTTCTTTTAACCCAATAGAATTCCCCTTATGTCTCAGGAACCATGTGTTCGTCTCTTGTCAGCTTGGGCTGATTGATATAGGTTCTCTCACTAGTTCTTTCTTCTCGGTGAAATAATTAGTTTATAACCTTGTTCACAGGAGATGGGTTCTCTTATCTCTTTCTTCCTGGGGAATTAATAGGTTTATGGCCTTGAATGCGGGAGATAGGTTCTCTCCTCATTATTGTTATGCTGCATCCAAGGCTTTCCTATAGTGGGCCTCACAGGGTTATTGCTCGGTCATTGAACATTCAGCAGTTCACAGCTTGACTACCTGATTTCCCATCATGCCTGAGCAGCAATTTTTTTGTGTGGCCACTTTAAACTTATATGCGTTTAGATATATCTAGCAGGTGCCTAACGCCTAGTATTCTGGTATATTCTAAAGGAGCCGACCTCCTACAAAAACATCATTCTAAACATCATTCTGCACAACATCATTCTCCACATCATTCTGCACATCATTCTACACATCATTCTACACATCATTCGACAAATCATCATTGTATATATAATTATGCACATCATTCTGCTCGTCATTCTACACATCATTCGACACATCATTTTACACAAAGTCACTCAACACATCATTCTTCACATCATTCTACACATCACTCTACACATCATTCTACACATCACTGTACACATCATTCCACACATCATTGTGCACATCATTCTACACATCATTCTATACAACATCATTCTCCACATCATTCTGCACATCATTCTACACCTCATTCTGCACATCATTCTACACATCATTCTACACATCATTCTGCACGTCATTCTACACATCATTCTACACATCATTCTTCATATCATTCCACACATCATTCTACATATTATTCCACACATCATTCGACACAACAATCTACACATCATTCTACACATCATTCTGCACATCATTCTACACATCATTCCACACAACATCATTTTACACAACATCATTCTACACATAAATCCACGCATCATTCTACACAACATTATTCTGAACATCATGCTACACAGCATTCTACACAACATCATTCTACACATCATTCTACACATCATTCCGCACATCATTCTACACAACATCACACTGCACATCATTCTGCAAATCATTCTACACGTTAATCTTCACATCATTCTACACAACATTCTACACATCATTCTGCACAACATTCTACACATCATTCTGCACATCAGTCTGCACATCTTTCTACACATCATTCTACACATCATTCTTCAAATCATTCGACACAACATCATTCGACACATCATCCGAAACAACATTCTACACATCATTCTGCACAACATTATTCTACACATCATTCTTCACAGCATTCTACACAACGTCATTCTACACTTCATTCTACTGCTCATTCTACACATCATTCTCGACATCAATCGACACAACATTATTCTGCACATCATTCTACACATCATTCTACACATCATTCTACAAAAAATCATACTACACATCATTCTACACATCATTCTACACATATTCTACACGTAATTCTACACATCATTCTACACATGATTCTGCACATCATTCTACACATATTTCTACACAACCTTCTTCAAATCATTCTAAACAACATCATTTTACACAACATTCTACACATCATTCTCACAGCATTCTACATATCATTCAACACGTTATTCTGCACTTTATTCCAGATATCAGTCGACATATCATTCTTCACAACATCATTCGACACATCATTCTACACATCAGTCTACACATCATTCTACACATCATTATACACATAATTCTACACATCATTCTAGATATCATTCGACACATCATTTCACTCATCAATCTACACATCATTCTACACATCATTCTGCACAGCGTTCTACACATCATTCTACACATCATTCTGTACATCAATCTACACATCATATTACACATCATACCACACATCATTCGACAGATCATTCGACACATCATTCTACACATCATTCTGCACATGATTCTACACATCATTCTACACATCATTCTACACAACTTCATTCTGCACATCATTCTATGCTTCATTCTACGCAACATCATTCTACACGTCATTCTGCACGTCATTCTGCACATTATTCTACACATCATTCTACACATCATCTTCTACACATCATTCTACACGTTATTCTGCACATCATTATACACATCATACTATACAGCCTTCTCCACATCATTCTACACATCATTCTATACATCATTCTGCACAACATCATTCGACACATCATTCTACGGATCATTCTACACAACTTTATTCGACACATCACGACATTATTATAAACATATTTCTACACAACATCAATCGACACATCATTCTATACAGCATTCTACACATCATTCTACAAATCATTCTTCACATCATTCTACACATCATTCGGTACATCATTCTGCATATCATTCTACACATCATCATTCCACACATCATTCTACACATCATTTAAACAATCAATCTACACATCATTCTACACTTCATTCTACACATCAATCTGCACATCATTCTACAGCTCATTAAATCTACACATCATTCTACACATCATTCTATACATCATTCTCCAAATCATTCGAAACATCAATGATTCTTCTCATCATTCTACACATCATTCTACACATTATTCATTTTACACATCATTATACACACCATTCTGCACATCATTCTGAACATCATTCTGCACATCAATCTGCACATCATGCATTCGACACATCATTCGACACATCATTCTACACATCATTCCACACTTTATTCTGCACATCATTCTACACATTATTCTGCACAACATCATTCTGCACATCATTCGGCACATCATTCTACACATCATTTTGCACTTCACTCTACACGTCATTCTACACATCATTCTACACATCATTCTGCACATCATTCTAAACAACATCATTCTACAAATCATTCTACACATCATTCTACACATCATTCTACACAACATCATTCTACATAACAGCACTCTACACATCATTCTACACATCATTCTACACTTAATTCTGCACATCATTCTACACATCATTATACACAACATGATTATACATATCTTTCTACACAATTATACACATCATTCTGCAAAACATCATTCTATACATCATTAAAATTATCATTCTACACATCATCCTAAAACATCATTCTAAACATCATTCTACACTTCATTCTACACATCATTCTACACATCATTCTACACAACATCATTCTACACATCATTCTACACATCATTCTGTACATCATTCTACACATCATACTACACATCATTCTACACATCATTCTAAACAACATCATTCTATGCATCATACTACATATCATTCTACACATCATTCTACACCTCATTCTGCACATCCTTGTACAAATCATCATTGTACACATCATTATACACATCATTCTACTCGTCATTCTACACATCATTCGACTCATCATTCTACACGAATTAACTGTACACATCATTCTACACATCATTCTACACATCATTCCAGATATCATTCTACACATCATTCGACACATCATTCCACACAGCATTCTGCACATCAGTCTACGCAACATCATTCTAACCATCATTCGACACATCATTCTGCACATCATTCCACATATCATTCTGCACATCATTCTACACAACATCGTTCTACACATCATTCGACACATCATTCTGCACATCATTCTACACATCATTCTAAAAAACATGATTATACATATTTCTACACATCATTCCACATAACATTCTGCACATCTTTCTACACAACATCATTCTACACATCATTCTACACATCATACTACACATCATTCTACACATCATTCTACACATCATTCTGCACATCCTTGTACAATTCATCATTGTATACATCATTATACACATCATTCTACTCGTCATTCTACACATCATTCTACACATCATTCTAAACAACATGATTATACACATCATTCTACACATCATTCCACATAACATTCTGCACATCTTTCTACACATCATTATCCACATCATTCGGCACATCATTCTACACGAATTAACTATACACATCATTCTACTCATCATTCTACACATCATTCCACACATCATTCTACACATCATTCTACACAACATCATTCTGCTCATCATTCGACACATGATTCTGCACATCATTCTACACATCATTCTACACATCATTCTACACAACATCATTCTAAACATCATTCTGCACAACATCATTCTCCGCATCATTCTGCACATCATTCTACACAGTATTCTACACATCATTCGACAAATCATCATTGTATATATAATTATGCACATCATTCTACTCGTCATTCTATACATCATTCCACACATCATTCTAAACAACATGATTATACACATCATTCTACACATCATTCCACATAACATTCTGCACATCTTTCTACACATCATTATACACATAATGCTGAAAAACATCATTTTGCACATCATTCCACATATGATTCTACACATCTTTCTACACATCATTGTACACATCATTCGACACATCATTCTACACGAATTAACTATACACATCATTCTAATCATCATTCTACTCATCATTCTACACATCATCCTGCACATCATTCTGCACAACTTCATTCTGCTCATCATTCGACACATGATTCTGCAAATCATTCTACACATCATTCTGCACAACATGATCATAAACATCATTCTACACATCATTCCACATATCATTCGACACATCTTTCTGCACAACATTCTAAACAACATCATTTTACACATCATTCTACACAACATTGTTAGCGTTAGTGTTTTCTCAGAAGAATCACTCAACACTCAGAGTCGGTTCCAATGCTGATGCGGCCTTTATTACGCTTAGCGGGGAGGAAATCACAATACTGAATCCAGGCTTCTCTCCACAGACCAAAGGGTTACATTCACTTTTATATGTTTCACAACAGTTACAAACTGTTTACTACAGTTACACAGCCCATCACGGCTGGACACAAGCCAATCACAACGATTATAGATTACATATAGGTTATTTTAACCCAATAGAATTCCCCTTATGTCTCAGAAACCATGTGTTCGTCTCTTGTCAGCTTGGGCTGATTGATATAGGTTCTCTCACTAGTTCTTTCTTCTTGGAGAAATAATTAGTTTATAACCTTGTTTACAGGAGATGGGTTCTCTTATCTCTTTCTTCCTGGGGAATTAATAGGTTTATGGCCTTGAATACGGGAGATGGGTTCTCTCCTCATTATTGTTATCCTGCATCCAAGGCATTCCTATAGTGGGCCTCACAGTGTTATTGCTCGGTCATTGAACATTCAACAGTTCACAGCTTGACTACCTGATTTCCCATCATGCCTGGGCAGTCATTTTATGTGTGGCCACTTTAAATTTATATGCGTTTAGATATATCTAGCAGGTCCCTAATGCCTAGTATTCTGGGATATTTTAAAGTTGCCTACCTCCTACAACAACACCCCTTTCGGTAAAGGGACTAGTCCTAGTCCCCTTTTAACCGACCATTCGCCCTTTATTAGATTTTGTGCACGGCCCGGTACTCCCTGCCTCAACGTGCTGGCCAGTCACGCGGTTTCAGGAGTCCCGGTTGCTTAAATCGAATTGACAAAGGCCAAATCCTCCTGCCCCCTTATAAAACAGGCTTGTTTAGTATCCGGTGAACGGTGATTTGTCCGTCTTCGTTGTGCGTGGTGTCTGCATGCCTGGCAGGCCATTATGCCCCATGTTATTGCTAAGATCAATTGTATTCCGACCAGTATGTGTGAAATAATTCGAATCCATGGGTGGATGTTCACATTTATTCCCCAGTCCCAGACCTTTCTCCACCAACTCTGACTTTGTAAGTCTACATCGATATCTTCTTCCAGTTCTTTGATTTTAGTTTGCAGTTGGTGATAGAGTTTTACGGATTGACCCACTCTGAGCCTCAACTCACGTAATACTTCGGTTAGATGTGGGATAGGGACCTGATCTGGCTGGTCATAATCCTGTAAATGATCATGGAGCTGATCAGTTACTTCAATAACTTCAGACTTCCGGCGCCTAACCTGGGTGATGTGCGCTTGCCCAATCGCGACAGGTCGTAGTGGTGTAAAGCAAACGTTTGGCTGCGGTATAGGGCACTGCAGGTCATTATACTGGTATGAACGCTATGTGGTCGAGAGGCAGTATCTTCCCCTCCCTCCGTTGCCTGCCCTCGCGAAGTGCATGTGTG